>NW_023276552.1:0-1200000 GCF_013357705.1 Chelonus insularis | reverse complement strand
ATAAATAATCGAAGCACGGCGAAGGCATGAAATACAAAATGGAAAAAGGATGAATGAGTAATTAAAATATTCAACCAATAATTAACGTCCTAATTGAAAATACACGTTAATAATGAAATATTGGTTGTTCAAATTTTCACGAACTTCGTCCTGCTTTTTATTTAAAAGGATAATTTTTTGATAAAAAGCTCTTTTGGGTTTAAATCATTCACCCGGCGTTCATTCAATCAACTAAAATAGCAATTCATAGCAATACAAGTAAAATAAATACATCTAAACCAAGAAATATCTAAAGAATAAAAATAATATTATTATTTACTAATATTTGTAATACAATAAAATGGAGTCACAGTTGCATATTTATATATAAACTGACATCGAGTGGCCGAGACTGCCCAAAGTAAATAATAATAAAAAAGAAAAAGCGTTTTCTATAAAATAAATTGCCAATAAAATGACTAATAAATATAACACTTGATTAATAAATGTAGCCGAACACATAACTAAATACAATAAATTGTGGTACAACAATTATGTGGGATGTATGAATGTTATATTTCATCAATATATTATTAATAATTATTGACTTTATTATTGTAATGAATATTGTAATTATTATTATTATAATTATTATTATGATTATTATTATAATTATTATGATTATTATTATTATTACAATCGTTAGAGTATAAAAGTTGATATTTAATGAATTGGTACTGTAATTGTAGGCACTATATTTGTTTGGTTGGCTTGTGAGGGCGAGAGTCTAATATAAACTCGGGTTATTAGATACCTACTACGCTGTACCTTTCGCTAGCAGGAATAAAATCTTGTGTTGTTGTGCAAAAAATAATAATAAAAATAAATAATGAAAGAAAGAAAATAACCCAAGAGTGCGTAAATGGCTGAAGTTGTAAATTATCACAAGTCGTATACGAGCTGTGAGTGTCGTAAAAGCACAAGGTGCGGCCCTCTTTCTTGATACAAGAAAATACAGTTAAACTCACACGCCAGTAGAACGCATTCTTGGAAGATGTAGAAAATTACGTAAGTTTTTTCATGATATAAAGGAAGGAGAGAAGCATTTATTGAAATGTTGAAGGTAAATGAGATGCTGGGCGTTACATTTGCTGATAAGACATTTCAATCGACAAATATATATTGGATTAAAAATGAAATTTTTCAATTAACTTACTCTCTATTCTTCCTTTCTATTATTTCAAATGTAAATACAGTCAATTTTGTTGGTCATAAAAAGAAGCACAACCACCAAAAGGTCAATAATTCCTGCTGGCTTGCATCTGAGAGGGAACGAGGGATGAGACATACGCATGAGCGTAAAGTAGTGGTTGTTGTACGATCTTCTTTACGCACCTCGACGTCGATGATTGCAAAAATGCTTGTATTAGATGAAAGAAAAAAAGAAAAAAAAAACAAATAATGGATATATATCAGCGTGTATGTGAGATTGTAATGATGTCAATGGAACTTTTTGTTAATTTTATGTTGGAAATGCTTGCATTTTTTGTATTTAGTTTGAAGATAATCCCACCGACCAGCAACCAACGACAATGAGAACAAGCTAGCACAACAGAATTTATTTAGAAAAGAATGAAAATGAAAAAACAGTAATTAAATACATAATGATAATAATTATTAGTTAATATCACATTGAAACCGCGCCGGATCGCATTACACAATTAATCTAGGCTTTTTGTTTTATTTTATGTCTATTTGTGTTAATCGTAACTGCAATGGAACGAGTCATGTATGATTTCCTTATGATGTATAGACAAAATTCAAATGAAAATATTTGAAAAATCAGTGTGTGAGGAACGAGCTTTATACTGCTTTTATATGTTTAGTGTGGATACCACGTAAAGATAAATCTACGCAACTACTATGTAATTATAATTACTCTCTGTATGCAAACCAACGCGAGCATAATATACATAGTTATAGATATATATTATATATATCTATCACGTACAATATAATATATATGTATACGTGAATATATTGTGACGGTAATATTATGATTACGATTATAACGCTACGAGAATACGAGTATGACGATGATTTTAAGGAAAGTATACATATTAATAAACTTTTTAACACCAGTATTCCAACGATATTGGTGAAAACAAAAATACTCTTATTGTCTTTGTTTCATTTATTATCACCTTATCCTCAATATCTCCTTTCATTTAGTCTGTGAGAATTCATTTTTAAATGAAGCAAGAAAAAAAGACCAGGAATAACATTGAAATATCTTTTAAGTTCTCGTATGGAAAAAAATTCGTTCCCCGACGTTCTCCTCGTGGGAATATAGGGAACGTTTGGGGAGCGAAAAATGTTTTTTTCCTTTGCTGCAGCATTACTTAGTTTTTTGCTAATAACTCGAGATGTATAAGGCCTATGTAGAAAATGCGCATATCGATAGATTCGTGAGAATGAGATCTTTTTATTGGACTAGTTAAAATTATGATATTAATGATAATTTATGCAAAAATTGAAGAAAGTTCCCGTTTTACCCCATTTTAGGGGTGAAAAAATTAATTTTTTGTATTTTTGACCTGATTCCGCATTTCTACGCATTGAGACGAAGAGAATGAGTGGTCGAACTTGAAAATCGGACAACTTCGATTTTTCGACCCCAAAAAATGGCAAGTGGTACCCCTTTCCATTTTTTTTGGCCAAAAAATAAAGGTACTCCGATTTTGATGATTGAGGGCTCATTCTCTTCGTCTTGATGCGTAGAAATGCGGAATCGGGGCACCGGTCAAGAAAATTCACTTTAACACCCTTAAAAACGGGTTACACTAAATACAAATTATGGATTATCATCCCCTTGACTTTAAATCCTTATAACTCATGAACGGACCGTCCAATCACTGATTTTAGGGACGTTTTGAAAACCTGAAAGTCTAAGCTAAACATCCATATCCATAAAAAATGTTAAAAAAATTTCTTTCACCCTTAAAATTGCTAAAATATAAAAAAAAATCACATTTTTTTAGGAAGTTGCCAACTATTTTGGCAATTTTGAGGGTGAAAGAAATTTTTTAAACGCTTTTCATGGATATGAATCTTTAGCTTAGATTCTGAAGTTTCTAAACAGCCCTTAAAAATTATTTTTCGATGAATTGTTCGAGAGTTATGGAGGTCCAAAGTTAAAGAGTAGATGATTTTTTGACCTTTTTTCGACTTTGGACCTTCATAACTCTCGAACAATTCATCGAAAAATAATTTTTAAGGGCTATTTAGAAACTTCAGAATCTAAGCTAAAGATTCATATCCATGAAAAGCGTTTAAAAAATTTCTTTCACCCTCAAAATTGCCAAAATAGTTGGCAACTTCCTAAAAAAATGTGATTTTTTTTTATATTTTAGCAATTTTAAGGGTGAAAGAAATTTTTTTAACATTTTTTATGGATATGGATGTTTAGCTTAGACTTTCAGGTTTTCAAAACGTCCCTAAAATCAGTGATTGGACGGTCCGTTCATGAGTTATAAGGATTTAAAGTCAAGGGGATGATAATCCATAATTTGTATTTAGTGTAACCCGTTTTTAAGGGTGTTAAAGTGAATTTTCTTGACCGGTGCCCCGATTCCGCATTTCTACGCATCAAGACGAAGAGAATGAGCCCTCAATCATCAAAATCGGAGTACCTTTATTTTTTGGCCAAAAAAAATGGAAAGGGGTACCACTTGCCATTTTTTGAGGGTGAAAAATCAAAGTTGTCCGATTTTCAAGTTCGACCACTCATTCTCTTCGTCTCAATGCGTAGAAATGCGGAATCAGGTCAAAAATACAAAAAATTAATTTTTTCACCCCTAAAATGGGGTAAAACGGGAACTTTCTTCAATTTTTGCATAAATTATCATTAATATCATAATTTTAACTAGTCCAATAAAAAGATCTCACGAATCTACTGATATGATAGAGAGAAAAAATTTTTTATACAGGTTATATATTTATTACATCATGTAAATGATCTTGTGCATGTCTTGGATGAGTTGGATCATATAAAGCCAATATTCTAATTTATTACTTATCTAGAAGTAGAGCTCCAAAATAAAATATCCAAAATGTTTGAATAATCTTATTGTTAAGAATAAATTTAATAAATAATATTTTCTATTTATATTGACGTTGTACTTCATTTATAGTAAAAACAAAAAAAAAAAAATTTTTTTATTCAAAAAACAGAATTCACTGAATAAAAATCACCGCCCTATAGACTCTTTCAAATTATAAACTTTTTTAAATCCCAGTATATATAGAGTAGTATTTGATTTATTGGAGACAGAGTTATTGGAGTAATAAAATACGAGAACGAAAGGTCCTTTTGCATTTTATTGTACAAAAAGACAATATACTATAGATGAAAAACAATCGAAAGTTTTTGACCAGTGGATTTTATTCAAAATGTTTTTTATGTTTCACCCTACATCTGCAAAATGAGAGCAAAGTTCTTCCCCGTCAATAACATCTAAACGTTTATCTTTCGAAAATATTCATTCAACCACAAGGCTACACGTAAAACGTATCGTTTGCGTACATTATCGATTGGGGTCTTCTTTTTCCATCAACATCACCAACATTCCCTTTGGCATGAAGCTTTGACACTCGAGTCCGATATCTTGTTGGTTCTTAGCAGAAGGAAGAAGAATCAAATACAAAAAATATCCCTCACAGTTTGGCCCTCAAGCATTCCAGCAACATATCCATAAGGGATCACTCTTCTCATGATCCATGATATCAAATGACTTCCTTCACCAGTTCAAATTTCACCTTTTTATTTATCCATAAGTTCCCTCCTCCTCCTCACCAACTCCACTTTGAGTAAATAATTTTAAAATAAGTGAAATATTTGTGATATTTTTTCGAATATTTTTATGACATTTCTCGACAGACTTTAATTCGGATTTATCTTAAAATGGCTCAATAAATTTTTCTCGAATACTTTACAGCGCAAAAAGTAACAAAATGGCTTCACGAGAGTAATAAAAATAGTAATGAGAATTTTTTAAAGCCATACACACATAAAAAAGGGTGTGTCCGGTATATAAGGGGATGGAATACACGTGCAGAGAACAGCGTAAAATTTAATGTTTTTACTGTACATAAAAACGAAAAGATCTCAAGTTGTATTTACATGTATCAGTGAGTTGCTTTTCAATCGCAAAAGCATCTCTGAATCCACTTAAAAGATGAAGGAAAGGAGGAGGGAGAGAGTAAAGGGAGGAAAGATCAAATGGTGGACACAGAAAGGAAAAGGGCGGACCCCTCAGATATACGTTTTTACTTTAGTCTTTGATACGAGAAAGACCAGAAGAGCGTGTCGATGTGCTTGGTGTTGTCGATTGAGCGTATCGCTTGGACGACTAATAAGGGTTTTGCGTTGTGCAAAAAGAACCACCCTTAGGTCAACCCCCTTCCTTTTTACGAAACAACTCACACTCGATTGCTTTGCTGACGTGTGCACTCACAAAGTGACAGCGTTTCGGAAATGGACATGAGGACAATACTTTTTGTATCTCTTTCAAACTTATTTCTTCAATCGCTGAATGAGAAACCCAATACCACACCCCTCCGGATATAAATCAGCCGACTGTATTTCATATTTTCAAGAGGAATAGCATGAATGAATCAATAAATGCTGACTTTTCAAGGATACTATTTTCCCTGTCATATGTATATTGGTGGTGATGGAATCAAGAAAAAGTTCCGCTTTCGTTCCTCCTTTGATGTCACCAAGCTCAACTGAAAATTCATCTTTGATTTAAATGATTCAGTACTTCGATATTTATTCCATTCACATTTCGACAGCCAAGAGAAAAGAACTTGAGATAGTTTAGTGTTTAATAATAAAAGAGACTCTGTCTTTGACCATTGAAAGTGTATCGAAAAGTCGAAAAAGTCTCTCTATCTTTACGTCCTTTACTACACCCCTGACAACCTTTGGAATCAATCCAATTCCCGACGAATTATATGGAAAAATACGAGAACTTTCCAGTAGGGAGAATAAGGCTATTTCTTGTATCTTTCTAGAGTGTTAGGGATGGATCTGAAAAGTCAAGTCATTAGTAATTATTGCATATTTTTGAGATACCTTCAAATATCAATAAAAATGCGATAATGAATTTGGTAAATTTAAGGAAAATTTAGCAACATTTTATTATTCTTGCAGAATTATAATAATAAAATATTTTATTAGAAAGACCCTTTCAAAATGTGTTTTAATAAGTAGTTATATTTTATGGCAAATATAATCGACCATTACTTTTATTATTGAATATTAAACTCTTTGTTAGAGTGAAAATTTACATTTGCTCATACCTATCTTTAGATCGAAATATTTTACGTTTTCCAAGTGAAAGTAATGGATGGAACATAATGAATAAAGTTATTCTCTCTTTGGATGGGTATTTCAAGACGAAGAGGTAAGTATGAGAAGATTGTTAGTACCAATATCAAAGATACTAAAGAAACTTTTCATTTCAATTATTTTATAACCAACTTTAAACTATCTACAATATATAATGATAGGGATAACAGACGAATTATATGACATAAAGTAAATGTACACTATTACACTCTATTAAGAACGTGAACATAATTATGGTCTTTAATTTTTAAACCGGAAGATCACGAAAGTCGACAGGAAATTTAAAGCGATTTCAAACTGCATTTTATTTTTTTTTTTTTTAAATTCAAACTTAATTGTTATTGGATTAATTTTTACTTTGATAATATGAATAGAATAATTGGTAATGAGAATGAATGAATTGGAAAAAAAGGGGATTCGCCATGATCTACTCAAGTTTTTTGGCTGTGAAACGGTAGATACCGAAAACACTTAGAACTAGTCTCTAGTCTCTTTAAAGCAGAATTGTATTTTCTACTACCTGACGAATCCCACGTGATTCTAAGACCAAAATTTCATCTATATATTTGTCTACGAATAAAAAGAACCACATGCGAGAGAGATTTATATCTAATTCAACAGATAGAGTAGATACTTTCTTTTCCAACTGCTCATGACTCTATCAATAATATCAAGAATTTCAATCAAATTATGATTTATTTCTCTATGATAATATTCCACCTTTATGAATCATAAAGCAATATATTTTATAAAATATACTATCTTTAGAATCGTAATAACTTTATTCAAAATAGAAATACCTAAAATTATGAAATAAACTCGACAATATTCCTTCCAAATTCGACTGAGTGTAAAATGATATCTGGATATAGCCTCTAAGCTAGCTATACGTGACGGTCGATACGAGAGAAATGCAGTCACTTCTATGAATATTAAGCAGTACTGCTGTACGGAATAGGATCCGAATGAGATCTCGAGGTGGAATGCGATTGTCATACCCACTGGTTTCCGACTCCAATTTTGAAATCGACGCAACCACCGTACCAAGTGGCATCATGCAGATAAGAGTGTTGTATTTTTAAGGTAGTATGAGTATTATTAATCGTGTAACATTCAAGGGGACACTTCCGGTCTTAACAAAGGGTAGCCACATCATCACGTCATTATGTCTAATGATTTTCAGAGGATATATCTACTCTATTGTTATTTACTCCACGTAATTACATGTTAACATGTCTGAATTATACCAAACATCAAGTGATTGACGGCTAATAAATAACTAAGGATTACAAGTTCATTTACTCACCCTCCTGCTAGCTAATAGAAATGTATTTTCAACTTTTTGAAAGGTTCCGGTCACAAGGGAGATAAATTTTCTCTGGAGAATTCTTCTTACATGCCCCCCCCCTGACATTGTAATGTTCAAAACATGCTTCAGGATATCGAATTGTGTATCTAGACGCAATTGCAAACGTAGATGAAATCTGACAAGGGGCCAACGTTCGTTGGTCCTTTGCAGAAATACCTTTAGGCTAAAGTTTGGCATGACCCCTCGTATATATTAGAACGGAGGGGAGACCCTGGTCATTATGAAGTGGACATGGTACTACCTAGGAAGCAGATGAAATCTAATCCAACATTCGTTCTACGAGGGTTCCCTGAGAAGGGTTAGACCACCAGTATTTGAAGAGAAGTGGGGATGTACACCCACGTACTCATTCTCTCGAGTGACTTGAACTGAACTGAACCAATAAGATCATTTTGGTTGGTCAATTCCGGGCCAATATGTCGAGGGTAGCTGGACTTGGAATTTGTTTGATTAAGGTCGATAGAAGGATAATGTGTTAGGGTAATTTGTTAGGAAATCCCGAGACGACGGAAGCATTTGATTGAAGCACTAGGACTAGTTAGTTTATTCTAGACCTCCTTAAACATTCAAACTCTTGTGCCAAACAATATTCATGGACCTCTGACTTACTCATGCAAAATACCATCATAAATTCACTTCATTGTTGAAGCATTTTTTAAGCCAGAGAATGTGTATAAAAAGTCGCTGAAAGTAAAAACATGCATGTTCATGGATCCAAAAAAAAACTTCTAAGGGCTCCTTCCTCAATAAAAGTTGCAATAAAAGCCTGCAACATAATCTTCATTGGCGGACTGCCCGTAAAGTCTGGGAACCCAGCTCTCTCAGTACAACTTTTGTCTTGCTTCAAACCGCTGGTCTGGTCCTACATCAAATATCAACCTGACTTCTATTACCACCAAATACTCAGTCTTTTGTATATATTTCAGACTTCATTTTCTGTATCTATCAAATGTTACAATCCCATTCAGTAGCTATTCTTGCTCATAAGATATTTCAGTTGAAATACATTGCCAGAGGGATTTAATACATTAACTTTTATTCCATACAATCGGGGAAAAGCTTAAGCATTTATCCCTACAATATTAGATGGAGTAACAGAAGCTTTTCACTGAGTACCTAATCCTATTTCTCGTTAAGCTATTAGCAGGGTTTTATGAAGAGACTGTTTTCAGTGGAAAAATTCAAATTGATATTTACTGAAATGTATTATTCAAACATACCATTTTTCAATCTAAATAATGTTTATTTGTCATTACAAATTTCACGTAATTATAAATAGAATTACAAGTGTCGAATAAGTAAAGATAAAATAAATACTTGCTTGAAGTGAACTTGAACTATCAGGCATTAAGGAATTTATTGATAATGAAGGATGCTTATTTACCCCATGATATGTTACATTATCACCTCCAGAATCCATTACTTGTTCTACCCAAGTTCTATACTCAGGAATACTTGTGTAAAATCCTGGAAGTCTTGGGCGAGCACATCCCCGACCACCCGAAACTATTCCAGCTAGTGAATTATCACATACTAGAGGTCCACCTGAGTCACCCTGTAATTAAATTGAATAAATTTATCATTCCCTATGCAAACAACATCTTAATGTGTCTTAATATCTATTAATATATAATTGCATTTAACAAAACTTTTTTTTACGTATAATTTAATTAATAAATTACCTGACATGCATCTTTGCCTCCATGAAAAAATCCAGCACATATTAAAGCAGGAGAAACATAAATAATTCCTGCTAACAATTTTTGACACTCACGAGGTGCGACTATAGGTAACTTGACATACATCAAGACATCAGAAATGGAGCCATTCTGGAGCAGATTCAATCAATATTATAGATCACATATGATCATAGAAAAAAATTAAAAATTGTTTTTTTGTTCTTTACTTCAGAAGTATATCCCCAGCCAGATGTAGTGCATAGAGATCCTGGTTGTGGAACAGTTCTGAGCAGAGATATTGGTGAAACGTAGCTTGTTTGCATAAATGGTATTTTTAACTGTAAATATTGATTTAATAAATTTTTCAATCACCTTTAATAAATATATATTTTAATTATTTTTAAATTACCAATAATAATCCAATATCATTAGCAAGCATATTGTAATCATACATGGGATTAACAATTTTTTTCTTAACTTCACGTGTCTGTCTGTGACGAGAATATGAGAGCTTGAGATTAACTTCTCCAGCAACGACTTGAAGTGGTATATTTACAGCACCTTGCCTATAAATTATTCAGACTATATATTTTTTATATAATCATAATTTACTATTAAAAATGGTGAATGATACAATTTAATCACCTGTGTAAGCAATGAGCTGCAGTAATAACCCATTTGTCAGTCAGTAGAGTACCACCACAAAAATGTCCCTTGCCAATAAGATTTTGAATTGAAACCATATAAGGAAATTGTCCAAGTTCTGCTGCTTCTCCATTGACTATCCGACCTTCCATTCTCGCTAATATGTTTTCTGTTGCTGATACTGATGTAGTCATTTTTGGGGTGGATTTTGATATTATTGTATCATTTTCACCTTGAATACGTATATTAATTATTTTTCACTGATTCAAATCCACATTTATGGCAGTCATAAAACAAAATATAGACAGAATCAAAATTACCATTAACCTCATAAGTTGAGAAAATGAATAATATTACAATTTTGAATACACTTAATTTAAAAATCATCGTGGAATATCGTTATTTTTGAAACGTTCACTATCTTTGGGCAAATCACTAGGTCTACTTAGTGGAAATGATACTCAGTATGTTAACTTTATTATCAATACTGAAGAGACAATTTATCTAGATCTGTTATCAATGATTTGACATTGGCTATATTACTAAGAATTGGACATTCATTGTTTTCATTTATTTTACTTATTAATATTATTTTAGTTGCAATGTTTTAGCTTCATTGCACCTTAGATTAAAATGCTATTATAATCCTCAAATAATTATTGTTTAAAATTAATGCAATTTTACGCTTTAGAATATTGTACAATAAAGTTGATGATGAATACAGTAACAATAACTTTATTTATATTATTTTGAAAAAAAAATATTTTATTGATAGTTAGTTTTTCAAGAATATTATCATTTTGAATATTTCATTTTGACATTTACTGCTGAAGGTAAAGAAGTGTTCTGTTATTTTTTATTTAGCTCCAGTTGGTATGACATTTACTTATGATAAAATCGATCACGACATGATCAGCAATCATTTTGCAAAACTGAAATTTCTAATAATTGCACATAAAAATGCAGTCAAATTATTTCCAGTGAAACAAGTTTTGATAAATTATAGTTTACTATCATTTAACACTAAAATATTAATATAATCAGTTAGTCACACAATTATCGATGGACTTCCCCTCTTATCAATACAAGATCAAGATATGAGCAGGTTCAAAATTATCTTGGAATTACTATTTATCAATAATAAAAGCCATTGATTAATTTTATAAACACATTTATTATATTTTATTATAAGATTAAATCAATAAGTGATTGAAATAAATTGGCTTGAAGCATTTTTATCTTAGAACACCAGGATATAATTATTGTTTCCAATAAAAAAAAAATCTGGACATGTTTTAAATCAAATAAAAAACAATTTATCATAAAATAAATTTTTCTGTCATTAATCAATCAATTCTATGTAACATTCTGATATCTATTAATTAACTATAGCTTTATATTCAGAATAAAAATTAAATTGACGATACAATTACTATACTTCACAATCAAACAATCACATAGGGATAATATTATTGATACCTTCATTATTCTTAATAGTTGCTCTATTATATAGATCGTGGTCAATAATTTTCACGCGCCTACATATTTTTCCCATGACTCTCATTTACTCTACTAAAGAGCAATATTAAAATGATCTCGACAGAATGAATCACGTAATTAAATGCTGGCATCAATAATCAAGTTCTACATAAGTATAGCAAGAGATCATTCCTGCCTTTATTGACTTTTCAAAATGACCTTTCTTCCTTTTTTCGTGACCGAGAACTCTTAAATTTATTGGGACATCCACGCAATTCATACGCATACAAATGTCCCAGCTCATTTCTCAGTTATTCACATTGATATTTCCTTTAACATCGTGAGCTTCATGGTCTACTAGACATGTAGGTTTCCAGTGAGCCTGAGCTCCTTCACGATTAAGATCGTATTATGTAATCACATAATCACGTGCCCTGGACCTCAGTACAACACTCTCGAGTTCCTTCAGTTACATTGCTAGCTGTACATACGTCACGCACGAATGTTGCGTGCTGATTTTAGAAAAGACTTCTCTTTGTTGATTGACATGAAGCAAAAAAAAGTAAAAAACAGATATAATTCAGCCAACGAAATAATGGAAAAAAATTAATAGAAAAGAAATATAAGATTTGCCAGGGTTTGTTTTGTATGAATTAAATTCGCCAGCTGGTACTGTTTTGGTGTTACATAATTTGCGTAGGAGTGTGTTTATAGGTCAAAATATGTTAGCGTATATACAAGATAAATTTTAATGGATATATTTAATATCTAAACGCAGCATGAAATCACAATTTTATAGCTTAATATAAATACCAGAATAAATTACAGATGAAATTAAAGGTGAGAAAAAAACGATTTTTTATTAAAATAATGTCACAAAATTATATGCTGATAAGATCTTGGCACGTGCGATTTTTTGCTGGAGATAGTGCAACAAGAATGCCAAGTATTATAAATGTATCACATTGATTTTCTTACCAAGCTAAGTGACGGTTAATAGATATTGGTCTCTTATTAAATCTGCACCACGTTGTTGTTTATCATGAACTTTAAACACATTATCTTTAATCACCATCATTCCAATTTTAATAATAAATTATTTTATTCAGAATGATTTTTATTATGTCAACGGATTAATTAGCTGATGATTGATTAACAAAAATATAACCAAAGCACCTTGATTTTTTATTAATAGTTGATAATATAATGGCAGATAATATAATAGTAATTAAATAAAATATTAATGCTTCAAGTTCATATTTCTCTATTACATTCATAGTCAATATTATCAAGAAATCTTTTCACATACTGTGATAGATGGTTTGGCCATAACTTTTCAATTTTCAAGACAATGGAATAATATTTTTTTGACTACTTTACGTTTATAGAATTATTGTGTAATATGGTTAACCACGTAATGACTCCAATTTATCAGCATTATCGCGAGAACGGCACTAAGTTGGTCGTTCGTGCAACTTTAGTCGATGTTTATGTATGTACGAAACAAGACTGATTTATATCTTGGTCGTGAAATTTTATTATAATTTATAAGGCGCTTATAAAGTGTATTAGAATCATGAAAATTTTATTGTGTTGCTTCAACGCTCAATATTATTTTATATCGAGTACCATTTCTTGCATATTAATATTTTTTCATGTGCCATTTCAATTTTATGTTTCATTGGTTCTTGATCATGTTCATATCAATTTCACTGAAATATTATATTCTGGGTGCACTTTCCTTTCTAATGCAATTCATCTTGACAGTCAAAAAAAAAATTGTACCCACGAGCTCGTCAAAATAGTTTGGCTAATTTCCAAACCGGAAAAACCAGAATCCATTCAGAGTTTTCAAAACGTTGTTCATTTCTTACTCAATTTTATTTCAATACAGTTTTCATGTTATCTTTCAATCAGTTTTCCTTTTTTCCTGATTTAAATATGTAGTCATATGTGCCGCTTTACATAAAGTGTTTTACATATTCTAGATACCTTTTATGTTTTATGACATTTATTCTGCTCTATTAATTTTTGTCAATTTAATAAAAATGAACATAAGCTAGCAATTTAAACCTTAAATAAAAAGTGAGAGTCTTGGAAGTTAAACGATGAAATGAGTTTGAATACTCGAGTCACCAATGAGCACAAAAACTTTCGCACATTTTGCCACATACGTTTAAACATCTGGTCACAAATAATGGAATATAATTGTAACCAAGAAAGATTTACAACCGAGTGAAGTCACTGAAATTTTTACATAGTATATATTTACTGCTACTAAATTTTTTTTATTCTTTCTCTTTTAATTTCTTTTCTAACATCTTCATAAGTATTTTATACTCAAAAGATGTCGAATAGACTTTCTACATGAAAATAACTTTGCTGATAATTATTCAAAACATAACGTAATGAATACACCAATAGTTAATGTGTTGCTATTATTATTATTTAAATTCACATATTAGAGAATAGTTATTTTAAAATTGTTATTTAGCTATATTTTGTGATAAAAATAAATAACATTTATATTAAATTATATTATAAATTATAACTCATAAAAAATTAATGCATTTAAATTATTAAATTTTTTCCATGCAATGCAATAATTTTTTACGAATAATTTTTACAAATAAAATTTTTATTATTAATAAACTTTTTCTTTCGACGATCTATATTCCAAACACCTGTATTGTAAAGGTAATGAGATCATTAACTGACCTCATTGCCAGTCGACAATGAATATTTTCTATGGTATGATAAAAGTCCTAAGCAAGAAGGTTCACTGGGACAGTCAGCATCCAGTACTGATTTCTCTTATTCTACTAACGAAGGTCGTACGTCACCTTTTACTCACTTGGAAACCCCTCGTCGTTGTTTGCCTTCGATAATTCAATCCAGTGGCTCTTGAAATAAATTCACATCAAAGAATTGCATCATTAGACTTTATAACTGTACGTGGAAATTGCACAATTGGTTCCTTCATCTGGGATAAGAATGACAAAATAAAAATAAACCAAAATGTCATCGATACTAATGAAATATAAATGAAATTTTTTTTCCCTCTTCTTAATTTCATAAAAAGATAATACAAGGTCATGTATCTCTTCATTTCAAGGCCACGATTGATTTTTAAAGTCCTTTTATTTTTTTGGTAGGATGAGACGATAGCTTCCGATGATTGCAGCACTCAAGGTTTCTTTAAACATAGTAGTACGAAAAAAAGCCTGAAACAAATGAGAGAAAATAGTATTTGAGGTCACGTATGCACATTGTTTTACCTTGATATTTTATCTTAAATCGTAAAAAAAATTTTTTTACAGAAATATAAACGTTACGGGAGAAAGGAAAAACAAATTACTCAATATGAAAGTCAACTGCAATGATTACTATTTACAGTATGAGGTAATGATAATGGTGGATGTAAAGTTAGCAAAGTTGTCGGAAGTGATTAACTCGTCAACATTCGATCTTGACCCTGGCCAGGCTTCATAGATCATTGCTCCGAATCGCCTAAGGCATTCATCCGAGGTCACCAAAGAAGAGATTCCGACCTTGCTCCACGACCTCGTGTAACCCGTTACACTTGCACATTCACATCTAGGAGTTAGTAAGGCCAAGAAGCAAACAAGTTTGTGATGCTTCAAGCCATAAGTATCGCTTTCGCTTCTTCAACACCAGGAAGAGTGAGAGGATATTTGCAGAAGATTTAAATTACAACTTTACTGAATGTAAACTTGTGAGAAACTCTTCAATCGATTTATATAATTATTTTAAATAAGCATTATCAGGATAATAAACACATACATGAAAGTTATTATTTATTACACTTATTAAGGATACTAATCTAATTTTTCATAATACAGAAGATAAGGATTTTGTGCAATAAAGAAATATTACTTGTTTTAGACATTTATAAATAATTGAAGGAAGTTACATTACATTATTTACAAGTTATTAGGAATATAAAGTTCAGGAAGTTACTAACTACAAACTATTGACCTCCCAAGTTATTTTAGCCCAAGTGTTTTTTTCTTAATCTACAACCATTTTTAGATACAAGGAGACTATTATTCTATCTATATAGAAAAGGAAATCAGGAAGTGGATCAGGGTTTCATTTTATTGCTAGCCTTGAAAAAGTAATTTAATATTAATTTAACTAGTTCTATATTACTTCAATTAGCTAATAGATATTACTAATGAGGAATTTAAAATAACACAGATAATGATGAAGATGATCATTAAGGAATAAAATGGTAAATGAGTTGAAAAGAATTTTTTTAATTTATCAGAGATATGAAAAGCAATCATCCTTTCCTCGATGCTCTTCTGCAACTTTATCCGTAGTCCAATTAAATGTGTCTAATATTTTTCCTTAACTCTCATCGACCACGGATTCCTTTACCTGAGTTTGGTGGCACAAATCCAAATCCACTTGCTCCAACGATTACTCCACTAGTTTCAGCATTATTCGATTGTGGTCCAGGTGGGAATAAAACTGGTCCTGTAATAAAAGACACAAAACAATCATTCTGTTATTACAATAAGATCTTAATCTAATTGCAAAAAAATGTGTTGAGTAAACGACATGCGATTTTTATCAAAAGTATGGGTAATGGTTCATGTCAAATTACTTGAAATCAGAATAATAAAGTTATTCGTTTCTGTCGATCGCGTTGAAAAATTACTTTTTTTACACTTCAACGATTTGATATATTAGCTTCCAATTTTAGGTATTCAAACTATTTTTGCACTCCATGTTCTAAACACTTAACAGACTACTTGTTGAATTAAATCAATAGGAAAGAGTTATAAAATATTACAAAAAACTGAATAACTTTGCATTGGCAAATTTTTTTTGCTAAAAATGAGTTTTTCAACGAACAGAAAGTTGGAGAAATAAAGAGAAAAAGTCAGTTGCACTGAATTACTTAATTGTATGAAATATATATCCATATAAACAAATAGTAGTTACTGAAACGTTTAAAAACTAGTTTTTCGAACGCGTATCATATAAACTAGTTAATTAGCCTAATTTATTCTTATTACTTTATCAAATTAATTTGTCATTACTGCATATACGCTTACAATATGTAGTAACTAAATCTTGAAGATAATAAAACTATCATCTTATGTAATCAAACGTGAAATGAAGGTCATAGATTGCTCTTAGATAAAAACAAAACACACATGATGTGTAGATATGTCAGTATACATATAATCTGCATTAATATCAAGCCTCTTTGCATAGATCAATAGACCATACAATTGAGATCACTCACGTGGTTTTAGCAAACACTAGTGGTAACAATATATCAGAGAAAGTGCTTTTTCTAATGGATGAAGACATTCACTCCGGAAGTTTAGCAGAATACAAATTATCCTTCACATCATCACATTTAACGGATGAGTGCAAGCAACCTACCGGTGTTGGATCGTGGATCTCTCATTGGTGTTACAGCACGGAAGTAGGGTCCAAAGCCAGCAAAAAGCTGACTGTAGTCCTGAGCCATCGTACTCGATAATATTGTACAGCAAAATATTATGGCAATCTGGAAAAAAATTTTCTCAATGTAGTTTAATTATCTCTGACTATGATAGATTATGTTAAATAACTTTAAATATTCCTTTCATTTTTTACAGCTGTATTTCCTTAATTAAACTGTCTGTAGTCAATTTATTACAAATGCTATAAATTTCTCTAATAATCAATTTGAAATTGAGGAAAACATTAAGTTTTTCCCGAATGAAAATTTACGATTTAAATTTAAAGCAATCAGGTTAATTTTATTATAAATCACACTTTTTTTGTTATGTCATATAGGTTACATTTTATTATTTGTAACAACTGATTTTATCTATTAATTAAAAAATAAAGACCGAGATAACATTTATCACTGATCTATCTTCCCGGAAATAATGGAATGAGCCGGTGGAGGAACGGTTAACTACGTTGTTCAAAATTGAAGCCGTTGAAAGTTTATAGTGTGAAGTGGCGCCATAAAGATGTCTCATTGTACTTCAGAACACATTATGGCGTCATGTAAGCATCGAAGCGTGTCTAAGCGTTTGTTGTATTTAATCATAAAAAAGGTAAAAAATATTGAAGGAAAAATTCTTATTGATTTAAATTATTGTTAACTAAAACAAAATCTTTAAGTCTCTTATAAAATAATTGATTTAAAGCAAATATACTCTCCAAAAAATGATCATAATTCTAGAAGCTTTTTTGAGACGCAAAAAAGTAACAAAATTATGGCGTCACGTAACGCTATTCGCAACTTTGAGATGAATAAAAAAGTTTTAATGATTGATTAACGGTAAAAAAAATAAAATGAAATAATTATTCGATATCTAAATGAGGTTGTAAACCTTTACTTTGTAAGACATTATCTGGGGCACGGTGAAGCTGCTTTAATTGACAGTTTCAAGAACGCTAAGAGTATCGTTGCAGTTAAGGTGAGTCATACATTTAATCTCCGACTTAATGCGCCTATTTCACTGTTGAATAATTAATGTCTTCTAAAATGTGAATATCCTTAGTAGTTATATAATTGATAATTTTTTTTATCAGGCATTATGCGGAGAAAATTTTCTACCCAGTCTAACGCGATCTTTATCGCTTATCTATGTGTATTCGCTTCAACAAAAATCATAGTGAAACCTTCTCCAGTGGATATTTTGTAATAACACTTATTAAAAAAATGTCAAACGACGATTAGCATTTGCATGGTAAGTTTACCTATTTTTATAATTATCCTGCATTTTTTGAGCTTATTGATTAGCCTAATAGCCTAGTAGTTACGTGAGAGGATACATGATAAATATTGTAATTCCCAGTGTAACAAAACATGCATAGAAACGCGGTTAATAGGTTAAGAATGTTCACACGATCCGAGGTATATATGCGTAACTACAATATAATCCAAGAATTGCCAATTTATCGACAGCATAACGATCATTTAATGAAGGGTTTCACATCCTATTTGATCCGACATTTCTGATAATATATTCGTAAACAGGGTTGTTGACAAGACAGATAAAATCCTGATATACATAAATACAAAAAAAAAATAGATTATGTAGAAAACTATCAGAATGCAATCACTGGAAAATATTATAAAATAAATGTCATTTTAAATTAGATAATTATTACCCACAACTAAGTCTCAATGGCACACGAAGTAACTACTAGTACCTCAACCATTAAAATAAAAGAATATAAGTGAAATTATAGAGTCAATGGCATTTATTATTTTAATTTGTCTACTACAATGTTATTATTATAATAACGATTCTTTTCTCTCGTGTAGAGTTGAATTGAATTTAATGATGTAATAAAAAAGAATTATTATCTTTAGGCTCTTCAAGTAAAATATTTGATATAACAATAATTTTAATAATTGAATATCTTTCAATAAGGTAACATTTGAAGTTTAATTACAACATAATATATGGCGTACTTAAAAGAGCAATAAATTGAACGGAATCAGTCGGAAGGCAATCAATGGGCTATAATTACAACAAAACAAATATTTTAGAACTCTCATTCAAACATATAAAACAAAGAATGCGTACCAAATGATTATTGCTGTAGTTCGCCAAATCAATTTTATGGCTCGAAGGAATATTTGATGAGTTCCGGATTCATACTATTTCCTTTTTTTTTTTTTTTATTTATTTATTTATGCTTGCAGGCTATGATTTCGATCGTAAATCTATTCTACCAAGCGTCCTGCGGACTATTAGATGAGCAGTTAAAGACACAAGGAGGAGTCTAAAATATGGATGATTGCGTACTATTTTTTCTCTTCGTTTCTGTAACCGTTACGTAAAGTGTGTGATGATGAAACCGTTATAAGTATCCTGCGTGTATCGTTAGTGTCTCCGCGTGTTTGCGCGTCCTTTATGCATTACGATAGATACAATTTATGAAAGAAACGCCCTCATGACAAGTAACAGTAATTATTTTATTATTATACTCGGTTATATGCGGGCGTAATGATTTGAAGTGTCATGATATATTTTTTAGTCCAATTATTTAAACACTAGGTGAAAACATGCTTTATTGATACAGAAAATAATATATAAATATACAATTATACAAGAAGATACACCTATGAAATTGATACTAATTAATTTTATCACACGAAACCTATTGTTCGAATTGAAGTGAAATTGTTTTTACATTCTATAAGCATTTATTACTTTAAAGTGTATGATCATTACTCGATAAGGAATATTATCCGGGTTTGAATTTTTCCACTGTTAAAACTACTTTCACGTATCTTGCAAGTATATGATTCATTCGAAAGGCCAAAGACGAAATTTTTAGAAAATTCATTTTCACAAGTTGAAAGTGATAACATTTTTTTTCAATTAATGAAAAAAATAGCAGGTTTATTTAATGGGTTTCTTAGTCGCTTTTTTAAAAAAAAAAGAATTAGTTGAATTAGCGAGGTCAAGATAAAATGTACGGCACACATGTGCGATACCGTGACCCATGAGATTCTTCCTACGTGATATATTACTAATGTTACTTTCCTTGAAAGGAATTACCTAGTGATGGGCGCGGATTCACGAGTGTGAAACAGTCACGGAATACTCAAGACCTTTGTCAAAGTAATCAAGTTATTTTGGTGAAATGTCATTTTAAAATAATTTTTAATAACAAAATTGCTGATTCATTGGGATTTACTTTCTCTCTCGAATTACAAATAATTATCAACAGTTTTTACTGTAATAATATAGATATTTTTTTTTCACTTTTAATTTCATTGTTGAACGATCAAACTGTCTGCAATATCATTACCAAAGACAACTCAATTAAAAGTTAAAAAAACAAATGGAAATGTTAAACATTTTTTTTCTTCATTCAAACAAATGCTTTTATGCAATTCTCGTGCTCATTATCAACCTGATATTATATCATTAAGAGTTGAGAATTTATAAATAAAAAATTAATATAAATATTTATTATGAAATCGTTGTAACGATGTAAAAAAATTATCATACAAATGATTATTTACTAAACCTATTTTTTTTATGCAACTAAAAATAATTTTCTCTTTTTTTTTTAAATGATAAAAATAATATTTCAACATCATAATAAATGTATATCTTAGCGTCACGAGGATAATATCCCTTTTTATTCCATGTCTGCTGTAAGTCTGCTTAATACAATCCAGTTTACAGACCAAACCTTTGTGGTCTGCAGACTATTTACTAATATAAAGAGCAACCTGGGTATCAAGTTTCCCCATTCAAGCCATAGAATTGTTCTCGATCTACTTGTTTTATTGTTATTATCATTGAGTATATGGAGAAAATCTCATGCAAAATAGAGAATCGTTCACATAAACGGTCTTATAAATTGTATGTATAATAAATGATCAAGACATAACGTAAGTTTAGTTCAGTACCAATGGCACATATGTGTACCTACATTGCGTCCTAAGATAGCTATTCGAGTAAAATAAATGCACAAATAAATGTCTATAGAGACTAATGACGTCGGTCATATAACCTGTAACGAATCTCTTAGTCACGAGCTATTATGCGACTTCACTCATGGCCGTTTTCATCTAATGCACCATCCTGCATTTGATCAATTATCGATACTCTCTCGTGACGGTAGATGAATTTTCGAGATAGAAAAGATATAATACACACAACTAACACGTTGTTACACTTGCCGGAAGAGAGTGGTCTTGTGCTCGCGACCGCTAAGCCCCAGTGCTTCTAACACTTGTTTCGTTTATTCCGGAATAAACTTTCAGATAGCCCGCTGTCAAATTTAATTGCGAAAGTAACTTACATGAATTGATTAATTAAAGATAGCGTATAATTAGTTATAAATTTTATAAATTTATTTATGATTTAAAATTCACACAAATTTATTAACTGTTATGATGGTGCAATCTTTAACGCAATAATTATTTATTAAAGATTCATTCGAATGACTTACTAACATAGCTAACGATATATGACAGGCAATTAAAATTATAGTAGAAGTCATTAAAAATGCGTATTTTATTTTAATGTGTGAATTGGAATATAAACATTTTATGGTGAATATCATGATAAGCTTACGAAACTGGAGAAAGTACTTTCTTCAAAGAAGAGGGTGAATGGATGAATTGGATTTTTGTCGTTTCTCCTACAAAAACTTTATTAACATAAAAACTAGGTTATCGATGATGATGGTGATGATGATTATTATTATTATTTGCGAAAAAGTATTTACTAATTAATTTTTATATAATTATTTTTACACCTTAATCTTATTCCATAGGTTATGCTTCAGAGAGTATAGAAATTTGAATTTATGTACCTCTAGCTGATGATCAAGTTTAATTTTAACATGTTTTCTTTCAGAAAACTGTTTTGGAAAACACATTGTATATTTTATGCAATGATTAACAGTCAGAAGCAAGCAAAATAAGGGGAGGTACTTATGTGTTTTCAAGGTATCTTTTTTAATGCGTAGATTAGTGTGTTTAATTGTGGATGCGGTTGGTGAGTACGTTAATCACAGTAATTTGAATGAGTTTGCGTGAGGTTCAAGGAAGTAGTAAAGTTTTGTAGCGAATTTTTCTTTCCATAACGGCCCATTTACCAAGCATTTTTTTACCTCTGAAACTGACTCAAGGACTGAAATCAATTACAGGATTCACGTGATATTCAGAAAATTCATTACTAAGTCGTTCATTGATTGGAAAAATATCATGCAATCCAGGTAAATTTATTACTAATATTAAACAACTCAATAATATTTTATTTGATAATATAATCCTATTTAATTGCAGTTGTTATGTTTTGAATATTAATTAGAATTTTCATACTTTCGATTAATTGATCGAAATTATAAGTTGTGCGAATAAAACAACATTAGAGAATGAAAGGAATTTAAGTACTGAAATACTTGAATACCATTCCCAAGAAGTGTCAAGAGTCTGACACAGAAATGTAGAAAAATTATACGAATAACAAACAAGAATGTTTTGCAGGTACCCAAGTCGTGAACATGTGATTAGTTTGATAAAAGCTAATATGCAAATAATATTGCAAAATTATAGAAGACAGAAGTGTAGTTAAAAAAATTATATGAATTGCTGTCGGTCAAACATTGTATAAAAACACGACAATCGTTAGAAAGCCATCAAGCATATATGATTAGCACTTTTTGTTCAACTTCCTCATCTTAATGGTTACTTTTTTAAACTTGTTTAGCACCACTAGCTTATTACTATTTAATCATATGCTCATTTTCTTAGCAATTTAAAGACCAATTAATCGGTTACGTTAATTAGGCTACTACCCCTGACCTCATTTTAAATATGTAAGCTCACCCTGTTGCAATCTTGAAGTCCTTCTCTTTTATCTTTCAACACCATTCACCATAAACCAGTTGCCATTTTGTTTAGACGATTCATTTTACTTATTTATTTATCATTTAAATTTAATCCTTTTTTATTTCGGAATAATAAATTATCTTGATGAATTAATTGAATAATTATTCAATCAAATTAATAAATGAGTTTTAATTGTTAGTTAATTGTTAAATAATTAAGATAAAGCTGTAATTAAGTTAATGAAAGTGTAAATATTCGTATTTTTAATTGATCAAAAAAGTTATTGCATTGATGAATTTTTTATAGACTTTTAATAATTGAGACATAATCCTTAAAGGCATACTAAAGCACCATTAATCTGTTAAAATCAAGCAAGATGCCAGGTGTGATATTCTTAGATTACTTGACCACGTAGATAGATTCCAGACTCATTTGTACCCAACAACAAGTGTTCAATAAGCCGCAGGCAAGGCCAGAGACTTGTATTGCCCTGGAGATTGATGTGAAGCAAATTTAAGCATATAATTTAATCGTAATATTGTATAATATAATAATCAACTTCCGACGTAATCACTTTATAAACAAAAAACTATGAAACAATGTTTTTATCTCATTATTATATATATGTGTTTATAGATCTATGTACTTTCGATTCGTTTTCACTGAGTATGCGACACGCGTTTTCGTAAAGCGAAACTGCAAAATCGTTAGTGCATTCATTCAGAGCGAAACGCCAAGATTTTACTGAGAAAAATATCTCACATAAAAATGCTTATTTTTATTTTTCACTGTTTGAATATTTTTGCACGCCAAACCACTGGAAACTCTCACAGAATCACTTCAACATTTAGAAGATTAATCACAATTTTTTTTTTTTTTGTTTCAGTGCAATTGAAATCACAATTTTTCTGTCAAATACTTACGAGTCTCATGGTGCTCTTGAAATCTAGTTGAAACTTGTGATGAACACAGGACTATTCCAACTGCTACCTCCCGCGTTAGACTCTCGTTAACTGTTGGTTGTATTACCACGCGGGGCGTGCGGAACAGTAAAAGAGAGAAAGAGTTGAGTGATGTAGACTCAGGGTTGGAGAAAGAGAACGAGGGTGGGAGGTCTGTTGTTCTAGAGTAAGTATACGTAGGTAGTAGATAATTCTTTATTCTGTAGAACAAGTAGTTGCAGTCGATCTTGTCTGACTATTTCCCTCGTTCTGTTATTATCAGTACTCCCGCACGGATTTATTCCGATTGATGTAAAGAGGGGATTTGTGCTAGGATTTATATATCGTGTTGGAGGTCACGGACCCTCCTCTTTTACAAGATACTCGGTTCTTCTATCTAAGATGACGGTCAAGGTGACCCTTGCCCTCGAGCCTTGAGACGAAACCGCGTGATCATGAGAGAAACGTCCACCACTGGGCGAAAATGGTTTTATCTCAATTGATCTGTCGTTCACCGGAAGAAACATACTTTGAAGGCTACTTCAGGACTCATTTTCTTATTAATGAGTAATTGATGCTTGCTTTTTAACGTTACACGTTAAGACAATAGGGATGATGAAGGTCTGATAGAGATTTGATAAGAGTACAATTTGATGACAAGAACTGTGTCAATGACGATCGTTATTATGATTTGAAAAAATTAGTTATTTAATTGATGTGAAGAATTGCTGGCTGTATTCTTTTAATTAATCCTCACTGAATAAAAAGTTTGATTATTATTCAAAATTGAAGATAAGAGTTATGTATTCAAGAAAAAAATAATTTTACAGAATAAAGGAACAATTTTGTCAGTTGAAGATTGATTTCTGCTATAGGAAAATACATATTGATATCAATAAATTAAAGATTCAATCAAGCGAATCATTTTTCATTTGAATAGTTGTAATACCAGATATAATTGAAATTCTCTTATGACTATGCGTTGATTTAAACGGATTAAAATTTTGCATCTTGCGAAATTTGTGCATATTAACTGTGTGTCGAGACGGTTTTAATTTTTTCAATAGTGTAAAAAATATTTTAATAACTAAAAAAAATGAATTATTACTTGCTTTCAAAGAAATATGATTATATTCAATAATTATTTCTTGATAGTTAAAAAAATCAAATAAATATTAATTAATAATAAATAAAAATGTTTTAAAGAGATTCGAATTTTCCTTAAGTGATGATAAAACATAAAAAGAAATGCTTATTACACTTTACAATTGATGCATTTATCATCAACAAAAGCTTACATAATAATTGTTCATTAAAAATTAATCCATTCTAACGACTGTTTCTGTCTATTGTATCACGCAAAATGCGTGAGTTTAATAGATATTCTCCACGTGCAATTCGTTGTCTTTCAATGCCATTTGTATCCTGCGACAGTCACTCCGGATTGGAATCCGGATGCTGAACATTTACAACTAAATTAGATATATATGACGTTAATATAAATAATTCATTTGATGCATTAAAAATTAGACGAATTAAGTGATGATACTTATGTCTATAACAATTACAAGTATTAATCCATATGTAGTTTGCTGCTGATAAATCATTGAAAAAAACATGAAGTTTCTGTAGCTCAATAAATTGATTACCATTGCAGATTACAATTAATACTTGAGGTACTTATCAGTCTTTAAGTTTTTCCCTATAATTTCTATTAGTTGCCTCACATTATTAAACTATCGGTTGTTTTTATAATTTGTCGATGCAATTGTTTATAATATCTTTTTTCTGATTCAGTTAATTGCATAATTACAACAGCTGTTGCATTTAATACGATTACAATCGACAGAGGGACAGAGTAACCTAATGGTGAATGCAAAAGCACGATTATGTCTTTCAGTGTAGTGAAAGTAATTATTCCACGGCTTCCGTGATCTTCAACATAATCAATTTGGCATGCTACTGTGTATTTGTTCACTAGATTTTCTACACAATCATTTGTAAATCCAGTGTCTCAACATTCGGCCTCTGGTCAATGTTTCGTCTATTATACTAGGCTTCAACACCATTACCGTAATCTCATGTTTTGTTCTCTGCCAGAAATATGACATTGGATAGCTTCAAATTATTTTATATTTTTTCATTCTCTGATATTGTCTCCTTGTAAATTTTTATTTTGAATATTACTAAACCTTGATGAAATGACCAAGGATACTGATTCTTTTAGCTTATTTTGAAAATATCGTAACTAATATTTTTAAGGCCATTTAGAGAAATTTTCTTGATGGTCATGTTTGTTTTTTGAAGTATTTTGAAAAATTTATAGCCTCGCTTTTAGAATTAGAATGAGTGTTACTCAATACTTCTTATAATGTTGCATTAAAATTTAACAATACACAATTATCATGGTATTGAGTCTGAATGAATTCTGACCATCGAATTATAATATTTTTTCCCTACAATTGTACCCACATGATAAGGAAGCCAAGGCGAGCGTCTAATTGGTATTAACGCTAACTCAATGGGCATAACCTAGATTTCATTCCATCAAGTAATATAGATTCCCCGCCCTTGGATGAGAAAAATCAGAAATGTCAGATATAATTGCTTATAGAGATATGTTAATGAAAATGATTTATTACTTTTCATTAGTTTGGTGATAAAAACAGTAGCATATTTTATGACTAAACATAAAAATCACAAAAAAATTTAAATTTTCACTTCCGTATTGCATCCATGGATTAATTCAGTTCACGGTTAAGCCCAGTACGACGTACGTCATTTTCAGTAAATTATTCATTTTATTAAGAAAGCCAATGTTAAATCATCTGAAGAATTAATTAAAAATACAAATGCACTCATTTAGACAAGGTTACATTGTCAATACTCGCCTTCGCAAATTCACATGACTGCGTTCCTTTCTTAATTTAATCAGACACAATTTCTATTTATCCGAATTCAGATATCAATTTCAAAAACTTAAACTAATTATTTCTTAACAGGACACCAACGTCCGTGTGGAGGTTTCGAAATTCTGGCGAATGTCTGATAGCAACCCTACGTCATGATCTCGTGATCTATCTACTAGTTTCGACACGTTTGATCGAACATATATCGCATAAAAAACGCAAGAACTCAAAGAAAGGTACGCAAACGTACCTGAAAAGAATTTGAACGCCTACAAGGATCTTTTCACCCTAACAGATAATATTGTTATGGGGTTATTAAATTTGCCTGTGACATTATCAGTCACTGAATCACTTCGCAATGTGACCTTAAGGAGTTATGGATTACAACAGAAAACAGAGGTAATTGGACTACATTATTTATTGATACAGATAACATTTAAAAAATAAAAGTTACCGTTTTACAATAATTAAATTCAACGTTCAAATGTATTTGTTAATTCACTCAAATAACAGTCTATTTATTATTTATTTGACAACTTCTTGCATGTAGCTCTAGGTTTCATATTTAATTTATGCAAACTTCATCGGCTTTAAAAGATTAGAAATTAGCATGAGTACGTGATTAGAACTTTTCTCAATTGAAAACTGGAAAATCGTACGCGTCTTCGATTCTTGACGATACGTGTGAAAGTCAATATGTTCGAATAGAGAGCATTTTGTTATGGAATGCGTACTATTATAGAATGCAACTAAGTAGTTCTATAGATCTATGCAATACGATGACACGATTACAAAATAGATTAATACACTTCTTAGCAACTTGAGATTGGCAAATACATTTGCAAACTTTTTTTTTACAGAAGTTCTGCTGGAGATTAAAGTCTGGGTGATATTATCTAACATGGAAATGAAAGGAGACCATTTAATAGCAGCACCTGGACCAAGAGAATATAATAAACCTTAAAGTCTTTTGGAACAATTTTCTGAATTGTCTTCTAGTTATCAAGGCTATTATTCTTCTACTTAATGTTCAAGACCATTTAGATAATAATTACAATGTTTATTATCTGCTGGACTGACTCCAACTGCTGGCAAGTACAGAAGATCGTAGATTTCTACCTAAACTACCATCAGACAAGTTAGGTTTCTAGCAGGTGTTCATGTTCGAGGTTTACTAGGTTTAGTAACAGGTGATGTTGCTGTAATATTCTCATTTAAAGGTAAACAATATATTTACTAACATTACCAGACATAAATGATGGTAAGGATAATAATCGTAGGTAGCTCACTGTATTTAAATTTAATGCTGGAATTCTGTCTGATACATAAGGAACAGAGGATTTACCAATTTTTTATTTTTTGGCACGTACTTTACTCTAGATCTTCTGAACATGTTCATGGCCACTTGCCAGAAATTGTCTCGCACAGCTGTTCCCTTCGATAAAATTGTACTTCCTATTTATTTTAAACATATTGGCTTGTGGTGATATTGGAGTAGATAATTTGAAAATGGAATTTTCCCTTGATTGGATTTAGATTTTTTTATTTGATATAAAAAAGAAAAGTTAGATGATAAAGTTATTAGTTCATTGAAAAACCATTGATGTGGTATTCACTGCTACGGTCTAATTAATATTGATCAAAAAATATATGATTGTGATTTAAAGGATATTCATATTTTTTCAAAACTTCATTGATAGAATAATTTTATTATTAAAACAATCCATCATAATTAAATTCCAATTTTATGAAAAAATGATAAAAAAACACTTCTCAATTTTCTCACAAATCTATTGTTATTAAATTTCGTACCAGAGCTTCAAATAAATCTTGTCACGCCTAAATATTAGAAGTAAACAATTATAAAATTACCTAGAGACGATAATAAACAGGAAATTGATGTCATGATGTATGATGTCTTATTTATGGGTAAAACCCACAAATATGAATGAAAAGAAGCGTGGTAAAACTATTGTTTACATGAAAAATACAATTTTCTTATTAAAAAATAATCTGACATATGTTGAAAGTATTAAGTCATGATATTAAATACTTAAATATTTATTTTAGTAGACACTTTCACTCAACAAAACAACCACGAGATGCTGCATGTCTGACCACTTAATGGAATAATCTCCTTGAGTCAGTCAATGTATTTACTCGGATGTAATCATTTCATCTGCATTTGTATCTTCTCTGGAATATCACCTGAAAACTTTCAGTTTTAATAATCTTTCTGAAAAATCCCACTTGTCATTCGAATGTCAAAGAAGTCAATTAGACGTCAATTTTTTCGAAGTAGCTACTAAAGTATATTTTAAATTTCTCTGAATATCCAGGGGTAGACCGCTCCAACTTTTTATTTAATATGCATATTTTATATTTTTTACAGTTGTTTCAAAACATGCTTCACTTTCTTTAAAAACACATTAACTTTCTTCATAACTTCTACTTCTTTCAGAATATCAATCGAATGAAGATGTCTGTTTTATTGAAATTATGCTATCTCTGAATACTTTCTAGTTTCATCCAATTATTCTATTTTACACTTAATGCTTCATTCTATTCACTCATCTACGTAAATTTAGTTTAGTTTATCGCGTGTTTATGATACTCGAGTCTGTGTATTGTTATATAATTTCAGGAACAGTTGATTACCAAATTGACTTTAACGAGAAATGGTTAATTATTCTATAATTAAAGCTAGTTGGTGGTCGGAATTCTTTTTTAATCTGCGCAATATGTCAACGTAACGTACATTAGGTAAAAAAATGTTACGCTTTTACAATTACGTATCTTACCAATTTTATGAATTAAAATTAGACTGAATAGTTGATTCATTTGAATCAAGATATCATTCATATAATTGTATTAATGTCGATAGGTATTTGCTCTGGATTGTACTTGAACTAAAAATTTGCCAACAATGTTCCAGTCTAGATGACGGAGAGCCTTCAATTCTTCAACAAACGTCTTTCAATTTCATTATAAAAAATGTTCACGTCGGTGCGTTAATTTTTATAAAAGGCAAATAGTTTTTTCACAAGTCTCCAAAGACTTTCATAAAAAAATGCAAACTAATGCGGGTGTTTTCTCCTCTGACATGCGACGTAAATGCATGATGTTCTCGTTGGAATATTTCGTAATTCTTTATTGTCTTAAAAATGGAAAATTCGTTTCAAAAGTGCTTGCGACGTGAACAGAATTTTTTAACAGTACAAAATAGATACATCTACTCTAAGATAATTTTTTTCTTCATAACGATGACTAAAATTATTTCATGATTAAAAAGAATATTTAAAAATATTTATCATCATTATGATCATTATTTATGTGAAAGAATAAATTTATTAATCATTTGTATTGTTAACTTTAGTCGTGCTTAGCATTCTTGATCAGATTGAACTTATGTTTATTAATCTTGAACACATTTAATGTTAAATAAAAAAATTGTTTTCTTGCATTATAGTTTAAATAATTATAATTACGAATTCTATATGTGTCCCATCATTTCGAAAAAAATAATGACTACATCATGTCAATTAAATTCCCTGAGAGTGTCGACTCAAATTTAACACATCCATTAACTCAATAACCTTGAAGTGAAGGTGATTCCTTGAAGGAACCATAGTAACGTCAAAAAGTGCTGACAAGTGTTGTTGGACGAAATCACTGGTGTGTGAACCAGTTTTTCATCAATTTCACAAAGAACAAAGCTACTTGGCATCGTTTAATATTGATTCTACTCTATTTATCATCTTTTTTGTATACTTGTAAAATATACACTTCCATTCTAGGTTTTCTAAAGTACGTGCCTCAGGTGTAATGTTTAGTTTTACATATGTTGATACTTGTTTCCAATGATTCAGCGAGCGCGCAGATTGAGGACGTGAGTCGACGAGATTTACTAGTGTTTTGCATCCTTGTTGAAAGACTCATTACTCCTTTGAATATACTTTCATTAACAACATTAACTCTAGCGACTTCTATTCATTGCTTTTATGTCTTTTTATTCATTAATTGAGATTTCATCTCATTGTTAAACTACAAGTTATGATATAATGTGACAATCTATAAGGTGTGATAGCTTCTTTTCCAACATATTATCTCTTAAATTGCAGGCTAGAAAAGTTTTTAGCAACCTTTTATGGAACAATGAAGTGGAAAAGGCACCTGTAAATGTTGATTAGTTGAGTAATACATTTCACGAGAAATTATTATAAAATTCCAATTAGAGAACAGGAAATAAACTGCCAATTTTAAATGTCATACAGCTTAATAAATCAATGCAGTCATCATTTCTTAGAGATAAAATAAATTGTTATTTAAAAATGAAAGCTGATTTTTTATAGACATGAGATCAATAAATCTTAATTTTCAATAATTAAGGAAGTTTTTAACTAAATAAAATAATTATTAATATTTAATTAATTGGTCAATTATGTTGAATGCATACTTTACAATGAGTTCTACATCGAGAAAGATTGTTTCAATACTCATGTTTACAATTTATAATTATTGAAGCCTTGAAAAATTCCTCATAAAAGTAAACAATCTGTTGTTTAAAGTGTATTTTATTCTGCAAGCACAAGAGTGAAAACGTTTCATACCGGAAAATTGATTATATTTATAATAATTAGAATCATTAACAAAAGAAATTTTCTACTATTTAACATGTTCATAAAATAATTATGTCTTTTTTGTCAACATTCTTAACGATTCACTAGAATAATATTCATCTAGTCTACATCATTATGATTCATTATACAACAGATTTAATTATAATTTATAAATGACACACACGAGGTCAGAGCTTTTCTCACGCTCTGAAAGAAAGAATTAATCGTTCATTTTTAATATTGAAGAGACATTATTGATCCAATTATACAGTGTGATTTGTGTACAGATCTATTGAAATCATTTGTCAAAAGCAACAACGGTTATCTTAATCCACCAACTATGCAGCCCTGTTGTCTTCATTAATGCTTATCTAATGTTACAGATTACTCTTGTCCACCGGTACATAGATGATGCATCAACATGAATGATAGACGGATTAGAAGAACACATTGAAAATGAATAATCGCCATTCCTTTTACTGAAAAAAATAATGGAGTATATGGATTTTTTTGAAGAATATGAAACATGAGTACGTAAACCATTTTTTTATTTTAAAATTAAAAATTAATCTTTTAATCCCTTTCAATTACACCGACAACATTTCATAATACTGATAAAAAAAATTCCTAGCAAAAAATTGACAGATCTTTCGCCTTTGATTATTTTTTATTTTTAAAAAGACTATTTGAATTATATTCTCAGCATAAAAAATAGGAAATATTGAAATAGAAAATTAAGAAATATTTTTTTATTTACTTTGGTTGTGTTAATATATAAATACCGTGCAATATCTACTTAGCAATTTTAATTATGTATACAATTCTTTTATTATTGAGAATCAATTTCAACAGGACATTGTATGCCATAAAGACCGGTAAATTTCCCTCTCAACGTACTTGAACTCAAGATTTGAGGCCGAGTTAGCCGTGGGACCGGCATTTTTTATCTTCAAGAAATATTAGTATTGTTTATACCAAGAAATTACTGTGAAGTACATGCTTCTGTATTTATGATTATTATCACACATCATCATTGTCCTCTATTTCATTGCTCGAATCAACTGAGCATTACATGAAAGCTGATCAATCAATAATTTCTATTTTACGCTGTGATGACCTGATACCATGGTCATGACCTTCCATGATTTTCTCAACTATTTGCTTTCATCCGAAAAATTAAATCGTTCCAGGTTGAAGGCGTTAATTGTGAATAATTTCGTGTATGTAACACTAAATTACGTAATTATAGTCATTAAACCACAAGTCCTACGTACATTGAAATTCAAGGTTACTCCTTGTTTGGCCTAGACTGTGAAGACAAGTGTTCTACTTGATCGTAATTTGTTGGGTGCGGTTTTTATTCATTTAACCACATTTCTATATCAAAGACTTGAATGATAGTTACTCGACGAAATACCGCAATAACGTAATAACTGGATGGCTATGCTAATTGAGAGTTAGTCAGTATTCTCTCTATGCTAGATTATTGCGATCTTTAAATAATAATAAGATTATAATACTGGATTATATGATTCATCAAGCATTGTATGATCAAGGGTAATAATTACTTAACACTGTTTACATTTAGTTATTTGTAAGTATAGATAAATTTCCTATTTTTGATTCATAAATTGAAGTTTAAAACAAATTGATTCATCGAGAAAGAATAATTTATGGTTATTCAATCTTCATGATTCATATCAATTTATAATCTCAAAGTCTCCAACGGTAGAAGCAATGCATCATTTCCGGTCTATTATTAAACACGCAATCTTAATCTTGCGCGAAAAATTATTATCATCATATAAGATGTCTTACAAGACTTGTTGGAAGGTGATAAGATTCTGTCTAACGTGTAAAAAAAAGATGAATACGAAATGCAAATGACTGCTAATAGAGGGACAAGACAAAAAGGGAAAGAAGAAGACTGACATGTTGCCTTAAAGCAACGACCAAACGTGGGAAAACTGTTCACGATATGATGCAAGTGACCTCCTCCCTACCTTTTAAACTTTAGGTCGTACTGTAATCACGTCCTGCACCTCCCTCTTTTTAGTTTTTCCTCGATTACTTGTTTACCATCCTCAACTTGTACCACTTCCACTTTGTTTCTTCGTCATTTGCCTACTCCACCTCTTTCTTCTACAAGAATGAGCTTCAGAACAAATGACTTATACTACTCCCCCACTTACATCAAAAATGATGACCTCTCGTGTCGCTCGAACTGCTCGCACGCAGAGATAAATGTATACGTACGATTCTATGTCACTTTTAGTAACGTAAAGTACGAAGAAGAGACAAGTTGTATGGAAATTGATAATTTTCCTAAATTTAAATCAGCGAATTGATTTTCAGATATTTGAATAATCGGATAAAATATAATAAAGAAGAATTGATTTATTGATATTCATTTTTACTCTAATTTCTGGAAATTAAAATCCGCGATGGAGGTTCTTCATCGGCCTGTACTCGTGGTTGTTGTTGGCCACAGTGCATGGAGATGCGTAAGTTGCGTGGGAGATTCATTAGTGCAGTTATACTTTAGTGATTGACTGGATATTTTGTTCTACTACTCCAATTATCTTCATCAATTAATATTTACTCCATTTACATAATTTTTTTGTTTTGAACTTTTATTATGCAAATTAAAATGAATTAAAAGTTCAGTATAATTAAAATTACATGAGTGGAATAATGTTATGTTCTGGTGAAAATTTTTCAATATTATATGTTTAAAAAACTATTTAGTTATAATCATTAAAGATAATTATACTGTACTACAATAAGGAAAAAATTTTGTAAATAAATAATAGCTTTTTTTTTATTATCTTTCAGATGTCTGCATGTTTGCTGTTATTGTTTTTCTTCTCTTCGGCCTCATGTCAGTTGGATCTTCCACCCCTGAGAGATGATAGAGTGGATCCTTACAATCGCGATCGAGTGGAGCCTTACAACCGGGATCAAGTAGATCCTTACAATCGAGATCGACCAGATACTTTTAACCAACCAGACTCCTTCAACCGAGGACCCAATATAAATGATCGGGATATCAGAAATGTTTTATTGGAACTTGATGCTGAGGGAACAAAAAAATGCACTAATAATGTTGCAGCACAGTGGAATTACGAAACTGATGTGAACGAATATAGTCAATTTCAAGCAGTAAGTCATCTTATCTTGCCATTTTTTTTTTAATAATTTCATTTAATCTTTCAAAATTTTTTACCTTTCAAGCATCATTTATAGATTTATGTAGAACTGATTGCTAGGATTTATTTATAATAGAAATGAAGACATACAACTCGTTAAGATAAGACCACCAGTTTCAACATCACAAAATCATTGATAAATTTACACAAAATTTGTGCTACTTTCTGCTTAAATTACAATTAAGTGACCCGAATTGTAAAGTAACATGCGTCTAATATTTTAATTAAGTGAAAGAAGGAGAGGAATTTCAACTATAATCTTGAATGCTTTTTTAAACAATAACAAAACAAGTCCTCGACCTCATCTAGCTTTGATTCGTGAGATTGATTGGCTGATGTCTGTCTCGTGCCACGCAAATTTCCCTTCATAAAAACATAACCACAGGTTACTGTACTTACAATCAGACTTGATGTCTAATGCACGAGAAAGGGCGTGCAGACAATGACAACACGTTAATGTACGTCTTCATACGGGAAATGTTCTCAGGTGATGCCATTGTGTATTTGAAGCCGTTGCGCTTAAGAATTGAGTAATAGACAAGCACTTTGTACACTAACATGACTTATCCCCCTCAGAACAAGCCCAGTCCGTGCAAATCGCGTGACTTTCATTCTAATAACAATTGTCATTATTACTAATTATGATTACGTAGTAATTTCCAAATTATGGAATTCAGAAAAAATGAAATAATGCATTTCCCTAAGTACCTGCCACTTGAGAATCAATTACATAAATATGTTTTAATATTTAGGATGAAAATTCATTTACTTTTTACAAGTTTTTGTCATTCCAAGATGTCAATTGATTAAAAAAAGAAAATTTCAATCATTTTCTGATTGATTAAATGAGTTTTTAAAAGATAACTTTGGAAACAATTCCAAAAGATAAGTTTGCATCGACCGGGAATCGAACCCGGATCGCCCGCGTGGCAGGCGAGCATTCTACCATTGGACCATCGATGCTGATAAGTTGCAAATTTCTGTTACAGCTGGAAGCGCAGAGAGAATACGCGGAATTTCAGAACTATGCTTGGCGAATAATAAATCGATTAGATGTACTCAATCAACGGGATCCTCTACTACGTAGAAGACTGAGATATTTATCGGTGGTTGGCCCAGCTGCATTACCACCTGATCAATTAGACAGAGTAAGTATTTTACTTTGAATGAAATTTATTATTCCCAATGGATCGTACTCCAAAGTAATAAATCAAGGCCTGGGTGATCAGTAAATCAGATCAGAAAGCAACGAACAATTGTAAATGATCAACACTGGTGACTCTCTTGACTTGAATATGTCTTGAAGACTTGTGAGAATTAAGAGCATGAATAAAAGTATTTTCCATAGTCTTCAAGGTTGCTTACCTCATTGGAGACGAAGTTTCTGTCTGATTTACCACCTAACCTCCAGTATAAATGCACTCATACTTACGTAATTGATTGCGAACATCGCTACTCGTTACACCAGCTATGCAGAGTAGTTTCTGTTGAATATATTCCATTAAAAAAATAATTTAAAAGTAACGGTGTTCCTTTAGACTTCTATGATTGACTGTAGACAATAAAAAAATATTTATCATGTAAAAGAGCTGAAAGTAGTTTGCGAATAACAATTGCTTGGTACGCAATCGATGAGAGAATTCTTAAGAGTATATAAGCTCATAGTAAAATATTTTTTTCTCGTAAAATAGTTACGTCTTATTTATTTATGATGCACTCAAGCGAAACTAGTTATATATACGAATGTCTTATAAAGATTATCATAATAGATTAATTTGAGCTTTCTCTTGATCGTTTTTTCAGTACAATCGTATCATAAATGATATGCTTGCAATTTATAACTCTGCTACAATATGCGCCCACAATGATCCTTTCCGGTGTGGACTACGCCTTTATCCAGGTATTTTACATCATAAAGATAATTTATTCATTATTTTCAAATCAAAAGTGTCAATCATCTAATAAATTGGTGTTTTCTACTATTTCGATCAGTATATTTCTCATTGATTTTTTCATTATTCCATTTCAATATAGTAGTTTCTGTACATGTGTCTGTAATTGACCAGTTCAGATACTGTGAAAGCTGTTGGGGACCCCTTAATGGCAACAACATACTCAATATTCGATGTCCATAAAGTGAAAATGAGCTGAGAGAGTAACGTTAATAAAATGAAAGAAATATTGTATAAACATAAATTTAATGCTATAAAATATGAATGAAAAGGATAGATTTATGATGAAGGTTTCTAATTATGATCCTTCTAGAAATATTATCTAAGTGAATTTCCTAATATGGCAGTCTATTGTTTTTATTGACAAGACTTGAGATTCTTAAAATGATGTTTTAAAAGGTGTTTAACACAAACGAAATACATCATCCTGTATAATTATTATTATAATCAGTTTTTTCATATACATGTGTATTGTACCACTTGGATGGAGTATCACATGAACCACGACTTGTTTTTATGGCTTGAAAAAAATTGCCAGTGAATGGATTGGGATTATTGTTACATGATCGAAAAAATAGAAAAGCAATTATTTAGTGAATTATACTTTTAAAAACTGTTACACAATAGTTTATTTTGAATGATAAATTAATCTGTGATTGTTTTTTGTCGATTAGAAATTACACAGATCATGGCTAAAAGTAGAGACTGGGATGAATTACAGTGGGTTTGGACTGAATGGAGGCGACGGAGCGGTGCCCAAATGCGTGACCTTTACACTCAATTAGTCACGTTAAATAACGAAATAGCAAGACTCAATAGTAAGTCAGTTGACACATGACCACTTACTGTCAGATATAATTTAATGTAACCGGAAATAAATAAATGAATGCATCAACGGTGAACAACCTGAACTGTGATTAATAATGAATGTATTCTATTTCGTTCTCTAGATTTCACAGATGCTGCAGAATATTGGATGTTTCCTTATGAATCTCCAGACTTTCAACGAGAAATCGATGAGGTCTGGGAAACTATCCGCCCACTTTATGAGGAACTTCATGCATACATTAGAAAACGGCTTAGAGACTTATATGGACCAGAAAAAATAGGAACCCATACACCACTTCCAGCTCATATTCTTGGTAAATTTTTATAATTTATCCTTTTATCTAATGTATTGAAGTATTCACACTTAACTGAATTGATGTTAGGAAATTTGTGGGGTCAATCGTGGACCAATTTGCTTGATATTACAACGCCATATCCTGGAAAATATTACATGGATGTTACGGAAGAAATGCAGGCTCAGGTAAATTAAATTTTTAGAAAGCAGAAAATGATATTATGTATTCGTATTTCTAATTTTATTTTTATATTTTGCTCTTATTCAACTCTGACATCAAAAAATATGCTTTTTAATATTTTATTTCATATACATTTCCTTTATTTATCATCACAGATCAATTTTTTTACCATCTATTTTTTTGATTTAGGGATATACACCTCTAGATATATTCCAGAGAGGCGAGGAATTTTACCTCTCACTCAATTTGAGCGCATTACCTCCAGAGTTCTGGGCCGGAAGTATTATAGCTAACCGGGGTGACCGCCCATTAATCTGTCAAGCTTCCGCGTGGGATTTTTGTAATGGTATTGATTACAGGTATACCTCTTTCTCACTTTGAACTTTTCAAACGTTTAACAATATAATCTGCATGATTATCATGTAAGTGATCATTGGGGCGTAACTCTCTATTTATTTTAGAATCAAAATGTGTACGAAAGTGACTATGAAAGACTTAATTACTGTTCATCACGAAATGGCTCATATTCAGTACTTCTTACGATACAGAAATCTCCCAAGAGAATTTAGAGATGGAGCCAATCCAGGTAAATTTACCATTAATTATTTACATTATTCAGTATAATTACTTTAATTATTGCATTTAATCTTTAATTTTTTAATTTCACTTTTCAAAACAAATTTGTAGTAACTAGACTACTTAAAAACAATTGTAATAGACTATTATTTTTACCACAAAGAATTTTTTTCCTTCAATATGATTAGTTGTTTTCAAACACTAGATATGCACTTTTAAAGTTAAAGCGGAAGATAAGTCGAGGCTTTTATAGTTAATGGGTTGAAAGCGAGCGCCAGTCAATAGACATGGTTGGTATGAATCAAGTAGAGTAAAGAGCACGAAAGACTATACTTATACTACAAAGTTTAAACTGTTATACAATTTAAATAATACAATACAGAGCATAACTTCGTAATTTTTTCTGATGAATTTTTTTAAATTTTTGCTTTCATGCTGACAATTTTCTGAGTAAACAACTATTTTATCTAATGGCTTTTCTATTATTAATTAACTAAAATTTGTGGTTTTCAACTTTGTTTAATCCACGCAAGATCTTGCAAACAACTATATAGACATAGAAATAATTTTTTCTGATTACGTTGGTTCACCTATAATTATCGCACTTTCACCGACGTAGCGATACGGATGTTTTCCATACACCGGAACTGCCTTGCACGGCATTCTAGGGGGTCTTATAGGAAGCCTTCCGGCAAACCTGTACTTCGTTTAATTATAAAAACATTTTATACAATTTTTTCTTATTGTAAAAAAATAATTTTTTTCAGCATTTCATGAAGCCGTTGGTGAAGCAGTTGCTCTAAGTGTTGGCACACCGAAGCATCTTCAAACTTTGGGCCTGGCTAATAAATACGTTGATGAACCACAATCAGATATCAACTACTTATTCTCATTAGCAATGGAAAAACTTCCGATGTTACCAATCAGTATTGCCATGGATCGATGGAGATGGGATGTATTTAAGAAAGTTGTTACTCGTCAAGAATATAATTGTCATTGGCATAGAATGATGGAACTTTATGCTGGAATTAAACCACCTGTTTTAAGATCCGAAGAGGACTTTGATCCTGGCTCCAAGTACCACATTCCAGCAAATATTCCATACATTCGGTGAGTATTATTAAAATTTTTTTTTCTTATTCAAAGAAAGGGTCAAGGTGACAAGCACAAAAAGTTTTGAGATTTTTCTCTTTGGTTTTTATTGATAAAAAAAAATCGTAGTACATAAAAATATACATCGTTTTTATAACAACGATAGTTAACAACAGGTTTTCTCAGTCAAAAAATAGATTCTACATTAATTAGAAATTTAATTGATCATATCACTTGGGTGTGTCAAAATTCTTTATAATCAATAGCTTCTTCAACTATAAAATAATTTTCCTATGTGTCATCAAATGACAACCACACCCTCGCTTATTTCGTAAGCTATCAAGCAATCCTCAGTAGCCTTGATTATTTTACCTAACTACCGTCGATTATTTACGAAGATGATCATTAAAAACTATGAGATTCATAACTTCCATGAGACTCATGTCCTCCATGTCCTCCAAAGTCTCCACCACTACTTGAGATATCGTAATGTGCAGGTTCATGGTGCTCATGATGTTCATGATGTTCATGATGTTCATATTCATGTTTGTGTTCAACCTTGTAAGGAACTGGTACTTTTACGGGATAAGGTACAGGTTTAGGTACATGAACTGGTACATGCTTTGTAACATGAACAGGGACTGGCCTGTCTACATGCACTTTAACTGGATAAGGTACTGGTTTTTCTACAGGATATGGTACTTTTTTCTCAACTGGGTAAGGAGCTGGAACTGGAACCTTTACAGGTACAGGGACTGGCTTCTCTACAGGGACAGGTACTGGTTTCTCTACATGTACTTTAACTGGGTAAGGGACAGGCTTGTCAACTGGATAGGGTACATGTTTTTCAACTGGTACAGGATAAGGCTTGATAATATGAACAGGGTAGGGTCTGTCAACATGAACTTTGACGGGGTAGGGAATAGTTTTTTCCACTGGATAAGGTTGAGGAACATGAACTGGAACTTTAACAGGTACAGGCACATGTTTCTCGATAGGGTATGGCTGAGGCACAGGCACTTTAACTGCGTAGTGAACCTTCTTTTCAACTGGATATGGTTGTGGTACGTAAACTTTGTAAGGTACAGGTCGCTCCACAGGTACATGCACCGGGTAATGAACTTTTTTCTCCACTGGATATGGTGCTGGAATATGTACTGGCACCTTTACGTAGACTTTGTAGGGAACCGGAATTTTTTTCTCGACGGGGTATGGTTCAGGCACGGGGACCTTGACTGGATACGGAACTTCTTTTTCCACTGGATAATGAACTTTCTTTTCGACTGGATAAGGCACCTTGACATTTTTCACTATCGTTATTTCTTTTATTTTTTCTTCATGACCGTAAGATTCATGAGATCCTCCGAGGGATCCTCCCGATTCCTCATGGCCTCCATAACTTCCATGATCACCGAAACTGGAGATCTCATGACTTTCAAAAAGTCCTTCGTAACCACCTCCGTAACCGCCTCCATAATCGCCTCCATAATGTCCTTCGGAGCTATATAATCCTCTTTTCTCGTGTTTCTTTTCTCCTTCAACTTTACTTTCTGCAGCTTCAGAATCTTTTTCAATCTTCTTTGACTCTTCTTCTTTGCTGGCAGCACAACCAACCAGCAATGCAAGCACAAACAGCTTTGCAAACTATAAATAATCCAATGATAAGAAAAAAAAAACAATTAGCGATGATATTGTGATATGTCTTACCGAAATTTTCATGGCCCCGTGTTTAGCGCAATGTTGTCGTAGTGAAGAATTTACTGAATAGATCCCCTCTTGATGCCACCGTCTTTATATATACTAAGTAGAGCTGCTTTCCCCGCCTAGCAAAATCCCTCCGCGCACAGTTGAAAGTGAAATACTTGCTCTTATGCGTGCATCTACAACACGTGGTAGTTCTTCAAGCACATCACCCTTCATAGAAAATTCATTTACATCGACATATTAATCCCCTTCAAATCTTCCTCATCCTCATTTTACTAAATCATTACTTAATAATTTCAAATGCTTCCTTATCGTTGTTAAATCATCTTTTTTATTCACCTAGACATTTCTCGAAGATTTATCACCACACTTTTATCATTGTTATTGGAATTGTAATAATAATTCACCCTGGCTTACCCTCAAGAATATGTCATATTGCTTCTAGATAAGGAAACAATGGAAAATAAATAACTTCAAGATCTTGTGAATTGAATATTCTAGACTTGGAGATCTATGAGGAAGAAATGATTTTTCATCATATCCTTAAATCTTTATGCTTCAATCTACAACCTGGTCTTGGTTGTTAGTACACGAAAGGAAATCAAACATAAGGAGAATGCAATAATGGTTGACTATAAAGAGCAATGATGCGAGAGTGATGAGAAATAATTTGGCAAAAAATAATGAAGTGTATGATTTTTTCTTTCGGTGAATCTCCAAGTTTATTATAAAAGCATTATGTCTCTTTCACGTGCAGATGGGTTTGGTGAAAGTGCAATTCGAAATGAACGGATGACGTGATATTCCTTGGGCACTTCGCAGTTGTTACTTTCGATTAGATTGAATGATAAAGCGTTCTTTGTCGACTTCCGTCTATCTATTGAGTAACAAAAGACTCATTACATGAAATATTAGAAGTTCTTGAATGATTATATTTTTTTTTCTCTTTCGAGGATTTTTTTTTTTGATTACTTAGCTTTTATTTTTGAATATCTAATCACCTTAATGGACAATAGATGTTATGATTATGAATACCAAGTGTAGTATAACATTCGTTTAATTTTAACATTATTTAATTAACGGGTGAAAGGGAGAGTGTCAGAAAAGAGGGAAGACCTGTTCAACTGGATAATAAACGAGAATTTCCGTAGAGCTATTTTTCATTTGTCAAAACACATGTCAGTGTAAGAAATTTATTGAAAAATAATAACGTCAGTATAAAAAATTGGTTTTATATGCAAAATTATTTTTACGAAGTTGCTAGAAATCAGTTATAAAATAGCGTTTTATGACACATACTTCTGTACGAGAAATAGTTTGAGTGTTTATATTCAATGTTTAGCTTGTATAATAAATAGTTAAGAATTAAACTAGAAGTATTAAATTATAAATAATATTTCTTTATAAAAAAAATATTTTAATCATGCTATAAATCTTATTCAAAGTAATTTATGCTAAAATTTTTCGCTTTTATTATCATCCTTTATAAATTCTTGAGATTGTGGTAAAAAATATTGTAAGTGAGGTGGATAAGTTGTCGGCTTAGGGAAGTAATAAAAAACAGGAAAAGTTTTTGGAGTCACTTGAAAAACTTCCAAAGGTTGTTGAAGCGATCTTCCAGAATTTTCATAAGAATTTTCTTTTTCATTTTCTTCCTGTCTTGGTTTGTCTTTTTCTTCTGGCTGTGAGCCTTGATATTGATATTGATCACTAAAGAATCTTAGTGGTGTTGATCTGTATGGGAAAGTGCTGATATCTATTGGTTTAGCTGGTGGATTTGGATAATGTTTTCTATCATATGTTTGCCTGTTCCATCTATGACGTCCTTTAATCTGTGCTACTGCTCGTTCTCCTGCTTCTTGTTCTTCGATAATGCGTTCATAATTCTTATATTGGCGTGGTGTAGCGAAACCCGGAAGTTGCCAACTTAAATCCTGCTTCCTTACGCTGGAGTGAGACATACGAATTGTCTCGGTCTCGGTCGAAGAATTACCACTTTCAAGTGCCTTCTCTACAGCCCTCTCTGCAACTATCTCAGCCGCACGTTCGACTGCTAACTCTGCTGCTCGTTCAAGTTCCTCTTTACGAGTAGCGGAACCAGTTGTGGCCATGCACAGACAAAAAAATGCTACGCTGACCAGTTGCACTACCTAATTAATATGGAACATTCGCGAATTCAGTTATTTAATCAGAATATTAAGGATTTTCTTTTCTAAACATATTATTTAATTACTTTACTAAGAAATTTATTTATTATTAGCAATGTAAGAATTCAATTTCAGTTTTTTGTCTGGGATTTGTTTAATTTAACGTTGAATAAATTCTCTAGCAGGAAACAAATCTTTTACGTATTAATTTTTTAATTAATATTAATCATTGCATTAATAAAATGTTATTCTAACTAATTACAAGAAATGTATTATTATTTCTTAATTATTTATTTCAATCACTGATCTTGAAATTAATACTTAATTAAAAACAAAGTATTTCCTTGAAAATAAGGAAAATGATTATTTTATCAAATTTTTTGAAGTAAAAAAATTTTATTATTAAATTTAATGAATCGATCAAAAAATATAAACTCATTTTATTTAGAATTTTGATTTTAATTTAACAATCGTGATAAATAAAATAATCTTATTAATTAATAGATATTATTGAATGATATTATAAAAATTAAAATTTATATTGTGTTTGTTTAGAAAAGGAATTTAATTTATTACAATAAATTGTTTGAATTCCTTGAAAAAAATACTAATTTAAAAAAAAAAGTATGTAACGCACCAAAATCATTGATCATAACATTATTAAATAATTTCAGTCACAACAATGCTTGACACAATTCTACTTAATTACGCCAATTATTATTATTATTTTTTAATTATCCAAATACTTACTAAATTCGTGTGTTTCATGATTAAAAATAACTGATGTAGTTTTGCAAACAACGACTGACTGTGAACTAAACATCGAAGATAAAATCTCTAGTGATATTTATAGTACTCAACTTTCGCTTGTACACAATATTTTTTTATTATTATAAAATATAATAACATTTACCAGAATAATCTATTTTTATTACCAATTTTTCATTATCATTCAACTAATTTGTTAAATATTAAACCAGCTAACCTAATGCATAGCTCAGAATCAATAAGCTCTAAGAATTACTATTTTATTTAATAAAACCACTGACTGAAAAATATAAAAAATAACATATATAGCCTGACTTACTCTCTCTTGTTTAACAATTACAGGCAATTCGTAAACAATTTTCTATCGCCTTAATTTTTTTCTGTCTAATTTATTAATGTACCAAAACTTTCTCAGCAGTCGTAAAATTTTATTCTACTGCATCGTTAGAATATAATTGACGACAATAAAACCCTAATTACAGAAGTAATCAAAAAACAAAAAAAAATGAACTATATGAACATGGACATAGTCTGGCAGTAGATAAAATCATTACACTGACTAGACTTAGAACTTATAACCTTTCTTTGCTTAAATTATAACTTAAAATAACTGAATAAATAACTGGTACACTGATTCTACTAATAACAATACCAGATAATGAGCTTACAATACTAAACATTGGTCTCATTCACAATTTACAAGAAAGACTAATAATTTATTTCTTTCTAATTTTACATACTCTATTTATCTGTCTTCTTTTCTTTCTCTTTACTTTCTTTTTCTTTCGCACCGTTTCTTTTACTTTCTCTTTTGTTATTTCTTTTTCTATAATTTCTACGAAATTTATCAATTTTTCTCTCTTTCTCCTCATTTTTTTTAATATTATTGGCTTCAATTGCCTCAATAGCTTTTTTCATATCATCTTTGTTTCCAGAAACAACTGAATCATCACTTTTCTCTGTAGTACTGGACGGATTTTTATTTACTCGAATTTTGACAAGTCTTTTGATTGTGCTTTTCCTACGATATCTAGGACTTTCATTTTCTTTGTCTTCATTTTCTTTTTTTTTCACTTCATTATTTTCTTTGGATTGGCCAACAACATTCTTTTCCTCTTTTTTAGTTTCCTTCTTGTCAGTTACAATATCTGTTATTTTACTCTCTTTGGCAGCATCTTTTTCATCGAATTTATATTCAGAGAGACGTTCTGAAGATTTTTCTTTGGTAGAAACTGAAGCATGTCGTTGTGCATATCTAGCAGAACCACGACTTTTAACCATACTTTTATCAAAGTATGAAACATTCTTTGGCTTCTGTTTTTGCTGTTCTTTTTTTTCATTATCTACAAATTTTATTGGTATCGTTTCTTCTCCAACTCTTTTTCCTTTAATATCCTCATTTTGATGATTTTGATCATTTTTGCGCTGAACGATATCTTTACTCTCATCCCCCTGTGCTATTTCTTCTTGATACTTGTAGTCTGAGACATAATAAGATACATCGTTTTCAACGGAAATTGGTACATGTTTCTCCACATGAACTGGTACTGGTCTATCGATAGGAACCTCCACTGGTTTAGGAACATGTTTGATAACAGGGTAAGGTACTTCTTTTTCAACTGGGACAGGCTGTGGAACTGGGACTTCAACAGGATACGGAACATGCTTAACAACAGGGTAAGGAACAGGCTTATCCACCTTTACCTCTACGGGTACTGGCCTTGGTTTGATGACTCGATAAGGCACGTGTTTGATAACTTGTACTGGATAAGGCTTGGGCACTGGTACTGGTACTGGTCGGTCGACCTTGACCTCTACTGGGTAATGCACTGGTTTTTCAACTGGAATTGGTTGCGGTACTGCGATTGGAATCTTTATTGGAATGGGAATATTACGTTCTATTGGAAAAGGCTCGGGAACGGGTACTTTCACCTCATAATGGATCTTCCTTTCAACTGGATAAGGATTGGGGATATATACTCGATAAGGTACTCTTCTTTCAATCGGTATTTGAACTGCGTAAGGAACTTCTTTGTACACGGGAATTGGCAATGGAATTCGTTGTGGTATCTTTACCATCACTTTAACGGGATATGGAATCGGTTTTTCAACAGGATAAGGCTCTGGTACTGGAATCTGAACTGGGTATGGAACTTTTTTAACTACTGGATAGCGTATTGTTTTTTCCACTGGATATGGAACTTCGACATTTTTCACTATTGTTACAGTTTTTTCTTCTTCTATTTCTGGCAGTGGTGGTGGTGCTTCGTGTTGAGGTTCGTGATACATTCTTGATCTTGAATAATGAGATTGAATACTGTTTTCAAATGGTTGATCACTTTGGATGTCCGAGTTCTCAGCATTGTGACGTTTTTTTAGAATGCTTATATCCATCTTGGGAATTCTTGCAGAATATTCAGCATAGTCTTCTGGTTTCAATACACCTAAAAATATGTCGATCATTAATTATTTATTCAAAGACTGATATTATTTATAAAATATGAGAAAAACTTTCATTTTTTGCATACGATAATAATTTACTCTTATTAGATTGATTGAAACAAAGCATTATATTTCTCTAAAGTGAAATTTTGTTGTTATAGAAATGATGTGCTATTATATTTCCACCAAACATGCAATTATAAGTATTAAAATTCACATGTAACATTCATGTTTAAATCAAGTGTGATTATCTTAATCTCTGATGATCTTTCCATTACAATTAATATAGTACATTTAATTTCACACCATTTAATTCTTTTAATAAGAAGGTACTCCATTGGATTTCTCCTATCAAATTTTATTCATTGTTGCAATTTGAATAAAAATCATTTAACAAATAAAATAATATATTCAAACTCTGATGAGAACCAATAGTAATTCTCCTCATAGAGTTCATGTTCAACAAAACATGCAAAACAAAATATTGACAAAGAAGAATCCATAAATTTTGGCAAAGTGCAAATTAAAAACTCTAATCTAGTTTTTATTACTGTTTAAAAAAAGCAATGAAATTGAACTAATATAAAATATAAAGATTACATTACCAACGGATAAATCATTGCGATCTCTAACATCGATAGTGTGGTAATTCACAAAATACGGTCTCTCCCAAGAGTACTTTTCCTCTGGTTTTGGTTGGTTTCCACAGTCGAGCTTTACTCTCGTGTAATTGGATTGCATCGCTCTCGTCGACACAATGACGATGCAACAAACCAATGTCAAGGCCACGTTTTTCTGTTGAAGAAATGCACCGAGTGAACTTTTAGAATATATAAAATGAATAATTCAGTTAAAATAAAATCATCGTAATAGATATATTTCACTGATATTCAATTCTCACCACGTGTCCCATGACGTCGTAGATCTATTTCAAACTCTTAGGGAAACAACTTGTTGCTTCGAAATCTATCAACGACTGATGCACTTGATAGCTGAGGTTTTCTCCTATATAATACACTTACCTGTATAAGTGTGTCATCTCCCACAAGAATGAATGCACAGGCTTTTTTTTTCTGTAACACGCTACTCAATGTTTTTCTTAACCAGTAGGTGGGGTAAATCGCTTTCTTGATTTCGCTTGTAGTAAACACAACACTTAGGGTCCACGACCTCTTTCTCGTGATGTATAAGGAATGCATCAGTTGAAAGTGAACAAGCGAATCTTTATTTTATTTAGACACGAGATTGCGATCAATGAACATCATGAAAGTTAAAGAATTGCTGTTATTATTATTAATGATATTACAATAACACGTTTTTTTCTGCTTTGATAAAAAACAGATAAAGCATTTAGAGATATTTAATTAAATTGTTTGCTTACTTAATTCAATTTTAACATTTTATCTTAGATTTTATAGACAAAAATAGAGTAGAGATGATGTTTTTTATAATTTAACAAGATCATTTAGTGAGAGTTTGGTTGAATAAGCTAAATGATGAGTCACGTTTGGGTGGATTTTGTTTCTATTTGTATCTTTACTTTGTAATATGAGAAGTATCATTAACTCATACTAATGATAACGATATTAAAAATCTAAGAACAATTAAATTCCAATTTCTTTTCCGTTACAACTTTTTTTTTAAATGAAGAAAATCTGTGGTATTTCATTTCATTAATAAATAATTTAAATAGGAAAATTAGAATTAATTGATATAACAAATTTAATTGAGTTACACCAAATTGAAGTTTCAGTTGATCTATTAAAGAACAAAAAAACCTGCAATACCAGTTACCTATATAAATAAAGTCATAAATACTCTTTCGAGATATAAGAATGCGTGAACAATTTACTTGTTCATGATACGGTTTTTCTTCGGTTTTTCATTTCAAAAATCGAAAGTAAATATCTCTCGTCTGCATATCCTCACAGTTAGTTTATGTCACGCTAACTATTCAATGCTGGGCAATCAGCATTTAAGTTGTACATGTGAATTCTTTATATATTGGCTGCATTTTACGTGCTATTAATTAGCTTCTCATTGCATGTTAAATGAGAGTAAATAGCTACAATTACACCTGCCTGTATGTGGATATAATACATCTACTTTAACTACGCTTGCGTGATTACAGTCATGTCATTTGTAACAATAAATGATCGCATCTCACGTAGATGAATTTGGACATTTAATTCAGCAGGAGTGGTTATAACTTTGATTGGATTTTCATGTATTTAGACAACATACACTTAAGATCTAGATGCTGATATGTTCCAATTTGTCAGCATAGAGAAACATGATTTGATCGAGAATTATTGACTTTGATACTTGAAGTACATAAGGTCAATTCTTTTTGTTTAAAATTAATGAATTTCTACATTGAAACTAAATTGATTTTTCGCTCTTTTATGAAGGAGTTAATAAGATTTTTATAAATCCAATTCAACAACTTCAATAGCTGTCATGAATGTTATGAGTTTGAAGGTTTAGAAATAGTTTCCAACTCATTTTATATTTTTTTTTCAACAAAGATAAATTGCTATGAAGGTGGAAAATAGTATCATCTGGAAATTTAAAGCAGTATTTTATCTGGCTCACTTGCTCCCACAGAGAAATGGAGCATTCAGAAGAGTTTTGTGAAAAATGATCATTGTTTTATTTGTCAGAATAAATATTTCACAATAGATTAGATGATTTATTTAATTTTATTCAAAAATATTCAGTGAAAGTGTTAATTCCAATTCTCAAGTTCATGATTATGTTTCCCAATGATTAACCAGTTTTTCTACTACTCTTATCATGAAAGTTGATACTCTAATTGAATCCTAAATACTTGGATAGTGATTTTTAAAAAATAATTATTCATTCAGAAAATATTCTGTTGGAAAAAGAAATCTTTCTACGTCAATTTTATTGAATTATAAGAATGTTTCAATATAAAAAATTTTTTAATTGATCAAAAGAACTGCTTTCTTTTTTTAATTTAATGTTGGGTAAATACAGAAATTGCTTGTTAGAATTAACTTCAACTTCACGCAGAAAATTTTCTTGCTTGTCGACAGTGGTAACACCAAGAAGTTCTACAAACTTCCATCACTTATATCTATGGCTCTGTAAGATTTACACTCTCATTTTAACACCTTTCAAATTCGTTACAGCTGAGGATTAATACCACATTATCTAATTTGATTATAATTTTTTCCCCATTTTTAAGTTCAAACAAATTTCTAAGGAGATAGAAAAAAATTGTGAAATCATTCCTATATTTGCTAAATTTATGTCATGTGAAAGTATGTCAGTCTATTTTTTCTCTTTTTTCAATAGAGGTGTATCAGTAGGTCGTTATAATTTTTATTAATAACCTACTATTGTAAGAAATGTTTTTGAATAACAATTGTACCATGTTGGACAATGTACATCCAAGCATAAATAAAGAATTATGTTTCATGACTTGTATAATATTCCACTTATAGCTAACTTATTAAATCCACATAAAAGCATTCATGCTTGACAATATTTTCTACTAAATTATTTACTTTTTTCATGTTTTCATATCTAACTTTTTGTTTGCTAAAAAAAAAACTCTAGAGGAAGAAGCAACGATTAGTGTGTGCATAGGCAGAAAATACATGCGGTTAACTATGTAACCAAGGTGTTGTTTTGACCGATTTTTCGCTAGAAGACTAGGCAAACGACTCTTACTTTCGCATCTCCTTTTTATTTTATTATCATTTACGCGAATGACCAGTTATATAATCCAAGTTCTCTTTCAAGTCGAGCAAAATTTCTCCAAGATTCTCCCGAGAGTTTGTGATAATGATTAAATTTTTGGAAATGTATCTACAAAATTTATATCCTCAACGACTGTTTACATAAAGCAAACCAGTTAGAGGTATTTTTTTGAAAGTTGAATTTTTTTTATTGAATCATGAATGAATTAATCACCTACATTATTATATATTTTTATAGTTTTTATGACTACTTAAAAGTAATGTTGTCAGGATGAGGTAATAAAGTAATGAGCAATTTAATTTAATACATTTAATTGTTTTTAATCTGTATAGTACAAAAATACATATATAAACCTTGAGTCTATCAGTATAAAAAAATTTAACAATTTAGCATCATTGATAGGTTCAGCGTCGAGTAGAATTAATTTGCAAACAGTGCTCACAAGCGTTACGACCTATTGGTTTTCACCCATGCGTCACGCATTATGACACTAGAGACAAAAAAAAAATTAACAGAAAGATTATCTATACACTTTGCGGAATATTCATTTTCATACTACATCGACTGTGTCGATAAGTGAAAGAAAACTTGATTACTCAATCTACTCGATGCTACTTCTATGCAGAATTGTGGAAAAAATGTTGCTTACTGACTGGTAATTAGATTAGATACTAAATAAAACGGATAAATTAAAAATTAATTTCTCAGGTCACCAATGTAAATGCGCGTACACGAACCTATTTTTGTTATTAAAGGTTCTTTTAAGAACGCGTCGTCCACTTTTAATGGTGGTAGCCGTGAGATTCGTATCCTCCAAAGTGTGGTTCAGAGTATTCGTAGCCACCTTGATGTTCCTGGTGATGTTCGACATGAACTGGGACGGCGACTGGTACTTTAACGGGATAAGGTACAGGTTTTTCTACTGGGTAAGGAACATGTTTTTCAACATGAACTGGGTATGGTCGGTCAACTGGAACCTTGACCGCGTAAGGTACAGGTTTTTCAACAGGATATGGGACTGGTTTTTCAACGGGGTAGGGAGCAGGAACTGGTACTTTAACGGGGTAAGGTACGTGTTTTTCAACTGGGTAAGGTACTGGTCTGTCAACTGGAACTTTGACGGGGTAAGGAACTGGTCGGTCAACGGGATAAGGGACTTTTTTCTCGACATGGACTGGATATGGTTTAGGCACTGGAACTGGGTAGGGTCTGTCTACGTGCACTTTAACTGGAACATGGACGAGTTTTTCAACAGGGTATGGTGCCGGCACATGGACAGGTACTTTAACTGGATAAGGCACGTGTTTTTCAACTGGATAAGGTTGAGGAACTGGTACCTTAACTGGATAAGGCACGTGTTTCTCGACTGGGTAAGGTTGAGGAACCAAAACCTTGACAGGGTATGGACGGTCTACTGGAACATGAACTGGCACATGCACCTTCTTCTCAACTGGGTATGGTTGTGGTACATGAACTGGTACTTTGACGTAGACCTTGACTGGGTAAGGCACGTGTTTCTCCACTGGATAAGGTTGTGGGACTGGTACCTTAACTGGATAAGGCACGTGCTTCTCCACTGGGTAAGGCACGTGTTTCTCAACTGGATAAGGCACAGGAACGTTCTTGACCACTGTCAAGGTTTTCACGTGATGTTCTCCATGATAACCACCGCCATATCCTTCCAAACCGCCAAAATCACCGTGTGATGCATAGCTGTGAGAAAGCTCAGAGCCAAGATCGTAGCCACCGTCATAGCCGTATCCATAGCCGAGACCAAGGATTCCACGTTTTTCGTTTTTCTTTGTTCCTTCTACTTTGTCCTCAACCTTCTTCTCCTCTTCGGCGAATGCCGCCGTGGCCAGGAGGGCCAACACAAACTGAAAACACGAATGGAGTATTAAATAAAAGTCTTCACAAATGAAAAATCACTTCGCGAATATTCTATAAAATGAAATAGACTGATAGGTAAACCCTTAGGAACATACCAAACTCTTCATTTTATCTTTTATGAATGTTCCGGGTGCGTCCAGGAGTGAACTGGATGCTGATTGCTGGTCGTTCAGGGCTTTATATACGCGGCACACTTTCGCCTTCTTACATAGGCCCAGGTGCCCGGTGTACCCCCACGTTTCTTTGTTCAATGTATAAGATAGTTGTTTGTACCCGACACAATCCAATCCACGGTGGTCAACCAACCAACCAACGTATTCAGCTAACAAACCACCACTCCCCCTTGGGACACGCGACTACTCGTCATGATTCTCCGCCTTGATTTCGTACACTGTTTCTTTTGGTTCCAAACTCTCACATCACCCAGCTGTCTATCTCACACGTTTAAATACTACTTATTATCTTTCTGTTGATACCTTGTAATTATATGATGATTAACTCTTTAAGTACTTGGTCGACAGTTTATCGAATTTAAGAGCTCTTCAACTAAAATGCATTTTAATTTACATCAAAACGTTGAAGAGAAGTCTATTATGTAAAACTTACTCTCAATATTGGAGAAATTTTCAACTTACATTTCAGCAAAGACAGACGTCATTTTTTCGATAACATGTCCATAACAGTATTATAATACTATAAAGACGTGTCAACAAGCTTAAAAAAGTTTACATATTTCAGAATAATTGCTTTCACTTTAGACCCAATTAAATAAGCTAATAATCGAATAAGTTTCAGTGAATGGTTGTTCAATAATAATACGTAATTTGGTATTGATATTTTGCACTCTCTAATCCGCTATTTTTTACCATTTGATTTTTTATATTTAAAACCTAAACTCTCCTTGAAATCAATATTGACTTTCAGTCACCACGGAATTGAAAGTCATGGTCTTTTTTGTCTTTACATGTTCACAGAAACTTTGTGGCCGGTGTTCTCCAATTCCAGCTATACCGAGGTCTATGCCAAGCCGCAGGACAACGTTTTGCCAATGATCCTAGAAGACCATTACATCGATGTGACTTTTACAGAAATCCTGATGCTGGACGTGTTTTAGGGTAAGTTAAATAACAGAGACATTAATCATTATTTTTATGATACCAACAGCAACATAAATAAATAATAAATCACTAAAAAGAAGACAATAAAATAAAAAGTTTAAAAACCGGGTGTAAAATAAATGAGAAACGTATCACGTAATAGCAGAATGCAAGTGAGAGGAAACTAGAACTAGTCCTCGACATCAAAACGTTTTAACTTTGGTAACGAAATGCATAAAAAGATTTCACGACAAATCTGCTGATTAATTAGCATATGCAAGAAAATTAAGTGAATTTAATTTATTAAAAACTGATGAAATTATACAATAAATAATTTATTTTACTCACCAGCACCCTTGAATTGGTGAATTCAACCTTTCGACTTTCGTCAGCTGCCAATATATATATTGATTAAATCACTTTCCCTAAAACGAACCAATTATTAATGCTCATGAGTCAGTGATTGATAAATAAATGAATATTAAATAAGGTACATTTATTTATCATTGATAAATAGATTGCTTCATCTAGGAATATAATTCGCAACGATGATTCAAAAAAGTATATTTATTAAGTAATTTATTATTCTTCCTATTTTCTCATTGCATATCATTTTTAATAGCTTTCATTTTTATTCCTGATATGTAAGATGTACAAAGATGTAATCTTAGCTCTTATGTAAATCATTTCCCATGGGCTAGTGAACTGAGCGACTTGGCATTTTTTTTTATAACACATGTCTAGCTTTTCCCATCTATTCATTTGGGCTTTACTTCATCTTCAACTTCATCTGTCTAGCTATTTCATATAATTCCATGTCGATTATAGTAGACATTCAATTAAAATGCCCTATGTTTAAATATATTTAAAGAATTGAAGATAGGTCATTGTGAAATTTTAAGAACAAAATACCAGTACTTCTTTCATCAAAATAATGTGCTCACATTCGTCTTAAGATGGTCATGATGCAACATGTGTAGTGTAAACTATTGCGCTTATTCGTTAAAGAACAAGTTGAATCTAATGTAACCGTGTGCATGTTTCTAAGATCGAAATGTTTTTTAAAGTAACTCTATTGATCTACTTATTTTTATCTAAGTTCAATCTCTGCTTGATTAATCATCATATATTATCATTTATAATGAAGTTAATTTTTATTTTATCTTTTTCCAGAAATTTTTATCAATACCAGTTTTTTTCTAATAAATCAATTATATGAAAAAAACAAATCTCCAGAGTTCCTAGAAGTCAATTCATAAATAATCTTTTATTTCTTACAAGAAGAAGTGAGAATTTGGTGACATTCTTTCATATAATTCAGTAATGACTCATTAATTTTTCGTGTTTCCCTATAAGCCAATCGACGTAACAGCTCTCGCCAATTATTGCAAAAAAATAAAAAACAAACATAACATTTATACATAACCGAACGATTACTCGTCAAAGTATAAAGCAAAAGAAAATTCATGCTATCACAAAAATTCTATACTTTAGTCGCAAACTTACTAGCTCATAAATACCTACGTATACTCTTCCTGTAGTGTAGTTAAGTAGAAGAGAGACCGATCGTAAACTCTCGCCAGTTACGGTTACAAACACTATTTCGATTGCGAAAGTCTAGTACATTTGAGTGTGTACAAATAAAACACGTATCAATGTCTCGGACTATCGATCTCCAAGTCTTACGATTTCTTTTTTTTTAATGATTTTTATACCAACATTTTAATTAACCATCTATTACATTTTATATTGCCATCCAGAGTATCTTCACAAACTAATTAAAATGTTAAATGGGATTATTTTCCCATATTTTTCATTTAAATTAACAAATTTTCCCATCAGAAAACCGTCTCGATATTACTTCAGACCATCATATGTGCTTTTACGTACATATGCATGTGTAACTCACTGGGTTAACGCAATCTATGGTTCAGAGTCCTGCGCAGTTGCGAAATCTGTAGACAGGAAAGTCCCGATTTCGCTCTCCATACCGGAAATTATAAGATCGATGAATTACAGCAACTTTGCAAAACATTCCAAAAGTTCTTGCCCATTCACTCAAGTTCTCACGGCTTCGATTAGTTTTAGTAATATCGTTCGTCATCCCGATCAACAAACTATCATCAACATCAGCTCAAATGTTCTGCTTCAGTTCAATAAAATTTAAAGCCTTCTCTGAAACAATCACAAATAAATATTATCAATCTCGATCATGATTTTCCTGTTTCACGAATATCAAATAAATTCACTTTCATTTAAATCCATTGATATTTTTCTCAAGATAAGTTGAATGACTCTTAGAGAATAAAAGTATTAAAAAAAAAAGATTAATATGTTTTGATAAAAAAAAATATATCTGGTACGGATTATTATGCATCCGGTTTGTGTAAATACTACCTAATTATCACGTGATGTAACCAGATACCTTAGAGATTTCTGCCAAGAGAAATGGCACTAAGAAATTCAGGCCTAAGTTGCATGCGACTCTCGACAAATAGATCGTTCGAGAGTACAGTTTAATAACATTGCGATACATGCATATATGTATTACGTGTCTAAGTGAAAATATTTCATACGAAGAGGTGTTATCTGGTAGATTGAATAAAATGGTGTAATTATGTAAATTTAAACAGTACAGTAGAAACTGCAGCAGTTGGAGATATACAGCCTAGAAGACATCACAAAGGTCAAGTGCACGTTGGGTCACGTTGCTTGTAAATAATGCCGTGGGCTACAGATTATTGCTCTGTAGACTAGTAGAAAGTGAAAAGGAATAAGCTAAATACTCATGTAATAATATAACTGATGATCAAAAAATTGGAGCTTTGATATTATCATAATCATCGATGAATAAATTACGTTATATTTTGTCAGTTTTGATTTATGAGCTCGAAAAATTTCTCCGGGAGTTAATAAAACACTTGTGAGGTAATGATTCATGCCATGATCAGCCTTAGTAAATTTGTTTTAGAAATTAAACCTTGGCAAAAAAATTTTTTATAAAAAAACTCTTCCTCTTCTTTCATATTTTTTGCATAAAATATTTCTAAAGACACTCCATTTTATAATTTCTATTGTAAAAAAAGTAATCATTAACATTCATTATGTTTAAATATCACCTGTCAATACTTTCTGAAAAATGAACATAACTGAAATAAATTTAAAAAATAATAATATGCAATATATGTAGTGTTGATGAACTACAGAAAATAGTAATTGCATCATTAATAAATAATTGGCATAAGTAAAGTAATACTAATATACTAAATAAAATCATATTTTAGAAGAATCAGCTAATGAACACAAAAGAAAAAGAATGTCTATGAATAAAAGTAAAATACTTTAGCATATTAAGTAAACCAGTAACGTCTGACACAGTCTTCTCTTAATAGTTTCTTGCGAACCATTTCTGCATATTTACTATATATTTATTTTTTTAATGTTATTTTTGGAATCCACATTTTGTAGAAAGTAGTTTTATTTTTAACCACGTGATAAGATAGACCGATTTTCACTTGCAGAAGATTGATGGAGAAAGGATCTTCGCGACCATGGCAGGACATACTCCAAGAGGCGACTGGTGAATTCAGATTGGATGGTGACGCACTCAGGGAGTTCTTTAGACCATTGGAGGATTGGCTGAGAACGGAAAATCTAAGATCCGGTGAAGTTGTTGGCTGGTCTTATGGTAAGTAATTAATTTCTCAAGCAGAATTTCATTGATTATCGATCATTATCGATCTTGCAAACAACTTCCGTAGAATGATAAAAATAAAAATGAAAATAAATGGCGGAAATGATCGAGCTAACTGGTACCTATACCAACACTTAATGTATTCTCTTGACTATTTCTATATACTTTTGCTGACGCGCATGAATAAATGCTAAGCTGTCACTATGAGTGCATTTGATTATGTGAAGTCCTCTACTCGGGTGTTCGTGGGACTGAAGATTACGAAATGGGTGTAACGAGAGCGAAAGGGGCCGGGTGTTCTACATGCAGAGGCCTCGCGATGAAGTTGGTAAAGAGAGGGCGAAGCAGAAAAAGACATAGATCCGGCGGTGTCTACGTGCAAACGTGAGACACGTTCGACGTCTACGGGCGCTCTTGTTTCCATGGCTCGTTGCTCTTTGTTTTGGTCTCACGACACACTTAGCTTACTCTACGCCTATACTACTAACTTGTACCAAGTCTCCGGGACACCCACATTGCTATTTACACTCCTCGTTTTCCGTAACAATTCTATAGACTACACAGAGCTCGAGTAATAGCCAACTAATTTTCCCGCCGCTCATTACATGCATCTTTGCTCCACGCTTTGATTTATAACACTAGACTCTACACCACGTTCGGGTTTCGTGCTGCAACATTAAGTCATTTAATTAATTATGCATGTATTTTTGTTAAATACATGATACAGATGAAGATACTAAACAGCCATTTTCCTTACAGATGGTGACTACTGTAAGCGTAGCATTGAAACCGCAGGTCTGCAGGTTTATGGAGCTGGATTTTACTTTAGCTCAGCATTCTCTTCACATCTCCAAGCTCCACTCATTACTATCTTGTTAATTATTTCTACTATATTTATTTATTAGGAGAATTTTAAATACCAAGAATTAATTGTTGCAAGTAACAATTTAAAAGAAAAATTCAAACTTTCAATTGATGAAAGACACATTTAATCATTTTTAGAGTTAATTCATAAACTTAACTCTTAAATGAATAATTTTATATGTTAAAATTAAAAAAAAAATTTTATATGTTGTAAATTATAAGTATTTTTTATTGTTGAACATTTATCATCGTTGAACATTTAAGGGTTAAAGATTTCAACAAGCTTAAGATTCACAACCTTTGGAAAATTATTGATATTTTGCATTGAAAACATTCTAAAAGGTTAAAAGAAAAATAGTTAATCATTAAAGAAATGTGAGATAAATTTTTTGTAAATCATGAAATTGATATATGAGTCATCCATTTATTACAAATATTTCTTAAGTGTTGGCGTCAATCATTTATTCAGTCTTCTTAATATTAAAATCCGTTCTAGATCATTGTAGTACTTGGTTAGAATAATTTTTGCCTATCATCAGAGAATCGAAAAATTCACTTCTAGAATGCGGAAGAAAAAGAAAAAAGAGGTAAATACATATGTAGTGCAATGTCCATCGAAATGCATGCCACTCATGTTAAAGAGCTCAAGAGATCCGATATCTTATGGTTACGAGGGACGTTCTCTTTCACGAGACGCACCCGTTCTTAAGTGGAAAGAGAATGGCCACAATAAGACCCGGTAGCATTGAAGTCAGCAAATAGCACACAGAACAGTAGCAAACGATGCGTAACGCATAACATGCCTCCCAAAACTGGTCCGTCAACTTGCGCAATAGGGAAGAGTTAGGGAAGTCTTCTGAAGACTTTCCGCGAAACGTGACGAACAATGAAGCGACTTATATCCCAGTCTTTTACGCTTTCACCATTTATGAACAACATGGAAGAAGGAATGCGTTGATGAGGATACTGAAAATCTTTGAAGAAAAGAGAAAAGAAAATGATAAGACACTAATGATCAACCACCCCATTTGTGGAGACACCTTCTACGAAAAATATAATTATTATGAGAGAAAAACCTTTCACGTGGCGTAAGAAGAGCCATTCACTCAATAAATGTTTATTCTCTGATGATTGTCTTACGTTTATGGCCATTGGTACATGCTGTGAATATGAAAGCAGTAATATTTGATTGCAATTAATTTTAATTGATTAAAGCTGCAGAGAAATGAGTATTTTGTCGCCATTTGCATGGATGAAATTCCATTGCGTCATTGATTTCATGCTATTATTGAAAGTCAAGATGTAATTGCTTCAGGATCTTTGATAAAGACCTTTACATTAAGAGGAAATACTGTTGAAACATCATTAGAATTTAATTAATAATTCTATTATAAGATACAAACAATTACTTAGTCTAAAGAAAATTATTTTATTGAAAGCTTCTTCCCTTCTCTATTATGGTCAAGCAAAATATTCCTTTAAACACAATTTACCTAACTTAAAAAAATCTATTTATTCAAGTTTTTCTCTAAAACCAATCCAGTCTTCAATCAAGATCAATCATATTATGTGTAGAACTTGTAAATATGGGGAATCTTTCAATGAATTAATTTTTAAGTTATTCATTATTAATTAATTTTTTTTACACTCTTTATAAGGTTAAATCGAAGTAGCAATAGAGTATGATTCATTTATATCGATAATAAATAATTAAAATGCTGAGAGTATGAGTAAATATCATAAATTTTGATTAATTTGACGTTAATTTTCTTCAATTATCTTAAGACGTGAAATGAATCTTTTCAGTTGATTACACCTTACAAACCACGTGTGGTTTGTAATAAAGAAAGTCCACATACAACTACCGGTTGTTTACATATAATGATTACATTGGATTATACATAACAATGAATCTACCTATTAGCCAAACCGTTGAATGTAGCTTCTGCTCTTGCGTTTTAATTCGATGTAATCAACTTATGTATGTAACTAAAATTATTAAGACTGTCTATTGCTTATTCCACTCTAAAAAATGTTACATTTCATCACTATTCTCCTTTCTAAAGCCAAATTATATATATTTTTAATAAAGAAAAATATTCTAAATGACCTTGTCATTCTGTGCCGTCCATAAGTTTTCTATTCACAGAAATATTTACTTTAGTTATTAAAAAATTATAGGATTAACAAATGTCGTAATAAAACAAGTTAAAGAAACAGTTCAATAAATTGCGTTTCCGATTTATTTATAAATTATAAGCTAAGAATTTGTTCTTAATGACATATTCAAATAATTATAGATATTCTACAAAGAAGGTAATCTTATGAGACTAGTTAAAGAACAAGTCATTTCAAAAATTTTTTTTCATAAGAAAAAAGTAGAACCATAATTGTTATGTTGGTTTCATAAGTATTATAGCAATAAGAAAAATTCCACTGTCAATTTGGATTTTTTTTAAAAATAAAGTTCTATATTTAATATCCTCCAACGTTTATAAATGACGTTTAAAAAAATTACAATGTCTTCAGTTGTTCTATGAATAAAAAAGCTCATAAAATGGCTCGCTTTTTGATTGGCTTCATGAGAATACCTTTATAAAAAATTGAAATGAAATGATTGTTGTAAAAATGATGATGAATAAGAATCTAAGAAAATTAATTAGTCTGAATTGTTGAATTTTAAATTAATTTTTTTGTTTTACTAAAAATTCTTCTTTCGAAAATTGAACCAAAAATAAACTACAAAGTATCAATAAAAATTAATTTATTGATACTCATTATCACTAACTGCCGGATCTATTTTATAATATCTAGCATTCTCGAGTCTTTAAAGATACATGACCTTAACTTTTAAATTTCGTATAAATAGATCGAACAGGATCAACATATTTTACTAACTTGTAATATAAAAACACATCCTTTTTCTAGATCAAGATTATAAATAATCAAGTGTTTGTTATGTAGTCTAGAATGATTGGGGCTCATTTGAATGGTAGATTTTTTGAATAAATCTCAAATTAAAATATAGCTAATGACACGAAAGATAAGTAAATTTGAATCAACTCGGTCTATAGCTTCAAAGATCTTGAAGTTGTAAAAGAAGTAGAGGATTGTTGAAACGATTAGCTGGAGAGTATTCTAAAAAATGAATAAGTCAAGGCTTCTATTGAGGCATAAAATATAAAAAATACATTACTTTAACTGATTGAACTACCAATTATTTTTAATATTCAACGACCACACATGTTGGCATGTGAGTAATAGATATCACAGAAATAAATGAAATACTTGATGATTTTTTTTATAAAAATTCACAGAATAATTCTTTACACTTTGAATTACATCATAGAGAAAGCGACTCAGTTGGAAAAAAATTGTTGCTATTTTGGGAAAAGTGACACATAGGATATGTTCCATTAGATAAGCAAAAAAATCTGCATGAAAAATTGCAGCTTCATAACATCAGCGAAAGCATTTAGTTTATGGCTTGTTTAGTAGGTGAAGGTTGTTGGTAATAACTGAAAAATAAATTGATACATAATACATATTGCTTTCAACGTATACAAGAGTTCTAAGATTGAAATTGAAATCGATCATAGAAACATCAACTATACATTCTTAGGCTAATGATAATCGCCATAGATTATTAAATTACGGGTAATAGGTTGAAAATACGTGGGCTATTATTTCACTTGAAACATTGTTTAGCTTGAATACAAAGATGAGTTGAAAACTGATCAGCTTCGAAATAATAACATGTTTTCTCATGATACTTAGGATATTGAGTTGCATAAGAAATTATCAAGATTTTAAAGTTGACATTTGCGTTACTTTTAGCATAATTACGAATACCTGAACTATTAACTGAAAGTATTTTCCAGCTAAATTTACATCAACAAATTATAAAAATAAGAAAAAGTAAAAGAGTTTTATTTATTTATTTTTATTTTGTAGAGTTAAATAATATCTAGATTCTGCTTTTAACTGATGTCTCATGCCGACTTGATTCTCATAATAAACTACACCCTTTAATTTGTCAACGAATCAAATGAATGAACGACATAGAGAAGGGGAATTCTGTCAAAAGGGTCGCAGTTCATTGTGCCACAAGTGCATTCCGAGTAGCTTTGACTCGCCCAATTGTCTGTATCTGAGTTAGTTTTGATCTTCTACATCTTCTATGGTTATCATCATCATCTTTCTAGCAAGTACTTGAAAAAAGAACATTCTAGAGTATACTTCAAAATGATTACTTAGGAAACCATTGATGTGATTTACACTGAATTGAAGTCTCTATTTAAACAAAAACATGAAAATTTGTTGAACTGAGTGTGGTGGTAGAAAAAAAGACTTCAAGTTGTGTAGTGAGTCACACATTTGTATGCTAATCAAGAATTTTCTTTGATTTATTGTCAAAGTCATGTGAGCTGATAAACAGTAAAACATGATGTTGAGAATAATAGGATATAACGTGAAGTGATGGAGAAAGTGGAGAGATATTCTATTGCGAACAGGAACTAGTTGAGGTCAATCATAGGACAATTTGAGAATTAAACTTTTTCCGTGATAAAAGTGTCACATTCTTTTTACTTGCGAAGAAATGCTTGCTTAATATACTAATTGAATTCTTTTATTTGCCTTGTAAGCCTTACAGTCATTGACTTTTAATAAATTAGCTCTTTTTTGCTTTAATTTGAGTGTCGCATTCTTTTTTAATTAGATCGAAAAAAAAACTGTCTTTATTGTTTAATTTCCTTATGTGTCGATTTAATGATAGAAGAAAATAAACGATCGGTTGTTTCTTCAATGACTTCGTACAAGAGGAAAGTTAACAAGACTTGAGTGATGGCTAAAAATCAGTGAAATCAGTTCTTTATAATATTTTATTTCACTCGAATTCCGAGTCATCTAAATTCAAATATTGATGAAAGTGTTTATGTCTGCATGATTATCACATGATCTTTATTTAAAGCTAATGTGACAGAATATGATACTCCATAGCGATAGTCTTCTTATCATATACTATAATTTCCAACTGAATAGAAGCTTCAATACATCAGACGCAATAATTAACGAAGATCAGTCTTTTTATTCTACTAGGATGGTCAACATCGTCTTGGAGTTTTCATGAAGAAAGCAAAAATTGAAAAAACTAGCTGTCAAAAAAAAGTAAATAAAGTCTAAAGGTTGATTTTCTTTGGTTGGCATGATATTATTTCCGGTGTGCAGTAACGACATGAGGGTATCCTGGCTGTTGAAATACGGCCTCGTCCTCGTCCTTGTTCTCGTAGTAACTTCTGTGGAATCTTTGACTGGAAACGTATGTACCAGAATTGAAAAGTAAGTTGGTTTTTTTGTATTTTCATCAACTTTTTTTCTACCTTCACTCCATTTCTGGACAACTTTTTTTGATTAAAGTTTTAACAAACTGTTTGTTTGAAAGAAGTAAAATACTCTTAGACATAAATAAATGACAGATAAATGAAAAGTACAGTAGTTAAAGATTAAAAGAGTTTTCTTTCTCTTTCTATCCTCCGGTTTCTTCACCCCGGATACACTTGAACGGAGTAATTGTTCCTAAGTTGCTTTAAATTCGTCTAGACAATAGTATATATAATGGGAGTCGTCATTATCTTATAAGAATTCAATTAATAAAAAATTTTTTTAATTCATTAGTTAATTTTAATATTTTTTTTTCACCATCATTTAATAGTTAGTAATTGCGTTGACTACATTCCCGTGGCTTTCAAACCGTGAATATTGAAGTTTCTAAACAGGATACTTTACGACACCATCCGACATCAAAAAAGACTTTCAAACTCATCAAAGTAATGAAGTATACAATTGATAGACACGTGTCATTCTTATAATTCAATTTTTATTAAGCCTACTAGACAAGAGTATCAAATGAATGTATGAACTAGTTCACTTTGACTAAAGCTATTAAATTAATTTGTTTTTCTTTTCACACTTATTAATGATATTTAAGTGAATTCCTTGGTAATAATACAATGTTTTTACAGTTATACAGAAACACGACGGGAACCTTACCAAAAAACACTAGAAGTATTAACGACCTCATGGTGCTTTTCATTACCTCCAAGATGCACGAGATCTAAAACTATTCAACAAACGTATTGGAAAATACAGGTGATTATATTTGAGTTCATTTACATGAAAAATGTAAACGGTTCTATAACCGTTAAACAATTTAGCTCTCACCGAACCATTTTGAACTCTTTCAACGCTATTTAGCATAGGATAATAAGTTAGAAAGAATGCAGTAACTTTAAAAAAGCAAAGTTTTTGATTTTAAATGAAATATTCTTGGTCTTCGTCAAGAAAATAGCAAGAATATGATTACTAAGATGCTATAATCTTATTATTTTATCTACAAAAAATATTTTTTATTCATTTTTTGATAAAAATATAAACATGGAGTTGATCTCAAGAAATAAATGGATAAATAACATAGTTTCTCATGCATTAAATTGGTATTTTCCATCAGCATATTTTAAATATTAAAATATAAAACAGTGAATGCAAAGAATTAATTCGAAGACATTCATATGTCCTTCTGACTATTTTTTTTGCTCTCTTCTACTCGCTTGAGTACTTTAGGACTTTATCACATTAAGAAAAGCAACAGTAAACGATAAATACTGGCAGGTTAATGAAACAAGTAGAAAATGAGATGAAGTAGGTGCATTCACATAAAAAAAAAACTTGTGTAAATACCCAGGAGTTTTTGTTTACTTATTATGGAATAATGAACAAGTAAGAACGCAAGCAATTATCCAATTACCAGCATACAGAATTTAATTTTAATTACTACAAGTATCAAGAAGTAATTGAAAGCATCTTGGGTGCAATTTCTTCTTTCACATATTCGTGACATTTTTTTTCAGTACGAATAAAGATTGTAAAGAGAAAAAGCAGCGAAAGGCGCGGTAGACTTTCATATAACGCAGCAGACTGTAATCAAAAAGATAGATTGCGAATAAAGTTATTACGTAGGCGAATACATAAATAAATCTCCAGTGTTATTTTATTTCTTTGTAATCCTACATATGCATTAAAATTTGTGGTTAATAGTATAATATTTGTGCCTATATTTGTCAATATTCCTAATTATGAAAATAATTGAAGTATTTTCTTGTATATTGCAGAGTGAAGAGAAGCAGAGAAATGTCAGTGAATGTTGTCCAGGATATACAATGCTAAAACTTTGGGATGAAAATTCTGAGAATTATATTGAATCGTGCGTCGCACATTCGGACTGTAAACCCGGATACATTGGCAAAAATTGCACAACCGGTGATTATTTATTATTCTCTCATTCATATTATTACTTTTCCTTTGTTTGAAATTTGAAAGAAAATTTATTGAACTAATTATATTAATCAAATTCACTTTCCCAGCATTTTTCATACATTCCTTTTTTGAATGTAGGAAGTAATACTTCATACTACAAAGTTGAAATTTATTAAACTTTTTTTTTCTGTTCTTAATAAATATCTATATCTAATGAATTTTGTCTATCTACTTTGATAGATAATGACTGAATTATTTTATAATATATACAAGGAAATAATGAATATTATTATTATTATTATTATTATTATTATTATTATTATATTAAATAAGATATTTAGAAATTATGCAATGCAGTAAAATTTAATTTGTTGCAAAAAAGAATACCGAAGAAAATCAATTACAATTTGCATTTCATAAGAGTGATTAATTAAAATTTATACATTATATTTTTGTTCACCAATAGTTGAGTTAATTAAAAATATTAAACTCTAATATCTTATTCATGTTAATTATTATCTTTATATTTACTTTATTATTATTTTTTACTAGATAAGCTAATGATACGTTTTAAATAATTAAAATATTAATTAATATGACTTTATTTAAATTCATTTCCTATACTTTCTTTACTTCAAATGTCGTCCACGTGGAAAATCCCGACAAATCTTTTGAATGTCATATGTATATTACGTTTGTCATGGGATACAAAGTTTCTCAAATCCGGAAGCTATAAAGGTAGTAATTTCGTAAAGAGTTAACTCGCGCTCATGTAAGTCTATAAAAGGTAGTAATTTAAATCAACATCAAGTGGGGAGGTATTAAAAAATCTGACGTTGAATTTAGGAAGATCTTTTTGGGAATTTATGTCCAATAAAAAAGTCCACTCGATTGAAGTATAAATTATAAAGTAGACTTATAACACGTGCGATCATTTACGCTGATAAAAAAAATAATTAATTAGAAAAGCAGTGAATATGTGAAAGTACATAAAATTGAACGTAACTCAAAATGTAACTGGACTTTGACGACGTTTCACACTCACACAATTGATATTGGGAAACAGATGAATAAAAGAGTATTATTGACCATGTAATGCACGATCGGTGAGTACAATGAGTCAAGTGAAATTGGCAATTGGCCTCTCCCTTCGACCGTTAAATCAAACTCAAGAGTTCCCAATCAGCTCGTAACGTAGGAATCATTTATGCTTTCGACTCACACGGAGTGTTAATGTACAAGTACTTTGTTAATGAAAACATTGAGTTACAAAATAATTGAATCTTCATATAAATACGTTCACCTACATAAGAAGTATTGATTTAATGTTTTGTTCACAGAATGTCCAGTAGGAACATGGGGTGTCTTATGTAAGAACACATGCAACTGTAATCCTCTGGAGATTTGCAGTCCAACCAATGGTTCTTGCTATTGTCCAGCTGGATGGAAAGGATTAGCGTAAGATGATATCAATTTTCTATTAAGTCTTGACTGTACACCTCCAGATACTTATCATTATTCTATATAAGAACAAGGAAGACTTATTTAATTCGTTTGCTTTTATCTATTAACTTATTTATTTAGAAAATTCAACTGCTTGGAAAGTTTTAATAATTTAGAACACCTTTTACGATGCTGATGGAATAAATAGAGAATTAAAATGTATTGAATTATTTTTACTAGATGTGATAACAAATGTGAAGAAGGGAAGTGGGGTGTAAATTGTTCAACTTTATGCGATTGTACCAATGGATCTCGCTGTCATCATGAAACAGGAGCTTGTGTCGAATCAATTGATGAATCACACGAAGATTTAACTGAAAATTCCTTCCTATTTCCCTTTACTGTCCTTCCTTTGGATAATTATGATAATTTGAGTAATAATGATGTAATCAATGCTAATTTTCTGGAACCTACGGACACTGCAGAAGTTCTGCTGGGTGAGTAAGCACAGGTTTAATGCTAATTTTTTTCACTTTCTCTTGAGAACAAAAAAAATTAGTTACAAAGTAGAAATATTTATGACCTTTGATTTAAATCAATTTAATATTTTTTTCTGTTACAAATAAAGAAGCAGTAAATAACACCCAAGTGAATGATGAAATTATACTGTCGACGATGGAAACGGTGGTAGCTAATGAATTAAATACGGAGAATGATAACACAAGTGTGTTGAATGTAACAACAGGTACTTAATGAATATATTTTTGAATAATAAACAGCATAAAATATTATTAAAACTATTCCTTAGAATTATTGGAAAGTAATAAATGTTGTAAAATTTTACATTAAAACTAAGAAAGCTTGATTTTTAATATGGCTTTAAAATTCAGAAAAATTGAAATATTTTCATTTTGATGTAATTTAACAACTAGTAAATATTTACTCTTAGCTAGTACCAGTTTTATTGACCTACATTACCAAATACGCATACCAAAATATGTAGAAGAGTTAAAAATAAAAAAAAAAGGTGGAAAATAAAATACAAATACATATTAATTCTTTATTTATCTATTATATCAACGAATGAATATTCAAATGTAAACATTTTTACAATATAAATTATTTAAAACTCATGATAACACCGATATTTTCAATTAAACTGAACATTGAGAGAGCATATATTTATTATAAAAGTAAATTAGTATTTACTCAAAAAGTACATTAAATAAACTTTTACTGATATATTGATTATTACATTCGGACTTTCCAATAACAAAAGTAATAGAATTTTTCAACAATTTTATTAAACTCGATATTCCTCTTATCAATCATGAAAGTCTTTTAAATGTATGTTTAATCATCGGAAAATATCTTTTCAACTCAACCAAATTTATCAATACAACCAATTTTCTGAATGTGTAGGTCCATTGGGTAATATTGCTGAAAAGGTCCAGATCCCTGCGCCAGCAAACATGGTCATCTTTATCATTATTGGATCAATAATATCCTTCGTGTCAGCAATCATAGCACTCTTTTCTATTCGCCACATACGAACTAAACTGTGTAAAACTATAAGACTGTCGATTTACGACCTTGAGGGACCGGATACACGTCCTACCACATTGCCAAATGAAAAGGGAAATGAAGGAAAAATCAATCCTATATGCCGTACCAGTGAAATACCCACACCTCTTAGAGATTATGGTATGTTTATCTACATTTATTGTGCAGAATTTTCTATATTATTTTTTACAACTATCTTTTTCACAGTGTATTAAACATGAAAATGTTGTTGTAATGTAGATTGACGAGAGTGGTTTCAACATTGTAATAATATTTATAGGTAATTCGAGTTTCTGGTATGAGTTTATATTACTATCGTAATATGTCCTTGTATCACGTTGATTAATACTTAGAGTAAAGAGTAAACACCTAAAAATATTCGTAAATTACTTGATAAAGTTAAATTGTAAATAAGAACATAAATATCAAATAACTTTTTTTCCATCAGATAAAATATGTTTTGATGTTTCTCTTTAACTAATAATCTTAAATGTTCTTCAAAAATTAGTTAAATTTTCATAAGAAATCAAGTTTAAAAAAATTATAATATTGAATGTCATTAACACAAATAAAAATATATATTTCAATGAAAGAAATTTGGTACCGTTCGCTTTCATTTACACTAATTGGGTAGCTTCTATTAAAGATAGAGGAAAAAAAAATTGATTAGTAAATTATAAACTTCCGTTCGTAAAAGCCCCCTCATTTGAATTGTTATTTGACTCATTGAACTGTCACAAAATAAATGAAAGAATTAACGAATGAATTATTCACATATCATAATGTTACAGAGACACCAAAGAGTATTCCTCTACAACCTTCTTTTACATCGCCAAGAATAAATGATGTAATAATAAGAGAGTCTACTTATTACAATCAATATCCCAACATTCATTTCTTCAATACTCCTCAAGGTAAGGATATTTGATTTTATCTACTTACGAAGAAGTTCTTTCAAAGGATGTTAAGATTAAATCATAGGTATAATTATGATTGAAAAAAGATAAATATAATAATGAAATATTAGATGTACAAATCAATTCGATATACAACCAATGATGATAATCTTTTAATTATATGTTATTATAACTTATTATTTATTTAATCATTTTTTTGCAACAAAAATTTTAATATTTATAATAAAATTTATAATGGAGTAAAGTAAATAAAAAATTGTCAATAGCATTATGTAAATAAGAGCTACTCTGTATAGTTTTTTTTCTAGGGTGTGGTTTAGCATGCTTGAGTCATCCTCGCACTTTTCCGACTCCATTCGGATTTCTGAACTTGACCTACTTATAAACGTAGGTCATTGACCTGTTAGCTATAATCTAATTTTCTCCATTTCTGTGCTTCTCTCTCATATATCACTCAGGTGTTTACGTGATAATGTAATTATTGTCATGAAGATTAGCTCCATTAGAGTGTAACGTTACATGGATTAATTGATTATTAATTTATAATGTTTATTTTTTGTTAAAACTACTGGAAAGATACGTAATAAAATAATTTTTAGAGAGGAAAAGTATAGAAAGTGAAATTGAATAAAAGAGCTTTAAATCAGGAAATAAATATGTAAGTTAGATATTTTATCTGAACTGAATAATAAAAGAAAAATTTGATGAAAATGAAATGATCATTCTGATCTTATCGATTGGAAAGTTGAAATGAGGAAAGTGCCAACCTCGCGAAATTCTTGGAACAACTACGCCATTTCTTTAATGTATATCGTTTTCCACTTATCGTATTACGAGAACGGAAACTCTTTACTCGACACGTCTGTAGCATGTAATTTCAATTATATCGATACATATAATCTGATTATTACAGAACTGTTGGAAGCTCAATATGACAAGCCACTATCAATCAATGCATTTTCTCAGCTCAGACTGGAATTCTTTGAAGGTGAACATCTTTACGATGAAATTCCACTTCAGTCAACACCTGACGATAAAAGCGATCATAAATCTAACGTTGAAAAATCTTAATATCATGAAAACAACATGTTAAGCCATTACAACTAGTTAGGATATCATAATCAATATTTATCATCATTCAGGATTATAAGTTTAAGATTTTTGTATATGTCTACACAAATTAGATTGTAATTTCTGTATTTATTACATTATATTCAATAGCTTCTTTATATTTTACAAATAGGTAACATGATAAACTTTAATGACTATAAATATTATGAAGGATATTGCTATTTTAGTAAGTTCGTTAGATTAACTTCAACAGGTTTTTATATAATAGTATTTTTTACTAGTTTCTATTTTTGTAATTCTAAAAGTGACCAGTACCAAGATTTATAAACAAAACAATACTCTCTTTTCTTAAAGCCATTTCATTTAATTGGATCAAATACTAATCGAAGTATTCATCTTAATTAAAATGTCTGTATCTAATATCAACATTGAATAGAAAGAATGTAGGTCAAGCGTACACTTCTATGATTCAATATGTGAAAATCTATGCAATGATGAATTTATATATTTATTTATTATAATTTTCTGTCATACTCAGTAGATCAAAAAATGTTAATCAGTTGGGTGTTATCATTAACATTTTTTTTTTAATGTAATCTTGACGTAATTAAGAAATCTAATTTATTGCATACGACAATCAGTACATTTATAGCAAGCTAAGAACAAAGATGTTTAGATTAGTAGCATTAAGTGTTATATACTTTTCTATTGGAATTTTTATATCCAATGCTCAAGTCGGCATCAAAGGAGGTCATTATCAGTCATATCAACAATCGCCTTATTCTCAACCTGCCAATAGAACTGGCTACTGCTATAAAAGGGTTCCGTGAGTAATTGTTTACCCGAAGGTTCTCTAAGCAATTGATTTATGTTCAATAAATATTTTATAATTAATTTTTTTTTTTCATTTTAAAATTGTTAATATTAATTTCTTTTATAAATAAACAATATTATAAATGATGTCAAGATTTAAATAATTCTAAGGATAAAATTTTTAAAAAGAAATTTTAATACATTTTTTATCATTCAATATCCTCGCTCAATCCTTTATATAAAGTTCAATTTAACTACGCTTTGATCGAGAATAACTTGAAGATAATTGAAGCAGAGTTTGAGTGACCTCGACCTTTCGTGGGTATCTAAAATAAATAACCAGTATCGGTAGTAAAAAATACATCAACTCGTGCAGTTAGATTTTAGATAATTCAATGAAGGAAGATAATACAATAATATTCCGTAATCTATATTGAATAATAGATATCACCATGCCGGATCTCAATTTAATGGAAGTCACGTTGGAGGCGGATATAATCAAGGTGTCAAACAAGTAAGTTTTCACATAAATCCTCTATTTCACTTAACATATTTTTTTCAATCATTTCAATATAAATTAGCCAATTTCTATTTCTAGTCTTGGAATAATACTTACTCTAGTGAATGGATAACAATTCTTGACTGTTGTGATGGCTACATTAAAAATCAAAGGACTAATAGCTGTGAAATAGCTAATTGTGACGGGAACTGCTTCGGTGGAAGATGTATTGGAGGAATGTGTACCTGTGATTCAGGTTGGATGCTAATAGAAGGAGTTTGCAGACCCATATGTCGTCAACCATGCGGTCCAAATGGCTACTGTTTCACACCTGATGTGTGTGAATGCAATCGAGGATGGGAAAGATCACCAATGGGTGATTGCCGACCTAATTGTCCAGGTGGTTGTATCAATGGTGATTGTATTGCACCACAAACATGTGTGTGTAAACCTGGGTATACATTGAATGAAGTCTCTCAGAAATGCGTTCCTGATTGTGAAGAAGAATGTCGCAATGGACACTGTATTGCCCCTGGCGTTTGTCGATGTAATTCAGGGTCAGTGTCGTTCATATAAATCAATCTATTTAAAAAAAAAAAACTCCAACTAAAACTTGTCATTCAACAATTTAATGAATAAATAATTGATTTTTTCAGATATTATGATCCTGATGGTTCATCTAAAAGATGTCTGCCCTACTGTGGTCCAAAGAATTGTGGTAATCATGGAGAATGTGAATCACCAGGAGTTTGCAGATGTCGACCAGGCTACTATATGAATTCTTACTCAGATGTTTGCGAAGCACCAGAACCAGGAATCAACCAGTCACCAAACCCTGGTTGTGATCGTCCTTGTATCAACGGCGTTTGTATGGGATATAACGTATGTAGCTGTAACGATGGTTATTTACCAGATCCAAATGATCCCACAAGAACCCGATGTATATCCGGATGTCCTGGTGGTTGTCCTAATGGAGTTTGTTCAGGTCCTAATTTGTGTTTATGTAAACCGGGATATGTCAAAGATCGCAGTGTCAAAGGTAGCCAACGGTGCGTTCCAAAAAATAATTACTGATGCGGAGAATTAATATTAGTAGTTAATTAATAGGATTGATATTAAAATTAATTATTATTGTAAAAAGAATCAGGATTATCTGAAAGAGATATTTATTCTGCATGATCAATTTATATATACAACAAAGTGAAATTTAAAAAATAGATGAGATGATAATTTTAATCAAGTGATATTATTAGCTCTCATCTAATTAAGAGTGGTTTTAAATTGGATTTACAAATTACAAATTACGGATGAATAGAATAAAAATCAATACGTCATTAAGTTATAAATAATTATCTATATAAATATTTTATGCTTTATTATTTTAATAAAATTTCATTAATAATTTAAATTGATCTAAATTTTAGTACTTGTCCATCTTACATAATTTTTGGTCGTGTCTTGGTAACCAGATTAAGCTAATATAATATACTACCCGCCATAGATAGGTAAGAATACGACTCATAAAAGTAATTATAGTGATCTAAACCACACTGTTTTATCTAAACAGCATCCTTAATAATAAGGAAAATATTGTCTTCCTTATTACCTTTGGTTGAATATTTTCTAACCAGGAAAGTAATTCCCAAAAATGCATCTCTGTTAACCATAATTGTCTTCCAGCATGTGATGTAAATAATCATTAAAGCTAGCTGTAAATTTAAAGTCAAGTCAGATAACAAGCTTCTAAACAAAATTTATTAAAAATCGATGGTGGAACATTATGTTATTGATCCAGAGTAAATGAATACTGATAAACTATCATGTCCCTGACTGGCTGATCCCGTTCTTTTGCGCGACCAAATCGATTTGGTCGAGCTGAAGGGTTACAGTTTCGAGCACACAGAGGTGGTTGTACCTTCTCGATGGAGTTGTAGGTCGAGTCACTCGGTGGCGCTGGATGAGAAGAATCCTGAGAACCGGGCAAGCGCTGTGGGAATGCTCTCTTGGGATTTTACTGACGGCGAACGTGTGCGCACCGTGAGTTGATCTTATATAGGGTGTAAGCAATGGCAAGCCAAAACGGCGGAGAGGGTAAAAGATGTGGATGCATCGCCGATGGTTGGTTTCGGGGATAGACTCACGCCGCGGGGGCGATGAGCGCACTTCCGTTCGCCCTGAAATTAATTTACTGTTGTTGTTGCTGGTTTACGTGCATCATTCTGTTAATTCGACCAAGTTGTAACGCTGCCCAGGAACTCCTGGACAACCTGAACTTTGAGTTTGAGCCAAGACAACGCCGGGAAGTGTTAGCTCCTGGAGTTGATCACCAGCGAAATTTGGTTACCACCCTTGAAGAAGAGAATGTCTATGACGAAGACACGGATATGTCGTATGACGAGAACGGCGATGAGGATTACTTCGAGACGAATACGACAGGTAATATTTCATTGCTGCACTGTGAAGTGTTGATTTGGATTTTGCTTTATTTCTGTTCATTATAAATGCACAAGTGCTAAATAATTGTGATGATGTAGGAAAAGGAAATGTGTATAATAAATCATGAAAAAACTGGGTCGAGTTGATTAGAACTTTAAAGAGCTAGGAAATGCGCAAAAGTGATATAGTATAGATAAATTCTAAATCAATTCTCGCGTGACTCTATATCTTTTGTCACCTTTGAGTAATCTATCTCACGTGGGATACTCTGAATGTTTTATACCGGATGTGAATGACCGTAATATGGCATTGGAGGTATATTCAATAACCTGCGTTCAAGCAGACCTTCATGACCATCAACAACTTGAGTTACATAATCAAGAATTTCTCTCTGATTTCACGGAAGACGAATATCAACTCTACGATACTGGTGTACAGTAGAGTTTCCAACTGGATTTATCACTAAAGTTTCTGTAAGATTAATGTTCTTATTAACCATCAGTTTGCTTGTAAAGTCCAGTCATCAATATAAATTCAATCAATATTCTAAGCTTTCTCTTACTGTTTTTATGTATTAAATTTATCAAATTTATTTTGCATCCAACTAAAACAAGAAACTCATTTAATAACATATCCTATTTTAAACAATGTACTTGATTTTTCAGTACAAACTTAACTCATTTTCGCTTTATAAGCAGAAATTCAAATTTAAATTACGATTTTCATTAAATTATTATTCCTTGTAATTCACTCTGTCGTTTAAATAAATATCATTACACTAAAATTATTCTGAAAATATTTCACTATTGTCGTTGAACATTTATTCAACATTACATCAGATCGATAAAATTGTTTTTAATTGTTTGATAAATATTGAAGTTGCTCTAGTAGTAGTGCAATGAATTATCAAGCCTACACAATAAACATAAACTGGAATTTGGAATACCATTAATAAGAATCTTAGAAGTTCTTTGGTAAGAATAATAATTGGGACGAATGTAGTTGGAATAATAAATAGAGATGCTTTGTAAACCGTGTAAATGAACTCAAGAATTAAACACTGGATTTTATTGATTTTAAATGCCAGGGTAAATTAGGTTGCAGCCTATAAAGTCATACAACGTCGGATATGTTTTCTGACGAGCTTTGTTAGATGTAAGTCACGTAAAACTAAATAAACTTCTATCGACCGATTTCAATTACAGAGAAGGGACGGTACCTCGGTGCACCATGCGACAACACGTGCAGTCCGGATCTACAACATGTGTTTTGCGACACAGTCACCGGTTTATGTGAATGTGAAAAATTCTATCCAGTTAGACTTGGACCAACGAAAGGTTGTGCAAAGCGTATGTATCTTATCATTATTTTTATCATTTTATATATTTAATATTCTAAAAAAAAACGATATAACAGTAATTATAGAACTACTATAAATATCTGGTTATTTTATTTATAAAAAAAATTTAATCTGTTTAGCGAAAAAACTTGGAGAACAATGTTTCTACCGAGCAACATGCACATTCGCAGATCAGCACGCGACATGTACTCAAGTCCAACATAATGCCGTCTGTGATTGCGATGAGGGTTACCACAAAGTTGCAATTGCTAGACCGAACAAAAGAGTCTTTTGTGCAGAAGGTTGTTGAAAATTCAGCTCAACTTTTGTTTGCATTAGTTACTTCATTAATTTATTCAGCTAACCTTTTACTTCTTTGGTACCACATTGACACAAGATTTAACTTTCGAGTATACTTGAGATGATTGAAGCAATGACAATTGTACATTGATGAGTAATTCAATAATAAATCAAGCTAATAGAATAAATTTATCAAAATAATGAGTATAAGAGGATACTATTCATCTGGTGGTAAAAAACTTTAAGACCTATGAATCAATGAATTCTCAAGTAGTCTGTAATTATTTCTCTCACAACCATTCACATTTAAACTCATTATTTGAACACAATAAAAACATTTAATTAAGTCAGCAAAAATTTGGCTAATTGTATAATAATTATATAAACTTCAGCAGTTGAATATATTTTTTTAATTTTCTTATATTTTTATCCGTGAAATAACCTTCTTAAGATTATTCCCAAGCGTATTATTAATGCTTGAAAAAATTTATTCTTAATATTAATAACATCAGATAAAGCAATTTTATGCTCAATTTAACTACAAATTACCAAATTAAATATTTCATTGACTAAAATTTCTAAAATGAACCTCATCAGTGTACAATATAAAAAATAATTGATATCAGATTTGAAAGTATTTATTCTGATAATTTTCTAACTTATCAAGATCGTAAAATGCATATAAACTAATTTAGCAGTCAATAAAATGATTTTATTTTGCAAATGGCAGATTTGGTGCTGATATCCACTGATTTACCAACGCTTTTGGGCATAGCATCTGGGATAGCGGTATTATCAGGATTGTTATGCTTTGTGTTGAAATTATTCAGTCGAGCAAGATATACAAGACCTCGACATTACGCCAACGCCAATCATGCACCTCCAATGCTATTCTCCAGCGATACAGGTGAGTGTATTGCTAATAATAATTGTCGGATAATCCTAATAACAATAATACTAGCATAAAATGTATAGTTAATGTCTTTGTATCCTACATTAACATTATTGCACGAGTAATAGTCTTCGCTTAGTGCGAAGGACGTGCTCGAATGGACAAGACATTTCTGCACAATAATACCTTTTCTGAAAGAATCTCTTAAACATTAAAGTATCTCTGTAACCCAATTACTTGAACTTCAAGTCCTATTAATGAAACATGCAGCCTCAGGATTGTTCAATGAGGCTCTTGACTACCATTCTGACACTGTTTAAAGAAACCTGTTTCTATTGCATGACTTGATACATTTTCTATGACCGAGTGAGCTTGAACTACAAGTTCTCTTGATTTTGCTACCATACATGAATACATTCAAAACAGAACGATCTTCAGGTTCACGTTGTTGGGTTGCGTCATGAAAATTTAAACCATATAAGGAATACTAAGATTCAGAAACATTCAAGGAGAGATATGACTTATTGTTATCCTTTGAGACCTGGAACTGCGTTTCAGGCATTCCTTTGACACTTTCGGGAAGACCTTCATCACGTTCGAGCCAGAGAAGTGATGGGAATCCTTTGAGCTGTGGGTCCTTCAGTAGGAGACCGAGCAGTGGTGGAAGTCGTGGACCTCTTGTTCCAGCATCTCGAGCAGGTGCGGCTCGTGCCGCCGCCATCTTGCTTATTTCGTGTCATCTTCAAGCAGCAGGAAAGAAGCATCGACGTACTCTCAGTGACGTTGCTGAGGGATCCTCTCATGGCCTTGGTAGATGATAAAGTTACTCTCACATCCAGACGTTCGTTTATCCTGTCCTCTCCTTGTGCGCGCTTTCGGGAAAGTCTCGCTTTCCTTCTTTTGCACTATTGATTTATCTGATAAATCGTTTGAGGGCTTTTTACGTCGACTGAAGCTTGTGTTCGCCAATCCTCCTTTTCTGTGTTCGCACAAGTTTACTCGTCGTCTGATCGTGCTATCTGTGCCGTTGTGTTTTTGATGTTTTCCTTTTGTTTTATTATCTTATTCAAAATTTTTCACTGATGACTGTGGTTGGAAAAAGAGATTATATATTTTCAATAAAAAAAAAAATTATCAGTCTTTTCTATTATCCAAGTAACTAAGATGTATTGATTTTGCATAAAACTAAACACATCATCTGATATTAAATTTGACCTTGACGATATTAGAGTAGAAGATCATTTAAGAATACATAAAAAATCCATCATATCAGCATTAAAGTCGTTAATTTTATAGACTTATCGTTCAAAGCTCGATTTAGAAAATCGTCAGTATGAATATCAAAAGATTGGATAATCAATAAAACTTTGAGCTTTGAAAATTTGAAAATGAAGTTATCTGGATAATGGGAAATAACTATTGATGAGATTGTTAATTTTTTTTATTAAAATATATAACTCATTTACAAATGAAACAACTGATATTTTCTATCGACTTCACTAGATGATATCATTTATACCGATAAATGAATATAAATAATAACAATAATTTATTAACATTCTGTTCTCATTTTTATTTTCAATTTTCCAAACGATAAACACATGACTACATTACTTGAAAACACAATACTCAACTTCCTTCCGACATTTCGCCGGAAACAACGATAGAATATCTGACTTCTAAGATATCTTGGCTTCTGGCCACGTTTATGTAACATATCGTAAGAGAATACACTGTAATATTTCTATTTCTTCAATAACTTTTTTTATGTATGAAGCTCCATACACAAGTTATTGACACTTTGAAATCGATCCATCTTATCTACTTCAATTTCCTTCTTAAGAGACCTGAATGCTAACTCTCAAGAAAAATGAGAGCAAACTTTCATCTACTCAGATCTGTTTACTGAGTCATTTTCATAGTGAATCACATCATAAATAAATTTCATACGCACATTGTCATGAATTTATACCAAGTAAATGTGTTTACGAGTCAGCAAGATGGCAGCGGCCGGTTACTTCATACAATAAATATCGCTAAAGTGATAACATGTTGGTAAGAAACACCGATCAATCGTGCACTATAGCTAACTCGCTGCACTCAAGACTACTGCATGTTTGCATTCAAATTAATACCTATTAAAAAGTACATAAAAGATGTAGACTACTCAAATGAAAGTATACATACCTAGCATGGAACCTAATCCTTTCGTTTTCAACTGTATTTCATCAATTCAAGCTTTATAGAAGCTTCTAGACTATTGAGCTTCTTAATTAAAAAATAATTATTATATTTACGATACACAGTAAAAAAATTTATGATGACAATGAATTGTGTATTATATAATAGACTTTATTCTGCTAAAAAAGTATAATTAAATCTTTTCAAAAGATGGATCAAGTAGATACATCAGGCTATTTTGCTGATAACTATGATAATGAAACAATCTTGATAGTGGTAATGATGATACTACAAAGTGATTGATATTGTGTAAATTTAGTAAATCTGAATAATATTTTACTAGCTATTTATAGAATATTTTTTTTTTAATATTCAATATTAGAGTGAAGGCGCATTAAAAAATCACAGCTAAAAGAAGATAGTTTATCAAGAGTCAGCTTACACTAGCATATTATTCAATAAATAAAATAATGAAATGTAAATAATTAAAAAAAAAAATGTATGCACAAAATTTTTTTACTGTGCATGAATTGATTAATTATAATTTATGATGTACAATTGGAGTTTTATGGTATTATATTAGATCACTTTCTCTCGACAGGTTCTCGACGACCAAGCCTGGCATCAATTCATAGCTCGGTCTCATCAGCAAGGAGTTACAGTGCACGAAGACTAGAGCGAGAGAGGAATGAAAAAGAGCAGAGGCAGGCTCTTCAGGAATTGAGGCTTGCTAAACAGCGAGAACAGGAATTGCAACAGCAATCTCAGCAGCAAAGTGCGCCAACTCCGAGTCCACGAACGCCACATTCAACGGATGAACTTTTGCCTTCAGTTGAAGAAGGCAAAGAGGCATTTTATAATGAGGTACTTTTACAATCTTATTTCACCCCGTTAAAAGAAATATATTTTAAACACGAAAGCATACGTACAAATTTGTATAAGCGGCTAAATTCTTCTAATTACGATAAGCTTTTTTTGATTTGCACATTTTTTAGCTTTGTTTGGAATCATTTACTACAATTCATTTTCTTAATATATAAAGCTTCAAAGCTTTGCTTTATATTTGAAAATAAATTTTTTTCCTAAATTATTATAAATGTGAAGATTAATAATAATTTATTTTTGTTATTCAACAGCAAACTTCAACAACATCTCCAACCTCAGGAATGCCTAGTACATCAAAATTGAAAATTTTACCTCAAAAAACATCATTAACGATGATGTCAACGAGTGCTTTAATGCCTGGAGTATCAGTAAAACAAACGCCTAATTCAAGTGAAACGGCCTTTACTGCTTCTACCATGAATACATCAGCCTTTAAAAAAGATGACGCCGAGAAATGTTCCAATGTAGTTGACATTTTTGAATCATAGCCCTAGCCCATCATCTTCAGTTCGTATTAATTCGCTAAATTCCAATAAATTAAGACTCAAGTCTGTCATCTTCGCTCAACTTCATGAAAAAATCATCACTTCGAATTACCTAATGAGTTTAATCAACTTTTAATTGAGTCGTCGGAACTTCCATGAGCAAAAAAAAAAGTTAATAAACTGATGTAAGTTACCAAAATGTGTAAGTATGTCAAGGCGATGTGGATGTTAATTTTAGTGAAATTATTATGGAATCTAGCCTTTCTTTTAATGTTTAAATTAATTATATAAGAGCTATTTTATAGAGGCACGATACGAGCCGATTTATATAAAAAGAATGTTTATAAAAACAAATTAAATAGTTCTTGACTGCGTGAATTCAATGTCAACTCAAATGATAATTACTAAATAATATTAATAACAGAAATGAATGATTAACTTTCATTAACGGAATCATCAAAACTTTCGATATTCATTTATAACATATCAACTACGTAATCGTGTCTCATAAATAAAACTTATATCCATTTTTCTCCGCACACACTGATTTTTAAGCAAAGATTATTTATATTATCAGATTTGAAGCTGTTTCCATAAAAAAAAAATATTAATAAAGTATATAAGAGGAGTATAGGCTAGAAGAATTGGGAACGTTAAGATATTGCCTGTTAAGAAACAATTTAAATAAATAACATATGAATAATAAATGATAATTTATTAATAAAAAGAATCACTATAGTTCATACATCACTCGAAAAATCCTTTTTAACGTTTACATGTTTGAAAATAAGAAATAATTTATGTATTGCTATATATGTATGATTATCATCATCATCTAAAATCATATGATGATTGTTTCTAAAATAAAAAATATTTAATAAAGGCTTCCGCCTTATGTTAGATATGATAGCTATGTAATGAATTCATATAAGAATGAAAAATTTATTTGCATGAAATTTTTAAATTATTGTTAAGCTATTGATTTTTATTGTTGTAAATGACATTGAAAAAATAAGAATATTTCAAAAAAATTTCCCTGGCAATGTCGTAATTATAATTTTTACCTTCAACATATGTACATAATATTTATTTACTAATTTTAAATATATATTAAATAATCTTTTTGTCAATTTATTATGAATCATTGCTAATGTGGAAAGAATAATGTTGAGAAATTTAAAAATAAATATAAACAGAGCAGTTTAATGAATTTTTTGCATTTAAACAGAAATTTATTTAAATATTAATCTAAAGAAGATAACATCAAAAAGAAAGTTCTGACTTTTTTGAGTACTTTTTTTTATTACACGTGAGGTTATATATTATTAAAGAAACTCATATGATAATCATTTACATTAGGAAGAATGAAGCTATCTGTTAATAATAAAAGAAATGTGAACACATTTCACACACTCTAACTACGAGTCATAAGTTAGAAATATTCATACTCTGAAGAATGTAATGCGACAAAAAATTCACAAACTCCAAAAACGTTAGTGTGAAAAATGGGTTCGAGTGAAGACTTATTAAATATAAAAATCCCAAGAAATACTTACTCAAAGTCTATTGAAAATATTTTAAAACCTTGGAATGTGCTTTCATCACTACTGGGGGTTGGTATTACACGGCCTCCAGGATTTTCTAAAATAATAACATATTTTTTACGGTTTATAAATTTTTGTCTTTGCACAACAATCGTAGTTTACGGTGCGATAGATTTCTTTTTTTTCGAAAGTGTTTTTAAAAGTGATACATTTAAAATAATGTATTATTGTAACAAAGTTGTTTGTTACATATCATCTTATTGGTATGTATTCCACGGTCTTGTGCAATATTCAAAATGGTCTATATTCATTGAAAAAATTAGAATAATTGACAGAAAGATGCAACAGTATGGAATGGAAAATGACAATGGATTAGTAAAAAAATTTCAAATATTCTCACTTATTGTTACTATTGTCTTAGGACCTTTTTCTCTGGTTTGTCATGCAGTTTATTACTATTACATCCGCCCAGAAGATCTCTTTGCATCGGATCTATTGTTATATCATACCATTGCTCAATCACTTGCAATGAACTTTAGTTTCGATCTGATTGTTTTGGTAATCTACTGCAAATTCAAGGCGGTGAATAAGAGAATTAATCAAATCAATGATCAATATACTGCTGCATTGATAGTTACAGAAATTCGCCGAGTTCGTGAAGTTCATCATGGTATTTTAATTGAATAATTATTATTCATTAATTTAATTTGTAATTCAATATCATTATTCTTAAAATTATTATCCTTATTATTCTTATCATTTAATGTCGTTAATTGCCGACAAGTCATGAAATGTACAATAAAGTAAAATAATTAGAGCTGAAAAAATATTTATTAAACATTTTTATTAAATTGCTTTTTTTAATTAAAAACTTTCTTTTTTTAATAAAGTCTCTTATGTAATAGACTTACATATCCTTACTGAACTTTGTACATGAATAAAAGAATTCAAGCTTGGAGTTATAAATATTCGTTTTAAAGAAATAATATGATGATTAGATTGTTCAATAAAAAGAGTAATAATTGACGGTTTTTGTCATAATAATTGCAGATATTTGCGATGTTGTGAGGTTTGTTAATAATATTCATGGAGTCCACCTACTTTTGAGTTCTTTAAATGCATTCACCATGGTCGTTGCCACGCTTTTTAGAATCTACATGGGTGTAGTCGAAGGAAAAAATATGTTTATAATGATAAATAATATTATATGGCTTACTTATACAGCTGAGCTTGCTGTAACTTGCTTTATAAGTACTTTAGCATGTAAAGAATCATTCGAAACAATAATAATAATGAGTAGAATTGTATCTAGGTAATTTTTGCAATAAAATATTAACTATAAATTTATTTAATATTTCTTACTATAATTAAATTTACAGACGAATTTCAAGATGTCCACGTTCTTATGATTTTTATTCCATTGGAAACCCACAAGCTGCTGATGCAACTGAAATCTCTCTAAGACGTGAAATTTCTGATTTTTCATTACAACTTTATCACTGCGATGTCACTTTTAGTGCTTGTGAATTTTTTGTCATAAACAATAAATTATTACGAAGCGTAAGTGACTTTTCTTACAATTATGTATTTCATTTGTATTTACTTATTTACAAAATACAGATAAATATAATTTTATTTCAGTTCATTGGAGTTATTACCACTTATTTGATAATTCTTGTACAATTTTATGTACCAGAAGGAAATAATGAACTTAAAATGAACACAACAACTGAATCTTTGGAAGCTTCAATCTTATAAACAATTTTTCAAAGAGATTTATTCCAGATAAATTATTCATTCTATCAGTCGCTTACTCAAAGTATGTACAATTAAAATCATTCTATATATTAATTAATGTGCGTCTGTTTCACTTATGAAGTTTCAATCGTTGGCTACGAAGTCGAGAAGTAGGATTGACATAACATTCCCATTGCATTTGTTGCAAATAATGCGAAACAACTCCACCAAGTTGCTAGACCGAATACTCCTCTAAATACTTCCGTAGTAAAAATCTAATAATAAATAAAACAATAGAGAAAATAGTGGAAATTATTATTTTAACGATTTATAAGAAACATGATGAAAAACCTACTTGTTTCAAAGAGCCTAATGCTAGATGCAAGTCTTCAGCAGTCTCTGTAAATGTTTTTTCTGTTGCTTCTATTACTTCATCAGTATTAACATTCAAATTTATTTGAGACTCTTCATTAACAGAACATTCATCTGATGGTAGAAACATAGCATCTCCATTCCATGAATAACCTCCTTTATGAAAAAAAAGAATGATTTATTAATTAATTATGAAATTAGTAAAAGCCAACTATGATACCTACCTAAATTTTTGTACATGAAGGTAAAAAATAAACACATTAATAACGGTGCCACGAATTGTAATGTGACGACGCAAAGATAATAAAAAACTGCAGCAATCTAAAAGGAAAAAAATAAATAAATCCATAATTTAAAACTAGTTTAAATTAAAAGAATTGTATAGTTCAATTATTCATTTTACTTGATTGTATTCATGGCTTACTTTTTTTTGCAAATCAAGATTTGTTATTCTGCCAGCTTCCTTCTTTTGATTTTCGATTCTTTGTTCTGCAAGATTTAGATAAGCTTGTAAATACATAGGCATGAGAGCTAACTTTAATACTACAACTCCTACAACTGCAATCAGCCTCATACTTTCAAATGCATCAACTGACATTCTGAAATCAGAAAATAAACTTGGTGTAATGAAAGAAATTTTTTTTCAATCGAATAAATAATGAATAACAACATACATTGGTCCAGTCATTCCTGTGAATACTCTTGCAGTTAAATAATCTCTGCTGATTGGTTTGATCCATAAACATACCAAAAAGAGTGGAGAAACAAAGCTTATATTTGCGAGAACCAAAAATATTTTGCTTTTGTAATACCTGTGATAAGAAATTACATGTTAGTAAATGTATTTTTTTTCTTATTAACATTATTGTATTTTTAATCATCATGACCAACCTTAATGCATCCCAGTGCATTCTAGACATTCTAAGCCCTGGAAATGTGAATAGAGATCCTAGCCATCCACACCAAACGGCTAAGAAAAATTTTAGAACAATTTTTGAAGCTGGACCACTAAAAAAATATAAATTCTTATGTTGGTGATTACATTTTATTAATAACATTAATTTATATTTATAAATAAAATTAACACTCACGTAGATGAAAGTCCTTGTTCTCCAAGAAATTTAGTTGCACTGACATTAAAACTAGAGTATGCTTTATCTAACCCAAGTTCTAACGTATTTTCATCGACAATAAGAATCATCATTGCAATTAGCAAGTACATGAATCCTGTTACTATACATGTAGATCTTTCTCCAACACTTTCTTCACCTTTAAAGTACTGAATCCAAAGCACGACTAACATCTTACTAGAATTATATTAAGGAATAAACTATTGATTATTATTTTTTTTGTTTTTAAATTATTTTTAAAATTTAGTATAAAAGGATACAATGCAAATCCTATGACTAGAGTGCACCATAGCATACTGAGGTTGATTTCATCCTTGATAGGATAAAAATAGTTGTAAACCTAAAATAATTTTATGTAAAAATATTTAATGAAATTTTTTAACATATCAATCAATTATCATACCTCTGTTAGAACGTATGTTAATGCAGCGTAGACAGAAAAGTCTACCAACCACTGAAATTCTGAATAATATTTTAAATGTACCACATCTAGATGAGTAACTTGAGCATTTTCTAATGTAATATCTAAATTTCGAGGAACATGAAAAGTTTGTGGAGTTCTTCCATTTTCTTGATGTTTTCCTTTTTTAGGTTTTTCTTTTGGTATCCCAGCTAATAATTTTAATTGCTGGTCCGTTGGATATAAATACCTCGTCAGACTGAAGAACATAGAAATTCAACAGAAATTTTTTTCTATCATTAAATAGGTTGAGCGAAGATAATATAATATTATATTTTTATTTTATGAAACTTACCCTGTAGAGCATAAAATCCATCGACCAAATGAAAAATATGGACTCAGTTTCTGTATCAAGCTGACCATTACAAGCGTAATGACTAGCTGAGCCCCTAGGAGGGCCTGAAAAAATTGATGAAAAGTTTATAAACCGTAAAAAAAAAACGGTTAATATTACTAAAAAATGCTTTATTTAATAATAAATATTAAATAAATATCTGATGAATTTTTTATTTATAAATTGATTGAATAATTTTGTATTAAATGGAGAAACACTTACCATTGTAAAAAAATAATGTTTTACAGAAAATTGTTGAAATAGGACAAGAGCTTATTTTGAAAGTAGGCTTTTAAATGGATTCGAAGAGGGGATAATGATTTTTAAAATTACAACGTCTCGTGGATATGAATAGACTACAAACAGTTCACGAAAATTCACGTCTGTTTTGTCATATCTTCTAACCTCAAACTCCATTCAACCAAAGATAAAGATAACACATGATTTTCAATGCAGCACGCCCTTTTACAATTCTACATTTAAATTCTTAGAATTTTATAAAAACATGTTATTTTAAATAAAATGAATTATTTAAACAAATAAAAAGGTTTAATAAGAATGTCATTATTGATACACATTCAATAAATTCCAAACCTCGAAATGCAATAGATGACAATCGGTCGACGACTGCTGGTGAAGTTGTACCGACTTTATCGATAGAGATTCACAAATTTAGTTCATATTTTTTGTTAGGTGACTCTGCATGTCAATTCGAACATTCCAATGGTCTGTGTGAACTGCGCATGCGCAGCGTCACTCTCTGTCTTTCTCTTCGTCTTCGGGGTTCACTTGAGTAAACCAACGGAGTGTGAATCGTGTGAATCGATTAGCAGCCATCTCTCAATCGCCATTCTGTTAGAAGTGCGTCGCGTCTTGAAGCGTGTGTTTGTTTAGTTATCTAGAAAACGCCGGCTTTTTTACTTCTCCAAAATGGTTAAAATGGATCATGAGGTGAGTGAACATTTATTTCAAACATCTATTATAGTATATTTTCATTTGTACTTTTTAAAATGTTTCAATAATATTAATACAACATTTTTCAACACATCGATACAGGCAAACTGCACCAAGCTATATTCCATTTGTATTAAAAGTAATTAAATTATTGTTCAAAAAGTTTTTTTAAGCATATTTCCATACATTCATCGATGAAATATTAATAATTTTTCAAATATTCTTAAAAGATATTCGCATTAAGTGTGATTATTACCAGTTGGAGCAATAAACTTTTTCAAGGTTGCTGCATGTACATATTTTGTACTGAAAAATTTAAGTAATGGCAATTTTTATTGGCTTATTACGTTTAAAATTATCTTGAAATATATTAACAGAGATTTTATAATGTAACGCTTTTAAGAAGAAAAATCTAGTCAATGGATCTATTTTAAGTCACAAAAGTAATTTCGAGATGCGGCAAAAATGGCGTCGTTCATTCTCTTTCGATAGCGTCATTGTATTTAGTGCCATGTTAATATACCATTCTATATTTACGTGTTATTTAATCATTCATTTGTTATTGAACTGTTTATGAACGAACATTTGACTTTACAATTACTACAATATGCATCAAGCTATACACTCCCAATCTATACGAATTAACTTGGAATTCTTTTTGTTCCATTTCAATTCACTCGATTTGTGAGCCGGGCCATTTTGAATAAGAATTCTTTTTTCGGCATACTTGTTTACTTAGCCATGATAATACTCATAATCATATTCAAAATAAGTTTTCTGATAAGCTAAATACCTTAAATAATTTAAATAATTAATGTATTTGTATTTAATATCATTTTAATATAATTTTCTTTCAAATAATGTAGAAAATTGTATATTTCTATTACTATTTGTAGAATAGTCGCCATCAAAAATCAATAACCAATGATTCATTCTTTTTCAGGATGGCAAGAATGAGCCAGAACATGTTCGAAAGCTTTTCATTGGAGGTTTAGACTACCGAACAACTGACGACTCATTGAAAAAACATTTTGAGCAATGGGGTGAAATCGTAGATGTCGTAGTAATGAAAGACCCTAAAACCAAAAGGTCACGAGGGTTTGGATTTATTACGTATTCTCGAGCCCATATGGTAGATGATGCACAAAGTGCTAGACCTCACCGCGTTGATGGCCGAGTTGTTGAGCCTAAAAGAGCTGTTCCAAGGCAAGAAATTGGAAGGCCTGAAGCTGGAGCTACTGTTAAAAAATTATTTGTTGGAGGATTAAAAGATGATCATGAAGAAGAAGATTTAAGACAATACTTTCAGAGCTATGGCAGTATCAATTCAATTAGTATTGTTACTGATAAAGAGACTGGTAAAAAGCGTGGATTTGGATTTGTTGAATTTAATGACTATGACCCTGTTGACAAAATTTGCCTCCAACGCAATCATCAAATCCGTGGAAAACATGTTGATGTCAAAAAAGTAATAATTATTTTACTCTATTTATCAAGGTCAATAATATCATTATGGAGAATTTTACTAATTTAAAATTTTATTTTAGGCTTTGAGTAGAGCAGAAATGGCATCCGGAACTGGAGGATCCAGTGGTGGTGGTGGCGGCGGTGGCCGTGGAAGCCAAGGTGGTGGACGTGGTCCTAGAGGAGGTAATCAAGGAGGTGGAAACTGGGGAGGCCGTGGTGGTAGTGGCGGCGGCGGTGGTGGCGGTGGTGATTGGAATAACGGAGGCAACCAAGGATACGGCGGAAATCAAGGAGGATGGGGTGGTAATGGCCCTTGGGAAAATCAGAATCAAAGTATAATTCATGACGGAACATGGAAAAATGTTAATATGCTTTTTTTTTTCTTACATTGTCGGTTTTTTAATCAGGTGGAAGTTGGGGAGGCCAAGGTGGTCAGGGAGGATATAACAGTGGCGGTAATTGGAGTAATGATAACTTCGGAAGCGGTTACCAGCAAGGCTATGGCGGTGGTCCAGTCAGAAATAACTTCAACTCAGGCGGACGGCCAGCACCCTACGGTACTAGTATGGGTCCTAGTGGCCGGCAATCTGGAGACGCGAGATGGATGCCACCCTTCGGTGGGCAAGGTTGCTCTTTTCACCATAAAAAAATGAAACATTGCGTTTGACAAATTAATTATTACATTTTTTTCATTCTAACAAAAAAAACATCTCCATTTTTTTAAGTCACAATTTTTTTTCATTTTTTTTTTATTAACAAAAGCGTAATACTCAAAAGTAGTAGCTTATTAAAAAGTAGTATAATTTTATCAGCACAAGTTATTTTTGAACAGAAGAATTTTATTTAAAGGCTGGAAAAATGTAGATTTTTTAATCAGAATTTTTCGTTTAATTTTTTACTAACTACGAAATTATTTTAAATATTTCAACAAGTATTAATAACTTAATTTGTCATTCGAAATAATACCAGAAGGAGATCTTTTGTCTACCTTCTATTATTTCAATGGATCATTTCAATGGATTGATTCAAAATTCTTTCATTTTCATTGAAATTCTTTTGTTATCATTACTATTAAAATACTTTTGGCAAATTTTCGTTTTCAATCCATGAATTACTAACAGAATTTGAAAAGAATGACCTAACTAGAAATCGTAATTAATTAAACTTAATTGTAAGCTTATTTTCAACATTCAGAGAAGATAATCTAAATATTTTATTTTAGGACCAATGGGTGGTAACTCCGGCGGTGGTGGTGGCGGCGGCTACGGAGGTAACCAAGGAGGTTACGGAGGTGGTGGCGGTGGTATGGGAGGAGGAAATATGGGTGGTGGAGGCGGACGTAGATATTAAGAAGATGTTAACCAGAGAACTCTCCCTCGATCGGTGAGTACTTAATCAACCATATGGACATAAATTTTATTTTATTTTATTAATATATTTAAACAGCCACTGACTACTACTTTATAGTAAAACCAGGGCAGAAGTTTTATTTTTGACTTCTTTTAAACATTATTTAATTAAAGTTGAAAGCAAACAAGCGAGTAGACCACTGTATTTATCATTAAAAAAAGTAGATTGCATTTGTTTTAGAGACTAAGTTAGTTACTAAAAGAAATATGTCTTACACAGTGATTAATCATTCTCCACCAAAAGGTAATCGTAGCGTACCAACGAAAACTAACGAGATTTTGTCAATTTTGAACCTCAGGTGACCCCCTACTACTTGTCTTCTAGTCGCCAGTACTTCTGTACTGTTTAGTTGTGGAGCAGGCAGGGCTAAAAGGCTAGAGAGACAGGACATGGCAGGACAATCAGGAGATACAGGAGAACAGTGTGAAAGAAGCGACACCCAGTTGTATAGCTTGCAGTGAGGGAATACTAATTAATTTGTTAGCGTAAACCTCTTCGCTGTATTTTATTTATTAGCACTAGTGCCACATCAGAAAAGATACGAGTTTGAAAAAATAGATCAGTTAATTCATTATTTCTGTAACTGAGCAATTTGTTAGGCCGTGTCTGCAATTCAGTCTTACAGTTATCGATTCATGACGTATTTTGACAGAAACTATTTATTATTCTATTTCATTCATTTCTTCTTATTATTACACTATCATATCCTTTGTCAGTATCATAAAAAACTTCTTACATACATATTTTACAACAAAAAAATATCGCGTCACTTAAAGAAAAATAGAACAACTTAATTCTTACGCGTATTTTTACCTATTTCTCTAAATAATCCTGTGTTTCTGCGTGAATATCACAATTCAGTAATACAAGGGAGATATTAAAATGTTTATATGTCAGATTTTAATGGTCAATGCACTAAATATATATATATATGTATGAGAGTGATGAGCGAACGGGTCAATGTAAGAATCTAGGTTTTAACAAAAAAAAAAAGATTTATTTATTATTGTGGAAGTTAATCATTAGATACATATGATTCTTATGTAGACCAAAGAAATCAAAAACAGAATAAATTATAAAGACCATTCGAGGGAGAGATATGAAATAGACGCGCGCGAAAATAAAAATGAAACTTTTTCAAATACAGAAAATCCAAAAAAATTATTGATAAGAGTTAATTTAAAATGCGAAAAAAATACAATACGTATCAGCATTTTTCAGGTGTTAATGTAGGATACACCACGTAATTTTTAAGTTGTAATATCTTAAGCTAGATAATAAATATGACCAGAACCTTTTTCCACGACAATTTTTAATTTAAAAAAAAAAAAAAAAACAAAAATAAAATTATTGTCATAAAGATTAGGCTATAAGTTTTTTTCTTTGAATGAGATAATAACATGTAGTTTATTATAGGACAAACATCAGAGTAGAATACATGTTTTAATCAAAAAATGGTTGAAAAACGTAGCTGATTAAAGTGAACTTTAGTTTATTAATAAAAAAAAAAATTTGTTTATTATGTATAAATGACAAAATTATGAAATACGGATTTTTGTATATCAAAAGGAAAAAATGTGTCGCTCAATTAATCTAGAGCTCAGTAATTTATTTGTAAGCACAGTATTAAATCATTGGTATAACGACCAATCATTACTATTTTGTAGTTTATTCCTGATTTCTTCATTGGATTTTATTTGTACCTTCATTGTCAGTCTTGTAGATAAGGGATGTGCAGTTTTTGTGATGAGAAGAATAAAAAATGAGCTTAGGCTTATCTAGAATCTACACTATTTTGTGTAGAAATTCCTCCTACCAAGGGGTGTCTTCTTTCATTTTTATATTGAATTTTATCACTCGAAATTTATATGAATAATTACTGTCAATTAATTTATGTAAGTGAGGTCCATCAGGATTTTGAGGTTGTGAGAATAAATTCTCATTTACAGTCGAATTGACTCATCAATAAAATAAATAAAAGAATCTGTTACTTTGAAATAAGATATCCTTTTAGTCATTTTTTTTTTCAATTTTTTTTTTTCTTTATTTGAATATGAATTGTTTTTAAATTCGTTATTTATTAATTAAAATAGTGAAGAATAGAAAAAGAAAGCGCGAAATTCTACAGTTATTTTCTTCAATGCAGTAGAAGAATAAATAGGAAGAGATTTTAGGATATGACATAAGGAAGAAACTGAAAGCAGGCAGGAAAAGAAAGGAAATCTAGCAAAGACTAGGTCTTGCTAGGCTTCTTGATAACTTCTATAGCATAATAAATACAGGTAGGAAGTAATTAGATTGATTCTAATATTTTTAGTTATACGAAAAAAAAACCAAATCTTTACTGCGTGAATTTATATGGAAATAATGCATGAATGCTTTAGTATTTATTTTTTTATCTTCACCGTGATTTGACAATGACTCCAAGTGTTGAGAAATTGATTGACTTGATAGATATTTTTTTTTAGACAAAGAGCAGATGCAATCGAGTTTATACTAATTAGGGATTTGAGGATAGCAAGAGAATTTATTTATTTATTCCTTTATTTATTAATTCCAGTAAAAAATGTATAAATATTTATCAAATCAAAACATTATTGAGCCAAAGAGGGGGAATAGAATATGCAGAAGTCAGTCAAATATTTTATATCTCATACACGCTATTTTTAAACAATTTTTATTATTTATTTAATTATTTTTTTTTAGTTTTACGTTTTCTCCTTGTATTAATTGTTGTCTTTCGTTTTCATTAATTTCTGGTTTACCGTTTGGCCTGGTACTCACGAGAGAGAAAGTCTACATGGCTGTTCTTGGTGGTTGGCCATCCTAATGTAAAGAGGTAAGTGTTTATCAAGGGTTTAGGCATAATTTTATTAGTTTTCTAATAACCTAATTCACAAAGTCTTATAAATATTTTATCAATAAACAATGACTTGTACATAAATTAATGTATGGAACAAATTAACTGAATGGTTGATGTTTTCATGATGAACAAAAGATCATAAATATTGAAATAAACATTCAGTATGAAGTTAATATATTTATTGTTGATATTAAATTATTTATTGACTTTTGGAAAGTGTAGTTTGTTCCTGACATTAAATTAAATTACAGTCATTGGTGAAATTGAACTCAAATTTAATGCCTTTATCTAAAACTTTGTGTTTTGGTTACAATTACGATTAATCAACAATACTCAAATATGATTGAAAAAGTCTGAATTTATACAGGGATACTAATTAATAATAATACTTGCTAAAATATTTTTAAACTATTAATAATTTTATACTATTAGTTAAGTTACTAACAAATTAACTTTAAGTCATTAATTAATTTTGTAAAAAAGAATTAATAAAGATTTTTTTTCAGTATAAAAATCTTGTCTTATTATTATTGGATTAACCAAATCAATTCCACACCATATCAACTTATCCTTAACACATTTATTCAATTCTTAATTACATTAATACATTAAAAATAAACTCCTGACTCTTCAAATAATAAATTATGTAATATCTTTGGCTAAGTGTAAGATTAATTAAGAAAAGACTATAAACTTAGTCCTACTACATTGGAGACACGGCAATTGGTGGATTTTCTGAGGTTTCACTGCTAGAACTACTGCTACTACTTCGTTGTGTTTGCTCCAAAGATGTTGTCATAACATCAGGGCGATATGGAATACAAGCGTGGGGTAAGTCGCGATTGGCATCATTGTATAGACATAGACCACAAAAATTATTTGTGTACATTCGAAAGTTTGTCAGAGCATTTGAAACTGCAAAGTTCCTGTAAGAATTTAATTTTAATCATTAATAAATAATAAATAATTATTGTAACAGAACAAAAAATTACTAATTTAATTTTATAAATGATGTTTATTTATTAATAGATTACAAAAAAATGAGGGTATTCAATGGATGACTAAATTGCGTGAAACTGATCTCATTAGACGTTTTTTAAAGAATAATCTATTCTATTGTAATTGTTAGTTGGAAATTAGAGATACGATGCAAGCATGAAAATAAAAGAATGATGAGTCTATTAGAACCCTCAATCAGTTTATCACGGCAAGAATGAAAATGAAAAGAGATAGAAAACATTAGAGCTATTAAAGACTCATGCAAGAACATATGTTGATTCTCGCGGACCCCTAACAAGTATTTTACTTATTATCTTGTCATATTTGATCTATTAATGCTTTTTACACTCAATTATTTTTGTAATATTCACTAATAATTTCTGTTAATTTAGAATTATCGATCAAAGTCTCCAACTGCTCGATGATTTAATTAATTTTTTTTAATATAAAAAATGATTCTTTTTTCTTTCATACAATTATAATAACAAGATTGGATTAGAAATATATTCTAATATGAAAGGAATTTATTTGACATCATAAATTAATTCGATAATAAAAGCGTGAATAAAATTTAAATGAATGACTGAACATATTTTAACTTATTTAACAAGAAATTCAATGTAATCTCAGCTTGGCAACATTGATGAAAAAAATGCGTAAAAGAGGGGTCTAAAAATCGTAACAATAGTTTTGTTCACGCGTATAATCCCACTTAAAGCTATTTAGTGGTGTATCGCACTCAAGAATCAATTCATTTTGTTTGTCATTCGTGCCTTTAGAAATTACAATCCTGAGAATGCTCGACAAATAGCACCCAAAGCACCTGATTCACTAACTTCAAGAGTTTAGAAACACTTGTTATGCGAATAAACGATGGATAAACCTTCGATAAATACATTCCACATTGTTGCACTCGATTGAGTTGATATGAAGACCCTGCTAGTTGATTTACAGCAGGCATATTCTCACGAGTGTGAGTAAGACATGGATAGAAATGAAGTTATGTCAATGTTAAAAGTAAAATCAGTTTGCCAAGTTGAGATTTGATATTAATAACAGTTTAATTACAATCATAAGTATCGAAATTTGATGTTCTACGTGTCGAATTGTTCATGTGTAAGTAATTTAAAAGAAGCGATTTAGAAAGTAAATAAATGCAAGCACTATTATATTGGAGAATAAAAATACCGGTACTGTTGATCCAATTGTGCTTTCTCAATTCTCTTGTCTTTGGCTCGACGATTTTGGAACCAAATTTTAATCTGAGTTTCAGTGAGTTTTAATGATAATGCTAATTCAAATCTTCTACTCCTGGAGATGTACTCTCCTCTGTGGTATTCAAACTCAAGTCTTGCAGTCTGTTCTCCACTGAAAGTTGTTCGCTGTCGTCTTGGTCTACCTTCTTTTCTCCTTCTCCTGGCATCTACAACAATGTAATCAACGTCAATACGTGAGTATTATAATTATTGAATAATATTTTGTTATGATATAATTGCTACATGACTACATAATAATGATGACGATAAATGATTCAAAATTAATTGTAGAGTTTAAATTGCTTATTATGAGATTATTAATTCATATTAAAATATTACACCGTATTATTGTATTGTTTAGTTTGCAAATTCTATGAAAACTTTGTTGATTGGTGCGTAAAAACGAGTAAGCGTTTGGAATATGTGTATCACGTTTATTGTTGCGCCAACTGTAATCCGATCAAATTCGACGGACAGTCGACCGACCCAACGAACAGAAGGACTGTCCAGCGAATTTCAAAGAGAAAGAGAGTGGAAAAAATAAATCCAACTATTTCATCCGTAAATTTTCATTTTTATTTTTATTTTTATGCTGTTCAATAACTTGTAACATTATTTCTTCTATTGTAATATTTTTTACTTTGTAATATTTACATTTTTTTAAAATCTCTTTTTTGGTAAGTATTTCCTATTGAACAAAATTGATATTTTGGTATCAGAAAAATATTGAAGTTATAGACAACACATGCATGATCTACTTTTTGTTCTCACCAGCATCTAACACCTGGATGAGTTTTCAAGGGGTATGAGGGTGGATCTAAACAAACTTCAATGATTAAGTGATCGCCTGAGGATAATTGGATTGGATGGGAAATAATCATTAAGAAAACATCTGACGAGTCTATTAAAAAAAATATTTAAACGAAAAATTAAACCAAATAAAGATGGATAAGTGAGATGTTTAATTTAGGGATAGATGTTCTTAAGCATTTATCTATTTAAACAGAAAATCGTTTCACAAGGTGACAACCGTATCATTTAATAATAAATTCTTCATAATTGTGTCTATTAAAATAGTAATAAATAATTGATTTTTATTATTACAGGTTTAATTAAAATACAAAAGTGTATTGAAAAATTATTGATGGATGAATGTTTCAATTAGAATAAATTAAACATGGAATCAAATTTATTATCTGCAGTTAAGTATTAAATAACTACTTGACAAAAGTAAAGCTTATTAACCTAAGGCTCTATTTGCTTCAAGTATCGTCCTTATACATATGTGCATATAAATATGCTCACCAAGGCTGAAAGCATTAATTTATTTAATTTAATTACTCCATTTACGAATAGTAATTACTAAGAGTTTTACCAACTCGATGATTGAAACAAATCAAATGACTTTGCAGAAGAAGCTTTTGGTAATATTAATCAAGAAGTTGATCATCATTCATGATATTTTTGATGAAATTATCAATAAGAATTCTAGTTATTTTTAAATGAAGCTAATCTGAAGGAATGGAACACAAAAGTGATAATTTTTATTTTATAAACAAAAGGATTGTAACATGAATTTGATGAAAGTGATAAAGAAGAACGTTTTGATTACATCCTGTGTCACAAGTTGATATCATTTTGTTGTGGTTACTTAGTTCGAGGAGGGACAATTAGGATCCGGTTTCCATTTTCACTTGACGAGATTACGCGAAGCCTCGTGCTTACTAACTTCCGGTATCGTTTTGCCCCGCATCCTAATTATCAGGTGCGCTGTAATGTATGAAGATTACTTTGTCTCATATTACCCACCTTTATGAACAGATTTATTTTTAATTAAAAAATCATTTTGAATTAAATCCGGTTTTTAGTGAAAAAAAGACTTTTTTTTTTAAACCTCAAAGTAGTTAATTTTTCATTTAATCGCCTCGAGAAAGTACTTAAAATCTCATTTTGACATTTGAAGCATCCAATTTCGTTACGCGGATTTCAAGAGAGAACTACTAATGGAGAATGACTGTTGAATGTGTTACAGAAGGGGATGAATGGTCGAGTGATAACAGCAGAAACCGAAGAGAAAGAGGAGGAAGAAGAAGAGGAAGTGGTGTTATACTCAACATTGAGATGCGGCCAACTGCGTTCAGTAATCTCATCACAATATCGCTGCGAGGTGGCGAGGCGGGATAAACCCCACAACTACCGCGACTCGCGTCTCTAAGCGAGCGTGTGTAACGTTTATTTTGTATAACAATGAGCTACTATGCCAATAGAGAATAAACTAAGCTATCAAAATTGAGAAAATCCAGCTCAGAAATCATCCAACTAAAACTCGTTGAATTATTTAATTAATTGATCATAAATTAAGGTAATATAACAAAAATGGGTTTTATGTCGAAATTAACTATTATTGCAGGAATTTTTACAACAAAATTTTTTTCTAGGGTTTTAAAAAAATTTACTCTGTTATGTAATGTATATTCAGAAGTATTGTTGAAGTTTTATCAATTTTTTATTTTTTAATGCAAGAAGATTTCTCATCTGAAGAACAATTTTTATTAAATAACAGTAAAGATTAGCTAGCAAACACTTCTAGCAACTAAATTTCTTAATTGGGTATGAATTTAATTTTTTTATTATCAAAGAAACAAATAATTTCTCTTAATATAAACGATTTCTCTTTATGTACTGATGGAGATTTTATTTTATTCTGTTATAGAAGAATCTTGTTGAAAAGAATCTATTTATTTGTTCAAGATTATTATTAATTGTAATTTAATGTAGTGTAATATGATATATATAATGAGTGAATTTAATCATCAATGAGATATAAATTATTTTCATTAAGTGAATCACTTAATATTTATTTACAAATATACATTCAGTTAGATATCTTTAAGTGAAGAATTTATTAAATACTAGAAAAATTTTGAAAGTTTCTGTTTCACGTATCGGATTATCCTACATATTATAAATTATACTGATTTTATTCGCAATTTTAATTTTATTGCTTCTTTTATTGAAAATTTATTATTAATTGAAATCCTACTTAACAGTTTAATGATTTATTTATATTTAATTATTATTAAAGGTATTAAATTACCAATAAATTATAAATACAATTGAAATTATATTATAAATTGTAACATTGTCAAAAGACAAATGCATGAAAAAAATGTCCAGGATAAGTTTTAAAAAAAATTCTTTGAAATATGTTCAAAGTAAATCCGGAATATATGAATCTATGCTGACCATCTTAGGGAACGTGTATATGCTAGTATGATACTTGATACGATAAGACGATTTTCGTCGTGACGATATATCTTATTGTATAGCCAAAAACTTGGGATTAAATTTTTTTTACAAAAATATACTTTACAGTAGATATGATGATTTAAATATTCTCAGCGCTTCAAATATCAATAATCAATCATCTTACTTTGTATGTCCTATAATGAAATATTTGATTTTCAGTTACGTAGAAATAAGGGTTGAACTTACAATACGCCGAGAAACCATTAAAGTGAGCTTCAGCCGGATGTCCCCCAAGACTATGAAGATGCGACGGCATTGGAACCGGATGTCCAACGTGTGCCAGGTGAAGAGGATGTGTTGGATTTCCGGTAAAAAGTCCATGAGGTAAAAAAGGTCGCGAAACATTCTCAGTTACTTGTCCTTTCTCTTTTCTTTGATTCGGCTCTGATTCATCATCTTCTTTCACTCTTTTTACACTATCAACTTGTTCTTCAGCATCTTTTTCACGATCATCTTTCAACTCCATTAATCTTAACAATCGCAATCTTGATTCTTGCACTTTTTCTTCATCTGATTGTTTCGATTTATCTTCCAACACTGAAAGATCCTCAGGACACTGGAGATCTGATGATTTACTTATTTTTTCACTACTTTCAGATGACTCCAAATGACCATAAATACGTGCGAAAAATCTTCGGGGAGATGAGGGTCGTGGATTGGACTTTTTAGCTGACATTTTTACTTTTTGAAAATAATTATCCCCAACGAATAATATAAATTAAAGAAATGAATGAATGAATGAATGAATGGAGAATAAGTATATCAAACGTTCCAGAAGACTTTCTTTCCACGACTGAATTACTTTTCTACTCACTCGTCTTGCATTCTCAAGTATCGTCGTTCAGCTTGTCATCAAATTCCGTGATTCGCACTCATCTAATTCTATGGTAATATCAAGTAACATTTATTAAAATTTTAACTGTCTATCATTTTTTGTAACACAATGTATTCTTAAATATCCATATCACTCACAATATAAAATGATAATGACCATTTTATCCATCACAAGCAAAATTGGAGTAAATTAAAAAAAAAACAAAGGTATTTTATGTACTGGTATCCAATTTCTTGTGTTGTTTATTTTTTATTTATCAAAGTATATAAATAAATATTATGTTTTACAGATAAATTAAATGAGCAGAGATCCGTACGGATGGGAAGTTCAACGTGTATATGAATCGGCCTGTTGGCTAGCTCGTTCGCTCACCTCATAACTGCTACGAAAATCAAGGGCTGCAGGAGGGGGAAATGTTGCTTACTTTTACCCTGTGGATTTCATTCTTATTTTATTTGTTTCTTCATAACAATTATGTCTCTTATTACCACATAAATACAAGTCTGATCCAGTATGTTTATCAAGACAAGAAGAATCAGCAAAAAAATTAAACTATTCCCTATCAATCATCTCAATGAACAATAGAGAGATTTTAAGAGAACTCCTCAGTAATGGAAATAAGAAAAGTAAAAGAAACATCAGTCTTTTTAATATCTCTGGAATTTGATACGGTCAACTGCTCTCCAGGCAATCTTCTTCTCCTTCAAAATATCTTTTTTTTTAGATCCAAATGAAATAATGTATTCTAGAAAATCAGAGTGATATTTCGATAAATAAGTTTTTTTGTTATTATTGAGAAGTTCATCTTGAAGGTATTTTCCGGGGAGAAGGAAAATTAGAGGAGTACATAAATGATCTTGCAAAAAGTTAAGCTGGAAATTAAGCAGAAAAAAATGAGGGAAATTAAACAGAGAAATAGCGCCATTGATACGACGACAAAGGGGTGTATAAGAGGACACAGAGTAAAGGACAAAGAAACATTCTAGAAGCGCATGTCTAGTTTTCCTAGCATTTGTGATTGGCTACCCCTAATTATATTGATTTGTCACTGACTTTTGATTGGCCGGCTTATTAGATAAACTCCCACCCTTAACTACTCTTTTTGATAAAAATAAAATTAAACTTTTATTGTTTAAAATAGATACAAAAAATTGGGATTATAAAACTGTAACAATCAATATGGTTTTTTTTATATTTAACAATACTTATGCTTTTTGTTTTCAATTATTTTCATATTTTAAATATAAACTTAATGAAATAATCTTTTATTAATAAAATAAATATCATCCTAATATTTTATTTTTTATAAAACAACGAGAAAGATTACTATGATCAAATGATTACGCCTGTTATGCTCTATTAACTGTTCATGGATATTTAAATTTAATTGTTTGCAGCAATGAAGCTTTCAATAATTTATTTGCTTTTTTAAGATCACAAGATGCTAAAACCTTATTTGTAAAATTATTGTTAGGGTAGAACAGTAGAATTTGAAAGCAACTCTTATCTGTGGAGTCAGTGTAAACTAGTGTTTTTAGTAGTAAATTCTACCATATGTCGGTAATAATTACTAACAACAAGACCGGTACCAGAAAAAGAGCCACTATTTACAAAAGCATTCAGCTTAGTTTGATTTTTGGAATTTGTGTTAAGTTTTTAATTAAATAATTATGTCATTGTCGTGGTTTTGGAGATGAATGTTAATTAGATCATAAATTATTTTTTATTATAAGGAAAACTTTTACAATACTATATAATATCTAGAAGAACAGAAAACAGTTGACGATCTTCTCTGAATTTATGAGCAATAATAACAGATTTTTGAAATTATTAATCAAATGAATTTGATTAAATCCGAAGAAAATTAATTTGCTCGTCATTTTTAATTTAAAATGGTTAAATCGAATCAATCTTTCAAAAATTCACAAGCAAGCAGAAAACTTAAAAAATTAAAGCAAAAATTGAAGCAAAGAAAAGAGAAAAAAGAGAGAAAACTTCGTCCTCGTAAGTACTTTAGTTATTCATTGAATATATTATAATGATTCTAATTTTTTTAGGAATATCTAGCGCAAGACATAGTCGACAATATACAGATATTATCCTAAGTGATCTAGGAGAAGGGAAGACCCTTTTAATTCACGATGAGGGTGAATCATGGAGAAAGCGATGGGCAGCTCTAGGCCTTTTTTGTGCATTAAGCTGCACCCAATGTTGTGTTTGGAATACTTGGGGACCAATAGCAAAATCGGTGATGGAAGCTTTTCCAACTTGGAACAAGACCTCAGTAGCATTGTTATGCAACTGGGGTTGTATCACATATTTAACTTGTTGTCTACCTTGTTGTTGGTTTCTCAATGAAACAGGTAAATCTGAGTGAAATAAAAGCTAAATTTTTTAAATGTCGATAATATTTAAAGTTACACAGAAGTAAATAATTATTTTCATTTTTTAGATCTAGCGATTCCTTTAAAACTAGCAGCAATTTTATCAACGATAGCTACATTTATTAGATGTATTTCTGCACGAGATGTAATCTTCACGACGTAGGTGCGAAATTATAATAATTTAAAAGTAGAAAAAATTTAAAAAATATTATTCATCTAGAGTAAAATTATAATCAGTTAATAAAAAATTATTTTCCTGAAGTAAGTACGAATCTTATTGATTTTTATAATCACCACAGAATGGCCCACCTTGCTGCTATTTTTAATGGCCTTGCTGGTGTCATTATTGGACCGGCAACTGCACTCGTTTCTGCAGTTTGGTTTTCTGCTGGTGAACGTACCACTGCTACAGGGATTTCTTCAGCTTTTAGTCAGCTTGGAATGGCAATATCATATGTGCTAGGACCAGCTTTAGTAGGAGATCCTCCTCATCATCATAAAAGAAATAAATATAATTTTCATTTGGTAGAAGTAGTTGATGAACCAGCATTATTGTCTTCAGAGAAAGCTCTGAGTTTTCAGAATATCACCATCTATCAAACTTTATTACGAATTCAAATTATGTCTTTGATGAGAATTGGTAAGTCAAAAAATATTCATTCATTATAATTTTTTATTCTAAGAAATAATATAATTACAGAATTTGTTATTCAAGCTATGGTTCTGATAGGAGTTCTATTTTGTTTCCCTAAACAGTCTCAGATATCTAGCTCAAACATTCAAGTCTCAACGCTCGGACTTTGGGAATCGCTAACGAAACTGATCAAGTATGAAAAAAATTATTGAGCTTCTTAGTATGAATGCTCCTTAGCTTGTTACATAATTGGGAATCAAGGTAGAAATATTTTTTATGTAAAATATGGGTACTTGAGTTCATATTGAGAATTTTCGAGGCTGCACCAGAAGTCCCTTTGGCGCAGAGGATAGCGCGTTGGACTTCTAATCCAAAGGTCGTGGGTTCGATCCCCACAAGGGATGTTTAATTTTTGCTGGAGACATCATAAATATTTATAAAAATCGTTGTAGAACTGTGATTAGGTACTAAGAGTTAAAGATTGCTTCATTTAAACTGTATCATATTTTTTTGTTCAACAGACATAAATCTATGTGGTGCTTATGTCTTTCTGCAGCTTTGACTCAAGGAATGACTGGTCCTTGGCTTGGAATGATTACAATGGCTTTTGGAAATGCTATAACTCAGGTAATTTATAAACAAAAATTATTTCACAATATTAGTCTTAAACACCAGAACAAATGTAGCTAATGGTTTCATTTAATTTATTATCACAGGATGAAGCAGATAAATTAGCTTTTTGGACTGTCATTGTCAGTAGCATTCTGAGCTTACTAGCTTCTCGAGTTACTGATATGTTTCAGGGTCATTTAAAAATTGCCATTGGTTCCTTATTGATTACTTCTGCAATGATGTTTCTCTGGATAATTCTCCTCGATTCAAAGGTTTTAGTATTTCATAAAGATGAACTGTACGCAGCTGTTATCCTTGGTATTGCTACCAATTGGTCTACTCCTGCCTTATTCCTTGAACTTGCTTCAGAAATTGCATTTCCTATATCAGAAGCAATTGTCGGTGGATACATGATCTTTTTGTCAAATATTGTTGGAACTATTTTTTATTTATCGTACTGCATACCTGGAATGGGCAAGTAACGTTATAATAGATGTTTAAAATCATAAATTGCGTGAAGTAATTTGTACTTTTTTTGTTTATTGCAGAAGGACGTTGGTCTACGTGTCTAGTCTTCAGTAACATTGTAGTAGGAGCAATTTTTATATTCTACGTAGAAGAGCAATACAATCGTACGCAAGAAGAAAATAAAATGATACCTTTAATAAATGAAAGACAGCCCAATAGTATAAATGAATAATACATATATTTATCAAAAATTATGAAGATAATAATTAGAAAATGAGTTATTGGTTTGCGAAGTCAAATTGTATCTGTATAACATTGAGTAGATTACAAATATATATTTTCACAAAATTCCCGTTTATTTGTATTCATGTTTATATATAATAATTGATTTGTAGTGTTGGAGAAGTCAATAAACGAATTATATAGAGAAAAAGATTATTATTAGTAAAAAAAAATTTTTTGGGGTCCCTAGTGAATTAAGAATAACGCAATTCTAGGGACAAAATTACAGGAAAATTACCGACGTCTCAAAAAACATACTTCCAGACGTTCGATTTAAATAAAATTTTGCACGCATATTCTAGTGAATATATTAGTAACTTTGAGCAGAAAAAATTTGCAAAAATTAATATTTTATTAAAAATATTTATATCGGTAATAAATTAAAAAATTGTTGAGTTAATAGTTCAATATTTCTTTCAAAGGTGGCGTTAGTGGGAATTTTTTTTGACTAAAAAGTTCTCAAAAATTCTGGAAGATGTCGCTACTAGCATATTTAGCTTCCTTAACCTAAAAAAAGGGTCCTTGGCTCCAACACTTTTATATCTCATATTTTTTCAATAAAAAAAAGCATTACTCCTGAAATACCTTTTAATCTTTGCATTTTGGATATCAATTTATCAATATCGTACATAATATTAATAAAAGAATCTTCAGCAAAATTGATAATACATTTGTCAAGATAATCAAGTGTTTATTCATACTTATTTACAGAATTTTTAGTCATGTAATGACGGTTAATTTTTTATTTCTTTATAAAAGCTGACCAATTAGATTTTCTATTATAATCTGTCTAATTTAATAAATGGTACGATTATCTTCATATTTAGTTAATCTACATCATTAATAAAAATGATTAGGACTAGAATTATTTGAAACTTTCATACGAATTTTCAAATGACAATAATTTTCTTACCAAAAAAGAATCATGGTATTAAATTACCATAATTCCATTCAAGTGTAATTTTAAAAATTTTTTTAGAATGAAAATTGAATTTTCAATAAAAAGAATGAATAAATCATATAAATTTATTCATCAATTAATAAAACACATAATTGTAAAGCATGATTTGTTTCTACAATTCATATAAGCTTTATCCAAATATTTTTTTCACATATTTTCTCTTCAAACTTCGATAGCATTTTTCTCATCAGTTTTCTATATCATCAGTTCAGTAAACCGTTACCGTAACGACACAAAAGAATATATTTGATATTACGTGATTGTAGTTAAGAAATAAAAACATAATCTAATTGTAATTAAAATCCCATGACATAACATTATTCAGAAGCATTGAATTCCAATTTTTTACCAGTTTTTCTTTTACTTGAGACCCGAATTTTTTAGTTAACTGTAAAATTTAATCAAATAATGAATTTTCTATGATATCTTATTTTCTTAGATCTTACTAAAATTTTTTTTTTCCAGAGTATCAAATGCTATTGCATCATCGGAATGAGTTAGAATGAGTACATCAAGTCTAGCACTAAAACAAAAAAGTATCATTTCATAAGTACTCTTCTTTAATGCATAACCATTGAAGATATATATTTGTTTATTAGCATTATATTTTTATTAAATGTTACACTATTATTTAAAGTTTTCACCACCATGAAATTAATAATAAAATACGTGTTTTCTAATCGTCATTGAACATTTATGTCTCAAGCTTCGAATAATTATTAAAAATAATTAGCATCTTTTCCATAGCATTTATTTTATATATTTAACTCATTTGTTTTTATGATAAATAGTCTTTTTATAAAATTCTTTTATTCTTTAGTGAGCGAAATCGATTGTTAATTATAATTTAAAAACCTTTCATTAGCTATGGATCTCCAGGAATATTGGTCATAAATATTGATTTGCATTGATTGTATTGGTCATAAAAAAATAAATTGTCACACAATTTTTAAATGGTTAACGAAAAAGTGGGTCATTCTCATCGTTCATAAGAATATTGTTGTCAGACAGGAGCTTGGACGAAAGTGGTGAGAGTGCAAAGGCATTTCTCGAGGCAAATAAACTACAGGTATGCCCACCCTTTTCTTATTTCTCCTTCTCTTTATCTTGTTAGCAGAGTATAACGGAGAGAGAGAATATTTCCACCTCTACTTTTACCTTACCACGACGATTCCAGCTCAACGATGTTGTTCGGCAACGAGATTAGGAGAGCCATACCAATCGTTTGATCATCTTTGAGGAGTAAAAACCGCGCGAGATCCGTTCGTGAATCAACGAATTATATTCAGTCAAAATGCGTTTGGTGAGTACATTTATCCAATATTATCATTTAATTCATCAATAATATTAACCATTTAATATCATTGTGCTGGTTAAAAAGTTTCATTTTAAATTTAATTATCAAATTGTGTTTCTTCTTATTTAATAGTGACAGTGATAACGATGATGATGAATATTGAATCGATAGCCGGCTAGTTTAAATGCTAGAGAGTTTCGCGGGTAATGCAAGCGCATTTCAAGTCATACGAGTGTTTAACTTATTGATTTTAAAAAATTATCAATTGTTTATATCTTAATCTTGATGAAGAAGAATTCGTACAATAATCTGGAGAAAGTGATTGAGCATTTGCCATTGTATTCGCACACGTGGGACGTTTTATTTTAATGGTATTCCAAATGTGTAAAGTTTTACTTTCCCTCTATTCTTCATGTGCATTTTTATTATTATTTAAAAAAAAAAGAAAGAAAAACAATTAATCGATTCATTAATCATCACCTGTTCATCTCTTCATAAGTGAAAATATTCAATAAATCATGTCTTCATGTTGATATATTTAAGACTAAAAATTTTCGATCAATTTGTTCACTTATTTTATTAGTGCCGATAAATCTCCAATTTTTTTTCGACCTAATTACGATGTAGTGCATGCGTGCATTTCGTTTTATAGTTAAAAATTTCACGAAGATTTCAAGACAATTAACTTGAATTGCTGTATCGAAAGTTGCCCAAGGATATTACTAATATTATTAAAAATGATATTGATTAATTTTAAAGAGTCATTGCTATTATTGTAATCATTATCGTAATTAAGATTAAAAGTGGTTACTCGCCGATACATCAAAGAAAGTTTTTTATTGGGCGTGACTCGCAAGAGTATGACACACAAGTCCTCTTATGAGCCTGAGGGTAATTTCTGACCTCAAGATTTTGACCTGTTGAGTGAAAGCAATTAGGGGCGTGGTAATTCAAATTGCGATGATAATTCGAAAATTAGATAGTAACCACACAAATCGTAAAAATGTTGGGAAAATAATGGAAACTTAGTTGATTTAATTAGAAGTAAAAATAAAAACTTTTTGCGATTTCTTTTATTAATTTCATGCTATTTTATGAATTTCATTATTGAGAAGAAACTGTTTTAATTAACAATCTTTTATTATCTGCACAGGCATTCCTGAGTTTTGCCTTTTTTTATAGGAAATTTATGACTTTTTTTTATTTTGGTAGTATTCATAAATAATTAAAAAATTTTTTTCCTTAATTTTATTGATCGTCTATGTAATGAACTAATTATAAAGCTAATCTATTCATCTTGGCATCTAAAAAACAATTAGTTAATTAATAATGAATTTTAATTTTTCGAAATATATTGTTTTTTATTTTTGAGAAAATTATGTATAATTATACAAATTAAAATAAAAATTTGTATACAATGTTGATTATAAAATAGAAAACATTAAATGTATGTCAAATGGATAAATATCAACACCGATCGTGCAGATTCCGAACTGTATCCATTTCAAATATATTTAAGATTTTTATTTTCACAATTAACACCACTGATTCATGACAATGTAATAACTGAATACATTAAAAAAAGTGATACACGTGTCGTATTACCGAATGTTAATTAATATTCATTATTCAAGATAAATTTTTGAAATTTTTCAGTAGATAAATGGTACATAACACAAGTTTCAGTGAAAATATTAGAAATTCAATCTAATTAATGAATAAAATTAAACTAATTACTGTCTCTTTCTCTATTACATAGTAGATTACTTGGCCTTCTTATCTAAATGCAGTCACGTTGAATATCTTTAATTCATTTTCGATGGAAAACAAAATACTTTACTCACCCGGAAGTTGCTGTAATAACTCCCAGGAATTTAGTTCACTAGGATAGATAGCTTTGATTGAATAATTATGGAAACTTGATGATGGTTATGTTTCTTGTTGAAACAATTTCAGTTGTAAACAAAAATAGATACCATGATAGAGATTATTTGTGAAAACAGCATTGATCGTGATCATCGTGGCAAATTTTTTTAGGATCAAAACTCGTGTCAACATAAATATCAAGTATATGTAATATGCATGAATTGCGCCATCCAACAGTCGAAGATACGTTGACTTTTCTTCCTGATAAACCACACCAGGGCTTTCACCCGCAAGCAAATTTCTCGTTATAGCTGCTACCTCCCTCTCTGAATAATTTGTCTAGAAATAATCATCTTGACTCCTCCTTTTTGCTGCATACGTGTGTCGATGATTACTTTTCACCTGATTGCTCCCCTCATCATTTTCAACCATTCAGGTTGTACTGATATATCTTTCAAGTATTTCTATTTTTTACAATGAGTATGTTGAAAGTGACACAAATTGACACTTTCGCCAAGACCATCAATCGTTTCTTTGTTTAGTTCAATAAAAATAAAGATGGTCATTTGAAAGAAATTAACCAATTTATAAAATGACTTATTGACTGGTGCTACTAAATAGTTTATTGATGATGTGAATATTGATATTTAGTCACCAGATAATGATCTAATGTTTGTTGATAATAAATAGCAATTGTCTTGCTAGTTTAAAGTATGTATTAAATATTAAACCACTTGAATGGAATGCACTGTGCATTGGGATAAGTTTCATTGTACATATCCGTGTAGATAAGTAGTAGGGCTATACCTCCACATCGCACAAGGCGGCAAGTTCATGAGCGCGTGTACATCGTCGATGACATACTCATCGAGTGAAAGTATCCCTGATCTCTCTATTTATCTTTCTCTTGCTCTTCCTCTTTAAACGACAGCTTGATGCTTCTTCTGTTTGGCTTCTACACATTTTATCTACACGTTACTGCTTCAACTAATACACTCTTACGGTACATTTTTTTCTTTCAAATATCACTTTTTTATCTGAAAAACATCAAGATACATTAAATTAAATTCCCAGCGTGATTTCCTCATTGAAAATCTTCAAATAAATTTTAAAATCAACTACATTTTTTTTCCTCTATACTTTTGCTCATTTTATTTATAGTTAAATATGATTATGTGATAATTAGAGTCATTACCTGCAATTAATTATGAGTATAATTTTTTTTGTAGACCCTTATGATTATTAGATTGTAACAATATTTTTTTAAAGAAATGGGAATTTTTAATTACTGTAATAACTGGAACCACGTCATTACTGTCACTTGTATTATACAATATAAAATATGAAGCCAACATAATTTATGTGCATCTTTAATAACAATAAATGGCAAGTATGTACTTTCACCAAAAAATAATTTTTTTCAATAATTTTGTTGTACAATGGTAAAATGTAACGTAAAAAATATACAGTAAAAGTAACTAGAAATTGATTGTCGTGTACGTTAAGAAAAAGTTGTAAATAGTGAAATTATTTGATTAAAAGATATCATTAAATGAGATTACACATTTATTTTCATCAAAGAAAGTTACCAGGTAATTTGACAACTAATATACATTCAATAAATAAAAGAGCAGAATAAATTGAAGATGTTTAAAGAATTTTTAAACAGTTATACTTGCTTAAAAAAAAGATAAGCTACATTAACTTGGTTACACTTTTTAACAAATAGGAGAAATTTCAATTAATCGGAAGACAAAAAAAAACAGCTCTCTAGTTTTTTTTAAAATACATCATTCGATTTTCCGTTATGAATATGCAATTAAAAATAAAATTCTAGGAAGTTGTAAATACTAATCTAGTCGATTAAATTTTAAGTCAATTGAATGATAAAAAGCCGGATAAAGTAATATAATAATTTTCATGTTTCGTGTACATAAAAATAATAGATGAACACGAAATGTGGTTTTGATGTTCATAGAATTTTATCATTAAATTAATCGCAATATCAAAGAAGTTAAGTTTTAATTCTTATATTTATTATATTTAATAACTCATTTCCTGAGGGTCACTACAGAATCACTCAAATAAAAATAATGTTGAGGTAGGTGAATATGTGTAATTGTAAAGTGGATTGAATGAAAGATTAAGTAACTATAATCTAACAAATGAAAATATCATGGTAATATTATTGTGTCTAGGTTCTGAAAGACAATGAATTTGTAATGTGTCATGGGTCGATGATATTTTATGAATGTTAAAGTTTAACAGGAAGTGACGAAAAATAGATAAAATTATGATTTTAGAAAACCAACTAAGGTAATATCTGCTGAAATTTTTGCAAAATCTATAGAAATTAAAAATAAAATTTAAGAAATAATAATAATGGAGCAAAAAAGTGAAATAAACAGGTGCTCTGTTCACTTACAAAATGACTTGACAATTTTTGAGTGCCCGGAAAAATTAATAAAACGACATGCAACAGTTGCTGGAGAAGAAATAAAAAGAGAAAAAGAGGAAGACTCCATGGAGTCATTGGGTTATTTGGTAGTTTAGAAAGTTTCGAAAGAGGCTCATTATTGCCTCAGGCGTGTTTCTGGAGACAGACAAAATAAGGACAGAAAGATGCGCAAGTGATGATTCCATGTGACAATTTGAAGAATACTCTCATCAAATAGAAACTTTTTTTTCGACTATTCTAACAATAATCCGTTAAAAAGAACCCTTTTATCTAATTCTTTTCTTTTTTTCCTGTCCTCAGATATGTAGGTAAAGAGTCAATCATTTTATGACAGAAAAAATTCCTCATCAATAAGAAATTAAATTTTTATCATGACTTCATTACTGATGAATCTTTTTGTATTCTTCAACATATCAAGTATTGATCATTGCTAAATAAGAAACAAAAGTATTCGGGTGCGGCTTATTCACGATTAGCTTTCGTTGTAAATGTCAAGCTTATTTTCTCTTATATGGAAAATTACCTTTGTGGTTATTTATATTCTATAGCCGGCATTATTAGAGACTTGGACAGCTCAAGTGAATAAAAATTGGCAGTTTTCCTTATCAACAAATGAATCCTATGCATATTCCTACAAAAAAAAATTTTCTGAATTTCAGTCACGTAACAATTATTTATAATAAAATAAATCTTACAATTAAATTAATTATTCATAAGTAGATATTATCATTTACTTGATATGCAATTTTATTCGCCAAGTACTACTCACTATTAAATACTAAGTAATAATTTAATGAGAAAGTTTGTCACATTTTTTACTTGAATTATTTTTTTATTTAATTTTTGAAACATACCTTAAAGAGTAATTTGTTGATTCGTTAACAATCATAAAAATGTATTTAGATAAAAACAAATAGACATTCCGAAGTAGTAGGATTAATCGGCTGCTTATTACTTGACGATTTCACCCCGAGGCTTGAAGTTTATTTTTCTCTCTGTGAGGTCACGATGTTTCATTTTCACCGTGGAGTATTCTCATGAAGAAGTATAAAATGGGTGGCGGCTATGTATTCTTTGTCCACATAACAGGAAAGACGAAGACTCTGAAAATAGAAATCTGCTAAGAGTCATCTTCAACACATGTACTAGATAGATAGGTCCATCGGAAGGAAAATGAGATAAGAAATGAGGATTGTAATAAGATGCCAGTAAAACAGTATTATTTAAAGACGTACATATAGATAATTTGTATTGTAAATGTTAGATAGACATATAACATTCAGAGACGACAAGTTGTTTGTCCAATTTATGCTCAAGTCTCTGATTATTTCTTTATAAAATGACTATTCAAATGAATTGTTTATAACACTATTATTTGCACATCTGTCTTGATACAGAAAAAGAAAACTTAATATCATAGAGATAATCTTTACACACTTGAAATCGTTGAAAGTTTGTTTAGGTTATATTCATGTAATGAGATTTTAATTATTTGGTATTAATCGGTATGTCGTATTGCAAATAAAAAGTTGCGATATTTTTAAAATAATATTTATCATTTATTCATAAATTTTATGTTAATACTCGAATGATTTATTTTTAAATTACGATCTTCATCCATGGGAAAATGGTAAAAAAGAAAGTTTCCTTTTATATATTGAACAAGACGCGAGTTATATTCAAAAGTCGATATCAAAAATATATTTATACGTATTCAACCTGAGGTGTAATAATTAAATTATTTTTACAGTTACAGACTAGGATTGTACCGACAGATTTTTTCTCGTAAGGTTACTGAAAAAAATCTGTAACACCAACCGATTGAGATATGTTGGTGTTACAAAAAATTTCCTTTCGTGTAACCTCATAAAAGGTTTCAATGATCTTTCAATTTTTTACATCTTCTAAATGTTAACTTATCAAATCGAGATGTGTTAGAGATCCAATCAATGTTAAAGAGAAGCGTTTTTATTTTTTGATGAGTTCGCGTGAGAATATGAAGTGAAAGACACACAAGAATACAGGTTGTTAAAGTGTGCTCAATCGTAGCAGGGAAAAAGTGACAGTTAATCACATCATAGGAGCTTTAAATGAAACCTGACACTCTTACATAAACCTTAACTGGTTCTTCATAATTAATATTATTAAACTTTGTTAATTACTATGCGGCACCGACCTTCAAATTTATTTTCACTAACATTCTACAAATAATTCATTAATACCACCAATATCAATGAAAATAATTGTATACCATTCATTCTTAATAAATTTTTTTTTCTTTCAGGTAATTGCGATTATTTTGGTAAATGCCTTGATTGTCTTAACGGAAGCTACTGCAACTTCAAACAGTGACCTTCCACCATTGAAAATTGACAAAAATTTACGTCAAGCTTTATTAAAAGCTCTTGAAGATTTAGAAACCGAATCAGCTGAGCAAAAAGATTCACTAACACCAGAAGATTTGTTAAAGAAATTGCAAGAGCAACCAATTGAACCTGAGGATTCTACAACTGTTCCGAACATAGAGGATCGTCATGCTGATGATGCTTTTATAACATTTGAAAAATATCCCGGAGATTGTACTGAAAATGATTCAAAAGACGAAGAAGATAAACTACAAAATTCATCATTTGAGACGGAAAGAGTAATTGTAAATGATTTTACAATATCGAAAGACCAAGCTCCAAAACTCGAAAAAGTTGTATTTCAAAAGTATGATAATAATCAATTAAATAATAATCAACCATCATCAACGATTCAAAAAAAAATTTCTGAGTCTGAATCTGTTGAAATAGAAAAAATTGAATCTAAAAGTTTTAAAAATGGTATTTTATCTAATATAATTGATGATACACCAAAACATAAATCTTTAAGTCACGAAAAAGATGGATTAGCTACAAGTTCAAGTAATGGAATAGCATCAGTAAATGTTTTAATATCACCAAGCCCAACAGCTGCAAGTTTAGTTGCGAAAAATACTAGCACCCAAGTGTTACAATCAACAACAGAACGGCTTTCTTCAACGGAGTCAGAGAAGAAAGATAGTTCTGAAGTGAACATTTACCCAGTGCCTTTGGTTGCAGCATTTACAGTTCAACAAGATGAGCGAGGTATTGCTAAGAGTGTTGTTCCTATTTATAAACCTAATGGTCTTGATGCACTAACACTTCAAGAACAGTTGGAATTCAAACAGAAATTATTAGAAAAACAATTAGCAGAACTTCAAGAACAACAGTATCACCAAACACAATTTTTATTGAGACAACAACAACTTTATCAAGAGCAACAAAGACAAAAGCAACAACTCTATTATCAAGAGCAAGCAAGATTGAAGTTACTTGAAGAACAAAAGTATCATCAATTAAAACAACAATCCTTACAATCACAGGTATCACCCCTTCAACAACAACAACAACAACAAAAACTCCAACAACAACAATTATCCTTACAAGCTCAAGCATTATCTCAACAACAGCTGCCTCTGCAAGCTCAATCGTTACCTCAGCCATTGGCTTTACAGGCTCAGACATTATCGCAGCAAATATTACCTTTGCAACAACAACAACAAAAACAACAGTTATCAGTACAACAGCCCCTCGGCGCTTTTTCTCATCACAATCCTTTGTCGTTTCAACTTCCAGCAAAGACATCGAATGTTCAGTTTCAACCTAGTTTAGCATTTCAACTACCAAATACTATAACACCTCCAAATTTTAATCAACAAATCCATTTAGACAGGTATAAATTACCTCAGGCGGCTTCACATCAATCACTTTTACTCCAAAATCAACAGACATTGCCAAGATTGCAAACAATACCGCAAGAGCAAAAGTTTCAACAAACTTTTGAATTTCAACCATCAGTAGCTACAAGATTTAATCGCCAAGAAGGACATGAGTCCGTGGGAAATTTTGGAATAAATGACAACAGACAACTACCATCAAGAAATAATGCCTTTTTAGAATTACCAAGCCGAGTACCTGCACAATTTGTCACACCATTCAATCAGTATAGACATCGACCTTCACCATCAGCTGCTAATCAGATTCAGCAACTTTTATATCAATCTGGAGTAGCTGGTGATTTTGGGAAATACCAAGGAAATAGTAATCCAGAAGACTTAAACATTGTTTCTAAAGTATTGGCACTTAATGTTGGCGCAGTTCCTGCAAAAAGTATTAACAAAGATTTCTTTGGAAGAGCGTGAAGACGCCATTGCCACTGCTACCGCCGTAACATTGCAATTGATTCATCGTATTTATTTTATCAAGGAAAAAGTTAAAAGAATCCGTGAAAGCAAAACTCATGTTTGCCAACTCATATAGTTTCTCTCTTATTTTTTTTTTTTTTTCGTCACAATGTCTTTTATTTATATTTTTTTTTTAATATATTTTTAAATTTCATTAATATAACATGTAAGTATGTGTATGTGTATGTCTGTGTGTGATAGAGAAATAATACCTTTTACATCGTCGTTATTGTAATAATGATAACAAGGAAGCTGCCATCGTCAACATTAATGATATTAATTAGAAAAAGTCACTCGGGAAGCGTACATTCTTTCTGAGAGCAAAACACGGGAATCCTTCTGTTTATATATAATGTAAACCTCTAGGATTACCGTACTTTTAATAGACTACTTTAGGATAAAAGCAGTTACATAAACAATTAGGTTGCTTTGTACAACGACGTAATTACTTTTCTCACCATGATTTTTTTTTTTTTTTCATTCTTTTTCAATTCTTATTTTCTTATTATTTGTTCCTTTTATCAAGATGATAATGTTTTGTACTGTGGACGATGAAACGGTTAATGAGAAATTGGAATAAAATTAATTACTTTTTAAGTAGGCTGAAAGATGTAGCGAAATGATTGTAATAATGTTGATGATGGTGGTGATTCCTACAAACAATTAGTCAACTGATTTAATCAACTAACTTGCGATTAAATACAAAAGAATACGCAATGCGTGGTAACGTGCTCAAAAAAAATCTATCTTTGTAAATCTTATATAATTTTAATTCAAAAATGTATCTTTATTTATGATTATTAATAGTCGTCTATTGTACAGTTGTTAAATGATCTTTAGACGCCAAGGTTAAAGGTGATTTGATGTGAAACATGCGACGATTTGAAATTGAAACTAAAACTTTCTCTGCACTTGCCGTTAGGATTGCGGGAGTGTACGATCTTACACGAGAATTGAGCTGCTGTTTCAAGAAGATTCACCGCTAACTATAGTAAACTAAACGGATACTAATAAGTGAAACGTCCTCAATTTTGAAAACACCTTTGGCATAAATTTTAAATTTCTCTCATTCAGTGACATAAAGTAATCACTTTATTTTACTTTTCTTTCTTCATTTTATATACCGATTATTTTATTTTTTCTTATACCAAAATATTAAAAATTCTTTTTAGCTTACGCAATCGTTATATGTAAAAGAATTCACATCTTTTTCCTTTGGGAAAGAAGTTAATGAGATCATGTAATAGACTTAATCGAATCAACGATGATATTTAACAAAAATGTGAATAACTATTCTATTTTAATCGACTTGTGTATTGTAATCTAACAAATAATAAATTTAATTATATATATATTAATTTATAACAATAAATATAACTGTAAAAAATATACCAAGTTGTTTTGAATTAATTGTACCATATATAAATGAAAAAGCTAATTATTATAATTTAGAATATCATTAATTAACTCTATATTATAAAGAATATATTAAAAATTTAATGAAGTTATTTATAACAAATATAATAATTAAATTATGTAAATGTGACAAATGAAAAATAAATTGAAGGGAGAAACGCTTGAAAGATTTTTTGAATTTATTATTTTTACCGCCAAAATTTTTTAAATAATTCAAATGAGAAACTAAAAAATAAAATTAATTTTAATAAGAGTAATAAAATAATTGTTATCGATACCTTTCAAAAATATAATGCATATTTAGTCCTAATTTTAGTTGCAACAACTTTTTATATTTTCGTAAATGCATTTGTTATTGTTTAGTTCAGTAACATATTGACATCTATACATGTAGTTTACTGATAGTGATAAAAATAGATGTACACTATTGAGTTTATTATTATGAAATATAATTGCATTTGAATCAGCCAATTTATAAAATTTATTCGTTATTTATAAATATAATAATTGATAGATTAGAGAGGAATTTATTGACGATTGAAACATTTAAGACTTTTCATCATTTCAAGGTTAGAAATCATAATGACGTAACAGTAAAAAAAAAACAACAGATTAACAGTTTTTTTTATCTGTTAAATTATACATATGTATATGTATCATTGTATTATTCAATGTGATTTATAATTATTAAAGATATTATTTTATTCAAACCACTTATATTTTATTTATTTTCAGATAGAAACATTACGTGTTTCCTTATTTTATTGTTAAAATCTGTCACAAGAGGCAGCACCAGACTAAAATTGACTGATAATTAGTAGTTGAGCACTTATTCTTATCAAAAACGTTTGTCACATTAATCTTTAATATATTATAACATTTTATTAAATTGATGTAATGCTAAAAACAATTGAAAAATATAATTAGACGAAAAAATGACAAGTACTACGTCTGACAGTACTCCAATCGCAAAAACAAAAAAGCCGTCAGGTAAGTTTATTCAATAACACAACAATCAATGTTTACAATAATAAAATAAGTGATAATTCAATAATATCAATAATCATTTTATAGACAGTGCCTTCAAACAGCAACGTCTTCCAGCTTGGCAGCCTATTCTCACTGCTGGAACAGTTCTCCCGACTTTTTTTGTGATAGGAATAGCATTTATTCCTGTTGGCATTGGTCTTTTACATTTTTCTAATGAAGTTAAAGAATACACTATTGATTATACACATTGTGAATCAATAAATTCAACAAATCGTACTCACTGTTCAGAAATCATAGCTAACAATCCAAAAGCAGTGTGTAAATGCCAAATAACCTTTACATTACCTGAAGACTTTGCTGGTAATGTTTATATGTATTATGGCCTTAGCAATTTTTATCAGAATCATCGTCGATACGTTAAATCAAGAGACGACAATCAACTACTAGGAAAATTGAGTGATGTGTTATCGACTGATTGTGAACCTTTTGCTTATAATGAATCCAAACATCCAATAGCTCCATGTGGTGCTATTGCAAACTCGCTATTTAGCGATCGTTTAACTTTATTTTTCTTAGACTTAAATACTACAGTACCTCTTCTTAAAACTGGTATTGCTTGGCCATCAGACAAGAATATTAAATTCCAAAATCCACCTGGAAATCTAACGAAAGCATTTGAAAATTTTGCAAAACCACGTAATTGGTCCAAAAATATATGGGAATTAGATCCTGAACATCCAGATAATAATGGCTTTCAAAATGAAGATCTGATTGTGTGGATGAGAACGGCGGCATTACCAACTTTCCGAAAGCTTTATCGTCGTATAGATCATTCTTCACACTTATTTGCTAGTGGTTTAAAAAGTGGAAAGTATAGACTTGATGTTGATTATTGTAAGTTAATTTTTAACTCTAAGAAAGCATCTAAAATTAATGCAAATTAATTTATTACTAAAAAATAAAAAAATTTTTCAGCCTACTATGTATCAGCATTTGACGGAAGCAAAAAAATGATTCTCAGTACGACATCACTTTTAGGTGGTAAAAATCCATTTTTAGGAATTGCATATATTGTAGTTGGCTGTGTATGCTTAGTTTTAGGCATAGCGTTATTAATTATACATATAAAATGTTCTAAAAGGTGAGCAAACAAGACGGTAAAATTATTTTCTTTCAATTTATTATTTTCTTGAATTTGACTAATATTAATATTTTTATTTTAGCACAAACGAAATTATTAATGTTAATCAAAATACTCCTTACCAGTAATGTATTATATGAATAAAGAGTTCGCTCTTCACTAGTTCACTACAAGAAGTTTTAATATTTGATAATAGAATTGTTAATAATTTTATTAGCAAAAAGTTTATTTATAAATAATTTTATTTATTTTGATTACCAATATCACCCCATTGTTGTTAGTAATAAATCACTATGTACTATTATCAATATCTGAAATAATTTTTAAAAGAATATTATTTAATGAAAGAAGAAGAAAAAAATGTGCAATTTTGTTGTAGAAAATTATCTATAATTTTTTTTAAATTTAATAATGTACACACTTTTGATGGCATAACAACAGTAGCAGCATTTTCTTGTACAATTTTTGAACATTAAATTTAATAAATGATTAATGATAAACATTCAGTTTAGAGTGATTTTACATTTGCACTGTATTTGTCGGATAAATAAAGAAAAAAAATGGAAAAATGTAAACATTTGTTTGGCGAAAAAATTTATGAAAAATAGAAAATATGTTTTCGTAACCACAAATAATAAATAGTAAAGATACGTCTTTGAAATCGAGTTATTTTTACACTTAAGAGCTTTCACATAACTTCCATACTATTTTGCGTATTTTCTGCAAAACTTAAAGATGATGTCGAAGGTTGTTCTTGTGAATTATCATCCTCCATGGTGTGAGCATTCATACTATCTGAGGTATCGTTATTTGTTAATTCTACTCCATCATCCCAATTTATTTTAAATCTCGTTACTCGTGGTTTGTCACTAAGAATATTACGTTGAACCTTATCAAATTGTGGTTGTGCTGGTGGATTTTCACGTAATTCTGGATCTGTGTACTCATTATTTATGAAATATCCAACTCGTACAAATTCATGACCTCTATATGAACAGGTAAGAAGGACAACTGTGACTCCTAAAGCATCATTGACTGGAATTCTACTAACATCAGGTGGATCAGCCTTAAAAAATAATTTAGTTAAACATTTTTAAATATTTGGGTAGGAAGTTCTTTTGTATGATCATTTTTTTGATGATTCACAACCTACCTGAAATACAAACATATGTCGTCCCTCTGGAATAGGACCAACGTAAATGGTATCTAATACTTGATCAAATTCTTCTGATTCTGCACTACCAACGTAGATCATCTTCCATTCTAAATCTGTGAAGATACAAACAATAGAAATAGATTTTTATTCATTCTTTGTACAGAAACATTCATTACACATTGCACTTATACTTTTATAAATAATAATTATTTAAAATATAAATATTGTACAAATATGTCTACATGAACTTCATTTATAAAGCTATATATTTTTAATTACCTTCTTTCAATTCTTCAATACATTCGAAAGTAACTTCAAATTGAAATGGATTTAAGAATGGTGAAGGGTTATCAAGTACAGCAACATTTGCTAATTGTACTTTTGCCATACTGTTAAAGTCTTTTTTTTAAACTTGATATCGTTAAGGAAGCACTGAATAAATAATGACACCACAAAAGTATTACAAAAATTTAGATAATTCAGAAATACAATAAAACCGATAATAAAAATATAACACCTATTTCAATTGTAAGATAGGAAGTTAATTGATTAATGCAACAGCACAGTAGCACCAAAATGATTGCTATTATTGTGAGGCACGGTGAAATAGCTTAACGGATTGGATTATATCTAGAAAATTAATAACTTTTAACCTCTCTCAACTAATTATGAGTTGTGTTTGGCGGGATAATAGGCTGGCGGCAAAAATTTTCGACATGACTACGATGGTTCCGTTTCCACTGAAACATTTTATACCAAATCATCCAATCATATTTGGGGCTTTCTTATCTATGAATATTGTAGCCAATGAATGATCATAGCCACAAATAACTTTTTTTAGTAAGCTCTTTACAAGAGCAGCGATGGAAAATTACCAACATTGTTTGTACCACCATTTTACCAGTTAATTTACCAGTCAATTAACTAGCTACTTAACCGTTAAATCAGCAGGCGCGAAAATTTAAAAATCAAGTTTAGCGACAACAGGAAGTGAAATAATAAAATACTTAAATGAAAAAAAATATTAATTAAAAACAAAAAAGTGATGATTAAATTAGTAAGTTATTAATTAAAGAAAAAACGGCGGTTTGTTAAATAAATAGAACATTTGTTTCCCTCATATTTCAACGGTAAAAAGGTCTGCTCTGAATCATTTTATACCGCGAGCCGGTCAATCAATAGGTTACTTTACCGTTTTTTATCACTAGTTCTCTCTTCTCTGTCCATGATATAGAGGGATTTAATCTCATGAGGTTGTAGTGGAAGTACAGTCCACAGTGCATAATATACACATATATGTATTATACTATTTCGAATTAAAAAAAAATTACTTGACTAAAATAATAATATATCTGTTAGTAACCTATTTATGTATAAAAATTCGATTAATTAATTTTTTTTAATTCTTTTTAAATACAATTATCTTTATTCAACATACATCTGAGATAGATAACGCATTAAGAAATAATATTTCTACACATAAAATAAAGTACAAAATTTCTAAAAAATTGTTTATTTTACAATCCTAATTAAATTTATATATACAAAAAGTGGTAAGTTTTTTTTTTTTTTAAATATAGAATTTATATAAATCTGTACGAATTTTTTTTTAATAGTTTACTTATTTTTAATTTTTAATGCCAGCTACTTTAGAATGGAAGTCAAAAGTGCAGCTTCCATGAATATTAATGAGAACGAAATTCATTATAATTCACAAGAAGACTTTATAAAAAATGAATTAAATTTCGATGTTGACGCTAGTGTAATCGATGATACCGTTCACGAACAAGCTTCTCAAAGCAATGACGAAGATCCAGAATGGATGGATATTTTGGGCAATGGGCAATTACGGAAAAAAATACTTGTTAAAGGCTCTGATAAAAAACAAAATCGGCCCAATCAAGGAGATATTTGTACATTAAGACTTATTGGTAGACTTGAAGATGGAAAATTGGTTGAAAATTTAGACGATACTATCATACAACTTGGAGATCATGAAGTGGTGCAGGTATCAATATTGTTCGAATAATTACTCATCTTTTTTTTTTATGATAAATTTTTTACTGATGAATTTTTATTTCAAGGGTTTGGATTTAGCAATAGCATTAATGAATATAGGAGAAACTGCAGAAATAGAAGTAGCTGCAAGATTTGCATATGGAGACCTTGGCAAAGAACCTGATATTCCTCCGGGAGCGAAAGTAATTTATGAGGTAGAATTAAAAAAAGTAGAAATAGAACCAGAAATTGATAATATAGATGTTACACAGAGACTTAATATTGGGTAAATTTAATTCTCTATCTTCAACTGATATGAAGATTTATTTATTAATACTTAATATTTTTTCCTTATTTAATAAACAGAATTAAAAAGCGTGAACGTGGAAATTGGTGGTTTTCACGGAATGAGCCAACCATAGCTATTCAATGTTATCGACGAGCACTTGAATATTTCCAACCACTGACAAAAATGAATCATGATGAAAAGAATGAACAGCAAAATAATTTATCTGAAAACACAATGGACTCCATTCTCGAAGATTTTTTACAAAATAGAACAAAAATATACAATAACTTAGCCGCTGCACAATTAAAAACTGAAGCATATGAAGCTGCTTTAGAAAGTGTTGAAAACGTTTTGAGAGTTGAACCAGAGAATGTCAAAGCGTTGTATAGAAAAGGTATAGCTTTGAAATAAAAACAATATTTTCATATAAGTTAAATAAATTTTCGATTTTTCTAGGATGTATACTTCAAAAAAAGGGCGAATATACAGAAGCAATGAACAATTTTAATGAAGCGGCTAGAATTGATCCAGAATCAACAGCAATAAGTCATCAAATAAAACTTCTTAAGGTCAAAAATGCTCAGAGCACAGCTTCTCAAAGGGACTTATACAGGAAAATGTTTGGAACGACAGCAAACTCCAAAACTTCAACTAACAACAAAAATAAAAATTCTACTAGCTTTTTAGAAAAATATCTTAAACTTCCATTTGTTATCAGTAGTAGAAAGACCAATAAGCTCCTTATTTGGAGTTTAATAGGGGGAACATTTGTTACTGTAATGGGCGTGGTGATATATAAACTTATTGAAAATTGACAATTTTAACATAAAACTTTCAGTTGATTGAAAAATTATTGTATTGTGCTAATTGGTCAACTTTATTATAATTTGTGTTTTAATTTCACTGAAAATTCGATACATTCCTTTTATTGTCGTGTTTATTAAATTTATTGATCCAGAATGTTACTATTGATGTGTTCGTAAATTGATGAATGATAACTGTATATATTTGTCACATTTAAACAAAAAATAAAAATATTATACAAAAAAAAAATATATAATTTATTTTCTGATAATAATTTTTATGTAGACAATACAAAAAATATAATTAAGAAAATAAGAATTATTTTTCTCAGAAAAAAAATGTTTAGTATTTTTTTTTTCGGTCATTCAGCAGTTTTCATAAAACAAACCTTTCGATTTAACTCGATGTCGTCTCAATGAAAGCCTTTTAAACTATATTAGATAATATCTGTACCTATACACATATTGACAATGCGCATTTCGCACATAAACATATTATACTCACATTGGGGATTTTCGATACGATCTCTGATTATTCTAGGGAGTTTCAAAAATGAGAAAAAAATTTTACTTCAGCAAAATTGGTAAAACTGCTAAACCCATTATGGCCGTTGCCACCACCTTGCACCACCTCACAGTGATACGCGTACAACATTGTCGTGTACTGTCGTGATACAAAAATTATACTGTGTGTCAAGCAATATTTGCAATATGTTATTGTGTACATAGTGCTTGATAAAATAAACTGTCAATGAATTACAGCACAATATAATTATTACGTGAATCTAATCTACAATAAAATATATTGAAGATAAGTGGGGTAAAAACACGGGTGACTAAACGCGCGTTCGTCAAGGTAATATTGATGCTTTTTCATTACGCCACTTTGCGTATTTTTACAGTTTACTCTATGTTATAATTCAATCTCTAATTGTACTTAAACAATTCTCATTTTAATAATACGCATGAAATACTGGAGTGAAGCGAGTTTTTCTTTTGTTTACGCCTTGTCACTTGTCCTGCTTTTGTTGTGTATAATCGCGCGCGACCGCTCTCTCTCTCTCTCTCTCTTTCTCAGATACACTTTTTTGTGCTTCAGTAAATACTCCACTGATGCTAGTTTGTTAAATAATAAATTCATTAATTGCCAAATTTATAAGAAACTTTGGTATACACTTTGTTTGTTTACAGAAGCAAATTACTGCTTAAAAATGCTACTAGTTATTACTTATCTAACTGATTGTATCTATAATATTATTCTTACTGGTACTACGAGTGTACTTACAAGTATGTTAATGTATCAATGCATGTGATTGAATAAATATTACATTATTGCTTATAAATATAAGTACATTTACATGATTTTACTATGTTTACATGATATTTCTATACTATCATTTCGAATTTCTTTCTAACCTCAAATTTTTTTTACAAATTTTTCATTCAACATAGATTTTTTAAACCTTTATGAGATTATTTCGTACTTTGCTTATGCTAATTGCAAATTTAAGTGAAAATTATTATTTCTAAAAATTTGTGTATCATTATTTTTATTTTGTCTCGATTATTATTGAAAATTAAAAAATTTCATTTTACTTTTTTTGTTACAGATATGGAGTGTAATGAAAACGGAGGATTTATTTTGCATAAGTAAAAATCTTTCCGTTATTAAATCGAATAAGAATAGTTTAAGAATAACATTGCTGTTTAAAGAACTCAGACAATGTCAGCGAATTATTTTTCAGTTTTGGATTTGGGATGAACCAATTCAATTTGATTATGAAAGTGATTGGTTGAGAGTTGTATAAAACAATATCTCAAATATTCATAACATAAAAAAAAGTTTATAGAATTACAAAGCTACTGCACAGTAAACATTACATCAATTCGTACACATTTATTAATGCTGAAAATACCATGATTAGCAATACGTACTTATGGCCAGTAACTACGGGCAACTTAATTATTAAATTTCTATCTTATTATAATATTATTTATAAAATTTTATTTATTTCAATTGAACTTTAATTGGATAAATACGAAATTGTATGAATGTCAGGAATTGGCAACGTGGGCCGCAGACGCGTTGAGTGGCGCCGTAGCGCAAATCTACAAAAAATAACCAGTGTTTTTGTTTTAACTAAAAATAAAGTAAATAATTTTAAAATTTCAAGAGCATTTGAAATGTGTAAAATATATTTATTAATGCAGTATTATTTTTATAGTTATTAAATATGTGAAATATCAATACATTGTTAACATAGTAGTGTAATACATTTTGAAGAAATAAGTATATAACATAAAGTAGGAAGTATAAAAAGGTGGCTTTTGGCTGCCGAGGATTACGAGGTGCTGCAACGTGGGTATGCAGCAACCTCAGACACGCCCTCTCCTCGGGGACTCCTCGGCGGTATCCTCCACGACTTCCCCGACCGTACGACGAAATAGTAATATTCATAATCCTGTTACTGTTCTTACTGCTCACCAAGTGCAGTTGCAACATTTACAACAACAACTTCAACAAGCTGCTGTTCAAAACAACACCTGTGGTAATCAATCACTAACGTTTGCATTACCATCACCACAACCACCATCCAGTAATAATAAACATGAACCAAGTAACAATTCAACGGCTGGAAATCATATAGTCTATTTAAATCATCAAAACACCATAAATTCATCAGGTGCTGGAATGGGTCTACCACCACCAGCAGCACCCACCTTTGGGGTGGGAATTAATATGGGATTGCCATTGTCACTTTTGAATACTTCACGGTTAACATCTTTTACATCAAATGTTATTACGACATCAAATCCTTTGCTCAACATTGGATTACCTAATCCAGCAGCTCCTACTGCTGGTGGTGGTAGTGTTATTAGTGGAAATAATCTTACAACCCCAGCGGACTTTAATACATTAAATGCGCTCAATTCAACATTGAATACAAATTTATCTTCAAACAGTATTAGTGGTTGCAGTAATAATAACAACAATGGTTCTGCAACTACCTGTGTTACAGGAGTTGTTCAAGATATTAATATTATTAATTCTGGAATTAATAGACTGAATCATAGTCTCAATCATACACCTAATATTAATTCTGCTGCTACTGGTTGTTTATCTGCAATTGATTCAAATGTTTGCAGTCCAACGTTTACCCATTTTAACTCCAATTTAAATCAAAATTTTGCAACTATTAATGTTAGTGTTTCTGAAAATAATCATTCCAGTACGTCTGGTTGTAATACTGTAAGTAATTTAAATCAACATATTACATCAGCATCTTCACAATCATCTTTGTCAAATCAACATCAACAAGTTAATCAAACTTTACATCGGCCTGCAGCAGTCAGTGTATTGACATCTGGATTTACATGCAATCCAACAAATTCTTCAGTGATGGCGAGCACTGCAAATTTAAATAACACCACTTCTACCACTACTGTTGTTACTAGTGCTCATAATACTAATTTTCACCATAATCCAGGAAATAATGGCAATGACAATAACGAAGGAATGCCCACAATTTCAACAACTACTCCAACTATATCTACCACAGTTACAAAATTTTCTACAAATAATGATTCAGGATCAATCGCAAATACATTGAGCCATATTACATCTAATATTGTTAGTAGTACAACACATCAACAAGTTAGTAATTCACCATCTGTTTGTAATGTATCTACCGTACAATCAAACTTACAAACACAAAATGTTTGTTCACCAACAAGTCCATTCTCTATTCCACTCAAAAGCCCAGTTTCAAATATGACGGCTCCACCAACTCCAAGTCCAAGTCCGAATAGGCTTTTGTTACAAAGTCCGGTTACAAATTCCATCCAGTCGCATAATACTAGTAATAACAACAGTAATAATAATAGTAATAATAGTGGTAATAATAATAATAATAATAATACTAGGCACAGTCCAAGTCCTATAACATCTTTGAGCAACACTAATTTCAACATGCAACTTCAACAAAGTCCTATTTATCAAAGCAATTCTCCGATGAATATTGGACAAATACAAAATAGTCCAGTAACAAGTCCATATGCGCCAGCAAAAAGTCCGCATCATTTCAGTACAAGTACTACAAATATTAATTTAAATAATAGTAATAATAACAGCAATAGAAGTCCAGCACCACCATCAGTAACGGTTAGGCCTAACACTCCTACAATACCGATACAACAAGGGATGCAAGTTCTTCAAATAATTGGCACACCTCAAGCTTATCACCAACAGACTTCATCTCAATTAGTAACCACAAGGACTCATCATAATAATCATCTGTTTGGTAATCAGCCGATTCAAATAACAACTACCAAACCACCGGCCAAACAACCACCACAAATATTACCTAAACCTCCCGCAAACCAACAAGGTATTGCTCCAACACAAAAACAACGAGTTACCACAACTATTACTACTAATCAGGTATTTATTTGTCATTATTTCTCTGAATAAATTTTTTTAATTCAAATATTAATATATAATTCTTTAATGATCTAGCCTACACAACCACAATTTGTACTTGCCACTGCTAGTCCTCAACAAAATCATCCCACCGCTACAGCAACTGTGATACCAACTGCACAAGGACTTTTCTTGAATCAAGTAAATATGATTCACATTTTTTCAAGATCGAAGAAAAAAAATGTTCGATATTCGATTGCTATTAAATATTAAATATTTAGGTTCTACCATCAACTGGACCTGTCATTGTGCAGCCACAACCAGGTGGCCTTCAATTAATACTTCGGACTCCAACGAACGCCCAACAGCAAACTCATACTGCACAGGTGTGATAATGATTCAATTATTTAGATTTTTCACTGAATGTAATAAATAAAAATATTCTGTTTAATTATTTAAATTTTGTTTTCACTTTATTTTAGTTAACTACACAACAACAATTAATAAGAGTTGTAACGGCACAAGGTATGCAACTACAGGGAATTACTCCGACATTTTTTGCAGTACCAAATAATAGTAATTTTCCTTCACCCGTTCCATCACCTATAACTGTCACTCGCCACACTCCAACAACGACAACGACAACCACAACGATTAGTCCTGGTGTACCTGGTAATAAGAAGATTTATTATTATTCAGCAAATTAATATCTCTTACTTTAAATACATATTAATCAACATTTTTATTTTATTTCAGCTAATTCAAATAATAGTAATAATCAAATTCTTATGCAAAATACAGTAATACAAAATCCACAGTCACAGATGAACTCTCAGATAAATTCTTCAACTCCTTCATCATCTTCGCCGTCGTGTTCGTCAATATCAGTATCTACGACATCATTACCATCGTCTAACAATTTAGTGAATCATATAATATCAACATCACAGCCATTACCACCATCATCACCTCAACATCAAATTCAACAACAGCAACAACAACAAAAACAACAACTTACCGTTATTGATCAGAATCTTTTACCTCCACCAAAGAAAAAAGCGAAAAAACGAAAAAAAGTAAAGAAAAAAGACGAGGATCCTCCAAAGCTTGATTTAGCAAGTATCATGAAAATTTCTGGAATCGGTGATGACGATGACATGTATGATACTGATATTGTTCCTCAAGAAGTACCGGAAACAACATCATCTCGACAAATTCAAACGATTGCTGACCAACCACAATCCCAAACTATTAATCAATTACCAACTCATTTAATAGGTATCCCACAACAATCTGTTTCGGCTGTTTCTTCATCAACAACATCATCTCCATCATTATCCTCGTTGACACCGAGTACCCCTAATATTTCTCAAAATTCAGTTGGAATGGATAATATTGGAAATCAGCTCGTAGCACAATTACAAGTGCCAGTGCAAAATACTATTTCCGGTCATCTTCGTTTAACTGTTAGTGAAGATGGAAAAGTTATTCTTCATCATACACCAGAACCTAATCAACCAGAAATGGATCAAGCTACTACTCAAGCATTAATCCGATCTCTCACTCAAGGTAAATTAAAATAATTAAAATAAAAATACTTTTATTAATATTATATATTGAAGATTGAATGAAAATATGAATTTTGTTTTAGGAATTCAAATTGCTGTTGGATCCACTTCACCAAAACCTGGACAAAGTACTACTGTGCAAAATGATCAAGTTGGAAAAACTGTGAATCAATCTAATGTTATAAGTCAACAACAGACTCTAAATATGGCTGTGAAAAAACCAACTCAATTTGTTTTACAGAATTCCTTGCCGAATTTGAATATTCGATCTAATCCAATTAAATCGACTACACCACAATCTCAACAATCCCAACCGCAGCAACAACGACAGCAAAATTTCCAACAACAAACATCAGGACAAACAACAACGAACACTGCAATTAATCGTCAAACTCAAAATAGTCGATCTATTCAACAACAAAAAAATCAACAAGAGAGTAACGTACTACAACAAACTAATGAACAAATCAACCAACAGAATATTCAACAGATTCCACAATCAATTCAATCTCTTAATGTACAGCCGCAATCAAATGATCAGCGATTATTAGAACATTTTCACAAGATTACATTGCCAAATATGCAACATAATTCTTTCAATACATTGCAACATAATACACCAAACACTTCTCAACTTCAAATAGTTCAATCAAATGATAATCAAATTCATCAACAACAAGCCATAAATATTTTAGCTCCTGAGCAAAGTGTAATTGTTGAAGCTTCTCAGCAACAACAACAGCAGCAGCAGCAACAACAACAACAACAGCAACAAGATTTTATAAAGAAAGAAGTAATGCAACAACAGCAAACACAACAGCAATCTGTAGCAACAATTAATTTACCAAGTCAACACCAGTTTTACTCGCTACAAAAAGCTACTCTCAGTAATGTTCCTTCCTCTACAAATTCACTTCAATATGATGCACAAAAAACTTCAGTTGTTATTAGTTCTCAGCCTAATGTTCAACAGTTACAATTACAATTACCCCAACAACAACAGTCACAAAATATTATTTTTTCAAATGAACCATGTATTAAAAATATAACTACAATGACGAATGAGACTCCACATAAGCAAGACGTTCATCAACGTACAGATATTTTAAATTCGGCACCAACACCAGCTAATACTAATACGATAAATAATGTTCCAAAAATAACACCGGAAATTCTTAGTGCTCTGAGTAATTTAAATCCAAATGATCAATTATTAATTGCGAATGCTAATGGACAAATGCAAGTTATCAGTCAACAATTTCTTCAACAATTGTTAACAGGTCAAATAAATTCTTCACCTCGACAAAATCAGACTCAAAAAATTGTAATTGGTGGTAGTGATGGAAGTTACAATAATAATAGTGGAGATACAACATCACATGCTAATTCTCAAGGGCTTCATGGTATACAAATAAATGCACCAACTGGTCAGATAATTGTTAATAGTTCTGGAGGTGCTCCTACAATACAAAATAATATTCAAAATATTGTTGTACAAGCAGCACCACCATCTCAATTGCATCATTCATTCCCAATTCATAATTCTTCATATCCTGGTCAATTTATTGATAATTTTAATCAGCAGCAACTAAAAAATCTTTCTACCAATACTACAAATAATAATAACAATAATAATCAACAACAAGTGCCGAGCACAAAGAAAACAAAAGTTGTTAAACGAACTAAAGTTGTTTTAACTGTTGACAAAAATATTGGATTTGTGCATGGTACAAAATCTAATGAAATAGTTGTAAGTCATCCGTCAACAGAATTAATATCAAAATCAACTGCAGTAACAACGGCAACGATAACAACCACAGCAACTACCACGACTTTAATGACACCGATAACATCTACCAGTCTTAAATCAGATAATCATCATTCATCATCAAATCCAAATATTACTGATAAAAATGATAGCATTCAAATAGTTGAAAATAACATGAAAAATATTACTTCTCAACAATCACACATTATTTCTACATCAGTAGTACCATCTTCATCATCTTTGTCACCACCTTTATCAACGTCGTTACCATTACTAAAATCTACTAGCCCTCAAGCAGTTCAGAAGCCACGTAAATATATCCAACTACCACTAGAAAAACAACAAATGTTGAAAAATATACAATCACGAATTCATGCCATTTTGGAACGCAAAACACTAAATAATCAGAGCGAACAATCAGCTTTGACTGTTCTTTGTCAAGAGCATCATAAAATTGTTGCGAGTGGTAAAGTAATTAGTGCACCTCCACTTTCATCTACCACAACAACAATAACAACTTTAACATCAACACCAGCAACAACAGCATTAACTACGACGACCAAAACAGCAATAAGCACTGCAACACTAGCTGTTGCAGCTACGACAACAGCTATCACAGCAAGTCAATGCAATACATTGATGTTAACTACCAATAAAACTCAAATACCTGTATCACAGATGCACATGATAAATACATCAATGAATAATACAGCTGGAGAATGTGTCAATAATGAGAAGAGTATTGGTAATGATGGGGATAATAATAGTATAACATCTATTATTACTACTACCAGTCAGAATAATTCTAATTCTAACTTATCATATACAATAAATCATAATAAACAACAGATACTTAGTCAAGTTCTAAGTAACCGTCTGTCCGCATTGAATGTACATAATTTTTCTTCACCAAATGTTCATTCTTTGACTTCAATGCATTCTTCAATGAATGTTATAAAATCAGATCAACAGCAACATAGCACAAGTGTTGCATGTACTCAGCAATCTATTCAATGCCAAACTGATGAAATAGTAGATGTAAAACCGAATATTGAATTAATCAGTACGGTCAAGCAGGAATTATTATCACCTATCCAACTTCAAACAACTAGTCCTATGAATCATCAAATTATATCTCCAATTGAAGCTGAAGGTTCAATTAGTCTCAGTAATACCAATAATTCTAAAAATAATAGACAATTTGAAAATTTAATTACCAGTACGGTATGTTCGACCGCATCAACAACGACAACCACATCAACAATAATTACGAGTACAGCAACAACGAGTACTAGTACAACAGCGACAATAGCAGTAACAACAAGTCCAAAACAAGGTGTCAAACGGCCAGCTACTAGTCCTATATTTCGTCAAGTTAATAAAATTGATTTGTTTGAGAAACAATTGAAAATAGATCAGAATGATGCAACTAAACCAGATGTAAATACTCCATTCACTAATAAACGAAATGCGTGTAAACGGTTACTTAAATATCATTGTTTCAATGAACAAGTACTTAGTATTAAAGATCTTGCTAAAGCTGATGAAATATTTGAAGAGACTGCAAAGCATCTTTTAGGAAAATTCCATTCAATGATGAATAAATATACATATCTACTTTTAATGGAAAGCATGGTAAGTTTAGTGTTATAAAATTGATTGTAGTTTGATTAATAACGTCATTATTTTTCATTTTATTAATTACTTTCAGCGAGAAGTTCGTACGTCTGAATTAATGATGATAGATCGAACATTTGTAGCAGAAGAACAAAACATGTTAAATCGATTACGTGAACAAGAAGCAAAAGCAAACGGTAAATATTTTCTCACTAATTTCCATATATATATTTAAAGATTTATTATTATTAAAAATTGATCTAATTTTTTTAATTTTGATTAATAATTTTATGTATAGAAGAATTAAAAAAGGAAGAAAAGCCACTGTTTCCAAAAGTAGAAGCAGAAATGATGAATGATATGAAAATTTTAGCGCCAGTAGATCCAGCAGTTCCACCATCTCTATTACTATCGTCATCATCTTCATCTTCATCATCATCGTCATCATCATTATTATCAAATATTATTGTGAAAAAAGAACTTGAAGATGACTTCACAAGTATCGATGCTGCTGACTCAAAATTAAATATCAAACCTTCTAATTGCACAAGTGGTGATTATGATGAATGGTTGGAAATCCAAAAAGAACTTGGTGTTTATCCAACGTGTCGAGATTCTTCCTCAAAAACAAAAAGCTTTAATTATACTACTGATATTACTAGTGATGTTAGTGTTGGTGATAAAAATAATAGTGGTAATAACAATACAGGTGTTATTGGTACGATACCTAAAGCAGCTAAAATACCGGAAAGGACTCGAATTAATGGTGAATGTCGTAGTGGTGCCAATTCTATTAATAACTGTAATAGTAGTAGTAATAATAGTAATAGTATCAGTAATAAAAATATTAGTAACAGTGCGATGACGAGTGCTCACAATATGACCAGTTCTGTAAAAAATGTTTATGAATCGGACTCTATAAAATCGGAGACAACGTTTGAAAATTATTGGTGCAGTGAAGCTACAGATCTTGAGCGAGATTTATTGGAAGATACGGATAGCCTTGAAGGTTTAACTGCACTTCAATCAGCTCAAATCCAACAACAACATCAACAACAGCAACAACAACAGAGTCAACAATCTTTTTGTGAACACGATGATATCACTGCACAAGTTCAATCAGCGATTGATAGTATTTTGAATCTCAAAAAACGACCGTCAAGTTCAGTTGCTAGTAATAATATTAGTAATAGTAGTACTAATAGTAATAGTAGTAGCAGTAGTAGTAGTAACAGTAATAATAATAGTAATAATAATAATGGTCAATCTTTACAAAGTGGTGATTCCAAAGACTCAGTACTTGATCAAGCAGTCCAAAGCATTTTGGGCTCGTGACCAACTTATCAAAAGAAATACAATTTGAATGTTAAGTTAATCAAATAAATTCACGTTGTTTTCATAAATGTATTATGTTAATGACTAACGTATACAATCATGGCAATTGCTATACCATAACAACACCAATGTCTTTCACAAAACTTTAACACGATCATTACTTATCATCACATAAATCAATTTTAAAAATTTTTTTTGCAGTTTTATGTAAATGTATGATTGTTGTTAAATACAACACAGATCATGAAAACAATGAAGATTTATTAAAAATAAAATAATAATAACGCTATTGTATAAGTTAATTTCTAAGAAATGATGTACATGTGATTGAAGGGTAGATATAAAATGTATTCACATTCAAAATGTATTCTACCAGATTGTAATGTAATTTTGTAAAAAGAAACTATTTAAAAATCTCTTTTTATTGGAATAATGGATTGTACAAGTATTCCATAATATAGATTTATGAAATTGTATATATAATTTTAAAAGCGTTTCATTATTATTACCATTATTATTATTTTCTATTATTATTATTTGTAATTTACAAATTTATGATTAAAAAAAAATATTCGATTGGAATGTAAAGTATTCTATTGTAGAAATAAATAAACACATTTGTCAGGAAAAAAAAAAATTCAAAAAATCTCAATATGAGGTAAAATTTAACTCAAAGCAGCTAAATATTAAAAATCTTATAAATATTTTTAAAAACTTAATTTAATTTGTACATTATTTAATACAGGGATAGCAGTCTGAATTTTAATTAAAAATCAAAGTATATGAATTTTTTATGTAGCTTTTAATATTTTACATACTTTTGGCACATCATATAATTAACATTAAGTGTTTGTAGATAGTAATTACCGATGTCGAGTGAAAAGAGAAGATTTAAAGTGAGAATGATAACGAAAGAGAGTGAGAAAGGTAAGGTGTGCAAGGAACACAACAGAAAAAAAACTGTCTACTTTTCCAATTATAATTCAATAATAATAAATGCAGATACATTACAGTCTTTTTTACAATCTTTTAAGGTAATTAATATTAGTACAAAAATACAATGACATTAAAAAAAATTGTGTGCTGTTTTTCTATGCCCATGTGTCAGTGTATGTAATTTTTAATACCCACTCATTATTAATTTGTTTAAATTTTGCTCTTTGATAAAAAATAGTAAAGTAACAAATACATTTTGTTGTGGATAAATTATAATTAAATATTTGAATTTAATGTACCACTTTATTGCCTTCAAAACACTTACAGCCTTCTCCAATACCCACTATTTTCTGCCTAATTATTTATACATATCCATACATGTAAATATAAAATATTTTTTTATTGACATCTACAAAATAATAATTTTGTTCTTTTTTATGATCTCAAGCTATGCATAATATTTTCAGTTGTGGAATTAAATTTTATAAATTGATTTTATCTTCAATACTTAACTGATCATAAAGTTCACCATAATTTTAATCTTAAAATTTTTACAATGGCTACAAAATTTACATTGAGACTGGATCAAGAGTCAAAATTTATTAAATTCATTTATAATTAACAAATATAATGTGTAGAAAACGATCAATTAAAATTCAAAAATAAAAAAAAACCAATAAAGATGTGGACAATGCATTAATTAAATTTTTAAAATAATGTAAATAATAAGTATACGTTAATTTGTTAAAGAATGTGGTACGTATGAGTGCACTATTTTAATAGTAATTATCGGTAATTGATGGATAAACATATGTTACTATCAAGTAATAAATTTATTAAAAAAATAAAATAATAAATTCATAAAGATAAATTAAATAATTATGAAAAAATTTTTTTATTAACATTGAAGTTACTTTAGTTGACTGAAACACATAATAATATTATTTAATACTCAAAGTAAAATTTTAAATACATTGATAGGATTTATATTTATCATAATTAGATTTAAGAATCTTGAAAATTGAAGAGCTTCAGTATATAAATCGAAAAACGAAAGATGCAAATTTTTGTTAGTGCTTTGCACTATGATAGCTTTTAGCTTTTATGCTAATTTATTTCAAAATTTTATTGTAAGTAGTTTCAATAATTTTTACATAAATCGTTTATTTATTAATAATTCAATTAATCTAATTGATAAAAATTAGCATTAGAATTTTTTTAACACAGATGAATGAAACACCAGGAGAATTGAAAATCTGCAATCATTCTGATGATGTTTGGTGCATTTTATGGGAAACATTTGGTAATGCATCAATGACATACGATTTAATTTCTTCATCATCATCTTCATCTCAATTTCTTTCAACATCATTCTTGTTTCCATTTTATTGGTGGTGGAATGGTATTGAATTTCATAATAATAATAATAATAGCGAATCTGAAAATATATTTGATTATTCCCTTAAATGGGGATTCATCACTGGACTTTTCATCCTCATTTTGTTTACGGAATCTCAAATTATTCCAGCTAAGGTACATATTTATCTATTCTTCAGTGTCTAAACTTTTTCTCAAAATATTTTATTTGATTTATCTATTTTCATTACAGATCGACAATTGTCTAGAATCTACAATAAAAAATATAGCATTTACAGTTTTAAATATTTTATTTTTCATACTAATTGCTCCATTTATAGCTGTATTACTCATATTTTTTTTTATATATCGAAAAATTATTGATGTAGTGCTAAAAGTGTCAATGGGAGATATTTATGGTGGATTACTAGAAGGTACTGACTCTATATGGGCTGTGGAAGATACATCAGGTTTGTCAATTATCAATGCTCTTGGAGTATTGGAAATGAAAAAAGACAACATTGATGTTTTGAGTGATCTAAGAAATCTAGTTAAAGATCGATTAATATCACCGAACTTTGAAAAACTATGGTGGACTCGGAATAAGAAGTATGGATATTATTATTGGCAAAAAACAAATGAGATTAATCTAAAACAACGTGTACGTTGGCTGAATAGTGATGAAAGAGAAGAATGTGATGGAAACTGTAATGATATTCATAAAGGATTGTTGAAACGATTGATCACGAAGGTTTGTAATCAGCCACTTCCCCAGCAGCATTCCATTTGTTGGGAAATTTTGATAGGAAATTTTTGTAAAAAATGTCAAGTTATAAATGACGGAAATAATCAATCTCCATCATTAAAACAAAATATACCAGTGCTCTTTAGAATTCATCATTCTCTTGGAGATGGTGTAGCATTATTGAGATTACTTCTTGAAGTTATAGCTGATAATGAAAATTTTAACTGTTCTCTTCCATTGAATCAAGAAAAAAACATTAGTTACAAAAATGTTAATGATACGATAGATGACGAACAACGACATATACCACTACTACGTCAACGATCATCATTCTGTGGCAAATTAATAGAATCACAAAAAATTATTTATTACTCAGCTGATTTACTTAGTGCTTCAATGCCTTTTATTACGAATGAGTTAGCATTAAAAAATTTTACATGGAGGAAAATTAATATTCGAATTAAGAGCTGCTATCAACTGATAATAGTATTGACTTCAAAAATTTATAAAAAAATTATTAAAACTGTAAATGAATTTTTAAGATACATTACAGCCTTGATATTGTTACCAAGCTTTTTATTTCATCAAGCTTTACGGTGTATGGATAATAGGTAATAAATATTCATATCTATTTACCATAAACATTTAATTTTTTCAAATATTACTATTTTAGTGCTATTCATGGTCCATTATTGACGGGTAATAAAATTATTTCATGTTGGTTGGAGGATCTCCAGAGAGTAGACGATAACAATGAGTCTAGTCTTCTGGAAAAAATTCGAGATATCAAGAATATAACTGGAGTAAGATTTGGAGATGTCATTCTTGCAGCCCTTTCCACTAATATTCACAAATACTTTCATCAAGTAAATTATTTTTATCAATAATCATCTAAATGCTAATAAGTAATAAATACTGAATAATTATAGAATGATTACAGATTGGAAAATCAGCTCCAAAAAAAATAACAGTAGTTGTTCCAATGAGAATGTCAGTGCCAAATCAAAAATTAACTCTTAATAATGGATTTTCAGTTGGATTATTACCATTGTGTGTATCTAGTATTAATGGAAAAATATTTGATTTTTCATCAACTGTTGACAGTAATGATCCCTGGCGATCATTCGATCGTCTCTATGATATTTCTCAATCTTCTGCAAAATTAAGAAATAATTACGACTATCTTATTAATTATTGGGTGATGGACTGGCTATCTGCTGCTTTACCAGAATTTTTCCTTAGACCTCTGCTCCATAGTCGTAGTACCATGGTTTTTAGTAATTTACCCGGCCCACAAGCTATTAAAATTTTAGGAAATACTTTAAAAAGAGTTGTGTTTTGGATTCCTAACAGGTATCATGGGATATTATTTATATTAGAGTGAGAACAAAAATTTCTTTGTGATAATAAATAATTTTATTTTTAGAGGGACTACAGGAATAGGCTGTGCTTTTCTAAGTTATAACGGTAGTGTAAATTTATCAATATTAGCAGATAAATCTGTAATAAATAATGAAATTTGCCTTGATGAAATAGTCAAAGGAACAGTCAATGAAATTAAAAAAATGCATGAAAATATTCAACGTGCTTATCTACTGAAAAATTTTAAATTAAATTCTAAAACACACATGAAAAGGTTTGTATTTATTACATTTTGCTATTCATAATTAAAATTTTGTGTTAAAATTCTGCCTAATAACATTAATAATTTTTTCTTATCAAGATTTGGTGTGCAATAAAATTAATATTAACACGCAAAACGTGATCGAAAATTTACATAACTACGGTATGTTTCAAATTACTTTAACTTTTTTTATTGCTTTCAAGTTTTTTACAGAAAAAGTTATATAATTACCGTATACAATATTTGATTACTCAGAATTATTTTTTATAAATAAATTGTTTAAGCACAAACTATAATGGTTGTACTTATTTTACTACAATAATGAATTTACTGAAAAATTTAAAAAAAAAACTGTCTGTAATATAATTTTTAAGGAACATTTTAACTTGTCTATTGTTCTATTATTCAATACTGATTATCTTATACATAATGTATTGTAAGGGTATCGAGATGACCTACAAAATTATTTGTACCATACATATTATCTAATGTGTGGACGATGAAGAAGGATTTTGAACACAAATTTAGAAATTTTTTCATAAGCTACAAACATGAGAGCAGCTGTTAAAACAGTCTGTAAAAGTTTGGCTTCCATTCCTTTGTAAAGACCACGAAAACCTTGTTTCCTACGAATAAAAAAAATTAATGAAATATAATTATTGACTTGGAATATTTGTAAGACTGAAAATAAAATAGTACCTGAATATGTAAAGCAAAATTTGTAAAGTTCCAGCATCCGAAGAAAGGTTGGTATAATTATGTCCATGCTGAAATAAGACGTAACAATAAATTTCGAATTCATTTCATGATAAATTAAATTTATTATTAAAACATTTGTTATGAGTTTACTTGCCCTAAGTTTTGATTGAACTAATTGTATGGGATAAGTTAGAACAGCAGCCACAGTTTTAGCGATTGCCCCAATAGAAAAAAATACCCAAGCCGGTACGTCTGCTTGGCTACTATATGAAGCATTCATTTTTCTTTTAATGCTTTCATATGTCATAAATTGGATTGCAGGATTAATGACAAGCAGTAAGCTTGCTATTGTACCAGCCCATAATTTTGAAATACCTTCAGTTTTCCAAATGTAAATTAATCCATCTAAAATATATAACATTAATAATAAATATTGTGTGTATTCGAATGAATAAATATAATATCATCCTACCGATTAAATTATCGTATGCTTCTGTACTTTTGCTCTCGGAAATTGCCCCATTTTGCTTCTCTTTATTTGGTATGCCTTTCATTTTCAGTCTTGTATTTACTACCCATAAAGGGGTTGTTGCAAAAACATTTATTATCCCTTGAATTGGAAAAATAATAAGATTAATGATCAAATAACTGGTGTTCGTGAATTAAATAATTGTTTCTATACCAACCGGCAACTGAAGCGACCAGTAAATCATTTTTAGCAGTTTGATTTTTTGAGCTTCTTAAACGTTTTAATCCATGAAAAGTATAAAAATAAACGAAATTACTGGCACATAAACTTTGTAATACTGGAATTATTCCTCTATACAATGTACATCTACAAATATAAATATTCTGATTAGTTAAAATGATTGATTTTACAATTATTTTATTATTAATAAACAGTTATACTTACGGTCCTTCTTTCGACACTAATTCATAAATAATGGCCAATGTATTTTTTGATTGTCTACCTTCTTCTACTATTTATTAAACAATTAATTTAATTAACTCTTACATTTTATTAAATGATGCTCATATTAAATTATATACTTACACTGTAATCTACTACGAACAGTGTCAAGAGGAAAAAGTGTTGCCATAGCAACCACACTGCCCTATAAAAATATAAATTACAATTAATTATTTTAACAAAATAATTGTTATTAACGGAGTATCGTTCATCTATAATCATATTTACTTACCGCAGCACCAGATATTGCATGAACGAGCGTTTCATATGTAAATATATTATTTTGCTTTTTACTTTCTGTCATTTTTGACAAATATCAAGAACAATAACTAATGATAGAGTAATGTGACAATGATAAACCACTCTTCAAAACTTACAATTTTATTCTTTCTAAAATATCAGTGGTGGGGTAAAAAAAAAGTATTTAACAATTATATTTTCACATTGCGCATGAGTTGTAATTGTGAAATCACTATGCAAAATTATATTTATAATTATTAATAATCAAGGAAAACTAGTTGGCAAATTTATGCATGTAAATTTATCGATTATAATTAATTAAATTAAAATGATTATTTAATATTTGTACATTAAAAATGGAATACTTATGAATTTTTTGGTACACTACATAGCTGAATAAATATCAATAAACTGAAATTCAATTAAAAACTCATTACGTACAGAAGAACTTTAGCAAAATAAGATGATACTGCAATTGGTTATCTACGATCACGCGTGTCAATAGAGTATACATATATCTTTCTATTATGTAATAGGTCTCAAAGCCTATCATGTAATGGATGTATAATACATGTATGATACAGCTAAAATGTCAACCGGGAATTTTAAATATGATGAAAGGAATTTTTATTGCATTTATAAGGAAGGTAAATGAGTTTTACAAAATTGTGTTCAACTAGAATTATATTTACTTTAAGAATCTTCAAAGAAATATCTAATAATTTATGTTATTTAAATTCAACTTCTAAATAATTTTATTATTGATTTGAAAATTTGCAAACTTATGCGTCTTATACATACTAGAAGTTTTCACAATGTCTAGCATTCACCTACTTAATATATTAACTCTCAAAAAATCAATATAACATTTATCTCTACATGATTTAAAGGTCATAAACCACAAAAGACAGTAAACTTTTACAATAAGAGAATTAAATTTGTATATAAATTGTAAGTTTCTTATCAATTTTTTCTAGTAAATTTGTGCAAGATTACATATCATTAGTATTGATTATTGATTAGTAATTATTATGATAAATGCTTCTAATAAGAAGTGAATAATGATTGTTATTAATTATTCAAGTCAATTTCATTATTTGGTAATCAATCAATTATTCTCACTATACTATTAATATATTAAAAATATTATAACTTCAAAAATGATTTTTTTTTTTGTAACTACAACTTCAAAATACATGAACAAATAATTTGCTTATATTATAAAATTTATCCATATTCTTTTAAAATTTTGTGCATGTTTTTTCGTCCGTATAAATAAGTTTCCCATGATAATTCGATAATTGTATTGTTATTGTATTATTATTATCAACAATTAATTCACGTATTCACTACTACACGTATTATTTAATTAAGGCAGTCAAATGTTATTTTAAATGCTAATAATATTATAATTTACAATTTTCCCTTACCTTTACATGATTTATCTATATAATAGTATTTATTCATCATTTGACTAGTTGGCTATTGTTTGTATTTGTATCTTACATTACTCAAGTTATGAAAATTGAAAAAAAGAGAAAAATATGTGTATATATGTATCTATAAACAGAATTATTTGTATAGTGGCGTACACTCTAACTAAAAAATATCGATTATTTATTATCATCGAAAAATGGAAAGACATTAATGTAAGATTGTTTTCGCATCAATTATTTTTAGAACTGTATGTGTGCATATCGTTATTTCAATATTATTATTACTTGTTCAAATATATTTACACATAAGAAATATCACTGAATAACGCAGGTTTTCCTCGGTTCTGAAGAACGAATTGTATTAATTCTTGATCCAGAGGTAATATTTTCATTTCCAGCAGCCAGAGAACAAGTTTTGGTCCTCATTATCATCAAGTCTGTTCTAATACTAGGACGCCGTACATTCGGTGCAACAACACCACAAGCGTCGCTCAATCGACGTTTGATGCTCAGTGTTGCTTTATATTTTTGCTTTAAAAATAAACCATGTATACATATATATTTATACCTTTCAATCAATTGTGATAATACGATTGAATAAAAATGAATGAAATATTTACTTGTGATGAGGGTGGAAGCATAGTAGGAGAGCCAAAACTAAGAGGTACTTTTCTGTGATGATTAGGCGCCATTTCCAAAGGTAATCCTGCAACTACAAAGAGCTGATAAAAAAGCTCATCAACGTGATAATTACGTTTTGCTGACACTTCCACGAATACACAACATTCATCTTGGCTTACACAGTATTGCTCTGCTTCTTCTACTGAAACTGCTCTAAATTTATCAAATAATTTTTAAATATACAATGAATATCAATAATTATGAATATTTTTTTTAATATTTATTTATAACTTACTTATTATCAATGTCACACTTATTTCCTACAATCACCATAGGTATTTTCAAATTATGACTACTTTTATTTCTTCCTTTTATATTTTGAGTGGCAGTTTTCTTTGTTTCAATTATTGCTTCTCTTAATCTGATGGCTTCTTCAAAAGACTCTCGGCTATCCATACTGAATACAATGACAAATAAATCTCCTAAAAATAACAGACAGTAAATGCTAAGTACATCTATATTTCATATAAATGTGATGTGCAATGTGACATTTTATTCTTATTTTATAAATAACCAAACTCAAAAGAGAATTTATAAAACTATCAATTAGTTTACCCGTCAAAAAAGAAAGTCTTCTCATGGCCGGAAAAGGATGATTGCCACTAGTGTCTAAAAGATCAAGCTGGTGTACTTCTCCACGAATCCGGTAAAGTTTACGATGGAAGTCCTCGATTGTTGGTGTATAACTCTCTTCAAATTTATTCGATAGAAATCTGTCAAAATTGATGATAAATAATGAATTATGATGAAGTCAACTGTATGATTAATCAACTGTATTAATCTCAGAGTATTGACGTACCGTGAAACAATAGCAGTTTTACCAACACGTGCACTCCCAAGAACAATAAGACGATAACAATTACGTGGTGGTGGTTTACATGAGTCTTCTTGAGAGGAAGTTGATGCAGGACTGGGGCTAACTGCAAGAATAGCTGATAAATTTCCAGCATCTTCTGTTCCAGAAGACGAGTTTGGTCCCTCAAGATCTTGAGCACCCCTCCGCCCTCGGGGTATTTGTTGTCGAATTTCAGAACCAATTGTTTCAATACTACTTCTATTTCCACAAAGTCGTTGTGCACAAGAAAACAATCGTCTACACGTCTCCAGCTAAAAATGTAATCATCAAAGATTTATATTAAATTTCTAAGTTTGATATTTATTTGTTCTTATTAATGATAAATTGATTAGAAAAAATTGACGCAAATAATTGTTAGCATTAATCAGCGCAATATTACTAATCTTAACATAAAAGTAAATATTAAATAACGTATTGAAACTATTATTTCCATGCATAATGACATACTAAATAACAGAAAGGAAGGATATTGACTGACAATATTCTCTAATAATCAATTACTGTGATGTATTTAATCACAAAGTAATTGAATGCCACGCGATATAAGCCAGATATAATATATATTATATAAAATACCTAAAACACTATTTCTATTAAAGTACTTATTGATTATTATACTTGAGAATTTTTTTTGACATAAAATCCCTCTTTAAGTGTGTGAATTTTCGCTGGATAATAAAGCGATAACTTTGTTGTTTGCATTGTGATTGATGCAACAAGCATTATTGTATAAATAGTAGCGTATTGAGTGCTAAAACTGTATTATATTAGCGATAATAAATATAATAGAACAGTTTAAGTTACGTACACATACATAAATACGCGTTCATACACGAATCTGCAACAAGATGACGAGATCGATTATATATGTATACATATAGATATTTCTTTTGTTTGATAATGCAACAAGTCGGAGAACAGCTGTTTCCACTATACAGATAGTTAAATATATACATTGATGAACAAAAAATCATGTTATCAAATCGAAAATCTCAATCAGACTGTACTCTACTATAGCCTCAATCATTTTAACCAAAAACAAATCATGTTTTTATCTTTATTTAATTGTCATATTATTCGGTGAATAAATTTTATTCATGATTATGGTTTTTACTATTTCTCAATAAGATTTTTAATTAATTAAAAAAATTGTACGTTGACTACGTTATAAACAAACCTGAGGTAATAATTATAATTTTACACAATAAAAATCAAAAAGTAGTGATTAATTGTTGATCTATAAACTTGGTACAATGACAATAACACCAAAAATATGTAGTAAATTACCTCAAGAATATTGGAGATGCAATACAGGTTGATAGTCTGTTGTTTAAGGGTTGCGACATGTATATGATGGACCTGGTGGGTCCTTCAAAGGATTGTTTTGTTCAGAGAATGGTTTTATGCTGTCAAGTAAATTGGCAGTAATAGTAGAGACTTAGCAAAATAAATTAAATGGCATTGAGGTTTCAAAATAATGTGATGAAAATTTTCTTTTTCTATTTCAACCTAAAGGAAAAAAATTACTTTTATGTATACGATTGATAGATGTGGTTAATTTTCAAATAAAAATGCAATTATTTTATATAAACTAGATTACCTTTATATTTTCATTGATCAACCTGGAAAGATTTAGACGGTTGATGAACAAAGAAGAGATACAAAAGAGAAGATCGAGCCGGCGGTGCGAACCGTTGACTGAACCACTGCTAAAGACACAAGGTATAGATATCTAATACATGTATGCGTACGCATATACACGTCTACATGTACACATTTCTGTATAAACTCTTTTGCAGTATGTCTCTCCGTAAACTAGTGATAATGTGTACGTTCTACGATTCTGCGCAACTTTTCATTTGCTTGCCCCTTCACCTGTACTCTTTATTTTTTATAGATATTTTATTCTTCACAATATATAATCGATATACAACACTAATAATTATTTAAAACATTCAACAATTATGCCATAATTGATGTCAGCAGGTTTTTAATTTTTTATCATGGTAATTTATTATATTTTTGAATAATTCATTTTTGGTGGATAAATTGGTTTACTCCAGGAAATTAGCTTATTAAAGCATTTTATTTTTTATAAAAATAGTCATATAATTATTATGTTAAATTAACTGTGATTATTATCCTTATTATTTATTATTAAAGTTCAAGATTTTTGCTTGCTAAAATGCCAAGTACTCTTTGAATTAAAAATTATGTCAAGTTAATTAAGAAATGAGGGCATTAATAATACAATTGCATTAAAACAATAAAGTTGTCCACTTTAATTAAAATTTAATTATTTTATAATTATCTTAATTAATTTTTAAATGATGAAAATCGACGATTTAAATTAGAGACATGTGCCCTCTGTAGTTTTTATGAAATGTTTCAAGCATTTTCTCTATCAATAATTGCAAAGAATACACTCTGCTTTATCAATGCCTGGTTCATACACCCGGTTATTGGTTATTGGTTATTGGTTGAATAATTTCCGACCGCAAAAATGAATTGGAAAAGACGTGGAAATATACAATTATCTAAAGTTAGAATATATTAACGAAATAATTAATTATTTAATTGCTATTGATCAATTCAGATATTAGTTGTTATATCTGAATTCATATTCGAGACAACGCTATTCCAATTTCCCGCTCTTTGAGTTGTAGATGGAGCTTGATGAAGCGTCAGATCAGTTTAGGTTAGAGTCTCTTTTGGGATCTGACGGTTTGAAATAGGTAGTGTAACCGAAAAAACGGAGCATTGGCTTGGTACGCTCAACTGCATTTTTCACAAAATTTGTTTGTTGTTTATTTACGTAAAACCAGATAACATTTATGACTTAAAAATACTTGAAATAAAAGTGTACAGTAAATCATGGAATATTGGAGTCAAGTAATTGTTGAATGGGTAAGAATTTTTCCAAGATCTTTAATATTAACATTGTTTTTATTACTGACGCCTCTTATTTTTTAGCTACAAAAATATTTTTCTGTTATTATTTATTTTTCAGATAAATTGTTTGGATGTCTGTGATAAGCCAATATCTAATATTGATGAATTACAAAATGATTCCAAAATTTATTCGAAATTTATTGAAGAACTGTAAGTATTTCATTTAATGTCGTTTGTATGTATTTATTAGAGGTTTTTGTTTATATTCATTTTTTTTTTATTTGAAGAAAAAGTCCAGCTCCTGCAGAAAATCTTGATCAGTCTTTGGAAATATCAAAATTCATCAAAGAAGAATATCCAGGTTTAGAAATCGACAAGAATGATGTTGATAATACATCAGAGCATGTTTATTATGTATCAGTATTACTCATAAGTGCTTCACAGAGAGTCAAATTCCACAAACCGATGTATTCTTTGAAGAATGATACTCAAATTATTATCAAACAGTTTCTAGAACTAGTTTTACCTTATGGCAAAGACCTAACATTTGACATATTACGTGAAAGCATCATAGAACTTGCTGATAGTGCTCCTAAAACACCTCCGATGACGCCAAAAGAACGCCCACTTAGAACTTTTCTCACTTCACCAGCAGCTAATTCTGCTTACAGATATAAAATAATAAATCAGTGCAATCGCGAACTACGACAGTGCAAAGCAGAATTAGAGACAGCGAAATTTGAAACAATAGATTTAAAAGAAGATGTAAAAAAGTTAGAAGACAGAGTACAACATTTACAGAAACAGTTAAATAAAAAAAATGAAGAATTGAGAGCACTTAGAATAGAGAACACAAATACAAAAACGCCCAAGTCTTGCCGCAAAGACAAAGATGATAATTTAGAAGAATATTTAAAAAGAGAGATTAAAGACCTAGAAACACATAATGCGAAACTTCAATCAGTAATTAACCAGTTTGAAGAACAGCAAGAGAACTTAACACGTCGTTTAGCCTCAAAAGAACGATGCAGTACAACGCTGAATGCAAGAGTCAGTGAGTGTGAAGATAAAATGGAGTCTTTGATCAATCAACTAGAAATAAAAACGCATGAATTGTTGGATTTAAGAATGCAAAATGAAGAACTAAGAGCTCATATTAAAAAAATACAAAAACATCCACCAGATACAGAACAAAGTTTTGAAATCGAAAACACGCCGCAAGTACATTTGCGTAGACCATCAACACCCGGACTAAATGTTAGTGAAGCTGCTAGTTCTATTATTGATATACAATTGAAAGAAGCTCATGAAGAATCAGAAAAACTTAAACATGAACTTGATAATGTTAATCAAAAGTTGAACGAAGCTATTCAGGAATGTCAAGAATTTAAGAATTTGAATGATTTACTTAACGAAAAAGTATCAACTTTGGATGAATTCAAAATGGCACTGGAAATAACTGAGGATAAATTAGAAAAAAGACAATGTCAAATAAATATTTTAGAAATGGAAAAAAAATCTTTGACAGATGATTTAGAAAAATTAAAAGAAGCTATTGCTGCTAAACAAACAGTTTTAAAAGAAACAGAGGAAAATAAAACTAAAGTAGAGTTACAATTGTCATCTGTCAAAGAAGAATTGAATAATTTGAAAATTTTATTCGATACTACGGAAGATACTCTAGCTCAAACTGTTGCAACCAAAGAAGTATTGGTAATGAAACTTTCAGTAGCAGAGACTAAAATAAATTCTTTAGAAGAACTATTAAATACACAAGCAGATCAGCATAAATTAATGAAAGAGAGTCTAGAAGAAAAAATTAATTATTTGGAACAAAATATCTCTATACATTTAGAAGAAAAACAAAGATTTGAACAAACTATTCAACAGAAAAGCGAAGAATTAGAGAATTTTGCTAAAGATCTTGAATCTAGAAATTCAGAGATTCATTTATTGAATGATAAAATAGTAGAGCTCGAAAAAACAGTCGAAACTTCAAGAGAAAAAATTATTAACTTAGAAAATGATATTTCTATGAATTTACAAGAAAATAAAAAATTACAAGAAACCATCGAGCATCAAAGTATAGACTTGAACAAATTATCTACAGACCTTGATGATAAAAATTCAGAAATTAACTCATTAAATACTAAAATAATGGAATTAGGGCAGATAATAAATGATTTACAAACAAAAATACTCTATTTAGAAAATAATATTTCTGAATATCTGGAAGAAAAGAAACAATTTGAAAGAACTATTGAACAAAAGGATCAAGAATTTACACAATTAAGCAATGAAATAGAGAACAAAAATTCTGAGAATATTTCATTGAAACATCAAATATCAGAAATAGAGAAAGAAAAGCAAATTGCACATGATAAAATTCATAATTTAGAAAATAATGTTGTTGCATTATCAGAAGACAAGGAACGATTGGAAGTATTTATCGAACAAAAAAATGAAGCTTTCAATAAATTGACTCAAGAGCTTGACAACAAAAGTTTAGAAAATAACTCATTGCAAGATAATATCTCTCGATTGGAAGAATTAAAACAGAATACTGAAAGTAAAATCCTTAATTTAGAAAAAAATGTTACTGAACTTTTGCAAGAAAAAGAACAGTTCGAAAAAATTATTGAAGAAAAAAATCACGCTATCCAGAAATCATGTGATGAGCTTAATTATATGAATTCTGAAGTAAATTCATTGTCATCTAAATTGTTAAAGTCGGAAGAGATAGCGAAAAATGATCATGAAAAAATAAATAATTTGGAAAATACCATTTTAAGGCACTTAGAAAACGAACAGCGTTATGAAGGTATTATTAAACAAAAAACGGAAGAATATGAAGGTTTATTAAATGAGTTTGGTGCAAAAAATAATGAAATTGATAAATTAAAACAAAACATATCCCTGTTGGAAGATAAAATAACTTCCAGTGAAAAGTCTCTATCAACTTTGGAAATGGAACTTTGTGAATTAAGGGAGCTCCGTGAAGAGCTTCAAAGTCAGCTTGCCAATGAACGTGAAAGAGCTGCGATTTTGATGGATAATAAACGTGAATTAGAGTCGAAAATAAATGAAATGTTACAAAATAATGAGAAAAGAGAAATAGCTGATAAAAGAAAAATTGATGAATTAAATTCACTTTGTGAACTATTAAATTCTGATCTTTCTACTGCCAAAATCGAACTTGCTAAACGAAATTCTAAAGCTCAAGAATTAATGAGCGATCGCGATTTACTACAGAATAAATTGAATGATGTATGTCGTGAATTGGAAGGCAAAAATATGGAATGTAAAGAAATGGAACTACAAATTGAAGAACTGAAAAGAATTCAAGAACGAACTATGAGTAGTTATCAAGAACGTGAGAATTCTTCCAATGAAATCATCAATTCTCTAGAAAAAAAATTGTTAGCTGCACAAAGCATTTGTGAAACATTAAAGTTAGAGAAAAAATTGCAGGAAGAATCACTTGGAGTTATAAGTACGAAACTAGAGCAGTTGACTAAAGAAAAAATTGAATCAGAGCTGAAGATGAAAGAAGTAATTGTGAATTTGCAAGAAGTAAGAACAAGTCATGAAAGTGTAATGCAGGCACAGTCTAAGGCTTTTGCTGATAAAAATTTAGAGTTCGAATCTCTTGAGAAAAAACACGTGGAAATGAAGAAAATATTTGAAGCTAATATTCAACAGTATAAAACACAAATTGAAGAAAAAAACTGTGAATGTGAATCATTAAAACAAACAAATGAGGATCATTTGAAAAAAATCAATGATCTTGAAACGGATTTAAATACAGAAAGGAAAGAATTAAAAATAGTGAAAGAAAAATGTGATTTATTAATCAGTGATATTGATGCTCTTAAAACATTTAATGACAATTATTTGAAGATGATTGAAGAGCTTAAAATGGACCTGAAGACTAAGACAGATAATTTAAGTAAATTACAAGTAAAGTGCGATAGTTTATCTACTAATTTGGAAGAAGAAAAGAAAAATTTGAATGAAAAAAACCGATGCAACGAAGAGCTTTTAGAGAAGATTGATGAAATGAAAAGTACATGGGAAAGAAGAAATGAATATTTGTCTCGACTGGTTCGAGAAAAAAAATCATTGCAAGATTTATTTGAGGAAATAATCATGGATCATTATGAATTGAAGGACAACTTTGCAAATATTCGTCAATCCTGGAAGAATCATTTAAATAGTTTTAAGCGTATTTTCGTAGAGAAGAGTTCTTGTAACGAACTGCAACAATTGGAAGCTAAAAAGACGGAAATTGAAACATTAATGAGTGAATTTGATAATAAGCAATTGAAAAGTTCCAAATCTTTAGTCCAAGTTCTTCAGAAAATTTTTTCATGCTTACAAAAAAATACCGAACATGTTTATGTAATTCCATTAGAAAAACTAGAATTGAATGAGACTGATATCAATTTAGAAGATGAATTGTCTCTTCTTAACACTGAACTAGAAGAGAATAAATCAATGAATCAAGACTTCGAAGTTATAAGATCTAAAATTGATGAGTTTTCTAATGCCTTTAATTCTTACGAGACAAATATAAAATCTGGCACCATAAAACGCGAACCAAGACCTGAAGAAAAATTACAAAATCAATTAGATCAACTATCAAAAGAAAAGAAAGACTTGAAAGATAAATTAGATGCTGCAAGAGTAAGGAATGCAAAGATGGAGAAAACCTTTGATGATCTTAGAAATGAAAATAAAAAAATTAAAGCCGAGATGTCTGCAATGTCTTCAGAGCATAAAAATGAAATAGAACGATTGACGGCCTTAAAAGAAGAGTTGCAGAGCCAAGTAGAGCAACTTCAACAAAAAAGTGAAGAATCAGATAAAGATAAAGAAGCAAAAGAGAATGATCTTGATACTCGAATGAAAGAGGTTCACAACGAATATGAACAAAAACTCGAGAAAATAAAACAAAAAATGAAAAAAGCATATAATGAGCAGGTCGAAAAAATAAAAAGTGAACAAGAAAAAAAAATGGAAGAGAAAGTAAATGAAATGCAAGCCAAAATGGATCAACAGTGTAAGAAATGTGCTGAAGACTTAGCGAGGTATAAAGCTCATGTTGGTGAGTTATCATCACAAATGTGGAATGTTGGTGAGAAACTCTTAACAGAGCAACAAGAAAAAGAATCACTATTACAACGTTTACGTGATCTGCAACATAGATATAATACAACTATTAATGAAATCAATCATTCATTTTCTCTTAATCGTCATCAAGCTAATGTTAAGGCTATCGAGAACACTTTTAGCCACGACCGATCGGATGCATCAACAAGATCAAACTTTCGAGCAGTTCAGTTAATAGAAGAAGAAACTACAACGACCAGACGTCACAGTGTCAAGAGTATTCAAGCTATGGGAAATGCTTTTAACGTTGAAGATGAAGAAGGTGAAGTGTTTGACAATATATACTTGACAGATCTAAAAGAAGGTAAATTCCGTGCTATTGAGCCAGCAAGTGATTTCGATCGGTTGTCAGAATTACGTATGCGTAATTCTCTGTGTCTTCCTCATCTGAGATCTGCTTATGCAGTAGAAACTCATTTACATCCAGTCGCAATGACAGAAGAAGATATTAAGGTAAATTTCAAATTTAAATATTTGTATTTGATTATCATTAAGTTGTTTAAATATCGCGTAGGTGTTTGAGTAGATAGAAAAATATTATTTGTATTGTAGAGTGGTGCAACAAGTGAGGACGTATTCAATGACAGTCTTAGCCAAAGTTTACTCCCAGGTCAAAAAGCCAAGAAAAAAGACCGAACACAGGTAAAATATTAAGTCAGCAACAGCGTAATTGTCATTAATAGCTAAATATTCAATGTTTTATTGTTGATGTATATGTGTATTTTTTTTTATTTGTGGTAGACCTCATATAAAAGACCTGGACCTCCTACTCCTAGTAAAAATGGTGGTAGATTATCACTTCAAGTAAGTCGTTGATAATAAGAGTGTATTTGTCAAGTTCAATAACACTCACTAAACTCTAATATTTTTTATTATTTAATTGATTTGATTTATTTTTATTTATTATAGGGAAATGAATTAAGAAGTCCGAATTCAAGGATATTACGAGATCGAAATAGTGAAAGACGGACAACAGCAACGCCTAAGCGTATAAAAAATTTCTTTGGAAATACTTTATCAAGACGTCAAGATGAGGTGAGAAGATCAATTACGGATACGATTCTATTGTTTCTGCTCCTCTTCATTTTTTTAATCTATCATAATTAAAAATATTGAGTTATTTTGGAAATTTCAAACTATCTGTTATAATTATCCTTCTCTTTATCCTTAACTATTATAGGTAATTAATTTTACACCGCTTTTAATCATTTGTTCATAATTTTGTTTCTAATAAATATGTTTATCAATAATTTTTCAGAATACTCCAGCAACTCCAAAACGTAGGCTTAGTAGCATGTTTCGTAAATCAAGACCCACAGAGAAGAGTTAAATAATATTATAAGTTATTGCATAAAATATTATATTGTATTTAACTTTTTTTTATGTTTATTATAAAAAAAATAGTACTTTTAATAAAAAACTAATAAAACTACTTAATATTACAGTGTTAATAATATTAAAATTATTATATATATATATATATATCTTTATGTATATAATTATTACTTAATATTCATATCTCTTCCAATTTTGTCAGTTCGTAGAAGTGTTTCTAGTGGTAACGACTTTACCACATGTAACAATCAATAAATTTAAAAGAACATATATATTAAAAAAAAAACGAAGTATAACAATTTAAGTATTTGCATAAAGTGATAGTTCTTGAAGTAATGACTTTGTTGTGAAATTAACTTCTTCCCAAATTTAATCCGAATCAGATTCCTGAAAAGAATTAGAAATCTTATTAATTATTTTTAAGTACTTTTTTGAATTTTTTGAATTTAATTATGTGTATTTTTTAATAGATAAAAATAATTTAATACTTGAGCGCATTGGTATCTTATAATAAAAGTTTTTAATTCAATTAAAATAAAATAACTACTTACCATGTACTGTCCTTCAACATATCTTCCAGAGTTTCTTGACGTCCTTCGCAGCTCTCGAGTCCCAGCCTGTTCTTGGCTTCGACGCCTTGTTAAAAAAAAATTCATAAAGATAAAGTTTTTTACATTAGAAAAAAATGAACCTACCCTCTGTTTCCTTGGATTTGTAGTGTTTTAAGTCTATCATCAACTTCTTGAGAAGGACTTGGAGGTTCTTCTGATTGTAGAGGTGACGATGGAGTATTTGGCTCATTTGTATCAAAAAATCCGGAAATTTTAGATCGTGCATTTGGTGTTTTACTCGCACTAGGTCTGAAAATAAATAAAGATTTAAGAAATTTTTTTTATTCGATTTAAAATTATCTAAGAAATAAATTATTTTCTACTTACGGCGTTTTCTTCGGCGGTCGTTTCTTTTTTTGTTTGCTAAAAGAAATTTTCACAATAACTATTAATGTTTGTAAGGATCAAGGAGCATTTAGGGAATTAAATGGGTATTACATTAATGAATTTAACATCTTTGTTTACTCAATGAATAAAAATTTGTATTATCGATAAACCAAAATACAATTTCTTTTAATTTAATTACTTTGTATGCAAAATATTTTTTATTTATCTATAAATTTTTTTTAAAATATAAATTATACATTTTTATTGATCTTTGTATTCAAACATGATTAGAAAAATAAAAATTTTGGAAATCAACCGAAGGGGGAAAATATAAATACTCATGTACTGGACAATTAAAGTCTGTAGTTGATGAGAATTGCTATGTTTTCCCACAGTATCCCTAATGCTCCATAACTATTCAATTATAGGTATTTTTCTCAGGACTGACTAAAAGATCAGATTGTTAACGATGAGCTGGTGCAGGAGGGCCAGGATTTAAGACATCAATTCCTGAAAAATTATATCCATGTTTCTTTGACAATAAAAAAAAAATGCAAAAATTGTGATTGCTTAGCGTTGATCCCTCTTGCACTGAGCTATCGATTCAGGTTATAAAGAAGCAAGTGGCGATTTATTATTCACACAATTTTTAATACAATGATTACTTCGATAACACTTTCGAAGTAAACAATGTTTTACAATCAAATTTATTTAAAAAAGCAACATAAAGATAAAAATATTGTAGAATTCATTACAAAAGCAGATAATAATTGATTAAATCAATAAATAAAATCATAATTATTGCAGCTAATTTTTTTAGTTTAAAGCAAATGAATGGGATAAGGTAGTTGATACAGCAATGAACGTCTAATTGAAAGGATTAACTCACCCCATGATCTCATGGTCAGAACCTTCATCTGCTTCTTCCGCTTCCTCTTCTTCTGTAATTGGAAATAATATTATTAAACTATTTGATGTAACATTTCACATAATATTTTTGTAAATTGTTAATATATAATTAAATTAACCTGCTAACTGATCCTTTTTACGTCTAGTGTAAGCTCGTTTACTTGGTACAAGAACTTGATCAGTCTCTCCATGTAATAAACTATTTTTATAAAATAGAAGAGGCTGCCAGTCTTCTCCTCGTGATGATGGCATTCCAGCAGGTAATCTCTTATCTAAGAAGTTTAATCTGTAAAAAGAAAATAACATTTTAATCAACAAAGTTTATATTTAATTAATAGAAAGCAACAGAATAAACTAAACTTACACAAGTCGTTTGTCTTGCTTTAACAATTTATTTGTGAATTCAGAAAGAATTTCCAGGTACAGTAGATTTGGTGGTGGTCCCGTTGGATCTGGTTCAACACCTTGAGGTGGAGTAATAGCAAATAAAATACCTTCTCTATGCAAAGCTGTGATGGCTTCACGATTTTTCACAGCATCCAATCCAAATGACAAAGCAAATCGTTTAGCGAGTTCTTTTATTGCCATAAATTCCTCACTGGTTCTATTGACTTGTCCATGTTCTTTTAAAATTTCATTGTAAAGAGTATTCAAACTCAATTGCATTGTTAGTGCACAATTGACTTTATTAATATCTCTTGCTTTACCTAACGTTGTTTTTATTATATCACCATAATCATTGTAGTATTTAACATAATGTTTGAAGACATCTGCCGCAGCTTTTGTTGGAATTATATTATAAACGATTAACTTACAATATCCAGCAAGGAAATTACGTCTCTTATGCAGTTCCTCAATACGTGAATGCTCATCATGTTCATCATCTTCTTCTTCAACAAAGACATATTCTTGAATAAACTGATTTAACATGCTCTGCATGACGGAATCAGCTCCATAAATAAGTTTATGTAATAAAACGTTTGTTTGCGTTCCTAATTGATGACAGAATATAACAAGTGCATCACATATTCTATTGTAAGCTTCTTCTCTTAAAATAGTGATATTATTTCCTTCACCAGCAACAAAGTACCTCATAGAGTCCATAAAATTATACAGCCTGTACTGTAATTGTTGCGCCTCTTCTTCAGCTCGTGAACTCGTATCTGTAGCTTCTATCAGTTGATTCTGACCCCAGAGTAAAGAAAAGAAGCATGCACTTATAGCATACTTTCCAGCTTCTTCTGGGAATTGCTTGTTGGGATTTTTTGCATCTTCAATATCACTATAGAGAGAATCCCAAATGTTCCAACTATTCAAATTGTGGCAGCTATAAAATATTGACACTTTCTTAAGAGAAATATTTACATTGAAAATCTCATCCTCATCGGGTTGTTCTCCTTCTTCGACTACATTTCTATAATCATCTATTGATTCTTTGTATTTATTCACAATAGAATCGATTAATGTTGAACGTGATATATCACATTTGGTAAAAATAGAAATACTCTCTGCACACATATGTTCCAAAGTCTTGGCTGCAGTTTCTAAGACATCATTATCATGAGATTTCTCGACTATGTTATGTATTTTTTCCAACAACGCCTCGAGGTATTTCTCTTGTCTAGATTTAGTGTAAATGTCTAATTCGAAATACTGAGGAATTGATAATAAATTTGTTAATTTATCAGGATCTGCACTGTATTTTTCCAGTAAACTTGGAAGCTTCTGAATAAAGTGTTCCGTCAGTCTTTGCTTATCATCTTGAACTTGTTTTTGTTCCTTTGTCGATAACATTTTACGTGTAGGCCCCCGTCCAACAGGAGCTTCACCCGTTGCTGCTTGTCTTATGCAACAAACCATTAACTCAATTAATGAAGTTTCTTTTTGATTATCCAATGCCTCTTCTTCTGGACCTGGATCTTCTAACAATAAATCTGTCATGCATTCCCAATCTTTCATCATTGGATTTGTCTCTATCAATGAATCCACTAAATAAGCTCCGTGTTCATGTAATTCAGATTCAATGAAAAACAGAACTAAATCGCGAATTAATGGTGTATTTGGAAGTCTCTTTTTCCCTCTTTTAGTTTTTACACCTGCCACCGCTTCTTCGTCAGGTGTAAATAGACGCTCATTGAGAAATTCACCAGCAGCTTGAGCGACTGCACGATGTGATGAATACACTAATTCATATACATGTTCGCAGTCTTTGTCAGTGAGAATTTCTCTGTGATGTTTGAGAATTGATATAACAAGCTTTACAGCTTGTACAGCTACATCGTATTCTTTATCCAGTGTCATGGCAACAATTCTATCTTTGAATTTACTTGTAAAAAGTTCCAGTTTAGCTTTTAATTCTTCTGATGCGTAGAGCGGCTGTAAAGCTTGCAAGCATTTCAATCGCACTTCACCAACTTTATCGTGAAGGGTCCAACCGATGTATTTGAGATATGAATCATCAAGAAAGTTCTGATGAAATTTTTTCATCCATACACCGATTTCTGCCATACATATAGCGCGTATTTCTGGTAGCGTATCTCTGTACCTATGCACAAAAACAGATTTGAACATATAAGTAAGCATATTTTTTATTTCATCCATATTTTCTTCAAGTTCTTTTCTCTTGGACATTAAAGATTCTAATCTATCATTAGCTCTTTTTTCTCTAGCTTTCTGTCTTTCAGCTTCATATTGACGTTGTGTATTATCAAGATTAACCGAAACCGTCAAAGCAACATCTACGAGTGCAGTCATTAATTTCATTGCTGCAAGCGTGGCAGTATGACGAAAAGCACGAACTTGAGAATCAGATAATCCAGTTAATAGTGATATTACGTTATCCATAAGAAATTGATCATAAATTATTGAGTACTGACACTGACGCACTAGAATTTGCACAAATTCACAAAAGTTTGTTTTGAACTTTTTCCACGGTTGACCAGTCATTATTAATGGATATTCCCCACTTTCTTCATCGAACTCTTCTGTCATTTTTCGAATAATAGCTACGTGTTCCATACTAGCTTGCATTTCAGGGGTGATCCGTCCTTTACATCCACTAGCATTGATAAAAAATTGCATCAACATCAGAAGAGCATTATCTCTATTCATTTTATACTTTTCTATCCATTCATCAACGACAGTAGTAAGCGGAGATCGATTATTTTTAATCACATAATAAAGACTAGTTTCATCTTCTGAATTGCTTGGGTGTACAGTGCGTTTTCCACGACCTCTTGTACCACCTCCTCGACCTCTTGTAGCTGGAGGTTGCGCAGGAATAAAATCAGTATCTACTTCTCTATACTTTGGTTGACTTACAGGTCCTCCAGTCATCCTTGCACGAGTATTTCTCGTAATTCTTCTGTTCGATGTAGCAGGTGTCATTGGTTGTTCAAACTGAGATGAATCATTTGCCGATTGATCTTGATAATTGACTTGAGAAGTGCTCGGAGAACTGTAACTCTCTGAAGAATAATTTTCTGACCTGAAATTAAAATATCTATTATTGAAACTTGAATAAAAAAAATTATAAAATGGTTAGAATACTTAACCTTGCATAAAGCTAGATTTGAACTAAAAATTTTTTCAATAAAGTACCAACGTTATTTATTAACTGAATTAAATAATTAAAAATAATATAGTTTCATACCTAGGTGTATGTGCAGGTGTTTGCGATGATTGATTGTAAGGAGTGTAACCAGCGTAAGTTTCCTGACCGTCTGTACCATTGTTTTCATTCATTGGCGTCATAGGCTCTTGATACTCAGGAGGTGGATCATCCATGCGGATCCGCTTACCACCACGTCGAGGCATCATCTTTTAAATTGTGATTGATACTTCTCGTTACTTTTTTTTGTGTAAAAAAATCTCTAAAACATCTAAACAATTTATTGCAATAAATATTTAATCGTTACAACAAGCGGGAGTTTAATCTTAATCGACTAACCTATAACTAAATAATTACTTAGTGAAAATAAATATATATTAAATATGAAGTACTTACTAGGCTTAATAAATAATAATTATGAGTCATATAATAAAATTCCAGTGATAAAATACTCTAAGTTGTAAGAAAATAATACCGCCAATTTCTCTCAAGCAGCCATTTTTTATACATGTTTGGATTTACTACTTGATCCAAATGAGAGTCTAATTTTTGAGTTTTTAAACTTCCGCATTCCTACGCTAGTCAACACCCACACTTCCTATTGTACTTAGAAGTTTTTGTTATTTAAATTGTCTAATACTTTTTTTCTTAATTGATCAAGAATTGAACAATTTACTGAATAAAAATTTTGGTGAGTCCAAAATTTTATTTATTTCCTATTTTCAGAAACATGATTTTTTTCATTATTCTCTCATTAAATGAATGAAAACAACCTGATTTTGATTGAATATAAACATAACCTCTTAGATGAATATCAATCGATATCAATATGAGATTGTGAAATTTCAAAATGGCGTATAATAAGCTCAATAGGCAAGTCACGGAGACAAAAAACTAGTTTATAATTAAGTAAACTTTGCAGAGCTTGATTTTTAGTTGAAACTGCGTATTTGGCAGTCAGGATTATGCCGCAGGTCGTGTGTCATCTAGAATTACTGGCAGATTAACGTGTGCTGTTTGCTGTCATAATGCATGAAATTGTGCTGGCTGTTTTTTCTGTAATCTCCAGTTTAATAATTGTTTTTGTCCTCGTATTGTTGGGTGAGAATCAGTAGATGCATCTATTCTAAATAATTTTAGGTCAATTTGTCTCTTCGAAAATCCAATCGATTTACCATATAGTATTTACATGAAATATCTGTCGGATTTTAACCTAAATCTTCTACATTTTTGATTAATTTTTCTTTCTATTTATTTTTACAGGATGGTATCTTGTTTGGAAATTTTTTCTGTCAAGATTTCGATTTGTCCGGGAGCTTCTCGGTGGCATGAGTGAATCATCTTCTGTTCATGATTTAAAAAACGGTCGATCACGCATCAAGAAGCTTCGACGAGACTAAATAGGCTACAAATTAAGCTTAAATAATTTAATTTTTTACTCAGGGTATAGTCTAAGCTACTTAGTTATCTTATCATGGCGATCAATATACGCTGCGCAAATACCAACGATCTTCTTAATATACAACACTGTAACCTTCAGTGTCTACCAGAGAATTATCAAATGAAATATTATTTGTATCACGCACTATCCTGGCCACAGCTGAGCTACGTTGCTGAAGATGAGAAAGGTCGAATAGTCGGTTATGTTTTAGCTAAAATGGAAGAGGATTCAGAAGTTAATCCTCATGGTCATATCACAAGTTTAGCTGTTAAACGATCACATCGAAGACTTGGAATAGCTCAAAAATTGATGAATCAAGCATCACGTGCAATGGTTGAATGTTTTGAAGCTAATTATGTATCGTTACATGTTAGACGTAGCAATAGAGCTGCATTGAATTTATATACGAGCAGTTTACAATTTGAAGTGTCAGAAGTCGAGCCCAAATATTATGCCGATGGTGAAGATGCTTATGCAATGAAACGAGATCTTAGCAGCTTTCATCAAGAAAAGAATGCAGCTAAAGAAACTAGTATGATAAAAGTACCAAATGCTGCAGCTACGAATCCATGTAAATGTTCGTATAAAAATATGTGATCATTCTTCGTTAAATGTCAACGAATTCTTCTGTAATACTAATTGAGAATGAGAAGAGAAAGACGATAAAATTATTGCCAATGTTGTTGATGGGATAGGTAAATATATTTCATCGATAATAAAATACTTTTAAGGAAATATTGATTTTTGTAAATGATTAAAAAAAATTCTTTTTCTTCAATTACATTCTCATCATCATATTATATTTATTAAATCAGACAAATTTTATTATTAAATATACAAGAAAGGTGTCCGTCGTAGTAAGTTTTTATTTATTTTTCATTTCCCAAATCTATCCTGTTTACTATAAGCATAGTCTTTTGATTGCACATTATTTCAATATACTGTAACTTTGTTACCTTGATGTTGCTATTTTTATCAAGAATATTAATAACTAAGATTATTTACAAAGAAATGATATAAGTAAAATTAAGTAATTTGCTATAAGAAAGACATGTTTTAAATAAAACATTTTAATAATTTTCTAAATAAATAATTTTTTTATACTACAATCACTAAAAGTACTAGACATTAAGTGTACATAACACGCATATAATTATTCGATATGAATTATAGTGCTTAGCACTTTCCATACATTTAGCTTCCTAAATATATACCTATAAAAATTCAGTTTTATTGAATATCTTACAAAATTGACTGCAAATAACTCATTAATAATAATCAATTATTATTACCATTATTATTGCAAGCTTTGTTAAAAAATCTGATAATTAGATTTCATGGAAGGATAATGTGATTTTGATATAAAGTTTTATAAAATCAGTCAAAACTGCATTTTTTAAAAGTCTTGCAGCTGCATGTTTTTTTTTAAGTGTTTATCGTTGTTATTTGCTGCTAAAAAAGACCTATAAGAATTTATATTTCATAAAACTGCCGTACTCAACAACAAAAGTTCGGCTTAAAACTTGTATAAAAAAATTTTAACATTTATTAATGAAAAATATCGATGGTAGAATTTTTTGGCTCTCATTTTTTTTGTTTAGTACTTTGTTTAAAAAAACTTTTTTAAAGCTTTGCCATGTCACTATTTCAATACATCAATGTTCAATATTGCGACACAAGGAAGGGTACTTTTCATAAATTTTATCGTACATTTCCAATAGTTATCATGAGTCAACTACATTCTACCTATCAACAAGGCTTTTATAATTGTTCATCATTATTACATATACTTTGGCAGTAATGGGTCTTGTGTAATATATTTAATACACAAATCCTTAGGCCACTGAAAAGCTATCATAAATATAAGAACAGGATGAGGTACAGCGTGGCTTTTTAATAATAAATTTGTATGCCCAAATGACTTAATCTTAGATTGAAGTCATATTTATCTGATTAAGTGTTTTAAGGTTGTTGGGCAGCATGGATCATGGCCACTTTAAGGTCCTTAGCTAAATGAGATACGTCAACAACACTATCGACCATCTCTTGAACCGCTGTTACGCTTGGAAAAAATTGTGCTGCCTGTTTTGTCTTCAATACAGTTTGTGCGAGCGCTTCACTCAGAGCATTTGCACATTCGAGTACCTTTGTTTTGACGTCATTCCGTGTTACATTTCTATGTACTGTGTCGCCAATGTGTACTAGTCTGTGTGCACTGAGTACAACGAATTTGCCGTGGGCTAGAAAAACCTGTTTAAAAAAATCACAATGAAATTATTGGAATAAAAATGAAGCAAGTAAAACAATGATATCGTAGAATAAAATAAATACTTTTGGCGGTTGATTGTGTTCAACAGTCTGGAGAAAGGCGTCAATGGCATGAGTTAAATGAGCACCGTGTGTTATCACTTGTGCGACATAGAATGCAAGCAGTTGTTTATCATTGGGGTCCATAGGTGTAGGTGTAGATAATGGGGTTTGAATAGCCGCGTTATCAGCTTCGGAAACCAATAGGTCGTAACTACTGCGAAGTTCTGGAGGCAATGTTGCTCGTAACTCTTCTCTTTGCTTTACTACAGTCTCACGAGAGTCGAGATTTACATAGTCGTCGTCTTCAGTGTTATTCCCTGTAGTACTGGTCGATATGATGGACGATCTTTTGAATAATAGTGTCGAGTTACCCTGAAAATAATATTGAAAAAGATCAACTCATTAGCTACTTACTCTTTAAATGGTTTTTCACATGAATGCATTTATTAAATCGATAAATAACAAACCTGAATGAAACTAGCGATTTGTCGAACGTCTTCAGTAAGAGCTTTTGCACACGCAATCAATTGATCAAGGGGGTCAGGTTGAATTGTAGGAATGAGGGAAGGTGATAGGCCATTTGTAGAAATCTGTGTATCACTGTCACCTCGGCACAATTTACTAGCGTCCCATTCCATAACGTCCAACTTAGTAGCCGCTTCTTTAACTAGCTTATCTGAGTCTCGGAGTGCTTTGACCAGTGGTCTAAATTTAGCTACCAAGCCTTTGTCTGGAGCTTTACTGGCATTACCCAAAGTACCTTCGGCAAATTCTGCTAGATCATGAAGTGATGTTCTAAGCCTCAAAGCTGCAAGTCTTAAATCCATCAGTGTTACATCTAGACGTTGAGGAGTCCTCCATCCTGGGCTAACAAAGCCTAGCAATCTTGCTACAGCAGCAGATGCTTCACTCTGTAATTTTTCAAGGCCTTCCAATGCAGAGTCCAGCTCTAAAGGAAGCTCTTTATTAACAGGTACATCATAAATCTGTTGCTGATGTTGTTGAACTATTTGAGATGATGGTGGTGGAGTTGTGGGGGTTTTTTGAATCGTTGTGTTATACTTGGAGGTTGATGAAAGACGTGGTCGAGGAATGTCGTAGTCTGGTGCTGTCAAACTGGATCTATTAGAGCTGCTGAGAGAACCATCATTGGTGAGACTCGATGCAGAACTACTTGGCGTAAGTGGTTGAAGTGGTCGAGGAATATCGTAGCAGTCGAGAGGTGTAATACCAGAACCAGAGCAATTAGAATTTGGTGTGCATGATGTCGGTGGTCGCGGAGTGTCGTAACAAGACGGCGCCGGACTCGGACTGCTTGCTGGTGATGGTATAACTGGAGTTGCTCTTGGTGGAACATCATAGCAATCACTCACATCTCCACCACTGTCTATTGAACTCTGCTGTCCAGATGACAATCGTGCTATAAAATAATTAACATACACATAAATAAATGCATTAAACAAAATTCAACGTTTAAATAAAAAATATACCTATGTATATTGAAATAAAGGCTAAAATAAATATTACCAGCATTAATCAGCCAGGAATAATTTTATTATTGATTTTTTGTCAAATAAACTGGTTTGATTTCCTCCGAAAAGATATTTATTACTTGAGTGATTCAATCGTTTGACAGACTTGATATTGATACAGATAATCAATCAAATGAGTAACGCCTCTACCGAATAATGTAAATTAAGAACAGAAAAAATATTTAAATGAAGAAGATTCAAATCGTTTGAGCATTTGAATAAATCAACGAGTATAATTCTTAAGGATTCATCAATTGTTTTGGTGTCCAATAATTCAACTTGCTAATTTAAACAAAAAAAATATTTATGAATTTATTACATATAAATCATTTTAAAATAAAACTCCAACAAAAATCCTTTTATTCACTTTAGTATATATAAGATGTACGCTTCAAGTGAAACTTAATTAAATCAGAGTCATTTCGTTGACAGTAAATTTTTCTCCTTCGACTTAAATAAACAATAAAAACTCGATAAAACTGAAGTGACCGTAAATCAATAAAATATCATTCTACCTTTCAAAACACTCTTGAAAATAAAGTACAGCACATAGAGAATATCTCAACCTATAGAGTGTACTTATTCAAACGTAAATAACATCTTTTTCATGCTAATCTCACCTGTATGAAGATGATCAGTGGAGTTAAGTGGCGAATCTCGTCTTGAGGGTGGTGCAGGACTTGCTCGATTGACTGGTAAATCATATAGGTATACGTCTCCACATTTTTGAGGAGTTACCACCTGCAAAATAGAATAAACCAATTCTAAAATTAGATACATAAACCAAAGAATAAAAATGATATTAATGTAATATAATTATACAATTATTTCTTGCCACGCCTTGACATATTGATTACAATATTAGCTCAATTACGTTCTCTTAATATTCAAGGGAACAAAAGGTAAGAAGTGCATGAACATGAAATAAGATTTATCCATTAATTAAACTCTTAGGTGGAGTAATTCCATTAATTATTGCTTTTTCTTAGCCCTGAGACCATTGAAGAGCCTATTCGGTCCTTATTCAAGAGCCCATGTACTAATTCTCTGTACAATAACCTGCTGGAAAAGAAAGACAAACAGGGAGCAACAAAAAAGTAAAAAGAGCACGCGACCGTGAATTAAACGTGCGCTATTTTAATATTTTACTTTCCGTAGTAGTAATGTAGTAAAACCCTCGACTAGACGTCATGGTACATAGTAGAGTACCAGTGGTGGTAGTAAAGCAGAATAGGAAAAGAGAAAGAGAATCCCGCTTCAAGAGGAGCCGGCGTACTGTGATGAGAAGCAGAGAGAGGGTATGGGAAAGGACGGTCGGTCGATATCAGGCGTCGCGGCGCCCTTGTAAAAGGCGTATGACCTGTGAATGCATGTAGGAAAGACGCAGGAACATAGACATGAATAGATAGCCTTAAAGATGCGTATGCAAGTCGTGGAAGACGATAAAAAATGAATATGCAATCAAGTATGTTGAGACTGAAAATTATTTTCACAAATAAAATATTCTCTCGTATTTTTTTTTCCTATCGTCGACTTCGGAATTCTGTTATCTCAGCAAAAATACATTTTTTTGCTTACGTCTTTTCATAGTTTTCTTGTGAAGTTATATTTATGTGAATGACCGGGGTATAAATACATAAATGTGGTATATATATTCTGTCTTCTCTTTCCTGCTTGCATTCAAGATAAGTCAATAAGCCATGTTTCAATGAAAATCATTAGGAGTGACATTTAAACTGAAATGTAGAAAAAAAATTCAGTCGATATTTCTTTCCTTATATAATGGAACTGTACTTCAATATGAGGCTATTGATAATTATAGCTATGAAGTAAAGTACAAAGTTGAATAAAAATAATTTTCAAAGTCCCTTCTAATATATATATCATTCATTCTCTTTTGGAGTTTATTTTTCTCTTCATGTTATGTTTTTGTTTCTAGGATTTTAGCACCAAAATATTATTCAACCACTTCCGGATTCCTAGATAAAAAAGATTAATTTATTAATTCTAACATGAAAAAGAGGTTTCTCCAATTTTTTTCAATAAATAAACACTTTCGTTGATAATTAATTTGTTCCACGATTGAGAATCAAGAAAATCAACAAATTATTTAAATGATAAAATATTTTTTCAATTGTGCGGAAGCATAAATTTACCATGAAAAATTCTAGTGTCTTAAAATATGAATTAATTAAATGATATAAATTGGATTTCACACTTTCTTAATAAAATAGTTCGTCGAGTAGTAATAGGACCAGTTTCCAGCAAGTAATCCCACGCAAGCGAATTGTTAGTTGATTGATAGAGCTGCACAAAAAGATTTTATCCTACGCAGAATGACCTCGTGTATTTCTTTCTCCCACTTAAGTGTCCAATCAAGTGCTGGTGACTATCTCTCTGGGTCGCATGATCGAATTCAATAAACGTTTCACATTCTGCTTCTGTAAAACTTGCTGTTCTTTTGCTTCAAGTGCACTTTTTTCTTTCTATTTGCTTTCAATTTTCAAATTATCTGAAATCTATTTTAAAATTATAAAATAACATTGAATTGAATCATCAATAACTCAAGTTAATTCTCTCTTCAATTAAAGAATCTCTTTATAAATTTCTAAACCTGAAAGCTAATAATAAGCAACAAAAGATATTTTATCACATGCGGAAGAGTTGTAAGAAATTATTCCTCTCGAGAAACGTTGAATAGGATTGTTGAAGTCCATCCACCTTGCAAATGGGGACATAAATTGAGAAATAATTAGCGAGGGATTTAGTTAAGAGAAAATGCAGAAAAAAAAAGGAGAAAGGAAGACGAATGCTGTAAGGCCTTAAAGATGAATTCTGTTTTAAAATTAGCTGTCTCTGCATTCCATCATGATGATTCCATGGAATATGAACGTGTAGTTGTCTCTTGCAGCAAAATCTTGGGTGCTTTAGCAGCAGCAGCTTGCATGAAACTGCAGTTTTATATAACCAAGGGGAGCCAAAGGATTCTTGCACGTCCCTGGACCATACTACCACGACATTATTCCGTAGCTCTGCAGCAAGTTGAGGACATATAAGGACACCAAAACATGTTTAAGAAGTGTCTTGAAGAAGCCAGAGTGAGGGAAATACGTCCCAGGTAAACTTGTAAAATGCCAACGGCTCCAGTCATCCGGTTTTCAATCTTGAGAAACTGTAACAGTTTCTTCTTCTTCTGGCATGGTTGATAGTCGATGAAGGAGAGAGATACAAGTTAACTAACAGCATCTACCACTTGATATGTTAAGTCCAATGAGTTGTTAAAATATACCCAGACGATTGCTACATCTCGCCCAACAAAAATGCAAAAGCACTGAAAAAGGATCAAATAAAATAAATTACAGCAACATACGCGAGACAGTCTTGACAGATTAACAGCCTAAAATATCTTGGAGTGATGGAGAATGAGTTGACGTCGGCTGCTAAATGAAAGCATGATGAGACGCATTCTATCGACCCTTAGATCGAGTTTTAGCGAACCCAAAAGGGGAGCAAAGAATAAAGAAAGTATCAGCTGACTTTGACTAGTAGGGGTCAATATGAAGACTCGATTTAGTGATGTATACATGGCGATTTGTTGGTTGTATGATGGCATATGGGACGCAGAATGACTATAAAACCGATGGGGTACTGCGGGCTGGCACGTTGAATTAGTTGATGTATATGCATACAAACTAGCCAGTATAAAATGAGTATCAGCTGTATACTTCTGGTTCGATTAAACCCAATTGAATTGGAGCCAATAAAAATTATGGCTAAATAAATACCAGCCAACTGTTAGTTTTCCTCTAAAGAAACTTGATAATCATCCGATATGTTTTGTTCGCTGCTACACACAACACAATTTCTTCGATGGTGTAACATAGTTATTATTGTATAAGTATTTTTACCTCAAATTTAAAACCCAAAACCTTCGTATAAGAAATTTGATCGTTTTGTAAAAGTCATAATAAATGGAAGAACGTTTATATAAAGCAGACAATGGTGAGGTCTTTCTGTCAACCACACAAAACCGGACGAGACGCCCAGATCAAGTAATAAAAGGATTTGACAATCCCTCATTCAGGGCGTGGCATGCCCAATGCGAGCACGTGGCTCAAGTCACTGATGAATACCTTGAGAAAAAAATGGTAAAAAGTGTTTGTATGAAATCAAATATCCAATCAGCTGTTTCCGCTTTTTCTCCAGCATATCATTGACACTCCTTTTAATTTGTCAATTATAATTGTCCTTTAGGTTCAACGAGTTTTTTATTACATTAAATGTTACCCCTGACGTGTCAATGACTCATGTATGCACACCTTGAAAAAAAGTCACCTTTGTAAAAAGCGAAAAGACGAATAATTGCCACTCGTTTGGACTCTTGCCAACCTTTTTTTTTTATCACAACTATTTTTTGTCTAGAAAATATTATTTCAAAAAATATTATTATATTTTCACAAGGCTTTAAGTATAATTAGTTTACTTTGTTAATGGAGTTATTAAAAGAGTCAACCACTGGAAGATAATTGGAAATTAATTTCTCTATGTTACGCATAGTTTTAGAGGAACTTAATATTCATAACAGTTTGGGTCGATGAACTTAAATTTGCTCGTCAACCTTGCCAAATATTAAAATATTTTTTTCTTGTCATGGAGAAAAATTTAATATCTAGTAATGTAATGTTGGAATATCTCGAAATAGAAATTTAAATATTTCATTTATCATAATCTGATGCTTGAATAATATGTATTATAATATTTCCCGTTAGGAAAAATTGTCTTCAATTGAACATCCGAGAAAAAATACGGGCTCAACGGATGTTGATTTTAAACTTTATTAAAGATTAATAAAACTCTATAAAAATAATATAATGTTATACTTAAGTATAATAAATATTAAATTATCATTTAGACAGACTTTTCTATAATAACATGAATGAAGTAAAGTAAGGAAGTTGATAAAAGAAATTAACTTTTTATTGACCTATAAGTTTGTTTAGCTTTGTTGTTGATTATATCATGTTTGTTTGAAGTTGAATAAATTTGTTACATTATGAAACGTCAAAAAAATGATTGAAAAATTAATAGCCTATTTAAATGTTCGTGATGAAATTCAATTGAAATATTTTAAATTAAAAATCTTTTTATAAGCTCTACTTTTTCCATAGATAAACTATTTTAGATTATTAAATTTTTCTCCAAGTGTCAGGAAAAATTCTGCAGAGTTATTTCCTTGAAAGACTTCAAATTTTCTCAGAAAATTATGTACTATTCATGAGATTGGAAAATCGCTGTGGAATATATTAAACTTTTTCCAACATTTCTTGATAATATTTCAGAGGTATGTCAGAAGTGTTTTTACTTGCACAAATAAAATTATTTTTTCCATCACAAAGAAATGAAAATAATTGAAAAAAACAGCAATTAGTAACTCCAAAAATTAACTTGTATCATAAGTCATATAACTTTGAAGTAAAAAAGCGAATAACACTTCTGACAAAAAAAAACAACCTCTACGGTGATTACTCTGTGCTCATGAAAAGCGTAAAATTTTTAGAACAATGGATACAAAGCTTCTGAATGATAATCCAGAGATAAAATGTAGAAAAAAACTGTCAACCAGTGGTGATGATAGTACATAGGAAAGTTTATCGATTAAAAAATACTAACTCTATTTGGCTGCACGTGCCAACTACGTCGTTTTCCATGGCGTTGTAATCCATCTTCATTGAGGGTGAGGTCTGCTCTGCTGCCCCCAAGGCATCCAGTATCGTACTGACCCACTAGCAGCCTCAATCTGTTTCCTGGACATATTCCCTGCGGTGATAAAATATATATTGTCAAGGCTTATTTTCAAACATACGATAATAAAGTTAATTAAAACTAGTAATGAATGATGATAATCACAAGTTTATATTTATTCTTTGAGCAGCTGTTGTAGACTTGAAAACGCTCGATATTCAACGTGTAAATTGCCTCTTCAAATCTACAGCTGTCTACGACGAAGTAGAAAAAGCAGATTGCAAAGGAAAGCAAACAGTGATACACACAACAAAGAAAGTCATAATAAAAGAGAATTCAATCAAGTTTGATTGTTGTTTACTAATTACCTGCCTTCCCCTAAGAGCACAAAGCCACCATCCTTCCAAACCTGAAGTATTCTGTTCTAAAACGGTAAGAACATCTCCTTTACGAAAAGCCAATTCGTCAGGGGCCTCAGCGATGTTATCATAAAGAGCACGAGCTTTAACACACTTTTGCTGCAACAAAAACAAATTGAAACCGTACAGTTATGTTCTAATTTTTCTAACAAAAATTCATTCTTCTGATGAATGATGGTAATTACTATTTAAAAATAGACCTCTCATTTTCTTCTCTGTGTGCATTAATTAATAAAATAAATATTTAAGGGATAAAAAATGAATAAATTTCATTAGGTTTAGTTTTAAAATGGAAAATTAATAGTAGAGATTATCTTGGATATATTAAATTACATGAATCAATCATTTTAAATGACATGCAATAATTAAATGAATAAATGGAGCAGTTAAAGATAATAAAAATAAACGAGAGTATTTAATAATTGTAATAACTTTGATAAATATAAAAAATTAAAATCTTGATACCCAAAGTTTACAGTAAACAGATACAAATGTTCATTTTTAATTGAGGTAAATTCTGATGAGTCAACGACGAAAGGAGTTTTAAAATTATAATTCGAATCTCGAGGTACATAAAATACATACTGATTGTATTAAACATCCAAGGTTTAGTAAAATTTTTTTTTTATTTTATTTTATTTTATTTTTACTACTGAAGTTTATGATTTATTTATTATCCATTGCAGAAAATAAAGGAATAAAGGTCTTTAGAAATTTTTGTCATGCTTAAAATGACTACTTCTGCCAGTTAATTCCTCTCACGCAGTGTAATCCACGCGTGATTGATCTACTCAGATATCGGATTATGTATAAACGTGGATTACATACTTGTGTGCACCATAGATACCGCAGTGACCCTACGCCGCTAAACATAACAACAATGTATATTCCCCCTGATTTTAATGGTGATATTGCATTAAGGGCTTCAACACCTTGTTTTCAACATTATCTCAACGCCTCAACATATAATGTTGTATCCATGCAATATACATAATGGTTTTTTCTTCGACCTTCGTCATAAGCTTAACATCTGATTCTTAAGGACTATTTAATAGCTTTAAACATGTGTTGTTCAATTGTTATAAGAATTATGACCAAGATGCTGACCTCAATAAACTATTGTTAAACCACGTGGTGGCCAGACACACACACTTTCCTTTTAAAAACGGATTGAATTTTTTTTTGTTCAGTTCTTCATCACAGAGAACTTCATGATGCTGAGGTACTACATCACAAACTGTAGCTATTCGTATCATAATAGACTTGAACTTTAGAAAGTTACAAAGATTTATATATTTCACTACGAAATTAATCATAAACTTGATACGATGATAGTTGAATAATTTATTTCCACAGTATAATTCGCCTTTATTCACCATCAACTAGCTCTTGTCAGCATCTTCTCAAGTGTACATACATTTACGTTTCAGGAGAACTAAACGACAGAGTTAGGCTCGACCGCACTTGATAGTGGTAGGAGGTCTTGAAACATAAGTAACATAGGCAACATGTTTCTCGCCAAGTGCTCTCTCTTTCTCTTTGCAAACCTCGCCTGCTAGCAATGTGTCGCCGCTGTTAGCACGATATTCTACGCAAATCTCTTGTAGTCATGCTACACATGCGAGAGTTGATGAAGCTCTTTGCTACCGTTTTCTAGTTGAATGAATGACACTTAACTCGTCACATGATACTTTAATCGTCGATTTAACCGGATAAACTTTCCTCTTGAAAAATCTACGTCAAGAGAACTACTGATTTTTTTTATTGTTTCACTACAAAGAAAGAATGTAGCAAAAAGAGCTAGAAGAATCGTCTATTAGCTATTACGTATTGAGTACGTTACAAGTGAAACTAATTTTCTCTTTCTTTTTTAATGATAAACTTAATTTATTGACTGCTTATCATTGAAAAATATTTAATATGACTTTAACTGCAATAATTAACTTTTTTTGAGAAAGTAGATTACATTTTTATTTATTTGTTTAACGAGCCTTGTTGAATAATCGTCAATCTTTAATAGTTTCAAATAATTAGTGCAATTGACATCTTATGTAGACTTATTTTTGTAGTAAATGTGATTTTCAGTAATTGTTTCTAATATTCTAATAAATTTTATCATTTAAAACCATTTCTTATCATTTATCACTTAGTTATCATATTTATTTTATTAATATTGATTAACCAGTTTGTTTTTTGATAGCAGCATACTGTTTTTACTTCTTCCAAATCATCATCAAGATGAACAATTCTCTTTTCCAGTTCCATTTGCATTCGGTGTCACATTTCTTTGAATTGTTTTAATGATTTCCGTAAGATATCAAGTAATTGTTATGCACCAAATACTTTTATCATATTTCCTAAACTGTAAAATATTTGGAATCGAGTTCTTCTATCTAAAATAAAATTCTTCTAGTCACATATCAAGAATAAGTTTACTAGAATCAAGTATGATATCATTTTTATAGCGAATTTATACGATAAAGTTGACGTTTCAGCTTTCCAAATCCTTCCTTTTTCAAAGTTTTCTTTTTGCAGACGAAATATGATATAAAAATTGAACATAAGAGACACAATCGTTGCAGTTTTCAATGTATCGATTTATGATAAAGAATTTTTAATCTAATCTTATCACGTCTGTCATGATAATAGCTCCAAGTAAATACACATGTGGCACATATGTATAAACTTGAAGGTATATTAAACTTTAGATCATACTGAAAGCTATTATACAAGTAGCTAAGAATTCCAAGCCGGCTATTTAAACTGCAGTTTTGCCATAATAATTTATAATAAGAGGAAGATGATGAAAGAGAGAAAACAGTTAAAGTTTCAGATAATCGGTGCTTTAGAAGAAGGAAAAAATAATTAATGTAAGGGGTTGTGTTCCTGATGCTGAGAAATGTGCGTGTTTCTTGTCATTAATGTTATTATCAATTTCAGCCTATTAACTCATTTTATGCTGTCGCAAAGAAAAAATTTAAACCACGTCGTAGTGGGAACTAAACAATTTAGATCCAGAGATCCTATCATTGATGATAAGCTGTCGCAAATGTATGAACCTAATAAATAGCTTCATTATCATTATTTGCATAACAATAAAGTATTTTATTTTACTTTGAAAGAACTCAAGTGACTTATAGAGGTTAAAAAAATAGCAAATTAATTTTATGTCTATCCAGTCAAGTATTATGAAGATGACATACTTTTAGTTGGATAAAATCGAGGATATCTCTTGATCACGTTATTTTAACTTTATGAATTAAGATTAAATCAATATCCTCGATGAGAAATGATTTTTTTGATATTTTTCGTTGATGTGTAATTGAATTACTATTGAATTAAATGAAATCAAAAAGAGTAAAATGAAGTATTTCCTTCTTTTCCAATTTAATATGAGTGGAGTTGTTTCTATCAAAATCGTTAAAATGTCATTCCCAGAGAAAATATTAAAAAAAGGAATTCAATTGAATTGAAATATAATTTAACTGGATAGAATTACATTGAAATAAATGCTCCGCAGGATTTTATATGGATTTTTGCCTGCAAAAGAAAAAAAAAGCTTTAGTCAAAGGAATTTTTATCAAAGAAAAAACAATAATCTAACCACAAGAAGGTTTTTTTAAAAAAAAAATTAGTTCAAGTTTGTTAAAAAAAAAAAGAAGATAGAAATAAAACAATGGAATTGTATTGATAATGTGAGTTTTTAAAAGAACTTATTATTGAATATGACGACAATTTAACTAAGCTGAGACTCTTTTACGACGATTTCGCAAGTGAAATAACCCTGATGAGTGACAACAATGCGTGTCACATGCCGCAGTATATAGCACCAAGTCTATTGAGTTTCACAAGAAAACATTACCCAGAAGTTGAAATGCAAGTGAAATAACAAAGTCTTTTTATACTCCACAAGTCCATCACTTTATGCTAAAATAAAAGATCTTTCATCTGTAAAAGATTTGGAAAGAAACTTTAAAAGGACGAGTAGAGTAATATAAGTAGTATATATACTTGTGTATAAGTTTGAAGTTATAAGTAAAGGTGGTAGTCAGACTTTTCAGATTACAGCCTTTCTTTTTTTTCCCCTTCGTGTTTCTTATTTGCTTCAACTTCGTCCTTTCATTTACATCAAAATTGATCGCTTCCAAGCTTTCTAGCAAGGCCACACAAAGACTGACATAAAATATAATCACCAAAAATTTCGTTGTAATTAGTCAGAAGAGAAAAAAATTTTAAAATAATAAAAGACGTTGGCATGAAAACATGCGGACATGTCGGTCCTTTTCATCATGCAGGACACAGGCGAAATCGGATCTCCAAAAATGGCAATGTATCGCCCAGCTTCATGTGCCTGAGCTGCTTTTCTCAACAGTGGTTATCAAACATTTCTATATATATAAAAATATTATAATATAATAAATCACAATTAATCATCAGATATTCATTCAAGATGCAGATATCTTCAATCTTCCATCTCCAAGATTTTTATTTGTAGAAAATTCCATCTTGTAGTAATTTGTAATTTACTGAGATGAATGAATATATTATAAGACAAGAAATCGAGTCCATATTACAGGATCCTGAGTGACCTGATGGTCTGCAGTTAACGGTAAATTTGAAATGTATTAAACTGCTGGATAATCTCATAGCTGTCAGATGCATTTCGACAAATGTAATAAACACACATTTATTCATTCACTATTCTGTCGTTTGATTCTGAAAAGTCTTCATGATTCACTTTATGACAGATAATGTAAACTTTTACGTTTATTTTATCATGTGTTCATCGTTAAAATTCTTAGCAAATGATTCAAAGTTTTTCCTATCTAACGTCAATGCAATAATCTTCTTGATCATCAATACAATGCATGATCTTTTGATCGGTTTGTAGTTTTGCTATTTTTATCATTTCTATAAAAAGTTATTGTCTTTTTTTATCATTAATAAATTTATTGCATCCTACAATTATTCATTCCGTGATGATTGGTATGGTTTATGGATTAGAATTTCAAAGTGAATGAGGATTATATTGAAAACCCAGCAGGGATGATGGCGTGAGACTCTTCAGTTCTTCTGGATCAATGTCTGATGCAGCAATGATTATAGTTGATATTTTTCTCAAGTATATTATTCACTCCCCTAAAATTCAAATTAGAAACATAGCTTTTGTAATAGATTTATAAAAATACCTCCAACCTTGAAAAAAATTTCGTCAAAGCTGTAAAAAAACCCTACATCATTCACTCGATCATTTTATGTTGAGTAATTGATTAAAAGCTGTGATAAAAAAAAATCAAGATAAAATGTGTAATTGATCTATCGTTCCATCACAGAATTTAAATGAATAAAAGTGGGATTGTATGAATCCTTTCAATAGAGAAAATTCACTGATGGTATTGTTGTAAAATTCATTCGAAGTTAAAATATTGATAATAGCAGGAAAGCACAATCAAATATTGACATAAAACACTGGCGAGCAACTCTTCGAATTTCACAATATTGTAAATTCCATATTATTCAAAAAGTCAATGCTTTTAGAAATTATCTCTAACTGGCAATTAATATTATACCTGATTAAGAGAAGTAGTTATAATCTCAGGCGTTTGCGGCAGCATCTTAACACCCATCATTTTCTCCAGAATCCAGGATTTAATAGTTTTTACTATAACACATAGCCTGAATCACAATAAACTAAAAGAAATATCCAACAAATAATAACTCCAGATAAATAATTCACGTGTTGGGATTTAAAAATGCTTTATCACTGATAAATATTATTTATGGTGTTTGAGTGGGTGGAGTTAATTCAAAAGGATCATTGACTCATACACTGAATTTTCACGGTAGTATGAACATCATCAGACGTAAGTCTGGATTATTAATTTCACCGAAAGTCATTACTCAATGTTAGTGCGTGAATGAATAATTTTAATTTAGTTGAAATTAGACGAAAGAATCTGTATAAACTTTACTACTGCACAACAACTTAACGACACTCCACACCGCTCGGCAGGCACTCAACAGTCAGCACCACTCGGTACTGCTGGCTCTGCTGCTGGACTCCGGGCGGTGTTGAATCCCTCTACCGGAGAGCTACGAGTAATGACGGAAATAACCGAACTTTGTGTTCCCTGTGAAATGTATTTTCGTCCTGTATCACCATCATCAATGCCGTTACCGGCGTTACCAATTCCAATTCACCGTGTCGCCATTAACTTCGTCAGCTTCATTACCTTCATCCACTTACTTTTTCTTCTAGACATTAATTCAACAGAGTCAAGTGCAGATGAAGAGTCAAAGCACAAGAGATATGATAAGCTCCATCCAATACCATCTCTGTGAGAAAGGATATGGAAACTTATATTAAATATCAAGGCAAATAAGAGATAAAAAAGTGCTTCGATTTCTCTAAAGGATAAGTATGATGTTGTTGACTTTTCTAGGAAATTTTTATAATTCTCATATACTAACTGTGATTATCACGATTACGTTACATAAATCATCTAAAAGATTTTCTCACCTGTTTGAAGTGATGATAATAAACAGAGAAAATGATTACATCATGGGAATGACTCAAGGCTAAATGATGCTAAGTCTGCATTCAACGTCATAGATCATAATTCGCTGAATTTTTCGTGTTGGAATTTGACCACCAAACAGCAAAAAATTTTACCAGCTCTTTACGGCTTTTATTTATTTTTATACTACACAATAACTATAAATTTAATTTGCCATTAAATATTTTTAATAACTCATAGTAAACTGAAATATTATAATTATTAGCTTGTTTAGCATATAAATGTTAGTAATCAAGTAAGCACTTGGAGGAATTTGTGCATATAAGTCAATCTCATTATACTTGTCTTTTTTTTTAATTAAGTGTTTATTATTCATGTTTTCTGAGTATCTATCTACTTTATATGTAGCCACTTTCCCTGATATTCTCATCGCGTTTTCTTCACTCTCATTAATTCAATCCACGTGTTTAAAGAGTAATTGTTTTACGATCAAAGAGCTTGTAAAGTTATGTCGCTATGAAGAATTGAACCTTCCACGGAACATTGTGAAAGGAAGCAACACATAAGTATTCCAAGAAACCAAGTGTTTTACGACTCATTAACTCGTCTAACATTTTGGTTGACTCTCCCTATTACGAATTCGGACATTCCATTTTTAAGTGATGTATCATCTTTTGACATTTTCGTCATCCCAAGCACTATCGGAGCCGGTTGTTGACGCATGATTGAATAATCGTTTGAGAAATCTTAAAATCGTTCGCCCAAATATTCCAGGCTTTCTGGAAACATACTGATATCAACGTAAAAACGGAACTCACCGACTAGAGTTGAATGACGTCAATTGGACCCAATTTGGAATGCAAGTCACGCTTGCAGTATTGCATCTTCAATATGAATCCATGAGCATTCGGTGGCGCCAATCTTCTGCTTCTACCCTCTTCTTTGCATTCTTTTGTTAACCATTGAACGATTTGAATAAAACCGGTAGCAGGTCAATGCCTTAAAGATATTTCGGTCGACGCATCAATTATCTATCTGAGCTTTTACTATAACTAATGCCATTTTGGTTAACGTCTTTTTATAATCCCGATGTAATTGCCATAATCCAACATAAATTTTCCTTACATACTTCTTACAAGTCATCATCAACATAAAAATAATCTGAAACCATCGAATAAAAATCAATTAAAATTTTTTTCTTCCTGTTTTTATTTATATACCATCGTTCCGTGTAACTTTGTCCATTAAACCAACTTTCGCATGACATGAAATAAATTTATTAATACATTTTTGTAGATACTATTACATATTTCATACTATCAATACCTAAAATTCTGTTAAGTACATTTTTATTAAATAAAATAAAATGTCATAAATGCCAAAGTTAACTTAAAACCGTAAAGTTATGCGGAATATATCGGATATTCTTTCAAAGTACTTTTTGCTTGATGGGTTGAAAAGAAATTTATATTAGCTAATGTCGAAAACTTGGATAAAAATTTTATCGAAGTAATTTAAGATCTAGAGTCTTAATTAAAATTATTGATAGACAAATTTTTTAATCGTCTAGCAAATAAATTACTTTTCAATCCAATCTTCCATTAAAACTTTTTATAGTAAATTCTTAAAACCTTACTTACATGTAAAGTTAATGATGACAACATAAAATAACTATTCGGGAAAAGAAAATGAGGATCTTCTCGGCAGCATCGCATATTTATTGTGTATGTTTTAGCAAGATTACAAATGTGAAAAGTATCACCTGAGCATCATTAAGGTAAAACATAAGACTTGAAAGTCTTAACTGTAAATTTTCTTGAACATCTTTCTATTTAATAATAGACTGCACGATAGCTTGAATAGTCAGATGTTTTAGAAAAGTATGACAAGAATCATTAAATGATTTCTTCAACCACATTATCATTTAAATTAGCACAAAATTAATCGATTTAACAGTTAAATATGTATAGTAGTGGTAAATCACATTATTGTTTGAAATAATTAACTACGTACTATCAACGTATTGGAATGATTAATACTTTTGCTAGCTGGAAAAGCAGCTTTTAGTTTTTCATTCACGATACTGTCACACAATATTGATGAAAATAGTTAAGTCAAACAAATCATAATTTATTTATCGATTATTCCTCCTGGCAATTGTCCTGAGGTTCTTTTCAATTTCAAATTGTCTGAGATCTGCTCGTTGAAGAAAATCTTGACGTTCAAGATATCCATCTTTTCCTCTATTATATGTATTTATTTCTTCATCGATGTTTTCTTCTTTTTTAAAATTATCCCAATCAAGTTTGGATTTTTCTAAAGTACTTATTTTGGTTTTTTTGCCAATTTGTCCAAGAACTGATGAAATTCCACCAAGTCCTCCACCTCGTCGAGCTGGTTTATTCTTCTTATCATCAAGTGGTGCTGATCGATCTGCCGATTTGTCTCCTGAAGAATTAAGAACTAAACGAGCCTCAGCAGAATCAGCAGCCACTTGCTTCTCAATCCTAACTTCTTCTCCAGCAAATTCAAATACCTTTGTTATTTTTACTTTTTCTTCAGTCTTAGACCTCTTCAGAGAGCTGTTTTCTTGTTGGCCGGATGATATGTTGGTAGAATTTTGTGGTTTCGGTTTGAATGTCGAGCCTAAAATAAATAAAAAAAAGTATATAATAATTTGAATGAAATTAACAAAAATAAATTCTTACCTGTATCCTTCATAAAATCTGCCCAAAGAGAGTCTGCTCTCTTTTTTTCTTCCTCTTCTGTTAAAAGTTTTTTTTCTTCCTCTTCTTCTTCCTTTTCACTGTCATGTGTTTCAGTGTCTACCTTTGCTTTCTTGCTAGTCCTTTTTCTGCCTTGTTTACCACGTTTCCCTTTTTTCTTCTTCGACTTTTTTTCGTTCTCATTATTTTCATCTTCCTGTCCAGATTCACTTTCGACGGCTTCGTCAGACTCGGCTTCTGATACGTCTTGCTCGACTCCATCGGGTATATAATCTTCATCATCTTGATCAGAATCTGATGGTAATTGATGCTCTTCAGACATTATCTTCAACTGTCTCAATAAAAAATAACATTTTAATTACATAAGACTAGTCAGTGGTTCAGATAAAAGCGTACTTTATAAAATAATACATCTTAAACATACCTTTCTGTAAGGTTTCCTCCTTCAATGTTTGTAATTTAGTAAAAATAGATGATTTTATCTACAATTTTACAAATTAATTATTGCCTTATTAAATATCCTTTACAGAAATATCAATACTACTTCTTATCTTACGCTGTTTTTCAAAGTTTTATTCCTTTTTTGATGTCAATAGAAAAACGTTGAAAAAATGTTATTCAAACGATTGAGTCATGACTTGACGGGAAGGCAAACGGAACTGAGCTCAGAGTAGAATATTATCAACTTATTAAACAAATAAATAATATTATTCACAAAAAGTCATTTCGTATCAATGAACTAGTAATCTTTACAAAAGTAGATGTCGTAAAATTCTTGCAAATTCTGAAAATTTGCATGAACACTTTAGCTCTAATAAAAAATATTCATACTATTGTTCTTTGGCATCATCTGAAACTATAGATTACTAACAGTAGCGCCCTCACAGTATTAAACTATTTCCAGAACTACGTATTCAAATAAATATTAATCTCAATTATCTTGTATCGATAAAGTCGTTAGTTTGTATTTCAGTGTGTCCTCAGACAACCTAACCAAGAATGTGAATAATTTTATTTGAAAAAAGATTATTTCGATATTACAATAAATATACTACACAAATATTAAAAAAGTGAGTGAATTAAATAATTTAATAATATGAAAAAAATCATGTGTCAAAAATCAATTTTTAATTAGCTAATTTTATAATAATGCATGCTGACTGAATCATCGTAAAGGTTGTCATTTATTAACGTTTGTAAACATAATTAAATCAAATTAATTACTGTATAACAAATGTGATGAATAATGGTATTTATTGTTTACAGGTCTATTTTGTATATAAGAATAGTATGAAAAGTTATTAATTTGAATATTTAATTTTTTATAACAATAAAAATGGAAGACCAAGCTTGTCCTCGTTGTAAAACAACAAAATACAGAAATCCATCTCTTAAATTGATGGTAAATATATGTGGCCACACATTATGTGAAAACTGTGTGGATTTATTATTTTTGAAAGGTATGTGCAATATTTCATTTTCATGAATCGTAAACATGTCAAGGAAATAATTAAAACTCAGGATTCACAGTCATGTTAAATATCATTGCTTATTATTACAAAATAATTGAAGAAACATGCTGGATTTTCCCACAATCTTTTGATCTTTAGCAAATGCTTTGTGCTTATTTTTATACAGAATTAAATGAATACGAAACAACTTTAAATATTTTTATTATTTTTGAAGGATCCGGAGTATGTCCAGAATGTCAAACACCTTTGAGAAAAGTAAACTTTCGTCTTCAGATGTTCGAAGATTCAATGGTAGAAAAAGAAGTGGACATAAGAAAACGAGTACTTCGTGATTATAATAAAAAAGAAGAAGATTTTGCTACTCTCAGGGAATACAATGATTACCTTGAAGAGGTAGAAACAATTATTTATAATTTATCCAATAATATTGATGAAGTTGAAACGAATAAAAAGATAGAACAATATAGAAGAGACAATAAAGAACAGATATTAAAAAATAAGTCTAAACTAGGTAGAAGTGAACGTGAATTACAAGAGTTGTTAGAATTAGAAAAACAAAGGGATGATGAAAGGAGATTGGAATTGGCTCGAGAAGAAATAGAATGTAAAAAGAAAAAAATTCGTGAAAAAGAAGCTCTCATTGATGAACTAATGTTTTCTGAAGGAAATGCACATTTAATTGTTCAGACATTTGCCACATCAATGCAATCATCTGTAGATAATACTTCAAAAGTATCTCCAACGCCAAGAGCGACACAGTTTAGCACAGGAATTAAATTCGGCAAACAAGGATCCCAAGGATTCCTACCGATTCCAAAAGATGAAGGACCAACGTACACTTATGTACCCATTGAGCAAAAAACAGAAGGACCTCCTGCACCGACGTGGCAGCAGATTATCTCACATGGATACATTAATCATGTTCGTGCTGAGACCAAAGTGGAAAAAGCCGGTGGTTTCAAAGCAACGATTGCATGTCTCCGAGCCTTACAAGAGGCCATGGCCGGTCTCTATCATACTCCATCTCAACAATTCAATTAAAACTGTTGACCTTGTCATCTTGTATCAAATGAGTATTTTAGTAAATCGTCAAAAGGAACATATAATGTTTGAAACAAAAATAAAAGAATATGATTTTTCTATCACAAGTGTTGTTATGGTGATTTATTACGGAGAAACAGTATATATTACTGATATAGAGTAGAAAATTATCTCACTGATTGTTTATCAAAGTATTGTAGACATTTACACGCTTAAAGCCGGTAGATTAAACAGTTGATTTAGGAATCATCAAACGAAAGGGCAAAATCAACAGAGCCCATCTACTTCCAAATACATATCTGTCTGTCGTTGTATTCTCATTTTTGTAATATAGATAAAGTTAGATGGCTCTTCAACCATTGCCTCGCCCCCATCATGTGCTTATATTTGCTTGACAAATAGAGTCCCTAAAGTTTCAACAAGTTTGACAAGACCCTCAATCTTTTGCTTTAGCAGAAATAAGAATTAAGTAAGAATAAGAGTGTACAAGTGCTGAAACTTTTGAATATTTATCAGATTTATGAACAGATACGTAATCGTTCAAAATTAGTATCACCAAATTATATGGCTATTTATTTATCTAATTGCTTGAATGGTATATCAGACAACTTTTGATTTTTAAATGCTATAAAAAGCATTCATAACGATGCTAAAAGCGTGGATATTCATGTATATAATTCTTTACTGTGTACTTACCGTGTTAGTCGTTGACAAGAACTGGCATGCCTGATTAGCCGTGGACAATAAGTCGAGAGCAGAGGGCATGTAACAATACCGAGGTACCAAGTAGTCTTCTTGTATATATTCTGCTATTTGTAGAGACTCGTTTCTCATCGTTTCTCCTCATGGTATTTCTTTCCTTTCTTTCGTGGAACTTATGCACACTTGAATGGGGTGATGATTCTTGGATGTACCTGCAGTTGAGTGGTAGGGGTATACTCTCAACATCCTCTCTTGCTCTTCTAAAAGTACCCGATCGAGTTTACCCTGCAAAAAGAGATAAATAAAGATCCCCACGTGACTTGAAGAATTTTTATATGTAGAATTACAGAAAATGGGGTGAGTAAAATAACTATATCTCATAATAAGGGTTCATTATCTCGAGTTGATGACATTTCATTCCTTTTTCTAGGGTAATTGACCCAACAACAAGTGCACTTATGGATATTACTCATGTATAAATTTAGCATTAAAAAAATCATTACTTTCAAAAAGTTATTTCTCAAAATAAAATAAAGCAAGGGTCTTTACTCTATTTTATTTCTATTAAAATTTCAAAATAATGTCATTATGATTAAGAGGAATGTTTAATATCTAAAAGATGATGATGATGATGAAATTATCATATCAGTTTCAGTGATGTGTTTTAATAATCAAGAAACACTTAATTAACATGCAGAAATGTGATAAAAATGTATCTCCAATTCTTATCAAGTTTCAAATTTTTCTAGTGGTTTCAACTTAGAGCAGACTCTACTGTAATACGCTCAAGTATACTGATTATCAGTAACTTACAAGGTAGATGATGATGAGTCGGGGGTTGAAAGTCAGATGAGTGCATACATATATATGTAGAATATATAACCGCGGGTGTAGAGACCGTGAAAACTAAAGGATCAACGAGAGCAGGAAAGAGCGCGAAAGAGCATACAGTACATATGCCAGACCAACCTCCCTCATACAGCCAATCAGAGTACAACGATCAACGGACAAGCTCCGCCTTTTCACCAGAAGAGAGGTCTCGTTGCCCTTTTCCTCGTGTCAACCAGCCACAGTAAACCACAGTACGTATGCGAACGTCCACCGGATGGTATCTCGCATGTTTTAAACGTCTCCAACTTACTTGTATCAGTTTTTTACACATAAATGATTTTTAAAAACCATTTGTTTAAACTCACATCATAGTTAAACTATTTCTGAATCACTGTTATTTTTTCATCATAATCATTTGCCATTTTTAAATTAACAATTCATTTAAATTTCGAGTAACAACAACTAAATCAATCAATCAATTTGTCAAGGTATACTTGATTGGTCTTATGTAATTGGATCAAGCTGAATTTATAACATGTTGAAAATGTAAAACACAAGTGAACTAACTGCAAACTCTTACGAGCTATTTGTCTGTTTTTTTGAAAATTTCACTCACGTATAAAGATAATAATAACAGTAATTGAGGATAAAGAACCGGAAATATCGCGTGTGATTATCAGCTATAAAAAAATGCTCACGATAAGTTGAAGGGTGCTTCAATTAATACACTGATCACCAAGGTGACATTCTTAAGGTGTGAACGCGCGCTTCCAAGGATTCGCTAGTGATCATCATCAGTAGTTTCATCAATTTAAAAAAATGCAACGATTTAAAACGCAGACTTCTAATCTTTTGGCCATCATTTTGTTGATGTTTACACGTTACCAATGTGCTGAAGCTAACTGGTGGTAAGTTATTCGAACCATTTGTGCATTTAATTTATACAATTATCGAGAAAGAAAAAGATACACTTGGTTATTTCAATTTTTTTCCTGTTAATTGTAAAAAAAAAAACACTTGGTAATGTGCTGTAAGAGTGCAAAACACTTATTAAGATAGAGACAAGAAACGAGATATGAACTTTGATGCAACGCGAACGGTCAAACGATCGTTTGAGAAGATTTTATTTCTGACAAACTGGTTCCCCAACCGATTAATCGCTTCTACACAGTTACATCAACGAATGCACGTGTGTATATCCATATAGATACTGAATATATAAGATAAACGTGTGTAATACACTTAACAGACACACACTGTGCAAATCGAAGACAGCAGGAGGGGATCAGTCTGGCTCTGTCTTTTTTCACCACTCTCGTTAGTGTGTCTATGTGTGCTTATTATTCTTCTCTTTCACCTTATTTTGATTCACCTCATGGTACCGGATAATAGTTAATTGATAATTAATACAAACGATTATCTATTCCCAAAAGTTATCTATTGAGGTAGAGTACCATCATCATCATCATCACCATCATCAAAAAATCATTCACGTACAAAATACAATACACCTATCATTTCTACATAATCGTGATTGTATACCAATAAAGTATTACATCTATTGAAATATAATCGTATTAGAACAAACATTAATTAAGATTACAGATGTTGTATTATTTGAAGCACGAAATTTAGAACTGATAGTAGGTGATAATAACATCAAGCATGAGCGCCGGGAAATATATATCTTTTTGCATTAAGTAGTGTGTAGTTATCCAAGACAAAGAGCCGATAGTATGAAGGATTGGCTTGAAAATAGAAACGAGACATGTCGTAAAAAGATAAATCGCTGTACAGCTTTAATAAAGGTATATTTCCTTATCAAGTGTAGTACGTGTGAGTAAAACAAGCGTAAAAGAATGGACGTAGTGTATTATGAGATTTGCTCGTTGACTAAGCTTGCATTTATGACGGCAATTAAAAATTGCATTAATGCTTACGAGTGTTGGTGTGTGAATGTACGATGTATTCAGAGAAAACGAATATATAAAGGTGAAGGGTCGCTATATAACGTGGATTCTTCACAGGAACACATTTTAGGATGTCATTTGAAATGTATAGAGATTTTTATACCTCGAAGAGAATAGTAACGTGCGTTGATGAAAATTGTAAGCCTACAGCGTTTACCTTATACGATTATGTCTCACGTGGTTGTTATTCGACAAATCTTTTACTATCGTCTATGTCGCTATAAGGGAGGCATTTTTAACGTTCGCTCGTAAAGCTCACAAAACCCCTCTGCATTGGTAGATCCGTACTTTATAGTAGCGACAAAGTCGTTCCAGTGTATTATCTCTTCCACTGCTCTCTTTGTTCCCCTTGTCCGCTTTTCTCCTGAAAGAGAAACTCTAAGTGAAACTGGAGTGTAAGCGTTTTGACGTTTGTACGATGAGTCACAAACATATAGCCATATATACCTTTTAATTCCTCTCCGTACGATGAGGAGGAATATAAGTTTTATGCGGTACAGTATAGACCTGAAGATGAGCAGTTAGGGTGTACAAGGAGGGCTCAAATAAAAATTTGGACTCCCTTTCCGCATGGGCTCGTTTATGGGGACATTGCCTGCGTCCAATATAATATCCAATACTCTTCTCAGTCACGAGATACCTTCTCCTCGCCCCGTTACGTAGTTATATGTTATATGAATCCAAAGTATACATTTGTATAGTCGTCATCTATGTGTATAACATAATATCTATGTATATACATAATATATTAGGCCTATAAAAAGTAACCCAAGGATGTATGTGTAGTCACGCCGCCTTGTACTGTGTCGTAAAAAAGAAAAAAAAAGGAAATCGACAAAGGGGATTCTCCGAGTCCTCCTCGATACTTGATTTTGCCTTACACTATGTTTTCGTTCACCCTAAACGCTGTTTCCTTGACGTGAAATATTCGCTCAGTGTACATATCCTAATATAAGCATTCCTCTCCTTTTTACCGTCTTTCCTTACTTACCAATAATCTCTTCCTTTTCTGAAACATAATTTATTTGAATGCATTCAAACGGAACCTATTAATTATGTATGTTGGTGTTAAAGTAATTACCTGGAGTGAGAAAAGGTTGCCCAAGAAACACAGAAGATATGTAATGTAGCAGGTGTCTCTCGGTTTCATTAGATACTTTGGTATTATTTAAAACGATGCTTTACCATCATCACGCATCTTTTACATCTTCTCTTCACCTCAACTTCTCTCTATATCTCGGCTGGCATTTCATCTTCTACTTCTGCAGTTGCTCGTGCGCTTGAAAAATCTCCGACAAAGGGGGCGGCAGTCTTTGGGAGCCCACGGGACTTGTCTCGGCCAGTGTTTCCACTAGGCTCAAAATATAAACGACCACAAGAAGAATCCGGCCGAGTTTACCGTGCGAGCCTTGCGCCTCGTTTTGTCTTGTCTCGCCTTGTTCTGTGTCTCTCCAATGGTTTCCACTGAGCTTCTTGTATATAAGAGTAGAAAAGATCTTTTCGCAATGTATACTACTTGATTCTACATGGAGAATTGTAGTAGTTATATTTTCCAACCAGCCTTGCATTCTAAAATGAGGAAAAAAAAAACCTTCTTAACTAGATGAAAGGATGATAAAATTGTTTTGATATATTCAAGATAAGGAAAACCTGTTTGAAGTCATTTAAAAGTGAATTAAAATTTAATTTCTGCAGATGTATTAAAAACTCAACATTTGATAATAAATTAGCAACTTTAAGTTGTTCACATTTTAAAATATTTCTGAATGGTACTAAATTTTTTTTCGCTACCTTTGCAAGAAAAATTTGTTACATTGATGGACTATCTCCAACAATAAGCACACACTTGTTGAACGCGCGTGGTTTATCTTCCGTCATAGATCATCATCCGGGGTGTGAGTATACCCCAGTATGTATTATATACATTAGTCAGACTTTGTTTGAAGCACGCGTCACCATTCAAATATAACCTGAAATGATGAAAAATTAATGAAGAAGATTAAAAAATGTCATTTATTTAATGAAATATTTTTATCTTCATTTTACTTACTTTTATTTCATCTCTTTTCAATGATATTTTTGCCAAGTGTGCATCATTTTCCGTGTTATAAATTTAATAGAGGTCTAATAACATACAACTGGAACAATATCCCTGGAAGTGGTTGAGGATTACAGATAAAACCAGCTGGCAATTGCACATTCACTTCCATTTACTGCTGGTTGATGAACAAGGGTAAATTAGTTCTAGCTAGTGGACTCTAAATAAATATATAAAATGAATAAATAATGAAAGGTGAATGACTTATTTTAATTTTCTTGATATTTTTCAACATGTGGAGATATAATTTGTTGAGCACATATTTGAAATAGTGCATACTTACGTATGAACATGATAGAAGAGAATAAGAGTTGTTGTCAAGCCCATGGTTGAGCATAAATTAACCGTCGGTTAAATCTCCTACGGCCTAATCCATCATAAATAACTCGCGGTGCAGATGCGTGCAGTATATATACCCGGGATATTGGCTCCCCTAAATTATTTCGAAACGATTGTAGTAACTCTCAGTGCGGTCGCAGCCCCCCAGCAACGTGTATCCACACATTATGTCTCTCGTCACTCCCCTTCAGTCTCTACGTATATGTGTACACGTCTAGTTTAACCAACAACTATTCTGCAATTGTCCTATTCCATGTGTGTATTGTTGGAATCAAGGAAATTAGATGAGTCTGAAAAAAAAAATAATCTAATGAATTAAGAATGAATGTTGATGGTAAAATATTACTGTGATTACATCAGTTAATGAGAATGGTATTTTTGGAGTAATAAATTGGATTAGAATTTTTTAAAATTAATGGTTGACAGAATACTGGTGGTATTTTAATTTTTTTAATTAGTTTTCATTGGATTTAAGGATTTTTCACGGTGCATTAGAGCAATTAGCTTTTTTTTTTGTTTATCTTGACTCGTATCTTTTTGGAGTTCTTGGTGAGGTTTTTGGAGCAATCGTTGACATAAAGATAATTTTTTAGTACCTGTTTTTTCTGTTATCATGATAAAATAAATAAACATAAGTAGATCCAATGAAGTAAAAAAAATCTTATGTTGACATTTCTTTAAAATACTGACTTTTCATGAGAACATTATCAATAATTATTTGATTCTTTGAAAAAAATTTAAAAAATTTCCGATCCTCATGAAGAATCAAATTTATGATGAAAGTATTTTTAGAATGATGTATGTTTATTTTCATTCGACTGCAAATCCTTATAAGATTGTTGGAACTATTTTAGTGCATCATGAAAAGAAAGTTTAGAGGAGTTATATTCTTTTGTTGTCGATTTTATACGTTTCTCAGATTATACAGCAAGTAAAAAGGTGAAATGTATAATTTTCTTTTTTTACTAAATGCTTAGAAAAATGTCTACACATTAATTTCACGTCCATTTCTATACCTTTTAACAACCATGACTCTAACAACCTGACTCAAATCCTTTTAAGCATGGAGATTTGAACCTGAGCATTTCCATTTTTCATCAACGTCATCCTTTTTATAAATAACAGCTAAAAGTCAGAATGCATTCTTCTAGAATTGTGGAAATGTTTTATCTCCCTGGAATGATATAAATTGAAGGAGATTTTTTTACCTATGGCGTAATTGTTTTTTTTATCAATGCACCATTATTTTATGAATTCTTATCATCACCAGACCTTTCTTAATAAACTTATGATGAATAAAAATGATTAAATAAAAGTAAAGACACTATTCCATCTATTAAGTGAAATTAAATCTTCACTAACAAATTTTGTTCCAAGTTAAAAGGATTAAAATTTCATTTCATAAAATAAGAAATGTACTTCATTATAATCAGTAAAACAATATCTTTACCATAGGATTATTTCTCACGGTATAAAAGTGTATCATTACTTGTTCTTCTTGGTATAATATTCATTTTTATTTTATTTAAACTTCTAACTAAAAAGTTAAATATTTCCTCAACTGAATAAAAATAATATTCATGACATAATCAACAAAATAATAACCATCTTCAGCAGAAATGTATTCTTCCTGAAAACTTATTTTTTTTTGTAATATAAAAACTGCAGTATTTTTATACAGAATGTAGGTATACGAATAACGCTGAGCAGCTGCTGCGGGCGGTGCGGGTGGCTTATTATATGCCGATGTTCCATTTTATTCACGATAATGTGCAGCAGAGAGTAGGGATAATAATATGCGAAATGATGCCTTCTGGTTGCAGCTACCTTACTGCTACCAATCTCCTTCTGTTTCAAAATGATTTGCCGTATATTACAGCATTATATGCAGCAGACTTGATCAGCGCATTTCTTTTCCTCGTGAAAAATAGTATGCAGCAGTGGTGGCGGTGGTGGTACATAAGCCGGTCAATCCATTTGCCAGAGTGAAAAGTGACGAAGAGGGTGCGGGTGTTCACTTGATGGTTTTTCTTCTTATAAACTTTCCAATTTACTTAGCTCGGGGATTCTGAAACGAATCGCCAGAATTTTTCACGCCGCTTTAGAATAAAGGCGTGACTCGTAGCTCACCACGACGTAGATATATATGGTACATCACGTCCACTGCACTATTTTTATTATAAACTTTTACAAATTTTCTTTCCTTTTGTTCAATTTACGTCCCTTTGCTCCTCTCAAGCTCATAAACTGTTTCCCCTCATGATATATGTGTAATAAATAATGACATCTCTACGAGATACTCATTGTAGAGTTTCATGGCTTTTCGTCTACTTTATTATACACTCTTTCAATATTTAAAGGTGAAATACGTGGTATTGTAACTATCAATGTTGGATACCAAACACTATTCTTCACAAACTATTCTACATCATCAGGCATTTTGACCGACTTATTCTAAATTGATATCCTATTTTTTTGGGCTTCCTCTTCCTGTATTCTTGAAATTTGAGGTCTATATTATTTGTGGTATATTCCATTCCAATTTATTATTATTCAAATCAACTTTTTAAACCAATGTTTTGGTAGTTGAGTAACTCTGATGTGTATTTTAGCTTTTTGTATTCTTCACATTTTATTCAATTATTGAATTTTTTTTTCCTAGTATTTCAACTTTCTTAAAATCATGATTGCATCAACATCAACTTTCATCAAATGACTTCTGTCCAGCCAACCATTGTCTACTGTAAAAAAAATTAAATTACAAGATTATAAATTTTTTAGCATCAAAAAAGCAATAAAGATTGTAATCTAAGTCTATTGCATAAATTCTGAACCCAATCCCATAATCTCTAATCAAATCATGATCACTATCAAGAAATTTCTTCTACTCTTGAATAGTTTCCTTGAGGAAATGAAAGCCATATAATTATTTAAAATTTAAATCCCCATTTTAACTCAATAAAACTCAAGATTTTCTCATAAAGTTTTAATTAAGCACTTAATAAGCAGCACGGTAATGTTGAAAAAATGGTATTATCACAAAAAATCATTTAGTTCATTATTTAAGAAAAATCCTGATTGAAATTTCACATACGTATACATACATAATAACCTGTCTTGCATTTTCTTTTAATCAGAACAAGGTCATTAATTAGTGTACGCTTACCTTATCACACTTCAACAATATCATGAAAAATCCATAAAACTTATTTAGAAAACCTGCAAATTACAATGCTGACTCAAGTGTGTGCCATATGTATATGTATATTAGCCATTAAGATAAACCATTGTATGGAGCAAAAAACAAAGAAGTTGTTGAAGAAGTATGGGGAAATGGCAAAAAAGAGAGTAGAAATGATGAACGTTGAGACCCAATCACTTGAAAAGCTACAAGTCCTACTGTACTACTCTCAGTAAGTAGGGCACATTTTTCAAGACTTGGTCGTACTTCTGGAGTTTTTGTCGCGACTTTGTGAACAGGTAGTGGACAAGTTCAAAAATAGGAGAATAAGTATGTCTAAAAAAAAAATAGAAAAACTCACTAACGAGCTTTTGAGGTCCTTTTCACTTGGGATCACCTTCTACTTGTTTCTTCTTCCCCCTTTTTTGCCATCTCTGCATAAGTAAGGTTGATGAAGTCGAAGAGCTCTCGAGCAGGAGCCAAGCGCTACTCAAATGCAATCGTTGACGATGGCTCGCACGCCACGAAACGCCACTGGGATAGATTATACGTTTCTTCGGATCATGACAACATATAGTGAAGCACCAAGATTGCCATATCAACAGCAGAGCAAGCCAGCCTCCATCTCTTAATACTCCAACTCGTATACCTCGTTGTTGAGTACCCTCTCGACCGCTCCACCCTACTGCCAACGATACTCTCTTCAAAATCCAACCCTCTTTGTGGGAGGGCCGGCCAATTGGCGTGCTGTATCCCAATTAAACCACGTATGTTCTCTTCTCAATGTAGTGCACTACTTGCTTCTCTCTTTTCTCTCCTCCATTGCGTCCTACACTTGCTCAATATCCCTCTTCTCTTTTCAAAAAGACTTTTCTACTTCTCTAGATAGGTGAACTCCATATTTTTTATTCCATTCTTTTCCCTTACCACTTGACTAGAAAAACTTTTATAATCGTCATATAATTTTTTCATTTCTGCTTTTTAGTCCATGGATTAGGGCGTTCTTCATCAACCTGAAACACAGAGAAATAATATTAATTATCAGCATTTCTTACAAAATAAAGTTGCTATTTATGATCAATTTGGTGAAGAGAAAATTACATTTTTATAATACTATTTTAATATGACATAACAGTTCATTTGTCTGGAGTTGTTTGAAGCAATATGTACCCTGATAGAATTTTTTTTATTCAGCTGCCATAAATCCTCATATAAGAAACGAATAATTTAATTGATAGAGATCGTTATCAATAAAGTATATAGTCTGTATGACTAATTCAATTTCCCTCAATGCTCGCCCTATTTTTCTTCTCCATTGCTTCTTATGTTATATCAACTTAATACACTTCACTTCCAAAAAACTTGACTATTTTTCTGTTGGGTTGGTTTTATGCTATTTTTTTAGATTCCATGATATCATTTTATTTTATTCAGGACCTACTTTACTGTAATAAAATTTTCCATTCTTATTTTTAATAAAATTAATCAACATTCTATTTTGATAGAATAAAAAATATTGTTTCCATTCATTTGAATGCTTTTGTAATAAATATAATGGGGTATTGTTTTGTTTGTTACCAATTAGAGTAGCTTTCACAGTTAAAAAGCTTGACCAGGGCTATATTTTCAAAGTCCAATATTTTATTTTGATCAATATATTTAATACAAAATAATATAACCATGAAGGGGTGTATATATATATGTGGCATATCCGGGGGTGTATTTTTTTTTAACCAAGTTACCGTGAGTTTAATGGATGGCGATCGAATTTCAGTGGTAACAATGTTGGATAGGGTGGGTGCTCATTAACTACGAAGTTGCCTGGCTTTTTCACCCGAGGGTTTTATGAAATCTAGATGAGAGGCCACAAGGGGATGTGTAATCACCGAAATCTTGTGATGAGTTAAGGGCACCAAGTCATAGAACCTCTTGTAAATATGTATTTACTATCCTTACAGTACACAAGATTGTCATTTATTTACATATATTTTGCAAGTTGAGTTGAAAACTTTACGTATGTACATATGTGTGTATGTGTGTACAGATGAAATGTACATTCAAGTAAGAAACAAACTGCAAGTAAACAAGACCTACCCTTCACACCACCCCACGAATTGTGTCGTGAATTTTACAACACTTGATATTCATTTTGAAATTGCCTATCTCGTGGTGCACATTCGTATGAATACATTCCCTCATATTTCAACTCTCTTTCTTGCATGCGTGCTTATATCTGTATACACATTTTCCAGACTACGATGATCCTGCTGCCACATAAAATTCTTACAATTACTGCAATTGTGAGTATAGTAAAATTATCTTGACAAAGTAAAAATGATGTTTCTTATAAGGAATATATATGTATATTTTTTTTTTCAATTCTTCCTTTCAACAATGCTCTTTACTGTTGTACTAACAGTTTAGATATTTTATTAAAAGAAGATATGTTTAATATAAGTAAATTATTGAACAATCTATTACACTTAGAGAAGAGCTGTAGAAAAGATCTTTGAATAAATTGTTAGAATATATTTTAAAAAATACTATTTTTTTTTTTAATATTAAAAAAAAATTTACTCTTTTTAAGAAGTTTATTCTTGATGATCTAGAGTGTGAATTGATAAAAGTAGCATATTAACCTGGATATTGGTTTATTTTAAATATTTCTTTAAGAGTCAATATTTATTCAGCTAAAATGAGCTATGTGATTCAATGTATCTAGCAAATCTTCCCAACTATCAGAATAAAATTAAAAAAAATAATTCCATCATAAAACTCTTTTTAGCAATGCTTCATCATGGCTCATAAATTGGACCAATAAATTTTTTTCCACCTGAAAAAAATGATCAACATCTTCAACATCATCCTAATAACATCTTAAAACCCAAGCAAAAGTCATTTCTATTTTAGTATCAAGAAATATTCATCATAATTGCGAAAACTCTCAATTCGCATTGGTTCATGCAAGCTCCGCCCTTAGCTAACTAACCCTCTTTGCTAATTACTGCATATGTACTTGGGCATTACGCGGCAAGCACGCGGCGTATAAAGTATACACAGCAGGAAGGAGAGAGCGAGAGGTACACGCGCAAGGGTTATATAGAGTGGGCTAGGGCTTCCATTGTATTATTATTTCGCTCCCATCATCCAGGACGTAACGTCGAGCGATGGAGCTTGTTTGCTACCGGCCATATTATATGTGCCCGAGGGAGATAACCACAACAGGAATGCGTAGACTCTTTTGCTCTTTCTCTCACACGTACACTCTCCTCAACCTTTCCTACTCTATTTAATTGTACATGCTTTAATTAACCAATTATCGACGATATGTCCTATTATATTGGACTCATTCACGTCACAATCTGTATCCATTAACCATTATTATGATGGCTTAAGGTCCATTCTACTTGTGCTTCCAATATTATCATTTTTCTTTCATAAAATACTTATTAATATCTTGTTCAGTAATATTGCTAATTTTATTCTGTGTTAATCTCAAGGTATATTGATAATGCTGAATTTTTTTTCTTTAATTACACACTCAGTTTGAAAACTATTTGTATGCATGTACAAGATAAAATTGGCAGAAAGATGAAAAAAAAAATAATAAATGAAAAAATTAGAGACATGCTTGTGGATTCTAATTGGATCAAATTAAGACGGAGTTGGATGAGAATTATAAGTTTTAAAAAAATTCCTCAGTAAAAAGTAATTTATTTTAAAAATTAACGTTGGTATACATTAAATGAGATATTTCTTCATCACGGATTTGATGTAATTTATTTTAATCTTGAAAATAAAAAATTTTTGCATTGCAAAATAAAATTATAAACAACTGTTTGTTGCATTTAATATAGAGATATGTGGCCAATAAATATTGTGTATCTAATCAAAGAAAATTATTTATATGATTGTCTGGACTTTAATCAAAAGCTCGATTACATTTCTTTATAAACTGAAATGATATCTAAATACAAAATATTCAATTAAATTTAATTAACAATAAAAATTCATTGATTACATAAATACTAATAAATTAAATAAAAACTTCCTATAAAAGATTTTTTGAATAGAAATTTACATTAAATAATTTTTTTTTCTATTGAAACATTTTAATAATTAGCATTTTATTTTCATTTAAATACGAATGATGCCCAATTTCATTCAGTTTTTCTTACAAAGTAATACGTAAAGTCATTTGTATGTAAAATGTAGAAAATATGAAATTTTTCATTCAAAGAAAAATCTCTTTGATTGGTAATGTCGACATAAATATGTCGTTATTGATATTCAAATTTATCCTACACACATTGCTATGATTATATCTAATCAGAAATAGTTATTCACATAATTATTAAATTTAATTGCTAAAATTAGACTGAACAAAAAATATTTTTATCACAAACCCCGAAATTCATCATCAAATTCCATTATTCTTATCCAATTTCCCCAATTCTATCATTTTTCCAATATTAACACAAACTGTTAATTTATCATAAATTCATTTAAGAGAAGAACAATTTTTTTTTCAACATTAAATAGCGTACAAAAGATTATCCAAATATTACTAAAAATTGAAGGAAAAAAATTTATGTTATCACCGAAAATTATGAATATCATAATTAATGTTTTGTAATTATTTTTGTTTTTTTTTCAAATTAATAAATTCTTTAAATTTTGAGTTTTTTAATAAATATAGATGTTCATCTTTAATATAAAAATAAACTTACTGTTCTGAGTTTATTTTTATATTTCGTCTATACTACCTTAAAATAAAATTAAACGTAATGTCTCCATACATACGTTGTAATTGATAATCCAATACATATTGGAGCGCATATATCCAATCAGAAATGGTTATTTAAATGATTAATCAGTTCGATTACCAGGTTCGTTAGATTAAGAACAAAAATGCCCCAATCGAGAGCTTGATAATTTTTCGCATACATTTGCGTTACATATAGATATATTTATATATGTATAAAATATATATTCATGTATATACAACTGGTGTACAACTGACAAGAGAGATAAGAAGAAGATTTCTGGTACGACGACGTTTGGTTCGCTTTTGAAAACGAGCTGGATTCAAACTCGTAGTGTCGCAGATTACGCTGAGTGGATTCCGTGGAATTGCATTGCCCTGAGAGTGGATTAAGGCTGTTGGCGGTGGGAATTATATGGACAAGACAACGATACGTCTACCTTTTTATTGAAATATCTCGGAGGTTTTCAATGCATTGATTCTAATCATTCATTAAATATTTCTAGAGAGCTTTTATGCGTTGAGTTTCTTTATTAAAAAATTTTAATTGACCTTTTTCTAATTATGAATGACCAGAAAATTTATAGTAATTAAAAGCTTTAAGAAGGATAAGAATAATTGGAAGACGGAGATGAATTTATGAATGCAAAAAAATTAATAAATTCATTTGTTAATTAAAAATGGGTTATAATTTAAAATACAAATATTCATTTATATTTCAACACTTAAAAAAGTTGAACGGCCTCAGAATTAATAATTGATTACTCGGAATTGGAGCAACCGAAAGCAGTTGAAAAACAGAATTTAATTTTTTGTTAAATTATCATGCAGTTAATTATTTATGCATGAAAAATAATTTAACGCTTGGAGTCGTTAGAATTCGATAAAACAGTGAGTTTAAAAATAACTGAGTAATAAATTAAAAAATTAATTCTTCCCCAGTGAAATTAAATTGGAGTAAATTTTATTCCAGAGAGTTCGAATGATTAAAATTAAATTAAAAATCATTTATCTTCAATGCTTCTGATTGATGATTTTAATAAATCGAAATAATAGAGAGCATTTTATTGATTCATTCACAAAAAATTCAAACGAAAAAGCTCCAATCCATAGCTTATCTTCACTTTCCTTTTAACCCAAAAGAATTTTTCCTAAAATGTTAAATTTGTCTCCGATAAGTTTGCTCTTGTGTTACCTGCCGAAAACATTTATTTCAGACACCCATGTCGACGCCACTCCACACGTAGGGATTTTAAATTCCCATAAGCTCCAAGAGTTGCGTTCTGCCCCGTTTCACATCTCGACAAGCATCCATCGGACAACACTGTCAATCATGCATGGATTGTTGCATTTTCTTTTCTCAAATAGCGATACACCATCAACTCTAATCTATTCAACCTTACTGCTGATAATTAATAAGCTTATGTTTCACTGCACATTCGATACTTAACTTCCCAATCAATTATTTTTGAGCTAAAAAATTTACTGACATCTCAGAAAAAAAAAACAAACTTGAAGAGAAATTGGTAGCTGATATTTTTGCTAATAAGTTACCTGATACAAGCAAGTTAAGTCATAATTCTCTAATGATTAGCAAAAAATAATTGTTTAAAAAAAATAAATTTTAATGACTTTCTAAAGATATTAATGAGTGTAATTAAGCTTATACAAAGTCGATGAAGTTAATTTATTAATATATTCAGTCAATTTGAATGCATTGAAAATGAACTTTGTGGTTTTAGAACACTTATCAATTGAATTATGGATTAAATAGTTTACCAAATGATTAGATCGATGTCAGATTGGTATAATAATGATACAAGATTAATCTGTTTAGATAAAAAATTTAAATCAATTATAAATTTCAATCTGTCAAGTCAATCTTGTCAATTGATAACAAATAATTGAAATGAATTTCCAACATTAACTGTAATTACATGAATAATATTTTTTTCTAATCACATTAAATTTATTAGAGCAAATAATTCATTGATTCATAATTAATAATTGAAATAAAAAATAATTAAATGAGTTGTTAAAAAAAAAATAGTTAATAATAATATTATTAATCTTTATGCTGCTTTATTGATAGAATATTTAAAAGAAAAAGATTATTATAAATTAGAATGTAAATATTTTCTGAGTAAAAGAGATATCAGTTAGTGACTTAAGACATTTTACAATACATTAGGCTTAGCTTTCAAATAAGTTGATACTTAAAAAAAAAAATAATAAATAAAAAAGAAAGGAAGTTATGGGAAGATGATATTCGGCTTTGGATTGTATAAAATTCCAGGCAATTTGTAAAGATTTTAATGTCATTTGCCGACAAAGTTGAGCGGGTGTACGCGTCTTAATGTAAACGTACGAGCGCTAAATCAGCAGTATTTTTGGAGGATAGATATACGTATATAGTCTATCCTGCTTACTGCCAAAAGAAATGAGATGAGAAGCATAAATGAAGCATGAGAAGAGCAACGGTACAAGATTTGCCGTGCGAGTGATGATGACAAGCGACAGTTGATGATGATATTCCACGAATAATTATAATGAGACTTGTAATATCCATTATGCCTAAGATGATATGTTTTAAATATTATACATAAACGTAAGCAATTTTTGATCCTCCAAGAAAACTGGATATTATAAGTTAACGTAAACGGATAATTAATGAACAGTTAAATTCGGATAATAAATATAAAAAAGCTTTTATCAGTTTTTTCAATAACAATTATATTGAATTGACAGATAAAATAAAATTGTTTATGCTTTAAAAGGCTAATGTTATGTGATCCAGTTATACGAGATATTTTTTAAGGTGGTTTTCATTCATTTGTGATAAAAATAATTAGTGTTTTATTTAAAACACAAGAACTTAAAAGTCATTTCATCGTTTTATCATAATGGATTGGATATATTTGACAGCTTAAAGGCTGTCAAACTATTTTCAAGCTTGAATTATCAAGAGAAAAAAATCATTCAAGTTATTCTAAGTTCAGTTTTCCTTAACTGTTATAGAGATAAACAGTAATGGGACATAAATTGATCAGATTGTTTAAAATAAACAACAAAAAAAAGTATCCAAACTTTCAAGTTGAACCTTTTTCAAAAATAAATTCATACATTTTACTTCTTTAGCAGAGTAAGAAATGATTAAATCCAACTTCGAAGAATGAATATAAAATGTTGTTGAGAATGTATTATTAAAAAAAAATGTTACCTATTATTTGGTTGACTCAAATCGACACTTCATCTGAAACCCTATCTTCAGTTTCTTTTGAAAATTTACATGATTCTCTCATCAACAGAATTGTACATCCACCCATCGACCTGTTAATTTTACACATTGGGTATTGAAATGAATAAAATTTCATTCATCTGACCACGTTATATGGCAATGTAAATTATTATGGTATTGACAGGAATAACAAGAAGTAATAGTAATACATTTAGTGTTACGGTCGCTGTTAGCACGGTTAAACTATAGCTTTTACCGTAGTCTTTGAGAATTGCCGACGACGAGGCCGTGGTCACCATCACCGTCCAATAAAACTTGTTCACCATAAAACACAACGCGTCACCAGTAAAACGACGTATGTACGACGTTGGTACGCATGGAGGATGGTTGACGCTAAAAGCATCACCTTTGGCTTGTCCATCAGCACGGCCATATGCTGTCATTTGTAAGTTATCCACGCTTAAATACTTCTCATATGAATTTGTCAGACGTTCTTTCGTTACGACTGTTATCTTGGTTGATGGGCTTTCAAAGTATTACGTACGCACGTATCATATTCAGCGAGTTGTATCAAATGTTTGCACGTCGTGAAAGTTGGCATGATCTGAGGCATATAAGTCGTATGGCAATTCTTAAAAAGTGTTCTCTTTGATGTTTGCCGCACCGGAATTTCCTTAGCCAAGCATCTCTCCTTCAGCATGAAACCGGATGTCGTACGTATGATGGACGAGATCAAAGACCAAGCGTTTGGCCCAACTACTTCACCGTCCAGCTTTCCGCGCCTCCATCACCGGAAACTATAAACACTCGGAGAAAAAAGGAATGGCTAAAATCACGTTGGACCATAATAACTGCAAGAGTTGAGAGTTACATACACGTTATATACATTAAATGTATACATTAGGACCAAGGGTGAACGTAGACCGACCAAGTAATTGCCAAGGAGCCAAGTAGAGAATCTTTTCCGCTAAATTGAGCTGTTTCCGTCGAGATGAAATCACCCTGGTGGCTGCTGCTACTGCTTTAGCCTTTGTCATGACCAAACTTTTCCTCCGGGAAACTGGGAAGATAAAAAAAAAAGCTAATCAGACTTTTTCAGAGACTATACAAGAATTTGTTGGAAATACTCAATAATCCATGCTATGTCTACCTGCGAGCTCGAGTAATATTCTCCCATTTTGCGCTTATGTATATATATTCAACGACTCCTTCTTATCTTGTTCTTATATCCAAGGTATTTTTCCTTATTATGTACAAGAACTGTACTGAGATATAATATTCCAGAATGATGATTGGATTTAGAAAATATGTGTTTACTAGACGTTTCACGGAAATAGAAACATGTAGGATGCTACTTTAGATTATTCACTTTATTCATTCAATATTTTCATTATTATCAGCTAAATAAATTCATACAAAATTCAATCTCATTTGCTAAAATTGATTAAAAAATCATCATGATTATGATCAAAGATTATTGTAAATTATCATACTTATCTATTCGGTTAATTGCAAATATTTTTAATATCCTCATTAATTAATGAAATTAATCTCTATCTTCAAGTTGAATAATTGCTTATTACTTTCTATTAAAATATTTCTCCATGGGATTACTTGAAAAATACAAAAAAAAAACTATGATGATTAACTGAATGTTCATTCAGTGATCAGACCACCCTATAAATTGATAAAAATAGATAAATTGCATTTACTAGATTCAACCTGGCAATTTATTGCATCTGTATACGCAGGCGTCTTAATTACTTTGATCGCACAAGTATAAGTATATTAATTGCCAGTACGCCACGCACCGAGTGCTTGTACATTAGTTGTGCTATTAATAAAATTCCAAAAGAAACGACTTTGCCGCACATGAGTCGTCGCATTTGCACTTTATTCAACCGTGGAATTGGAATGATTCCCATACGGTTAAATGGTAAAAATGATATTCACCAATTATTTAACTGAATGGTAAAATATTTCAAATGATCACTCCATATAGTATGGGTCATGTTAAAGATTATAGATATTGAGTGTTTTGGTTGATCGAGTCACTAGCTATTTGTATTTCTGCTCGGGCCACCCTGAAGGCACGGAGTACGGACCGTTAACTTGCGCCCGGGTTCATTATACCAGAAAACCTGAATTAATTAACAAATTAATTATATAAACAGAGCCATGAAAAAGCGATATTGGCAACAGACATATGCGTTTGCAATACGCCGGAGGGTGGACGAATGTAAATACGTCCAATGCAATGACTGGAATAATAATAATAACAATAACAAAATCAAATAAACTGTGTAGAATATATTCTCTATTAAAGCAACAGAGTCCTACTTCGCCTATTCCCAGTGTTATTTTAAAATAATTGCCTGCAAAAAAAGTTAAATAAACGACGAGGTATAAAGATTTTTTATGTTTTTATATCTACTCTGCTATTTCTATAATTACTAATAAATGCCAGGAAAGCTTTGCTGATGATATAAATTTTTTTATGACTGTTTGAATTAAATTTGAAACATTATTGTTTATATAGAAGTTTAAAACAAAAAACGTTTACCCATCAGAAGAAATGACTTGATGAAAAAGGTAAAAAATAATAGATATTTTTGTTGGGTAATAGACTATCAGAGTAGTAATAAAATATTTAAAAAATTATTTTTATTAACCGTTTACTAAACTGAAAAAAAGCCAAATGACTCATAAAAGATATTTTATGAAAGAGTTTGAAAGGAAAGCAATTTTTTTTCCATTAAATATTATTTCTTTCCTAAATGTGGGTGTCAACCTGAGTACTTTCTATATACCCAGTAATAATTTGAAATTTGTAGAATTCATCAGAAGCCACGATGTGCAGGTGGTGTTCCAGTGTATATTAAAGAAAGTACATAAATAATTTGAATCGTTATTTCGTAGCATCTTGGTAAGATATAAAGTGGACAGAAATAGAGTCCAGATCTATAACTATGTAGTATGGTAGCGGTTCACTTTAAGACCTATTACAGGATGCCACTTTGGCTAGTTCACGATAATCATTGAAAATCACTAGAGAGTGAGAGCAACAGCGACTCACAAAATTGGTAATTATCTTAAATTGGCCTTAACTCAGAACCCAAGTTTTTCATGGATTCTTCAGCGTCCGGTTTCTCCAACGTGTCCGCCCAGTAGATCTTTGGATTATTTCCCAGAATCGCACCGGACCAGTGAGTCGTCAAAGTAGAGTGATGGTACATGGTGATAATGATGATCGATCTACTGGCATGTTACTAGACAGTTGACTTCAGCCATCATCATCATGGCTTATTAATTTATTTGACATGTTCTCTGATGCCTTGTATACGTGTATTATTGTGGTGTATTTCATATTTGACGATCACAGCAAGTACTTGAAATGCAAATAATCCAGCTGATGGTGATGTATGCAAATGCTTGAGTCACTCGTATCGACAGGGTAAGACGAGTAGGATATAACGGCTAAGTATATATTACGCCAGCTCTAGCGATTCCCCAACGTTTTCACGCGCAAACGATACTTAACTCTGATGTTTACATGAATGGCTAAATCAACAAGGGATGTATAAGTAGGGTATACAAGAGTATGGAAAGGGCCAAGTACCTATATCTATACTAAATAATAATGATGCTTGCTTGCTTCAAGGTTCATCGAGAAAATCTGACCAGTTTCTGATTTGTCTGTAGACCAAACTCAATAATTACACATCACTAAGCTCAGCAGATGATTTGTATTCCATCCCAAGTCCAGAGTGTTCATGAAAAATTAGTAAAATTTGGTGAAATGAATTTCAAGATGTTGATCAGTGATTCCACCAGCTTGGATGGTCCATGAGTGTACTGAGTTTACCCTAAATGATGTGGAAACAGGTAATAATATCTGAGCAGATTTTTTTACCAATGATCAAGAAGCATTGTGGGCCTAGGAAATTTATTCTATTATGTATGAGGGTTAGGGAATTTGTTAGGTGGTTAGTAAAATACATAAATGGGCCCTATCACTGTCGCATTAACAAAGCCCACCACTGACGTGGTTATGACGGCAACAGGATACCTCGCTGGGCCAGAAGGGAATGCTCTTGAAATAATAATCATCATTCATGTGCAATAATGATGATAATGGAAGGGGGCTTATGCCTTATACATATATAAACCCGCGGCCGAGATTTTTCTACTGAATAGAAATCCTCTCTCCTGGTTTCTCGCTCGAATGCATCATCGAATCTGAATATGGATTTTTTCTTTCACTTGGCTCTTTGTCGAGCTGTCTCCACCCACTGTCATATTACTCCTTATTACTCCTGGGACGGCAAGTCCTCCCTCGTTTCTTCTCTTTCACCTCTCGTCTTTTTTGTTTTTACGCCGTGTACTTGCTCATTCTTTCATTCATTTTTTATCTAGCTCCATTTAGGTACTCGCTATATTCATTATTTCTTTCTCCATCATATACAGCTTGTCATTTATGTCTACTTTTACTTTTTTTTTTTATTTGGATCTGTGATCGATTATTTGCCAGCTCTGCAATTATTGATAAATCACTCCTTCTGATATCTTGGCAGTATTTATTGTAATATAGCATTTAGTCTCTCCCAGACCAAGGGTCCAAAGCCAGAATGTCAATAATGCTTTGTCCAACTCAACAATTAATTCAAATGCAAGAGTTACTTACCGATTAGCCTAGGATTTAAATTCAAGTACAACTATATTAAAAATTTATTCATATAAATATTAAAAACCAAAGAGAAAGCTTGAAACGACGTTTTATACTTTCTCTATCTCTTATTGCTTGAATGTCTGTTCAAGAAATAAAATAAAAATATAGTTGTCTTTTGAAATTCTTTTGTTAATTATATAAAATTTTTTTTATGAATATAAACAAATAGTTTATTCCAATGTGGATCATCAGCATTCTCATATAAGCTGGTCACAACTTTGCATACAACAGCTGGACCAATAAATCTATCCAGACTCGTTATAAGAAGACGATAAAAATACTTGAAAAAAATTTCGTTGCATATTATATCTGCAGTTTGGAATCTTTCTCTTTTATCTTCTTTATTTTTTTTCTTCATTCAACTGCTCTTACTCTTTTTTCTTTATCTCTACCACTGTAGCATTTCTCACTCCTTCCACTGATTTTTGTAAAGGTACCGCGCGCGTGGTTACGCCTCCGGTCCAACGACTTCTTACCAGCCGACCTCTCGATCCTGCGACCTGTAATCTTCTCCCCAAAATGCGCCTGCTCTAATTATATATAGTTACTCTTCAGTATACTAGAAAATTTTATCTTCTTCTTTTTCATTTTCTCCTTAATTAGTTTTCTTTAATAAACCCGATAAAATGTGCACCCATTTAATGAGGTTTTTTTGTTGTTGTATCTGTCACAGGTACTTAGGCCTTGAATCAAGGCTGAGTGGTTCAGAGAGTGCTACAGGAGCCGACGGAGCTCCGCAGATTGGAGCGGGTGTTATCGGACCAGCGAGTGCCGAAAGGAATTGCAAAAGCTCGCACTTGACGATCAAACAGCAGGGAATATGTTCACGCTCGCCTCCAATTCTCCAGGCAAGTATAGAAGACTCATTTTTATTGTCTGTCTATTTCTTTTTCTCTTGCTTTCTCGTGAGGAGCCTGAAGGCTTTCGACTGCTTGAGTTAACATATTTGATAAAAATAAAAAGAACCAAAGACGATATATATGTGTTCCTGAGTGTGGGACTTGGGTTGCGGCATCTACGAAAGGAAGCTTTAGAGGTATAAGAGAACGTTGCTACTACTTATAGTAGTGAATATAAATATTCATTAACGTTAATGTTTTTAACTTTATAATAGATAATAAGGCTAAAAACTATTGAGATATATCTCAGCAAATAAAAGGTTCACACGATAATAAATGTGCCTTTGATTTAGAAGATGAAAGGAATTCAAGACGAAAATTATTGTTCTTAGAGACATACCTATTTTTTTTTTCTGCTGTCGTCATTAGTCTATAACCGGTGTGTGTCGTTTACAGGCTATAAGTGCTGGGGCTAGGCTAGCCATCGAGGAGTGCCAGTACCAGTTCCGTTCAGCTCGATGGAATTGTTCAGTCAGCCCGGATAATCCTGAAAACATATTCGGTGGAGTGATGCTAGTCAGTAAGTACAAGAGAGCTTCTGTTGCTGATAGACTCAAGTAAAAGTGATTTATTTCAAATGCACTGACAGAAAGACTTTACGTAATATACAATATTGTTTTTTTTTTACGATTTATCAATTTGATAGCTTGATCAATCTCTTTAAATAACACCTAACTCTAAAAAAGAGCTTCCATTTAGCATAAAAATGATGCTTGTCAAACTTTTTTATCAGTTACTAAATATTACTATTAATTTATCAAGAATAATTATCAAATATTTCAGCTATGTTCAACAAAGCAATCAACTCAGTAAACATTCTAAAAAGTTTTAATTTATTTCATAAATTTTTCTAGCAATTATAAAATATTGTTGATAGGTCATAAATAATATTTTCAATCATGATTAGAAGCTATTTTCAATGTATTAAATGAAATATAATTTAGAATTATCAGCAATCTATGCAATCAAACAGATATTTGCTATCATTTGAATATATATTGTAATACAAGCCATTCACTGCAATAGCATTAGCATTTTTTCAATTGTACTATTCCCCAAGTTATTTATAAACTCATTTATAAATCAATAAGAAAATCTCCAACTAACATATTTGCTGTCTATATGCCAATTCTCGTCTCAGCAGTATATAACTGAAATAGTAACGAGTTAATCTACTTGCAGACAGTCGTGAGGCAGCGTTCGTGTACGCAATCTCAGCAGCGGCTGTTGCCTATAGCGTAACCAGAGCGTGTTCCAGAGGTGAACTCACTGACTGCTCTTGTGACATGCGAGTAAGGGCCCGTCATCCCAGTCATTGGCAATGGGGTGGATGCAGTGAGGTATAACCATTTATAACCTTCCATTTTCATTGGCTAATTATGCTCATTGTTTTCTCTAACATTTGTATTCTTCTCTGTCGCGTATTTGTTCTTTTCTTGCAAGACATAAAGCCGTCATGTGAATGGATGCATTTCGCGTGAGCAGGTGACCCCTTGTAGACATTGTGAGCTTACAAGGGGATTAAGAGGACTAAGCTTGTTAAGTTGCAACAACCCCCTGGAGCAACCACGGGTTACCACGACAGAGAAATGTGTATACATATTTATATGTCCAAACTCACACGATGATAGTTTTTTCTTTATTCAAACGGCGTATATATTTTCTTGGGGTGAAGTGTGCTAACGTATTAGTTGTCTTCGGTTATGTTTGTCCGCTAACGGAGTATTTGTTGACGTGAGCTCTCATTGTATGAGACTGTCGTCACTTGAGAATCCGGGTGAGGATAACAATGTTTGCGTCCACCATGATCACTTGCAAGCGACTTAACAGCTCACGTTTTCGATTTGTTTTCTTTTATATACACATATATTTTAGTAAGGATATACCTTGCCATCATTTTTCTTTTTCTTCAACATTCTTCACTGATGATATTTGCTTACAAATTACTTGTATTTATTGTAGGATATACATTTCGGTGAAAAATTATCAAGGGAGTGGTCTGATGGCGCCGAGATGCCGATAAAGGAAGGCGATTTACATGGACCCAAAGGATTGGCAGGCCAGCTAATGAGGAAACACGACAGTGAAGCTGGAAGGCGTGCTGTACGTTCAAGGATGCAACGTGTTTGCAAATGTCACGGTAAAATGCTCATTAAATACAGACAATGTCAAATCCCACGTATTATTCTCATAAAATTTATCATTTCCTCATTTTTATTATCATCACCTTCGTCACCTTTTTTAGGTATGTCGGGTTCCTGTAGCGTTCGAGTATGCTGGCGAAGACTTCCTGCTTTCAGAGGTGCAGGATCTGCTTTGGCAGCTCTTCATGAAGGTGCTGCATTAGTTCGTCTAGTGCAGAGGGGTGATAGACGACCTGCGAGACTTAAACCCGCTAGACCAGACCTCAAGAGACCAAATAAAACAGACTTGGTCTATCTTGAAGACAGTCCTGATTATTGTGAGCGCAATCTCACGTAAGTGCAGCATAAAAAATTTAAAACCCTATGAGTAATTAAAATGTTTAATCATCATTTCTTTTTGTAGCTTGGGGATTCCTGGAACCCGAGGTCGAATATGCAATCGCACGTCTCTTGGCCTTGACGGCTGTCGACTTCTCTGCTGTGGACGAGGCTATCAAACTCGAGTCCGTGATGTCACAGAAAAATGTAAATGTAGATTTGTATGGTGTTGTCGAGTGCAGTGTGAGCTTTGTCGACATACGCGTGAAGAACACGTTTGTAATTAAGCATTCCACTATTTAAATGATTATTAATCCAATATCAAATGATGATCTAGCTATAAAAGTGACAGAGAAATAGAGAGTTTTCACTTCACTAGCTTTATAACTGAACATCAATCATTTGTCTGTTTTTTTTTTGTATGTATGTCAATCATCTCTTTTTAATATGTTACATCTATAATGTCGAGATAGTATCCTAATTCAACCAAAAAACATGGGCCGTATCAGGCTCTTCGTCCAAGATAAAGAGAAAAAAATAGATAAGTTATAATATACTACTATGATATCAACGATTAATAGCTATTAACTAATTAATTAATTAATAATTAATAATAATCTGCCAATGATTGTACATATAATCCTTTTTTTACATTTAATCGGTTATTGTTGTATATATATTTATAGCAAGTGAGGGATATTGTACTGAATTATTTGGATTTCCAATGCTGTTTATTGGGTGTATTGTTTTATCCAGGAGAACAGTATGGATTTGTTTACTAATTGAGTAGACAAACCGCATGTCCATATTTTATAGATTTTTTAGTACTTTTTTTTACATAGACGATCAAGATCTTTATAAAAATAATATTAAATAATAATAATTATTAAATACTTATGCTAAGACAGATGATGAGGAAACAATATAGGCCATGGGGGATTAACTCGCGGCAGTGACGATATACAAAGCACAGTATTGAAAATAATTGGTATTTATATATATATATATATATATATAAATATATATATATATGAAATATAAATATATAAATAGTATAGCTTTTCGAATATCTTATATTTCTTAAGAAATTTTTCGACAAAGCTCTAGACTATCTTATTTTTAGCTTATAATATTTGTATGTATATGTATGACCTGTATTCTTAAAAGTATTTATAAATATATTTAAAAATTGTCCATGTATTTTATCAATTTATTGGTATATTATTTATTTGAATTGAAAATAATTTTATTTTATTTTTAAATTAACGAGTATGTTTTTTTCCTTTCATCTTATTCATTTTGCTCTCTTTTCTCTGATAATACCACGTAAGTACAGTTGTTATTGTAAACAAAGCACCAAATATTATTCCAATTAATAAACCATAAAAGAATTTTACATCTTCATCAAAAGTTCTTATCGTAATCCCTTTTCCTACTGGCCAATAATTTACAGCGGTTTCTTTATTTCTAGCAGTATAGCTTAACCAAAAGTTTATCTTATCAGATGCTGGAACGATTCGATCTCTTAACGCCAAAGATATTTTTTTAGCGAATTCACGATAACTTGATACTTGACTTAATTCTTCTATGGCTTTATAAACATTATCGATAGAATAATCATCATTTAAAAGCACACTAAATCCTAGTTCTACTGCTCGTAAAGCATTTTTCGTCTCTTGAGTATTTCTCGGGAAACATAGAATAGGAGTACCATGAAATGCAGCTTCCAAGAGTTCAATGTCACTGCAGTGACTTAGGAAAGCTCTTGCACGAACATAGCCTAGGAAAATAATTTTTTTTCGGTTGTGATTTGATCAAATTATTGACAAAAAAATTAACAAAGAATAGTCAATAAATTACCTATGAGATCTTGACGATCAACATTCTGATGAAGGAATAAATTTTCAGGCTTTTTCTTAGCAGAGGCTCTAGTTTTCCAAGCAACTGCTTGACCTTGTCTACCTTGAGGGAGTCGTTCAGCAATCTTTGTAATTAGCTCAAAATGATTATCTTCTAATGTCACTACTATTGTACCAAGCCTAAATTCTACCAGATCTTTTTGAAGAGCCGGTGGTAGTGGTTGAACACCTCTACAATGATGACAACCAATCTAAAAAGAAAAAAAAACAAACCGATTAATGATTGATTAAATTTTTTTTTAATTATTTATTTACCTCCACTAATCGATGAGTCAATGGTGCAAAATTTAATCTTACGACTGGATCACTTCCCCATAAGAAAAGCTTGACATCAGAATACCATTCATCTAATAAATTTCTACTGGCATGGCTTAAATATCGTTGAGTTATTTTAATTGCAGGAAATACGTAATTGCCTTCAATATTTGCAATTTCGGTTTTCATGTTCAAGTGTGACCAAAATCTTTCTATAACACCACTAGTGTAAATTGGAATGGCCATCTTAGAGTTGTGGATTACATAGAGCTCTTCTTCATATCCATCTGCCCATATGACAGGTATTGAATCAATGTTTAGAGTCCAAGGAATGAGGCAAGCATCGTGTCTGAATAAATATAAAAGGATATTAGAATAATCAATATGTCCAAGTGTATTGTTTAGAAATAAAGTTAACACGTAGTTTCACTTAATTATTACAGATAATCAATAATACTTACCTAACTGCTGGAAATATTGTAAAAGTAGGTGCGATTTCTATTACTGTCTGATGAATTTTCTTATCACTTAAAAAAACTTCACAAGCTTTCAACGCTTTATCTTCGTTTTTTAAATTTTTTTCTATTGTAAAGTTTAATTTTATAACCTCAACATTTATAAGATTTTCATAAACATCGTTGGAATAAATTGATGGCACAATTAAAGTTGCATCAATTCCTTGGTCAGAAAGAGTATTTGCAAGTAAAGATAAATCATAAACTTTCTCAAATCCTATTACCAATGCAGTTTGAGGGGGTTTCAAGAGTGTTGATGCATGTGCAAAACAAAGGATACTTGTAAAAAGTAATGTGTAAACAATCATTTTTACCATAATGTTTCGTATTAAAAATGTGTATGTAAAGTCTTTTTCTAAACTATAAATTGTTCTAGAACTTTCTTATGTGCAAACTATCATGGTGTACTTAATTCAAGGCGTATTAATACTTGAGGACGAAGAACTGCCGGCACACTGACTCCGGTTTTACTTTTGTGTTGTGTATTTTGATGATTTAAAAATAGAAATCTACTCCAAAAAGATCAGCTGGCAAAATATTGCAACACTAACGACACTTAACGACTAATATAGCAACTAAAAAGCCCGCGTTGCAGAAATTTAGTTCATAATTCGCTCATCACGTGTCAGTGCTATCGTTTTTTTTAACTACGTAAAAAGTGATAATCTTTTAAAAATTTGTTGCGAAATTTTAAGAATAAACACGTTATAAAAATTTTATTTTCACAATGAATTTTGCAAATAATCCTGGCAAACCTCAAGAATCAACAACGGCAACATCTGCTCTTCCAGCAAGTATGTATTATATTGATTAATTCTCGTTAAAGTAAGGTTATGAATGAGACGAATAATTAATATTTGTTTATAGCATCAACACCAAAATTTTCTTTGAGCAATGTTGGTGCAGGAGATGCTGGGAAAACCTTACCAACTCTGACAGCTATGCAAAGCCAGGCAAAACCTGGACAAATGTTTAATTTTCCTTTGAATTCATCATCAACTCTATCATTTGGTTCTAATACGGGAATGGGAACTAATCAGCCTACATCGGCTCCATCAGCAGGTACAACCCTTAGTACGGGTACAACAGCCGCACCAACTAGTGGTTTGACATTTGGAACAGGCACTCAATCTATTGGTTTTGGTACACCTAACACAACTGGCACGACTACAAGTGCAACATCAACAACTTTTGGTACTGCAGTAATGTCTACTCCAGCTACTGGTTTCTCTCTTGGTGGTAAGTATTTCATACAGATGATAAAAATAATCGAAATGATATTTGAACTCAAGAAATAACTTTCGACAGCTACTACTTCGACTTTAGCAGGATTGACTCAAAGTACTACAACTGCAAGTGCTACAACAGGATTTAATTTAGCTGTAACAACTAGCGCTCCCGCTATAACATCAGCTTTTTCACTTGGCTCAACGACTAATCAACCAGCTTCAACGATGTTGAGTGCCTTTTCACTTCCTGCTGGAACAACAACAGCAGCTACAACGCAAAGTACAGGATTCAGCCTCGGTAATACTTCAACATCATTAGGGTTTTCTTTAAATAAATCGACCGCAGCTCCGACTACTACGACAACTAATAGTACAATTGCTACTACGGCGGCAGTACCAACCACCAATGCAGCACAAACTACTTTAGGATCAACAACCACAGTAAGTTCTTCATCAAGTAGTGGACAAACCGGTGCAATGAACTTCTGTCAATTGGAAGAGGCTATAAATAAATGGACCCTGGAATTGGAAGAACAGGAGAAAGCATTCATGAATCAAGCAGCACAAATAAATGCATGGGACAAATTGCTGATTACTAATGGAGAAAAAATTGTTACTCTCAATCAACAAGTCGAAAAAGTTAAGTTAGAGCAAGAGCAGCTGGAGCAAGAGCTAGATTATGTCGTTAGTCAGCAGAAAGAATTGCAAGATTGTTTGGTACCATTAGAAAAGGAACTGGCATCTGTTTCTGTATCAGATCCAGAACGAGAATATACTTATAGGCTAGCAGAAAAATTGGATACGCAATTGAAACAGATGTCTGAAGATCTTAAAGAGATAATTGAACATCTTAACGAAGCTAATCGGGCACAAGACTCTAGTGATCCAATTGTACAGATTGGGAAGATTCTAAATGCACACATGAACAGTCTTCAGTGGATAGACCAGAGGACATCAATTCTCGCACAAAAAATCCAGCAAATCGATCAAATGCATCAAAATTATAGACAAGAAAATGAACGAAGTTTCAATTTAGCTTACAATTAATTAAAAATTTTCTATTTTTTTTTTGTAACGTAATTTACTGAGATATTACGCTAAGTCATGTTTTCAATAATAAAATTAATGTTTCTAATAAAAATAATTTATTCTTATTTTACTCTAATCCTTATTAAGATATAGCTACGGCAGGTATAAAGTAATGAAATTTTATGCTATCTGTTAAATTAAGGTGTAAATAAACTACCCTTTCGTTACGTAAGCTGCATGTTACAGTATCAGGATGAACTGAATCCCATGTATGTATTATAAAAAAACGTCTGATATCGACAGTTACTGATATTTCATCTTTACCTGATTCATCTGGTCGAGGAACGTTAAGGTCTTGGAAATGTGTTGCAACGCTTGCTACATCTGTATTTATTCTTAGAATGAGAAGTCCATTATTATTTGCTATAATGGTAAGGTAAGGAGACATATTTTTCATTTTTTCCACAACGTTTCGAATGTGCTTCAGAGACGGTAATTCTATTGATATCTGTAACAAATAAGGTTTTTTTTTTATTAACAAGAGTATGAGACTGAAAAAGTAAAATATAACTCTACTCAGAGAAGTGGTTTTTTTCTTCCTTTGTTTCTAGAAGTTTAGAAAATAATTTACTTTTGAATAGTCTTACAGATCAAAAAAAAAACCTACATTAAAATTAGGTATATCTGGAACTTGATAAGCTTGCCAATCCTTTCTCTGAACTACTTTGATTGGTACATCATGGACGCACTGCCAAGAATCAGTTGTGAGAGAAGGTAGTTCAATCTCCAGAGTCAGACAAGGTTGTTGTTTATTAGTGAGCTTTATTTTAACACTCCTGGCCGTTGCTTTAAGAGATGTCAAGCTCTTTGTTAGCATAAGAGTATCAAATTCACAATATATTTTATTCTGTTGTTCACTAGCTCCTACCATCGAGTACTCCTCAAAAAAATGATCACGATTTAATTCAGCCCAAACGACTGGCGATCGACACGCGTCATCAAGAACAATAAAATATAATTCATCAGGTGTAATTTGTAATACACAGGATTTTGACATTTTTGATATAGCTGTAACAGTATCTAGAGAATCATAACATAGGTTAGTAAACAAACATAAGCATTGAGGAAAAATACATGTTTAAAATGATATGGACAATGATTTATAATTACTTGTGAAATCCCGCATAGCAAATGCATTTATCATTTTACAACGAAACCTCATTTTTATGGGTTTTTAATCATTAATTATTGGCAGACGAATGTAGCAATGCTTGACGAAAACAATCAGTGATTCGGCGGCAAATTTGGCGTCACTTTGAAGTGCTTTCCTGCCGATGGTAAAATAAAGATTAGATTTAATTATTGTACCAACCGTCAATATAAAAAAATCAATCTTATCGACGGAAAAGTTCCGGTTTGAATTTTTGCAAATAAACAGACCTAAGTGACTGTCAACTATAAACAACATTGTAATGTACATCAATTTGTTAATAAAAAAGTAATTTAATGAAATATTTTATATGTTGAAAAGATTATATGAATTGAAATTCTTTTATTCATCAAAGGAAGCCAAGGGTTCTTTTAATTCTATGTTCTAATTGTTTACAAAATATAATTGAAAGAAGTATTTATGAAACAAGTAGAAAATTTTTAATCGATCATACTTGATACTTTAAAGTCATTAGAGGTAATAAATGATCTAATTATGGTACGCTCAATTAAATTTCATCGCGTGCACGAATAATCATAACATCTGTCAATTGTATATGTGATTATAATTATAATAATAAAACTTGTGTATTACAGGTTATACTTGGGAACGTGATCAGGGTGCGAATAGGAATATTTTATTTCTTATAACAAATATGTAAATGAAAAATGCATTGATCGATGTATTATGTGATCATGAAATATACAATACCAACAATTGGTAGGAATCATGAATGGAAAATAAAAAAATTCGAGTAAATAATTGGTTATGGAAACAACGACATAATTCAATTCTAGAGACTTTTGGAGTATTCATAAAAATTTCACTATTCTTCAAAATTACTGTAATTTAATTCTATTGGATCTGTTTGTTTTCAGCTTCTTGCCAATGTTTGGCCATCAATTGATGGTTATGCTATGGTTAAACCATTCTTATGACTTAATTAAATTTTTTTCTAAAGCATATTTTAATCATTGTTAGCATAACTGGCTGAAAAATAACAGTATATAATAGAAGATAATTTAATTGCATCATGACAGCATTTAATTGTATTATAACACCAGTATGTTGGCTGTCAGTTTAAAATATTCTCCCTTTTTACTACTTAATCATTTTCCTTTTTTTGTGGACTGCAATATCGAATGCTTAGATGAGACAGGTGGTAAAACACGTGGCACGCGAGCAAATGCACACCGGTGTTACTTTGTTCTTCGTTTATGTATACTTTATCTTGCTTTTTTTCATCTTATTGTTTAGGTCTATCATCCTGATCGTCACTTCGTTTCCATCTGGTGATATCACGAATAGCTTTATAAAATACTTATTCTATAAAGAGGAGGGAGTGGTTTACACAGAAGGACAGATCCTTGGAAAATTGTGCAATGGTAACGCGTGCATGTGTGAGCAGCTGCTTGATTATGCCCCTAAAAATCCGTACATAATTTTTTTTCTCTATTACTACACCCATCCTTCATCCTGTGGAATTCACATTCATTGAATATTGAATTGAAATTTGAAATGTTTCAGTCATGTTTTGGTATAAGAAACAATCTTCATGATGACTAAGAGATCCAGAGCAGCGGAAAATATCATGATGTTGTGTTAAGAGTTTTCCGGAGTTTATGAGCTTGTTTTTCTTGATGATTTCCGTGAAATCATCTGATGGAAAAAACTCGTTAGGAAGTCTAGAAAAAACATTAGTTTGAAAGTGAGTGTGGTAAATTTTTTAATTTTTGGTTAATAGATTTATTTTCTGGGTAAATAAATTTGGTGTGTTACAGCATTTTAAGTAATTACTCGAATGAAATTATTTGTTTTAGGTGGAGAAAAAAATTTTTAGAACGATGTTGAATCAATAGAAATGCTTAGGAGTTAAAAATAATTATTCATAAGAGGTAAGACCTTCAATTTTTAGTTAGAAAAGTGTAAATATTTCAATTTTTTCGTAACTTGGCTTATTTTTTGACTAAGTATCCGGTGTCCTGCCGAAAACACGAAAGCGAGCGAGAAATGTATAGAATAACCCAAAGGTGGTTCAACTTTCGTCCTGGAGAAAAAAACAAGACTAACCCTCTCTAAAATCTCACGAATATAGTATACCATAGAATAGAAATTAAATCCATATTAACAGTGATTATTTTATCATTGTACTATCAAATTTCGTTTATTTTCTAAAACAATATCTTAGTGCATTCTCCACAAGTGATATGCTTGATTAAATAATTAATGACTTGTTTCAGCTCTCATAACGACTGCACCATCATAACAGAACTGAGATTAAAAAAAGAATATAAAAATAATAACGTCTCTACACAGAAAATAAAGATGAGAAGGTTTGAATATTGTTATGTAACACATCACATGGGAACATCAGCGGCTACTTTTTTCTTCAGTCTCCACACTCACGCTTGTAGGAATGTCAATCTAACGCTTCTCTGTACTTATCAATAAGCAAATTGCTGGTAGAAAGATATATGAGATGACGTCAGACTGTGGTCCCGCATAGCAACCGAGAAGAGGACGGAAGGACAAGCAAACGAGCTGTTGGCGCGCACACGCACGAGGATCCTGGACCATGTGTGTGTCATGGGAGATACAATGACGATGAGGAATATACACGAGTTTTTGATGGTGGTACACGCTGGTCAATAACAAATAAAAAGCCATCTGCTGGTATTACATACACGTACGTGTTTTATGGATTAAAAACCATAGATAAATTTGTAGCTAGCAAAGTTTGAAATCATGAGGGTGTTGGAGTTGGTAGGCAGGGGTTGAAACAACAATCCAGAACAAATAGCATATGTTTATCTTTCTCAATCATACATTCAGAAGCATGTGATTTGAAAGATTGTTTTTTATGTTCAATCAGTTATATTATTTACTCATCCATAAACGTCTTTAATGCCACACAGAGACCACGCTATAAGTAATCACATGCAGGAATTTCATGCGTCTCTCTTTTACGTCTTTCTCATTCTGCCGGTGACCCTTCTTTTCCGTTTAATCGTGGTCTCGTATACACAAGCAGCGTGACTTTTGTCGATTTCGCGTTCCAAGAAGTCGATACTTTTAAATGGTTTCCTTGGTTATAATTAACGATTGCCTGAACCTACCAAAAACTTTTGGAGTCATTTAAATGATTCGAAAAGGGATAGGCATTTTATGTAGACCTAAATTATTTATAGAGTTGCAGTGCAATGAAAAATATAGACTGATTGCTGACAATTATAAATAGAGATTTGGCAGTGACGACGCATAACTTGATGTTGTTGCCAAGCCAACATCGTATAATGTATGTACAAGAATCAACAAGGAAATATATCTAGGATGCTAAACACAAACATAGATGATATCGGAGTAACGTTTTTATGATAGCAATTAATCGACCAAACTATGAATATCATGGCAACGTTTAATAAACAGAATTCCTTGGAGTCTAGCTGGAAATAATTAAAAGGAAAGACATTCTCAATTAAAGACATCAAAGGATCAAATTTGCATAAATTAATACTTCATTGATTAAACTTGAAAAAAAAAAAATAAATAAATAAATAACTTCTTTTGTTATCCACGTAATTACAACAATAAACAGGTATATTTTTCAAATTCACAATGGAATGCATTTGTAAAAAACAAAATAAAATCACGTTCCTTTGTTACAAGAATGTTTTATCAATGAACGATGGTGATAGAAATAGATACTCCCCAGACATCCTTGAGGATGTCTTTAATCTCTCTCATTCTAGTCCTTTTAACTTTATTTTTTGTTTACGGCGTCTCTTTAATTTGATAATTATGTTCAGTCAGCTTGATTCTAGCTATCAATGCAGATGAAAATTTAGGAATAATTTCCTGTTTAGTTCTAGCTTATCTCAATGCCGGAGGCGAGGAGTAGCACATGGTATACATCAAGCCTCCCCTCGGCATATATATTCGTTCTAACGCAAAGTATCCCTCCAGAACTTCGGACTTCCTCGGTCCTTTTCGGGGTTCCTTTTGATGTGCATCTTTTTCTATTTTTCTCTTCCTTTCTTTTCAACTTTCTCCATCCTATTCTTATTCACTTGGTCCCTGGGGATTTCTCTGTTCTTCTTCACTTGATTCTCGACATCGCGGTTGGTCGAAGCCCCCACCTCTTGCACCCGCGCGGGATCAGACTCTTAGCACGCTGCGACACAGCCCGACCGCGTGTGTATGTGTCGGCTCACATCGGCTTATTTCGTAGCCCGGCATTTATTCCAATACTCAGCCCTCTACTCCTTGATGTGTTCTCAGTCGAAATCGAGCGAGCGTCCTTAAAACGCGTGCGCACGTTTACTCACTAAACGTTTATTATTTTCTGCCGTCTTTCGCCTTTTTCTTCAAGCTTGATATTCTATTAAAAATTTTGAATTAAATTTAATCAAAAATTATTTAAAAAAAAAAACTATTATAATATTTGTTCATAAAATAGTGTACTTTTTTTATAAGAAAGAAATTTTTTCCCCGAATTTTAGTGTTCTCTCTGCGCAGTTCAGAATCCCTAGAGAAGCTAATCGTACGCAAACGCATATTCCTCTAGCCATTTCAGACACCTCTATAGCAAAAAATCAATAGAAACAAGTTAACTCTTTACGACATTGTTAATGTTTATCAATAATACATTAAAGAGATAAATAGAAGAGAATCAAGTGAACTTGTGCTAATTCATAGAAGCAGAGTATCTTCGGTGGGAAACTTATTGTTGACACGAGGTATTAAAGTATGAGGTTTGTTTTTAAAGCTATTATTGTGTGTTGATTGGTTATAATCGTGGTATAAAATACAGAAGGAAAGACAATTAATGTAAATGTTGGAATAAATACATGTGAAGCAGCTGTCATTTATCAAGATGATTTTTTGAATAAATGATAATGAATATAATTGTCTCAACAAGTAACAAGTGTAATTAATTATTGCAGCTGACAAGGAAAGAAAGGGCAAAATGAAAGGAGAATGTGTCATCCAACTCTGACAGTTCCTTACTTTAACAATAACATTAAGATATTTTGGATGTGATCTATGCCATGGATATCGTGTAAATAATTCATCATTTTGTGAATTGGAAACTTTACCAGTGTCTTTTGTAAATTTATAAATATACGGAAATTGGAAAACAATGCAACGCTTACCGGGAGATCTTCTTGTACCGTCCAAGTCTTTAGATATCAATGCTTATCATTCAACATTCTATTCACCACCACCCACTGAAGCGTAAGTTGATAAATAGTTTTTAATATTTTGCTGCTTAAAAGTAAATTAATTTTAGATTATTTTAGTATCATTTATCAATGTCAATTTAATTCGGACATTATAAATGATGATAAAAAATCTATGAATTACAGTGATGATATAATAAATTATGCTATTATGATAATCTGTATCTTTAATGTCATTACTTGATTTAATTATTATAATCTTTATTTTATTATTTTAGTATTATCAATTAATAATTTGTCATGATGTTTTATTCAAGCCAAATAAATTCGCAAAAACGAAAACTAGAGCGTGAAAGTGAGAAAGAGAGGGAGATAAATAAACTCAATGCAGCAGAAAATAAAGTCAACCGGAAGTTACTGGTTAATATCAATATCAACTGGAGATAAGCCGTTTTCGAATACTTCATGTGAAAAATGATTTGAATGATGAATAATACTTTTATTTTTCAATGGTTTATTTATTAAACAGAAGAGGCGTTATTTAAAGATTCAATTCTATACTGTTCGGAGAAATTTTCATTCATCCTTAGGGATTTACGTTTTCTTTTAAGTTTTTTCATACTGGGAAACTTAAAGTACTCCAGTGTTTCTGTTAAATGATTTAGGGAAGTTCATCGTCAATCCGGTTTGGCAACAAAATTTTTTTTCCCTTTTCTCTCTCCTTTTCTCGCTCTCTCACCTGTCAAGATTTAAAAGCGAATTCATGATGGTCAATGCCAGAGAAACATCCGCTATTCTTTCACAAATTTTTCTTTTGTTATACAAACTTTACGCAGCAAGTGAAAAGTCTAAAGAATTCAACAAAGTCAGAGAACCACTGGACTCTATTTGAATTCAAGATTAACATATACACATATATACTTTGCGAAATTTCATTTAAATTTGAAAGTTATACTTCAATGTTTCTCACGTATGAATCCATTAATTTATTCTGTCTTCAGTGTCATTTATGCTACCTCAGCATTAATTAATTATTAATTTCTAAATATTCTCTCAACTTCAGAAATGCAAAAAAATTATCTAGAATTTTAATTGATGATTTTGAATCAATTTTTTTTCTATGGAATATTTTGGAGCAATCATGTTTTACTAATCATTGGAAATTATATTAACAATATCAATGATAATTGTAGCAGATGATAATGGTATAGAAAAACGCCCCATAACATTCGCTACGCTCAAAAAAATTACAAGAAACTTGCTGCAAGCACATCTGCTCTTATGGTTTGGTGTTGAAATAATCTATATGAAACATAATATTGATTTCCGAATATTAATGGGAAAGTGGATGATATTTCGTAGGCGTCATGATCCATTTTAGCATGATAAAGACACACATGGATACATTCGGTCATCAGGATGAGCAGATGTGAATATTTATATTGACAGGATATAAAATTCTCACGGGTAAATGGAAGATTTACACGTAAAATAGCACACACTTGTCATGGGAACGAACACAAAGTACGAGAAAGAGGGTGGGGATAGTAACATAAGGTTTATTAAGGTGAGGTGCAGTAAAGGGGGATGATGAAACCCGATGAAGCCAAATGAAACCCCTAGGACTGATGCTTTTGCACCCCTGATTCGTTTTCATGACCCTCTATGGGCTTCCTTTCACCATGGCACCACTGCCATCAAGCGAGTTTGAAGGCCCTTGCACCAAGTATTACTTGATATACATACACTCGCTCGAAAGCTTACTGAAATTATTATAGGTCGATGCTCTAGTGTGTGTCTGCATTTAAAATACAACCTATGTGATGTGGTAGAATCATGACGGCATTGGTGGAGTATTTAATACTATGGTGAGCTTGGAACTTTTTCATACTAGTCAAGTTAAAGGGAGAAAGAGAAAACGAAAGAGTATGAGCAAGAACAAGGCAGGTGGTGACCAGATGTCTTATAGGGGCTTCTACCCTGACCCTCTCTTCATGAGCATGTCGATACGAGTACAATTTTGTACACTATCCTTCCGTGTCTTTGCGCTCGGAATTAAGAGACAAAAGTACTTACTGATAATTGTACCATATAATGATGAGCAGCACATGCAAAATGGTAATGCATATTTGAGAGGGTGATACACATCAAGCAATAAGAATGATTGATGTGCGATTGAACGAGCATGAAATTCACTGGCTTTTGTGGGAATTAATGTTCAAGACAAAGAGGTGACGTCAAATATGTAAAATGGATTATGTAGCTGTCAAGAAGAGTGCTTATGGTGATGGAAAGGAAAGACAAGAAAGCATGAAGCGGAAAGGAAGGAAGGAAGGAAGGATAGTAAAGACGCTAAAGGTAGATGTTAAAAAAACGGAAGGGGAACAAAATTGTACAACTGACTCTCACAGCTCTTTCTCTATGCGTGGAAGACATGGGGTCCTGACAAATAGAGGGGAACTTACCTACCAGAGGTTGGAAGCATGTATGTATTATACGTATATGCGTACACTATGTGCTATATAGGACATAGCAGATGGTTGCTTATATTTTATTTTCTCATATCGAGGGGTAGATAGCGACTACCCTCTGAGTGAAGCAAAACTTGAAAGATCTTGCGGTGACTTGCTCAAGCGTCTAGTTTGCATTCGATGTCAAAACTGTATTAAGATTTAAGACTGTCTCAGGATGATTATTTAAGAAAAATTTCAAGGTTTATCTGGAGGAACAGGAAACTCAGCTGACCGTAGTATAGACCCTACGATTCCTTGAATTTAAAGGGCCAGGTAGACTTGGAGCTTGGAAGGGAAGGGAAGGGATAAATGGGTCCAATACTATTAAATAAGATGACGGTCAATCTTTACTCCAGACTTTTTTGTGAAGGTTGACTATCGAATATATTGCAAATACTTTGTCCCACGGCCTTCAAATAGAAACTAACTTGATAAGATCTTGGAGACATATGGCATTGCTTTGCTTGAACGAATTCGACTTATAAATATGTGCGAATGTACGCTAACTTATAAAAAAATTTTAATCAATCTCGTTTTAAAGGGGGAGTTTTTATGCTACAACACTCGAAATAAATTAAAAAAATACACTTGAAATATTATTATTAAAAATTTCAGGATCAATTAAAATTTATTGAACTATCAGTTTTTTTCGCAGAGTAGTTGATAGCATAGCAACATGTTTATTTTAAATCCAGTTGGTCAAGGACCGATTTTGAAGGACAGGTTTTTTTTATTCAACTTCATTTCAGTATACAGTTACGAAAATTACATGCGATTAATTATCAATACGTATACGTAATTAGTGTTGTCTAAAAAAGGAATCATCAATATTGCTATTATTATTATTTTGATTGATATCTTTATTATCAAATGTTTAATGACTTTTTGACTTCTAAATTCGCAACAGGTAATTACAGTAATTAGTATGGAATGAATTGAAATAAACAATAGTTGAGAACTAATGAGTTGATTAGTTGAACTTCTAAATAAAAGTAATAATGATCATGTATTATGTTTTAATAGAACTTATTGTATAGAACCAAGCAATATTGAATATGCGGGTGAGTGACTTAACCGTCATTCTACTTCAGAATCATTTGGCGCGCGCTAAACATCATTTATCCTCGTCTGGACTAGAATAGAGCCTAGTAAACAACCAGCTGCTGCAGGGAAAGTCTTGAAACAGAGCTTACGATCGGCACGATTGACTATTACCTTCCACATAAGGGTAAGAAAAAAGTGGGAAGAGAGTAAGAGGGCTGGCAAGAAAAAAGTGAGAATGAGAAAAAGAAAGAAAACAAGACACAGCTGTCGTCTCACGCACCTGCCCTTACGGCGTCTCCCTGTCAGGATGTGTATGGCATAGGATGTACATATGTATATCTATCAGCAAAGGTCTCCGACCGCTGCGCCTAAAAATTAGTCTTTTGATACATAATCAAGATTAATATACACATACCAAGAAGCTATGGATTCTCTTGATCGGATTTATGTAATATAAATATCAACTTTGGCGGTTCATTACGCGTAATACTTGGAGATACCAGACTTATTGGAACTATGTTCAATTGCCACGTGCCAGCAGACTCAAGGATACCTACGACCGTTGGGCATTTAAAGAAAAAAATAGTTCTTTGGTGGGAGAACTTTACATAACTTTACATAATGACCCGTCTAAACTCCGATATTATGGAATAAGAAAAGAATATTTAGATGTAGAATGTCACATAAAATGGCAATGTACACTTGGGAGAAAATTAATTGGGTTTGAAAACATGTTGGTAACAATTTTTTTGACATTCTTAGTAACACTAGCACTTGAATGAAAATTTATTTCTCTTGAATATTTAAAGTCTAAGCACTTTAATTTGAACATTTGATGACAATAATTTATGAGTTTCAGATGTAAAAAGATTGAATCAAAGGAAATCCAATGTTATGCAATGTTATGGGAATCTCGAAGATGATCTAAGTTAAAAGTGATGTGACAGGATATTTTCAGATTAGAAAAAGGATAAAAGTTAAATCCTTGGTCAATCAATATTACATAAATTTTTCAAGCATTCAAGGATTGGTGTGCATTCTTACTCAAGTCTATACGATGAATAACGTTCATAATACTCGTTTCGCCCCCTGCACAGACAGCTGTGTCTGCATTCTGCAACCCCTGCTTCACGTACCCCAGATATTTCTCTCTTACTCAGTCTCGTCGTCCCCTGTGCCACTTTTTGGGGGAGGCTAATAACAATGACTGTGCGACACTGAAAATCCACATGCTGTAAAGCATATGCCATGCTAGTTGTATAAGCTCTCACACAAATGGTTCGATCTATTAAGAGAAAACAAAGACGGAAAACACACCAGACGGAAATTAGGAAAAATGGTCTGTTATTATTAATCCAAACATCACCATGCACCTTTATTAAATATCTTTTTTTAAATAAATAAATTAATCTGCAGACATTAAATATCACCCCAAGCTTGACCTGATTACGGCTTTTTTGAAATTTATCAATGTCATGGGAATCCGTTGGTTTTGATGATGTAAGTGGTGATAAAAAGTCGTGAATGAAAAAGTTGGCTATCTATATCTATAAATTGGCCGTACGAAGGAGAAGGAAGCCGTACGGAAGTTAAGAAGGAAGGAAGAGCTCACTTATATTTGCTATCTTTGGTAAATTTTTTAAGTAAATATATTTATCAGTTGAAAAAAAATGTGTGATCTTCATAAACTTGACCTGATTAAGCTTTAACCCTCATCAATATTATTGGATTTATTTTTCGATGATGCAATTTTGATAACTGAGGATAGTTGACGAGAAATAGAACGGATAAAAAATACGATATCAACACGATTGGAGCAACAAAGTAGAAAAAATAGCAGATTAATGGAATTGACATGATTATATTTAACGAAATAGAGAAAGAATTAGTATTCTATTTCAAATTTATCATCTTCAGTCGGAAATTTAATCAAATCAATTAACGATTATAGCTAAATAAGCTGTTTTACATTAATTTAACTGCCATCTGCGTTGAACTGAAGTTTATTGTTCATGATATGACGTATTGGTGATTCTGAAAAAATATATGAATGAAATAAAACTGAAAGCAGTGTGTCCAGCTATCTCAAGCGATTACTGAGACTGAATGAAATGTGTGGGTCTCGTCTATTGATGTCGAAGAAAGAGATGGTGATAGTAAAAAATATTTGGATTAATACCAACGCGATTCAACTGATGTTGATATGAACCACAAGCTGTCCCTTGTCACACGAAAAAGAGATATATGTATAATAGATGTGTAATAAAATATAATGAGAGAAAAAGAATAGTCACATATATTTTACTGAGATTATGTGGACGTGTGTTATCACACTCATCACATCCTCATATAAAATGCTTTTATGTTACCAGTCCAAAAAGACTGGAATATAAATTGAAGTAGGTCTTGGTTTGAGTAAAAACGGTTTTTGGCTGATGGAACTAATTTTTAGGAAGTCTGAAAGTAAAGGAAAAACGGGAAGGAAGTTTACAAAGTGTAAAAGTCAGTTGACAGGAAACTAATTTAACGTAAGAAAATATGTACGTAAGATACACTTGTGACAACCCCTGAACAGGATGTGGTTGGTGTATCCGGGGATTTGAGGAACGAAGCCAGCGAAAGAAAATAAATCGAAGGGTGGTAGCAAAGAAGCGCAAAGACAAAGTGGGTTGAAAGGAAAAGAAGTAATCAGATTACTGAAAAAATCCAAATGTCCAACAGGAAGGATGTGTATCCAAGTGTAAATGATAGGACTGTTTTTAAAATAATTTCTGAAAGTTCCTTCCTGACACCTTGTTATTTTTTACTATCGTTGATGATCTAAAGATTAAATTTTAGCTTGGATAGTTCTTAAAACTACAACAAAGCCACTAATTTTTTTTTATTATCTTTCCAGATCGAGGTCTGGATATGATTCGAGCAGCGGTGATGAATCAGAAAGTGAATACCATGTTGCATCTTATTCAACGACTTCACATTCAACGAATCCCACAACAGCCACAACGAGTAGCGGTTCAAGCGCGGCTCAGGGCAAACATATCAACAAGGGACGTTGGACGAAAGAAGAGGTAAAAGTTGATACAAAATCAACTATTAATCAAAATTGTAAAGAAAAAATATATCAGTCATCTTGATCTTTTTATGATCATGAAATAGATTAAGTCTTATATATTAAAATATTTGTCCAGTTTAAACTCGCTTGAAAATAAGAGAATGGATTAGAATACTGTTGGGTTGAACTATACAATTCTGTGACCATAATGCAATGTAACAAGGAAAGACTGATGGGAATGATCCTGTACTTACCTGTTTTTTTTTCTTTCTCGCACGTGCGGTCTAATACTAGAGTGCAGGCCAAGGTATAGACCCAACATACTGTTTCCCATGGGAAAGTTGCCAATTCTTTATCCCACGTGCTCCATTCGATATAAAAACCTTTTGCGCCCTATAAATTTCCCCCGTTTTCACTTATTCTTAAGAAGAATAATAAAATTAGGCTCTATAAATCCAGTTATCCGATGCGAAGGAATTTATTTATCTGTCATTGATTTGAAAAAAAAAAGATTTCCTTAACTTGAAGATTATGAGAAAATATTCAATTGCTGGAACCCTTGGACAAATTTGTATAATATTTCATCATTAATCTTTATTGTCTAAAGTCATTTAATTGTATTGACTTTTACCTTTTTCAGGATTCTCTGTTAAAACAGTTAGTGAGTAGTACGGAAAAAAGTGGTTCTGGACTGAAATGGGATGCGATTGCGACTCATTTTCCTGACAGAAGTGACGTTCAATGTCAACAACGTTGGGCCAAAGTTGTTAATCCAGAGCTAGTAAAAGGCCCATGGACCAAGGAGGTGAGAAAACCTAAGATAATAATTATCATAGTTATATGTAGTAAGAAAGCAACATTCTTTTTCTTCTTGTTTTCATTAATGGCCAGTTGAACATCCGGAAAGGGCTATTACCCGGTTTAGCCTCCTTGAATTTCGTGTGCGCATTCCTGAGCGAACTCTTCTGGCTTGGTCTTTGGCAATAATGAGACGTTGGAAAGAAGTAATGGAACCGGTTTCGTTTGAAATTTTCCGACTGTGTATAGACCCAGTGATCTAGGGCAAATGTTCACGAGTCTCGCTTCAAAATCACGTGGACAGACTTGTTATTTATGATCTACAATACTGTTTTCTAGACTCTTTTCGGATTACGTAACATTTTTAAGAGTCATTCATAAAGTTAGTAAATGCTACAACTTTGACTCTATATACATACATATATGTATACATATTTCCTGTTGTACTTGAGTATCATGATGAATAAACCCTAAGTTGAATGTACAGACACATACATTTACACTTGCACCCAAAAATGTGAAGCAACTTTTTACCTGAGGACCATAATAATAACAGCTTCGAAGTTACCATCATTCTACTGAAGTTGATGCGTGCTGAATTTTTTTAAAACTTTTTTTTAATATTTCGAAACTTGAAAATAATATAAAAAATAACTTGACCACATAATGAATATTGAGCAAGCTTTAAAAAACTTCAAAGGTTGAATTGTTCTCTTTCAAATGCTCTAAGACGTATTGTTGTGGTATAATTTTTTCGCCGAGAAATTTATTACCATCACCGAATGACTTTTTTAATACTAAATGATTTGTCTGTCATTTCAATATATATTAGGGTATGCAATGACTTCGTTCAGTATGAACATCAGTGCCAATAAAATGCGCTCAGTAACAGCCAAGGGCAAACCACACTGTGGTACATCTTGCCTTTACTCTTCTTCATTCCTCTCCTGCTGATTTTGTTTGCGTGGGGCCACTCCCGCCTCGTGAGATGCTTTCTTACTCTTATGTTGCTTTTCTCTTTTACTTTCCTTTTTTCTTCTTCTCTTTGTTCGGTTACGCCGAGACTTGGAGGTAGTTTAAGGAACTTTAAGAGACTTTAAGAGGTTCCAAGGGGCTGTACTAAAGAATATTCTGCGAAATTTCATTTCTCACTGGCGCTCATCTTGAAGCCATTGCACCGTTATCTCAATGTTTTTCTCACGCTTGAGTTTATGTACCGAAATGTATACTTTAAATTGGCCTCGAAATTGTCCGGTCTCAAGCGACAATAATTTATTGATTCAATCAATTAATTCATGTTTTTTTCATTCTGTATAGGAAGACGAGAAAGTCGTCGAACTTGTAGAGCGTTACGGGCCGAAAAAGTGGACGCTTATCGCAAGACATTTGAAAGGAAGAATTGGAAAGCAATGCAGAGAGAGATGGCACAATCATTTAAATCCAGGAATAAAAAAGACAGCATGGACTGATGCTGAAGATAAAATAATTGTTGAAGCACATCGGCGAGTTGGCAATCAATGGGCGAAAATTGCAAAATTGTTACCTGGAAGAACAGACAATGCTATTAAAAACCACTGGAATAGTACAATGCGTCGGAAGTACGAGGCGGAAGAAGGCAGAAGTACGGGATCAAGAGGTAAAAACACATTTACGACATTTGTGAACAATGATTTATTACTAAAAATTTTCACTTTTCTAGGTCGTGGTAGAAGAAAAGCAACAGATGCAACAACGGCGGTAAAGAAGGAATCCCGTGTCAGCACAGTTCAGGAAGACACTTATCAAGATAAATCATTTAAAAATATGGTTAAACCTGAAGATAGTCAAACAATAACGTCTCAAAGTCTTGATATAAATACTATAGACTGGTCTGGAACTTGGTGTCAAACACAACATCATCAACCGCAACATCATCATTCCCAAGTACAACAAACCAGTCATTATCATCAAAATATTATGGCAATGAACGAGCATTCCAATGAGAGTCAATTAGATTCGCCTCAATTAAGGATTAAACGTGAACCATCACCATTTTCTAAGTATTTCAATTTAGACCTCGCTAGTGAGGCAAGCGGTTCTGGCGATATTCGATTGATGCCAATGCCAGACCTTGAAGACGATGATGATCGTAAAAGTAGTCCGCCACCAATATTACGACGTCGTCGTACATCGCAGTATAGTTTATCACGTAATGATACTGCTGAAGACAGTGGAAATCAAACTGTTGATTATTTACTTAGTCAGCAATCTCAAATATCTACTGCACCTTCTACTCCTATTAAACAACTTCCATTCAGTCCCTCTCAATTCCTCAATAGTCTGGCAAGCCCAGAAGCCTCTTGGCCACGTGCCAGTACCCCTAAAGGTAGTCCTGGACCTCTTACTACTCCACAACCGTCAGGTCTACGACGGAATCAGAGTAACGGTAATACTCCACGGACACCGACGCCATTTAAAAACGCTCTGGCTGAAATTGAGCGACGTAGCGGTGCAACAACCCAATTACCTGCGACACCAAGTCGACTTGATGCTTTAACAGAAATAATTCGACAAGAAACGGATCGTGAAAGCTTAGCGAGTAGTAGCATTCTTCAGGATTCTGGTTATGGTACTGGTCGACGACGTGGTAAAGAAAACAGTGCGCCAGGTGGAAAGCGAGCACGGAAAGCACTGTGTCAGGCTTGGGCCAGTGCTACCACACCCACTCCTACAGATAATTCTGAAATGAACTTCATTATCGAGACACCGGTAAGACTTGAGTGATTCATTGTTTTGAAATGCAGATATTGATGATACTGACATTTTCTTTTTTTCTACAGAGTAAAAGTCTCGATACATCAGTGCTCTTTTCACCTGCCTCAATGGCACTAGAGGACAGTTTTTTAGCTACAGGACCGAGTCCTCCGATAAAGGTAGAGCATCAAACTCAAAATCAAAGTCAATCACAAACTCATCAACCTGCCCTATCCTGGTTTTATTCTCGTTCCAATCGCCTGTAGACACGCTAGCCGGCCTTTTTCATTTCTTTAACAATTTTGCTTCTCGCTTTATTTGTCTTTAATTTTCTTGCTTTCATCTTTTATATGTTATGTTTATTGTTGAATTAACACAAATCCTTATCATTCCAAATTAAACCACATTATTAAATACTTGTGCTAACTCACACAAAGTATTTAATCAGGGAATTCTCGAGGAAATCCTGCATCCTCTCCTTCCAAAGATTTTTCTTTATTGTGCTTATTTATATATTTGTTTAAAAAATGAAAATGCGATAAAATTTCCCAAGGATTTAATTAACTAACTCAAGTTATTAGTTGCAAACTAGTTCGTCTGTTAATTATGTTTATAAACGCGTGAAATTTAATTTATTAAAAATAAAATAATAATAATAAAGCTTTGAGTTGATTAAAAGTTGATAAAAAATTTTTCATCAACCATGTTAATTATTTAGTTTATATTTAAATTGTGTCTAAGACACTAAACTTATTTATTTCACTCTAATTAATAGTGTACTTAATTTATATAAATTTATCACTTGTCGTTTTTTCGCACTCACGTGCAAAGTATTGATTTTAACGACTAGTGATGAAACATGGATAACATGTTTGATGATTCAAACAACGTTGCATTGTTTTATTACTATTATTATTATTAATATTTTTGTAATATTATTATTATTATTTTTAAAAGTTATTTTTATATTTATAAATTCTTTATAAGTGTTTTTTGTTACGTTGGGTTGCCGCATGTCTGCACTAACTCCAAACGAATAACTCCTTTGTAAAAAAAAAACAGGCCTGGCCTAGCGTACCAAAGTACCTCGATTGTATATCCCACCGCCGCCTTATCCCGACCTACCTCGTCAAGGCGTTCTTTAAAACTTGCAAACGAACGAGTAACCCAAAGATATTGAGCGACGGCTCAGTAGTCGCAGCGGCCTCGGCAAGATATTTTCCAAGAATTTGCACCTATACCAAATACAGAGGCTCGCCTAGTCAACGCAGCAAGCACAAACTATTTTTCCCTTCTGGCTACTTTACTTCACATCACAAATGTCCTCAACAATCAAGTTACTGCTACTTCCTTCCTTTCAACAATCATTTCTTTATCTCTATTGATACCTGTACACTATTCCTTTGGACAAAAAAAGTATAAAAAATCAACAACAAAAAACGAAAGTACACATTCTGAGGACTATGAATTACATTTTCTGTAAATTTCTATCATTTTGATGATTCTTAAAACTTGCCGGCTGTAGCTAGTGTGTCTATCCTTTCCAGACTCCCCAAGATTCACTGTCTGTCCAGCGGAACCCCAACGCCAAGAGGGCAATCTCGTTTGATGCTTTTGACAGTCCAAGTTTCAGTCCATTGCTTGTCAGGCCGCCGAAACGTGCAAAAGTAAGTCAAAATACCTTACATTAAATAATTGAAATGCATGCAATTATTGAATAACCTCAAGTATTAACTAATTTATAAATTTTTTAGCTTCAACTAGAAGCGCAATGGACCATGGTCGCTTGCGGACGAACTGAAGATCAACTAGAGATGACTCGGGCAGCACGCAAGTTTCTTGGATCATACGGATTATCGGTCTTGCGACCTCGGTCTCTAAATTTTTGAAGAAATTTTGAACATCAAAGAATTTAATATTATAATATCAGCGAATGCATGACTTAATATTAAAATCATAGAGTTTAGGTCGCGGAAAACCGATAACGAAACTAGTCGGAAAATTTTTATATTTTAATGGTAAAAGGGGAAAGAATGACTGTAAATTTTGATTTCAATCAAGTGCAGTCAAGTCAAGGAAAAATTTATATTTTGTTTTAGTCAGCAAAATTCGAGGTATTTTTTAATGAATCCTCGATCAGTATTGTAAATCATTCAATCTAGCTACTTACAAATAATGTGTCAAGTATTGATGCATTTTTAAGATTCAGATTGTTATCAAAGCCAGTTTTTTAATTGGAAAAAAGGAAGACTACATCTAAAGATATTTAAATAATTAATTATAGCCGGTTTGTTTGATAGAATATTATATTATATTATTATAATTATAATATAAAACATTAATTGTGGCCGTTACGTACAAAGAGCCTTTGTAATTGGTATTTATCTTACATTTCAATAATAAAGATCGCACAAAGAAATAACAATAAAAAAGTCTATGAATTCTGTAAGTGCCTGGAAAATAATTTTCTATACAGGACTAGGAGTATTGAGCGTAAAACATAATTATGAACGCAAGCAATAACAATATATATATACAAATTTTTTTTGTCAAGGGGATAAAACAGTACCATATACTCATGTAAATTCGATTTTAAATGCCTACTAAAGTACACGCTCACACTTTTCTGGGTATAGCTTAGATTACCCAGAAGATTCGTTAATTGATATACCTAAGAACTACTTATAAATTGGATTTGCCGAAAGTTATTAAAAAATTCGGAATGTAATTAATAATATTCAATAACTAATACATTGAATTATTGCTCTGATGTTATCTTGGGATTAATTATCTGTGTTTTAAATGCGATCATCTTACTTCAAGAGATATTTGAAAATTTAATATCTAAACTACATAAAATTATTTCTCGTGATAATATTATATTGTTTTACATTCATTGATAATTTTTAGTGAATAGAAAATCATGATAGTATTATTCCGAGAAAAAATTTCAATCACAATTGATTTATATTTTTAAAAAAGAAATGGTCAATTTTAAATTTTAGCAAAGCATCAGTAGTAAAAACATGGTACTATTAACCTTCGAGTAAACATAAAGTTAAACTATTTAAAGGACGTTACGGGTAAACGTCATTGTATTTTCATACTCATAAAATTATTTATTTATCTTGCCAAAAATAAGCATATCAAAGGTAAATTTATAATGGTGAAGTTGGTTAAAACAAGCTGATAATTAGTGTGACCCTGAAGATTCACATCAGCAACTTCCCGATAGTTATTATTTATCATTTTAATTACTATTGATAAATTTTGTTTCTATGAAACAAAGAATAACTCATTCTAAATTTTATAAAAAATAACTGCATAGCCGCTTACGTAAATTTCCAACAAGAAACCATGATAATGATATTTAAGATATTTAAAAAAATTATCCATTTTTTTAGCTTTTTTTTTTTAAATAAACAATTTACTCGGTTAATTTCAATAAAAAAAAAATGAAACATGGAGATATGTTAACATTCGGATTCACAAAATCGGGCTCATTTCTATAACTTCCCACTAAGGAGTTAATTAAATGGGATGATACTAACATGTGTCGGTAGCTATTAAAACAGAGTTAATATCTTACTTCATAATTTCTTTGCAAGTTATCGTCAAAGACAAATTTTTTCGCGGCCTCACATACGTACATACACCACACACACATCATACACGTATCATTTCAAAAATGCTGTTAACAAACGCCTAATATCTCCAAACAAAATTACATTAAAATTTTAAAACCAATTACAATAACTTCCCTACGAATCGAGAAGTTAAAAATATAAAGAATTATACTCTTTTATCACTTTTAGTATTATCTTTGTAATTGCAGAAGTATTTTCCATGATTTGTAGGAGCGTTTACTCATGAGTTGGTGCTTTACTCCCATTAAACACATTTTTTAAAACATAATCGATTTTTTTAAATTTTTAATTTATTGAGATCCATTCTCATCGGGTTGTTCTTGATCACCTGAGCCGCTACTACTTCCTGCTACATCCAAAACGTCAGGGTCTGTCGGTAATTGAAATTTAAAAATTAACAAATCAGTATTCTTCTAATTTTTCTTTATATTTTTAACTTTTTCTTACCTGGACATGGAGAGCCTTTTATTCTACAGGTATTATAGCTGCCACAGTTTAGACATTTTAATCCAACAACATGAAACTTAACAGTTGATTCCTATAAATAAATCAATTATTCAATGAAATCAATTAAATTAATTCATCCGCTAGAATTTTAGACAATTTAATATCTCTGTTATATATTTATCCTATTAAAATTCATGGAAAAATTAGTTCTTGACTATGATGATTTTACAGTCTGATGTTTACCTCATGACAGTCTTTGCATAAAATTTCCGCCTTATAATCTTTGTATTCTGGAGGCATCGGAGTAAGTGATACTTCAACGTCTAAAAATCTCCAAAGATCCGTCATATCAAGGAGAGAAACTTGACATGTAGGACAGGCGTAGTGTCCGGAATGTAAAAGTTCTTCGAAACAGGTACGATGAAGTAAATGCCCACAGTCAGGAATGTGACAGGGTATACGGCTTGTGTGAATGTCTTCTAAGCAGACAGGACAATTGGCGTGTGACACATTTTCTACACACTGAAAAAATACAAGGTAAACTTATAATAGTAGCAAATAAACTATTTACTATTAGGATGGTTTCATGATGTTATCATAATGAAAATATTCATGATTATTGTCTGTATAAAAGAAAATATGGTCCGCTTTATCGTAAACATCAATTTTTTATGAAATATATGTCAATTTTCTGTACAAGACATTTAAAAAAAATAATCGTTGATTGAAACATCTGATAAAATAAGTTTAAATATATATTGAACCGTGAATATTGTATAATGTTCTTATCTAAAATCTAAATTGATTGATACTAAGAATAGTCGATATTTAGATTTTCTATAAATAGAATTGTACAGTTCATTTTACTTTGTTTTAACTTATTATCGAACTGTTAAACCATGGGTATTTATTTATTTACCTTGTGCCCATTTTGTAGCTGTACAGGTAAACACATATTACATTTAGCGCAGTGGAAAAATCTGTCTCTACCGCCCACTCTGCATATACCACATCCATCGCAATGATACTGATTTTTATCTTCATCATCAAACAAATTACACTCTAAACATGTGTATTTACCAAATCGACAATGGCAATTCTGACAAGTTGCTTGGACTGGCTGACGAGTATCACATAGTACGCAAATTAATTCTGTAACTTCTTTTCGGTTTACTGTATGAGCTTCTTGTTCATCATGACAAAATCGACATGTATATACTTTATTACAACAAGGTGTCTAAAAATAAATAATAAATATTAATAACACTGTATTAAATAAATTTTATAATCTAGCGGATAAAGTAAACTTTACCACGAATTTTGATTTTCTTTTGTAATGGTCACAGCCATAGTGCTCTTCAGAACCTTCATTATTTTCTTCATCAAATGTGCTGGAAGGTTCATTCTGATCATTTGTGTCGATCTCATTAACATTTACTTCGTCATTATTCTCCATGTTTTTCTTGTGCTAAAATTCCACTCGTCTCTTATATTTTTTTTCAATTTTTGAGAAAATTTTATTTAGTTAAGATTGATGTATTAATCAAATTTGTTTATAAATAAAAAATATACATTCATTAAATGATGCCAAGTATATTTGTAGACTTTTGTATAACTACAGTATCAACAGCTGTAAAAATTTACGGTAAACACAAGAGTGTTATATTTTTTTATCTTTTTATCTTCTCCAGTAGACAGTGAAATTGTGTAACGAATATTCTAGTTAAAGTAATGATTAGATTTTGAACTCGTTTAGTCTTATATTGAATGATATTTTTTCAATGTAAAATTTTAATACTCCTCAGTATTTTGAAATATGTATATCTATCCTGATGTTTTCCAATACACACCTAGTGACTGCAGTTCAACCAGGAGGCATTAGCCTCACCCTCTATCAAGGTATATTACAAAACATTACAATGGAGTAAAGACGTGTATTTCATCAAGAAAAAGAATGTACCAAGAAAGACGACTGTGTGTGACCGTGTGACACACTCCTCGACCTTCTTTGATCAGCCACGACCTCAATGATCACCAAATTATGCGCCAAATGACAATGATGTTCTCCAACGTAGTATTGGTTGGATATGATTTCAATTGATTAGGACATCAGAAATGGCACCATTCCATTTTCCCACTTCGTAATTTATCTAATTTATAATAATTACAGTTATTCATTGAATAATGACCACAATATGTGTAAATACTTGAATTTATCTTTCATGGATTTTTAATTCATTAAAGACACTAATTTCACTTGACATTTTTCACTTTTGCTAATTTCATGGAACCTATAAGTCAGCCACCTAATGAGAATATCTGAAACTTAAAATTCACAAGAGGTGCCATCAGTTGGGTTAATTCGAAAATTTTTTATCAAAGTTTGTATTTTAATTTCAACCGCTAGATGGTTTTAGTCGCGAATCAAAAAAAAAAAAACTAAATCGAAAGAATGTCAAGTAAAACTCTGATATTTTTTCTCAATATTACATTCAAAAAATTAATAAATCCACGAAAGTAATTGAATATTTCTCATTTTGTTCATGAAAAGACTGAAATGATAAATTTATAAAGAAATGATATGCAAAGAATAGTTAGATATTAGTGCTCAGTGTTCTGTGATATAGTGACTATTACTAGTTGTTGAAATCTTTTTTTTTTTTTTTAATAAAGAAAATAATTACTTTATGTTGAATTTTTATAGAACATTTTATTTCTTGTGTTTAATATTATAAAGTTTATTATGTGAGTAGTCAAATGTGTTATTAATAATTAAATACGAATGTTATTATGAAGGAGTGGAACGTCATTCATGGCGCTACGAGAAAACTACGCGATAAATTATTGCAGCCCGCCCCTTATGGGCCCTGCTCAATTTCTTTTTGATATGATGATCAATGGCTTTATTCGAAAAAAAACACACAAATAAAGTATTATTGGATGATACAGAAGTGTTGAGTAGTGTAATTGAAAATGCTAGAACAGTTGATGGTCATACGGTAAGAATAATATTCAAGTATTTTATACAATCATACTTCTCTATTTATCGGTTTCATGATGACATTGAATATTTTATCCATGTTAATATACTACTTATTGATAACAAAACAATTTATGATTATTGCTTGCAGGAATATGTGATCAGGACACAAAGAGGTCCTTTACCCGAACGATCGTGGAGAGTTAGTAGACGATACAATGACTTTGTACAACTCAATGCAGCTCTATCTATATCAGGCTTGGATTTGCCTTTGCCTCCAAAAAAAGTTATTGGTAACATGGGCGCAGAATTTATAGCTCAACGCCAAATTGCTCTGCAAAAATATTTAAACGTGGTACTAATGAATCCCATATTGGCTTCATCGTTGTCTATGAAACACTTTCTCGATCCCAATAATTACACTGTTCCACTACATGGTAAGAATCTCTGCCTAATAATAATACGATAATATAAATGTCATAGAGAAAGTTTGAAGAACGATTCAATTATTTGAGTAAATTTTATTTATTTTTGGATAATATAAATGAAGACTACAGTGAAAAATTTAATATAACTGCCAATTCATTGATATAACGCTTTGTGTTTAGTCTTTGAGTTGAGTGTGTTATCTATATAAAGATAAAAAAAAATACAACTGAAAATTCCAAGTAATTTTACTGTAATATACATCACATACAATCACACTTTTAGATAATAAGCTTAACTGAAATATAATACGCTGTGAATATATTATGTCTAGTTGTATGTTTACCTTATAATTGTTTTTTTTTAACAACCTTAAATAAAAACGACTAAAGTATGACTATTCTTCTGTTTTAGAAATAGCATTACAACAAGTGTCTTTAGCACTAAGGAGTGATGCCAATTTCGAAATTGGGAAACCCATCGTGGATATGGGATGGAGATTGAGAAAACATTACTACACAGTGAAGAATCGACAAAATCCTAAACAAGAATTACTTTTAGCATGGGTGGAATTCGGACCAGACAAACATTTACAAGACAGAGACATGCAAGGTGTTTTTAAAAGCTTAGGATCATTGAAACACAATCATATCGAAGGTATTGTCCATCAACATGTAACTGAAAATGGAGCATTGACCATAAGGAATTTTTATGTCAACGGTACTTTACGAGATGTACTCTGCAATACCAAACCAAAGCAACCTTTTATCAAAAAATATGGAAATCCAAAGCATACTAAGCTATTAACGACATCTGAAATAGCAACATATGGATATCAAATTTTAGAAGCACTAAATTATCTGGCAGAAAAAGGTTTACCTTACGGTCATTTGCATACTGGAAATGTTTTGCTTACATCATCGGGTGCTAAATTATTAGATATAGAGAATGGACTCTTAGGCTTGCCGGCATTTTATCGTCCATATGTTGTCCAAAGACGGAAGCTCCATGCTACTACTCAAGTAGACGTTTATTCCTTTGGGCATGTTTTATATGAGATGGCTTTTGGCAGGCCATTGTTAGAAGCAACGTGTACAGATCTTCCACAATGTGATGTTCATCTTAAAAATCTTCTAGAAGTAATACTCTCGCCGGATGCTCTAAAACAAGACCTGCCAACATTTTCTCAATTGATGGAACATCAATTTTTTGAGACTGCTAAACGAATGGCTCTATTATCTGCCAGTCAAGTTGAAAAACCTCATTTTAAATTAAGTAGTCATCTTAAAGAAGCTTTACTTCAAGCGGCCCATAAAGCCGAACAGAGATTGAGGGATGAACAAAAACTTGCTCGGCATCAAAAGAGACTGGTAAAAGTCCAAGAAATGATGAGCTCGGAAGAGGAAATGAAAAAGCGCAAGCAAAAATTGGTACTTATTTTAATGGGAATATAATTACATGTAATTCAATGCATTTGTATATAAATGGTCATTAATTTTATTACTCTGTTTTTTAGAAAAAAGAATCAAAATTGGCACAAGAACAGCGGTCATCAAGTCAACTTGGTACGGGCGAAATAAAACAGATTAATGGAAAAAGTCCAGAAAGATCAGACAGTCCTACAAGTACATCCACGACCACTAGCGTTGATACTCTTACGCCTCCTTCTCAAGGTAACTTTTTGGAATATATACTCATCTCAATATTTGTTAGTTTTAAATTAATCAACATTATTATTCACTGTCATTTCCATTCCTATTGATAAGCTGGACACAAAAGCTGATGGCATAAACAACGTTCCATTGTTTAACGTAGGTTCATTAAAGCGTTATTGTTAATCAAATGAAACCATTGTTTTGAGTAAGCGTTTCCTTTATCCACTTTTGCACGATATTGATTAATTTAATGACTGTTTAAGCACCTAAGACCTTTTATCATGATCTGGTATTTTCAAATAACGGTTTTATTATTGAATTAGAAAGTATATAATGATTTTAAGTTATTATAAAATTATTTACTTTTCAAATTATTTTTTTGACATTATTGCATTTAAAATAAAGTAGTTAAACTAGTGATGTTGCATCATTTATAAATGACTATAAATTTATTACTGACCTTTGGTCGCTTCGATGTAAAACTAAAATAATTTAACGTAGGAATAATTTGTTAATGAGTTTTACGATGAAATAAATTACTATTCATTGAGATAAAAAATAGTTTTGTTGATAAACAAATTAATTGACAATATATTTAAACTTTTGAACTTCAGTTATAAACATATCTAATTCTAATAGTTATGATATGAAAATTATAGTAAAAAATTTATGAATTATTACATAATAAGTATCGTAAAGAAAATAGTCGCATAAAATTTTTTTTCTTACACACAGACTTACGTCAGAGTAATTTTATTAGTTGGATGAGATTTAAATTTTAGTAGGATAGCCAATTTTTTGTTTAATTTTATTGATTTTTCTTTAAGTTTCAGTAGTAAAATTTTTTTTTTGTTTAAAATTATTAAACACTAAAATTGATAGTTTTTGATTATCACTAGAAATAATTCACTATGTTTTTTTCCATGAATACTAATGATCATATCATACATTCAAGGTCTTGCAGAAAAACAAACTGCAACAATCACAAAGAATGATATTGTGGAATCTAAACAATCGTCTGTACCTGTGCCATCATCAAAAGCATCTAGTGGAACTTCCATCACACCTATTATAGGTACAAATGATCGTACTGCCTTGTTGGGCAGTATATGTAACTTTAATAAATCTACGCTTCGCAGAATTACTAATGGGAATCACTAAAATTGATTGCACGTAATATAATTATCGATATGGTTGATCAGAAATTATCAAATATGCGTAGGAAATTAATGTTAAATACGTATGTATTGAAAATCATATGGGTGAATGTAAATTTTGTTGACTTATTTGATTAATGGTGTCCCATTATTAGTATAGTATTTTTTTTTAAATATTCATAGGTGATAAAAAAAAAATTGAAGTACCTCCAATAGTTGATATTTAATATATGTTACAAGATCGTTGAAACGATAAAAATTTCTTCAACAATGTTCTAGTTAATAATCTATTTGATGATCTATGCTATTAACAATATAAAAATATTATAGTGATAAAAGATTACAGAGATTATGGAATATATTGATAAAAGAGTTACTCATCAGTGGAAAAGCTATATCTGTACACTAATATACTATTTGAATTAATTGTAATAATAAAATATGTAATCTTTAACCTTCAATTTAGTCACATTGAATAAAAAAATATTAAATTTAGATTCAGCACATTTAAATTCTTAACGAGGAATTGTTCTTTGTACGATAAATACAAAATTATATAACTTTACAATGTGCCAAAAGTAATTTTTCATTAATATATTTCTTTCCAATTAAAACTAAATTCAAACTTTCAAATAGAAAATTTAAATGTCATATATCAACCATGTATGTAATGTATTCACTCTGTAAACATTAAAAAAACAACAACTATGCAGTATCAATTGATTTAAACTTTTGTATAGTCACTCTAATATTTTTCTAAAAATTCAGTCTTTAATTGATCAATTTGACTCTTTTTTTGTGTGATATTTAACATTTTTAATAGTTCAAATATACACAGATTATTATTATTTACAAATATAATAAGCGAAAGATTGATATGCTCATATCTTATATCCTAAAGCTTAGAGTGCGTTGAAGTTTTATCTTTTTTCCTCCGTTTGATATCAAATAATACTACGGCATCAGAAAAAAGATTATAAAGATGCATATATTGACTTATATGAAAATCATTCGCTTATTTTTATGGATGGCCTTGTCATTTAAGTTATACGAGATTAATTGAAATTGAATGCTAAACGGGGTTATGGCATTAATCGCCGATTTTGTGTCAAAGTTTAATGTGTAACTTCTCAGTTGCTCCTTTCAGTCTGTAATAGAAAAGACAAATTTGGTTAACCAAATAATTAATAAAGTCATACAAGGTAAATGAATTTATAAACATTTTTATATACTTGGCGAGTTCAGCATCAATTCGATCTGTGATTGTTTTCCTTATTTCTTCAGCACTAGCATTTGATTTTTTTAACTGCGATACTATTTCACTGAAGTCTATTGGTTCACCATAATTTACAGTCACTTTTTTGAACATTTGAATCACATATGGTGGTTCATTAGGTAATACATCGTCCATTCCCAGGTGATAAATTGGAAGGACGATAGGTAAAACTGGTGATTCAAAAATTAACCGTCCTATTCCCCACTTTAATCTGTGAATATTATTTAATATATTCCTTAATTATCACATTACTGTTTTATTCATGACAACGCTTTATCATAAATTAGTTATACCTTAAATTCTCTTTCAACATATTCACTTTACCCTCAGGAAAAACATGAACCCACTCTCCACAGCCTAATTTTTCCAAACAAAAATTAACCGCCTCTTGATAAACTCCATTGCCCCTTACTACTGGTATACATTTTCCCATCATAAAAAAATACGAATGCCAAACATTCGTAAAACAAATGTCATGTGCTGCTAATGACCATCTCATTTTTCTTCTATTCAACAAGTGTTTGAAGCTCAAAGTTCCTGAAATCAATCAATAAAACCTGTGATTATCTTTCATGAATGACATTTTTTAGATAATAATTAAATTTAATTCGTTGCTTGATTAAATTAACGATTTTTCTGAAAGTGCATTGTCACTCATATGTTTGGAAGACTTGCAACAATATCACAGAATAAATTTACAGTCGAGCTCACCCTGTATCACTAAATTTGATACATAACAGTTGGACGGTTAATAATTATTAATTGCACTGCTGGCTAAGGAGTTTCGTCAATTAGCAACTTTTTATAAGTAGCAATTTAATGTATCACTTGACTAGGTGTCTGGTGATGTGCCAGACCAAAACCCACCCCATATCCCAGGATCATCAAAGCAGCTGTGGTGGTTGGAGACTGTAATGAGTGGTACATTGCTTGGTCTGTGATCCAATGCCTTTTCTAGTATGTGTCTATTGTAAACTGTTGTTTTATTCAGCCATGCTGTAATAATTAATAAAATTTTTATTAAAAAATATGGATTACTTAAACGAATTATTTATCAAAATAAATTTTCATTACGTAAATTCAAGATTAATTGGAAGAGAATAGAAAATTGTATCAAAATAGCACAATTGGAGTAAGTATACTCACTTATTATGATCTTAGAAACTATCCCTACTGCAGCATAGGTGATAGTACTAGCAAAATTCCATAGACTTGTAGGTCTTCTTAATTTAGGAATAATCCAACTTATATCATAGACCATTGTGCGTTGACTGCAGTGCGTACACAAGAGTAGAAACGACAGAGCACGAGGTTTTCTAGGGAACACAGTGGCCTTGCCCGGAAAATTACTCCGAGAAAAAATGTCTATTCGTCTTTCGTAATTCGATTCGGACATTGTCACGCCATTAGTCGCGACATTTGTCGTCATCACGTGGCTATATCGCCGGAATATATTTACGAAAAGCCAAGTATCAGTTCTTGGCGCTAGAGGACAGTTCTGTCAATCGCACTTTTGACCGCCTTTTTTCGATTCATTGGCGACATAAACAATGACGCTTCTATCAACAAAAGACGCCCGGCTTTACAATAAAGTTTTCAATGTTTTATTCAATCATTTTTTTGTCATTAGTCAATTTAATTTATAACTATGAACCAAAAAATTGTGTATTTTCATTGCAAAAGTTTTTTTATGAGTGAAATAATAATTTGTTATTTAAAAAGGTGAAATGAAAAGTAAAAAGTTAAAGGTTAAAGAAATCAAGGTTATAATTTTCAAAGTTGATTGACTTTTTATGCTAATAAGATGAAAAAAAAAGTTTTCATGATCATTTTTCAGCCGGTACGTATTAATAATATTGTTTAATCAATAATTTCAGACTATATTTTTTGTTAAATACTTGAGGTTAGTATTAAAAAAGGTTAATTGAAATTTCATGGGATTCAATGTGACACAATTTAATAGATGGTTATTAATGACAAAATGATAGGTAATTGATACATTTACAGTAAAATCTGAAGGAAAATAATAAAAAAGATTCAGTTATGATAAATGAAGCTTTTAAAAGTTCAATAATACTTCCTTCCTGTAATTATAGATTAACAGCGTGAAATGATATTAATTACATTTTGAAAAAAACTGAACATGAGTTTTTTGAAAGAATACGAGGTTGACAACTTTTTTTTAGGGTAAAGTATTTATCAAAATTTCCAATCAAATATTAATAAGGTGCAGCACTCATTAAGTAGTAATTTTTCTTCTTGGATATTAATCCAATAAATTACAATTAACACGTGGAAGCATTAAAAATGGACCAAAGACAGATGAATTTATCGTGATTCATATGAGTACAAGTTTGCTAAGTGGCATATAAGAAGGGAAAGATGGATCCGAGACCAAGTAAGCAGGTGAAGATGGTAGTGGTAGACGTTCCATGTGGAAGGAGAAGACAGGAGACCACGTCTTGAGAGTCAGCTCAAGCCTTGCAACACAGTCCAAGTTCTCGACGCTTTGGAGTACGTTAACGCATTACAATTAGCTGGCAATATAATTCTTGTGAATTAGCTAAAGTTTGAATAGTTTTCTAAAATTCTCACATTAAAAGTCCCAGAAGGTGATAAATTCCTTATGATATTGCTATATAAATGTTTATAGATGTAAAAGAAGTTATAATCGAGCATTAAGTGCGGCTGTTGTATAAGAAGAATCTTTCATTCCAGTGTGTGGAATGTACGATGTGTTTTAATGCTTCTACACTAGATCGTCATGATAAAAGTCGCCGTTTCCAGCCGCTATTCTCCAGGTAGCTCACGAAGAAGATGCTGCTACGGTGGCATGACTCATTGCGGAGGAGCTCGTGGTTGTTGCAATTTTTTTCATTTAAAAAAATGCTGAAAAGCAAAGACTGTGAGTGAGATACTCACACTATAGCATGTTCGGTTCGTTTACTTGGAGCAGTTGAGTGAAGCCGATCCGATTCCTTTTTTATCCTTGTACTCTTTCTCTTCTGTTGCTGCTACTGCTGGTTGCTTTGTGGATTGACGATGAGGATGCAACAGTGTCGTCTTGTCGAGTAAGACAAGTGTTTTCTGGGCTTTGATAGAAGTATACGTGAAAGAGGATGTCGTTGGAGATGTTAACATTTAGATACAGTTTCGAAAAGCGACATCCTGATGAAATAACGCGATTCTTTGCTGCTACAATAAATTCGCAGGACACTTGCAAGACTTATCAGGGGTTACTTCTTCAGTGTCATTGGTGCTAGTGGGTGCATTTGTATGTTATATAGTGATGAAGAGTGTACTTACCAGAGCGATTATTCAAAGTGTGATAGTTTTTCAGTGGGTTATTGTCAAATTATTATTATTATTATCGTTAAGTAGGTATATGCGTGACAAACGTAAATATAGTGCATGTGAAACGACTTGGAACCTAGATTCCTTTAAGAAATTATCGTCGTCTCAAGACACGGTGAAAGTTTAGAAGAAAAACGGTACGAGATTTTTAGCAGAAGCTAAGCAATAAAGAGTCGACAGGTGTGCATTCAGTTATATATATAAAACATTATTTTTTTTTGCTTCTACTGCTGCTACTGCTACTATATAACTTCCTATATACTGAAGATAAATCATGGGAACAAATAATGGTGATGATAAAAACTATTACTCAGCCTATAAAAAAGCTTGAAAAAAAATTATGAGAAAATTTCTTTATTTATAAATTGAATTTTATTGAATAATTTTACATTAAATTTTATAACATTTTATCTACTTCAAGATAGAATATTTTATATATTGAAGATAAATTATAAAAACCAGAAATAATGATGATATAAATCATGCTGGGATTTCTAGAAGAAATTGAAACAATTATTAAATGCGTTATTAGTATTTGAAATAAAATATAAAAAAATAGAACAAGCTAAAGCCAGGTGAAGTATCGATGCAAGACGAGGCATTGAAGCATGCATTGACTGTATCAGAAAGTGCAAAAATGAATTCTGTAACCTGAGCTTCCACAAACACGTTCTAAAGTACCAATAGTTCTTTTGAAATGATATTCTCTCATCTTCATTCCAGTTTCTCTTGGTCGAAAAAATTTTTAAATTTTTATAACGCTACAGGAATAATAAATTTAACGATCGATTCCGTGAGAAGTATTGAGAGTATTTGTTTACTGCTATCTTTATTAGAATCATAAAATAGTTAAAACCAACTTGATCAATAATTTAAATATTTCGTTGATGTTGAATCCGGCTTTGCTACTCTATTATTAAAATTTTCATCCAATTTACAATCTGAGATTGCATTTTAAATGAAAGTGTTACATTTATTACCTGCACTTTCCTGTTCCATTAAAGCCAGCTTAAATGATGCCAGAAAAAGATCTAAAGGAATAACAATCAATCTGATATTATAAAAATGATCAAGCTTCTAGAATTCAATGACATATAAAAATAACTCAAACTATTAAAACAATTCCATTATCATATCCATAAATTAAATCACCATCTAGGGTTGAATATAAATTTAATTAAAATTCATATCCTCAATTAATATGCTCTATACACACCACAGAAAATTTTTAACATTTTTTAATATCTTTCTTTAAGACCAATATTGCCGCAAAAAAATACTAAAATACATCAACCAAGATCTTAACCCGGTATTTTATGTACAGCACGATTATTTCTCAACGAATATATGACTCTTTAATTGATAGCTTAGGTATAAATACTTTTTTATGAGTATTATAGTTATAGTTTACACTCATTCGGCTTGTCTTTTATTCCAAAAAATAAAATATTATCATTTGGAGAGAAATAAAAATGAAAATTGTGGGGTGAGAAGTATCTAGAGAGTTATTATTACTCAAATGTCTGCATGGTACAGACTCTTTCGATAGCAATTACGAAAGAGACCGCACGGAAGAAGCTCTCTGAAGCAAGAAGCTTATTCCTTTCTGGGAATGTTAATTGGTCGTTTCTGGAATTACTAATACACATTAACGTTAGTGTTCTCGATCCCTTGATCCGAGCAGTAGCTAGAGATGATGTGGACAAGACAAGAGATGGAGAGAACGTCATATTACAACCATTAACATACCGAACGTTCAACAGGAGCATGGGGTTTAAGGAACTCTTTGCACTATCTCTAAGTTGAGGAACTAACCAACCGGTAAAAACCCACTAATTGCAACTACCACGTGGTCCTTCTGTGCGTTTTATGCTTCACACACCCCTCTAATGCTGTGCATGAGAAAAATAATGATATGGAGAAGAACGATCTATTGGTAGAGGGAAAGAAAGATAATTGCTTGGTGTATCTACTTATATTCTCAGTTTATTAATCGAACACGATTCATGGCTATGATGGCTTGTGATACTTGGCTTGTAAGTGCATAAGTTTCAGTGTCATCATGACACCACAGAAAGTGTAGCTATTAATTATTTACTTTCGTTATTAATTTGCCAGCCAGCTGTAATTGCCATATTTCCTTCAACTTTCGTAAACTAGTTATTAAGCATTTGATATACTTAACACATACTGCAACTGATTAATTTATACCCCTAACTCCTACCTCAATCTTTATTATATTTCATCTCAATTAATATTGATCTATAAACTTCCATCAAGTCACTGTAATAAGTAATTATACATTTTTTACTTGGTTTTAAACTGACGCCTTACAGACACTTTTTATGTATGACCAGTAAATAAGATCATTTCAAACAGTGTGCTTTTGATTTCCTTTTTTTGGAGCTCTTTTTTCTTTATAATTATTGGATAATTTTTTTTTAACCGGTTAGATTACTATTCTGCAAGCCAAATTGATTTCACTTACACGCATTATCGTGGAAATTACCATAGAAATATTTGAAGAAGGTTGAACGTGACATTTTTTTTTATTTTTTGAAAATGAAAGGATACATGTAATTTCTTACTGCATTTGGAGCTAAGTTGGAGACAAATATTGATGATAAACTTCGTAAATTTATTGTATTATGAACATTATAGAAATAAAATTTTAATTAAGATTATTATGAATGCATTTTTACCATTTCGTGTCTTGTTGATATTTTCGCAGAGAATTTGTAGATAATTTGAGCTTATTATCATTAAGAACTTAATAATTTTTATTTCAAGTATCGAGAGTAGTGAAAAAAATTTAATTAGGTATAAAAAACATATTTTATTTATGATAATTATATTTATTAAAATATATAATAAATTATTTATGATTTTTAGTTAAGAACATCAAATAATAGTGAATTTATTCATTAATATTTTTAAATAAAAAAAAAATAGGAAATAATATTTAAATGATTGATTGAATTAACACATTTTTATTTCTAATTGCAGAATGTTATTAGCGAGAGAGGGCAGTGGTCAATGGTCTAATACTTCAATAGCTGTCCAAGGAGCACCGTGTAATCAATGTAGAGAGCTTTGTTCTACTGGTTATGTACCTCATTTTTGGAGGTGAGTCTATATATTTTTTTGCCAATTCGATAAACAGTAATAACGTTAAGTGCAATAATAAAGTTAACTTGATACCTGGGGGGATTACGAAATAAAGAAAAGAAAGGAATAAGAGTAAAGTACGTATTAAGGACCGAAGGTTTCTCAGGAGGTCGTAAGGTCGACACTGGAATTGAGCACATATCACGTGAAATGTGTGCGTATAACGAAGATGAAAAATACCCATTGAAGGTATTGGAGAGTGAAGAACCCACTCTTATAGTTGGAGTTGGGGCTTCTTACCATCCACAACGAATCGGCCAGACTCGCATCGAGTCTGGACTTTAAGAGGTGAGGCAAAGAGCCAGACGGAGCCGCGTTACTCTGTAATTAACATACCAAACCTCCCTGGCGATGCTTGCGAGGTCTTGTTCTCTAAGACTGACTGCTGAGACTGCTCAAGGATCCTGTATGTTTCTCGTTTTCATCTAAATCCAAGTTTTCCTCGAAGAAAGTCCAGCGCTTTCTTGTTTTTTATATTTCAAAAAGCAACAGAAGCAAATTTCAGCAGCTACAGCTTGTCTGCATTTTCTACTCGTCTTTTCAACAATTTTAATCTTCGATGCAATATAAAAGAGAGTAGAGTATGCTGAGTGGTTAGCTGGAGTGCTTCGCTTATATTCTCACTATTTTCGTCCCTTTTATATGCCTTTTACTGACTTTTATATGCTTCAAGACTGTCGTGATATTTGTCTGGATTTGCAGCTTGTAATCTAGAAGCACATGTAGGAATTAAAATATGAGAAATAATAAAATGAAACTAATTAGACAGGCTCCATTATCTTTACCATAAATGTATATGTGTTGTTATAACTGCTGCAGTGGTCCTGGTCTAAAACACTAGCCAACGACCGAATCCTAAGGTCCAGGGAATGAAAGAATGTCGTTTGTGTTTCGTCCGACAAAAACCAGAATCCCCTTTCTGCTTGGAACACTTTGATCTAGAAACAAAAGACGAAGGAGCTGACATTGCTTTGTACAAAAAGAAGAATCAGTCGAGAGGACAAAAAATCTTCTTCAAGACAATTTAGGACAACTCAACAAGACAATGAATTCAGAGATTTCATCAGGTTTTCCGATTCCCGAAAATTTAGTTTCAATAATTTATGGTTGATACCTATCAGACTGTGATGCACTTGTGGTAGAGAGACATTGCCAACACTGTTTACGCGAATATGTGTACCTTGTGAGCTCGTTTGTCAAGCATTAAATACTCTGACCAGTAATATACACACATTTATACACCAGTGTGTCCAAACACCTACACCAACTGTATACAGGTCCCTTCGAATCTCATTCACCCTCTTTGAAAACCCTGAGGGGTGGCGTCTCTCTTGATTAACGAGATATATCCTATACATATCTGTATGGCTACGTCGCGTGTGTCCGTTCGTTCATAAAATCTCTAACGGATAATTCCAGCATTGTTGCATCAGTATTTTACCATATTTTATACAGCTTACAATGAGAGATACGTATTTTTTTAAACTGATATTTATCTGGAAATATTTATTTGATCAAACTAGTTTTGAAATATATTGCAGCTCATTCTTGATGTAATTATAATTTTCATGGTTAATTAGGATTGGTTTTGATTCATTATACCAATGTTTAATTAAAGAAATCTGAAGATGAGATCTAGGAGTTGGAGAAAGTTTTTTTACCCAAGAATTTTGAGTAAAATATTTTAATAATCTAGCATGTAAATTGGAAAAAGTTTATATTTCAAATAATTAATTATTTTTAATTGGTTAAAAGTTTTTCACATCAAATAAATTATTTCAATGTTTTATTCAAGGGAAAGTATGTCTCGATGTCATCTGGAAACTTGAGGAATTCTACACATTAAAAAAGATACATGTTAGGTTTTCTTTGATCAATGACTTTAATATATAAATCCATTTATTAGCAAAGTAAACAAATTATTCTACATGTAATTGAATTCTTTCTTTAACTTGTAACATTTTTTTTACAATCATTTGATTAAAAATTAAAATGATTGTTCAATGCTAATGGATGGATAAATAAATGAATAGATGAACTTTAGAAATTTCATTCAGAGTCATATTACAATAGAGTCAGGAGAAATTCTAATGTTCCCATTCATATGAAGTTTTTATAACATCTAGATACTGATCATGATTTGCAACTATCTCCATTTTAAATGATTGAGGGTTCAGCATCTGATAATATGCAATCACTTTGATAATCTTATTGAATGAAAAAATCAATAATGGAAAGCAAAGCTGAATTTTTGAAATTATTTCATTCATTTAAAAAATGTTTTGAATTCAAGTACCATGAGAAAACTTGTTGGTTGATTAATTAAAAGTAATAAAAACTCTTCATTAAATTCTGAAAAAAAACCTCACATTCTATAACTTTGTTAGCTCACCCTTTTCAGAGCCCAGTTTTTTTATTTCCAAGTAAACAAAACATTCTTGCTTAGTAATGATTTCAAGAACCTCACTGCTATTAAACAAAACAATTCCTTTGTTTAAATGTAAAAAAAAATATATGGAATATTTGCTTTTCATCAGGATTGTTCTTCCATCGTATTGTCTTGGTATTGGCAAACTTGACATACAATCTGTCGTTCCAACAATTTGATCCACTGCAACACATTTAGACTTTTTTCCACTTCCAAACTCTTGGTGACTTGGGCTCTCGCGGAAGATTACTTCCGCTAAGAATGCGCCATACTCACTGGTCGATTAGTCCCTGCGGTGAATTTAAGTTTTATTCGAATTGCTAAAGAACTGCTCCGTTTCTCTGCAGCTTCCCAATGTCATGTCTCTTCTCAAGAAATTCTTCGTTTAATTGTTCATCCACCTATCCAACGAGGGAAATAGAATGCGAAAGAGAGAAAGATTTGGTAGGGAATGAGCAAGTAAGAAAGTGGGGTTTAAACGACTCCGGAAAGTAATCTGCCTAATTACCCTGCAAGAGATTAATTTTTACCCGCAGAGTTAGGCCAGAGAGTAGCATGACAATGGCGTATTATGTAGAATCATCGCTTAGCCTAAATTTCATTCTCGCATCGCATCATCATCCTTCGCTAAATCGTTATTACTTTGGTTCTGCAGGAGTTTATTTATTTAATGAAGACTTTGCTTTTTTAAATTCATGATTGTTTATCAGCTTCTTCCTTGGTTTAAAAGCCAACACTTTAGTTAATTTTCATCCTTTCTCCAGTGCTTTCACATATGTATTTGTTTTCTGACTTTTATCCAGGACATTGTCTCGTCGTCTAGGAATCCTGGCGCCTGGCACTTAGCGTCGCGACGCCAGACTTGTGCAAAATAAAGAGATTCAAAAGCCGTATTTTCTGCCAGGAAGCATTTTTCTTCTTTTTCGCTTTTCCTCACAACACACAATTTTATTTCAACCCTTTTTTTACATCGAATTCCTATTCTGTGGGTCGTTAAATTTAGATTATCTGTTTCTTCTTCACAATGTCCACTATACATGGCTTGAAAATTATGATATATATGGGGCTGATAAGCCCAAACTGTGCTGGTCAATTACTGACCAATTAGAGGTATTGCAGAGGATGCTAAATTATCCAGAAGCTAAAAGCGATTACAAATAATCAATAATTTGGTATTAAATGTAACGTGAGGATTTTCTTGAAATATTTTGCATTCAATGAAATGGAGAAACTTGAATTGAAGTTTGACATGTTTGATTAAACTCGTTGATGTGCTGGAAATGTCAAGGAAACGTTGAATATTCCAAGATACTGGAGGGGTTGAGATTCATCTGAAGTTTTCACTGACTGTGATTACTTTACTTTGAATATTCATGGAGATCTATATTATATAGATAATTCTTAACGACTTTGCTCTTATTAACAACTAATAAAAATAATTTAATTCCATGAATAAATTTATTCAATGAAGAAAATGCTCATAAAGTTATTGATAAATTATTAACTTTTTCTCTCTTTAAGACACTCAACTTTTAAAATTCTTTTATAACATTCTCAAGTATGATACTAGCTCCTTCTAACAGAGAAAGAAACTCTTAAAAAGTATGTGGTAAATTTAAATTCTTGAAAAAAAAATTATATCAGCAAATATTATATTCAAACATTCAGAAAGTTGGTGTTCTTGAACACGATTACCTGATAAAAATACGCAAATAAAGAAGGAGTACTATGCATTCAATTCGAGTGAATAGTTGAAATGATTTAATGCTTAACGTTGGAATTTAAGTTTACCGAAGGGATGTATAAAGATGGAATTTCTCGCGAATTTCCTTCCGGAGGGGTTGATCCAAGGTAGATAGTCATTGTTCGTAGAGACAACTTCTTGAGTTTGCGTGTTTCGTTCTGATATAGTGAGCATGGTATATGGGCTATCATCTTACCGTAAATCGAAGAAATATAAAAGGAAGTAAGCATCAATATTTTTAGAATCAATGATACGCCAGTGTGCTATATAGCAAGTTTGGCAAGTTCTGTGAAAAATGTTTGGTAATTTGACAATAACGAAAAGAGAAGAGGAACTTTCAAGAGCTATATATCAAGGTGACGACGCGCCTGGTGGCACAACTTTTACGTTTAATAAGTTGCTACGATTTTTCACCCTCTCTAGTATAGTTTAGGGTAAAGAACGAGGGTCCAGTGTGCTATGAGACAGAGAGGGCAAAGAGTTCTTGTCGTTAAATTTATTAAACATGCTTTTCAAAGTTCATATTGAAGAGGTGATAAGATATATTGCTTTACTCTGTATCATTTTAATAAGAAGTTCATTTCCAACTGTCTCTGATATCATGATAATTATAAGGAACTTTTTCTTTAAAATTATCTCCAACTGATTGCATTTAAATTCTCCTCACAAACTCGTTGACCTTTGAACTAAACCCTTATGCCCAGCATATTTATGTTCATTTTGATCATCTTACTTATTTCATGCTTCTCAAATTAACAAGTAATTTCGAATTAATTTTTTCAAATTTCTTTTATTTTATTTATCTACACTATTTTTCAAGTTACAATGAAACTACCACAGCTGGTTTTTATTATTACTTTTCACATATTTCAAAAATTTGACATTTTCTCTGGATATGATATGATTTATACTCTCAAACTGGAGAGTATTAATAACATATATCTGACACTTTTATTGCAGATGTACAATTAAGCAATTTAACATCAATGGTTTGATATAGTCTTTAAACTTCAACTTTCATGATAGATTACATTGATATTAAAAATTTTTTTACCAAGTTTTTTTATACCTCTTGGTCTTCAATTGCTCTGTAAAAATTCATTGGATGATTGAAACATTTGATAGAATAAATAAAAGTAGTTAAAGTATTTCAAGTACACTTTCCAATCTTCCAATAGAATTAACTACCCTTTTAACATCTTTTTCAATGCCGTATTTTCTATCATAGTCTTGAAACAAAGGAAGTACCTAATAATGAAATTAACTAGTTCATAAAAAGGTTGGGTTATAGCTAAAAAGGATTTATATATACTGGAGAAAGATGTCAATACAAGAGAGAGCGAGAATCCAAATGGAACAAAGGCGGATGTGATCAGGAAACAAAGTCAAGTACACCCTGCCGAGTCGTGAGTGGCATCCAGTGTGTGTTGGAGAGAGATGATAGAATACAACGTTCGATAGAAATGGAAAGCGAAATTCGTGGTGAATTTCAATGCGACAGATCGTGCCTGGAAAACTACCCGATTCTCACACTCTCCATGTACCTTCCCCATTTCCATCCAAAACTTTCGCCTGGTTTGTGTCTATCATTTTTATATTCCTTCGATGTCGATTTCGTTCTCTTCTTTTTTAAATAAATTGACATTTCGCAGAGCCAATGGAAAAGTAATCTCATCAATACATGGAACTTGTAAGCATATATGATCCATTAATTACACTTTTTTGTATCATTGCTTACTTGTACTTGAAATCAATATGCTTTGACAAGGATTTGTCACAATAAGAAGCTTATATGGATTTTCTTACTGCTTTTTTTGAAATTAAAATTCACTCGTTGCATACTTTATAAGATTATTAATTAGACATTTGCAAGAAACTCTGAGGGATATTTTTTTCGTTTATAATCAAGGTTTATAGCTCTTGAATTGAGTAGATAGTTTTTACCAAAATCTCCAGTTGATCATTAATTTAGAGTATGCCTATAAAATTGATAATTGCATTTTATCAAGCTGATTTCACCTGAATCTGAATAACCATGACCATGATAATTAATTCAGTATGTGATTTTTTTATACTGCTCAAATATTCTTTTTTTTTTCATGATTTAAATAAGTTTTTAATTGATTCCCTAATTATTTATTTCAATTAAATTTAATTACTTTAATTGATCCAATAATTATTTCTGTGTTGATTTTTTCGGTGACCACCAGAAGCTTGTCAAATAGACTTCCAGTTTTTATTCAAAGCTTGATACAATTTAGGTTCTTATAAAATTGACAAGTACATATTATGAAATGTACTTAAAAGGAATAAAATCAAACATTGATGAGATTTTTTTACTCTATTATTTTGAAATGCTTTTTCAGTTGGATTCAAAGGAAGATTTAATTGACTGGAGCATTAATCCTTTAATGCAGTCCAGTTTTTCCATAAATAAAAAACCGTCAAACCTTTAGAGTTTTTACTCAAAGCAATGATGCAATCCCAAAGTCCACTTAAAAAATCGATAAGTGCATTTTATCAAGCTTATTAAAGCAGAATTAAAACAAACATAATAACCATTTACCTGAGAAAATGGCATGTTTGTATTTTGTACATGGTTAAATAAATGTTGATTTTTTTTTATATTTAAATGAGCATTTAATTGACTCAAGAATTATTTCTTTAGTACAGAGAAACTTTTTTAAATGTAGGCAAGAACTTGTCAAATAAACTTTCAGACATTGTAGTAATGAATGTCGAAGATTACTTGGAAAAAGCAGTGAAGTCTCGCATGCCTGATATGGGTACAGTTGCCCTAGGGGCGTTGACGGGATACACTCATACAATGCACTCTCTCTCGAGGAATTGTGTCTCGTTTACCTTGAATGTAGAAAACGTGTTGTAGATATGTCATTACTCATTTTGCTTCTCATGTGTTGTTACATTTTCTCTTATTCTATCCAGTTAAGATATTTCCGTTAACAAGTTAACTAAAAAATTTAACATCGATCAAGTTATTTAAGAAATGAATGATTCACACAATTTAATTGTAAGATAGTTGTATACTTACAAGAGCAATATAATTTATTAAAAGGCTTGAGAAGCGTAAATGAAGCTTGAGAAGAGGAAATGTAGCTCCGGTTGAATTTACCATAAGAATGGCAGCCATTATTCCATAGATTCAAGACGGGAGATAGCCCAAGTTGAAAATGGCTAAAACCAGCTAAGGGGCTGGTGACAGATGCTCTGTATGCAAATTCACTAAGACTTGCCGTGGTGGAAAGTGCCGTGCACCCTCGCTTTGCAATACTTCTCCTTCTCCAAGACTCTCTTCTTGCTCCTCTGTAAGACTCTGTGATAAAGACCTCCCTTCACCTTTTCTCCTTTTTCCACACTTCTCCTCTTTCTCCTCTTCGTTCATTCTGTCATTTCCCAATGGAAGAAGCTCAAGAAAGGTAGACTGAAAAGAAGGGTGTTAATTGAAACGAAAGCTCATACCAAGGTTTTCAAGAGAAAAGACGTTTCTCAGTTTTCTTTAGGCTGAATGTCTTTAGACCTCTGCTGTATTTGCTGACGTATATAAACGAATGGCTTGCAATTGCTAACTCTTGAAAGCTCCCTATAATAGGAAGGGTTGGAGATATTAATTTAATTAGCGGTTGAATTAGCCCTCAGAAACTTGACTTGAATGCTCATTCGCGACACCTGTCGCGGTTCAATTTTGACTTTGATTCTTGGAGTTGAATTATTGTTTACTTTGTTCAGAAGTTATGATCTTAGTTGCTATCATCAGCATAGAAGATGTTCACCAAGACATGTTGAAATGCTAGACTTTGCTAAATATTTATCTACCATTCATCTTAATATTCTCTTCTCTTCCAGGAATATTTTTTTCTGAATAAAATACTTGAAAAATAGGAACTGTAAAGCTGGAATTCATCTTCATTTATCAGAATTCAATCAAGACCATGTCTTCATTGAAAATAAGGGGTTTGAAAATTAGTGCTTTACTCAATAAAGACCTAAACAACTGTTTCTTTGCTTTCCTGAACCTTTAACCAGTTCAATAAAATTCTTCTTTTTATTCCACTATCCCTTCTATGTTCCTTAGTCTTTCATTCTAGGATTTGCTAACAAAACCACATACAGAAAAGTTTAGCATAAGAATATGTATTTTGTTTTGGTATACCAACAAAGTAACATGTGCAAATTATATCTTTCTTCTCATTCCCTTTTCATTTTTCTGTGTTACGTTATATCTTGAGGGATTCCAGTGGCATCGAATACAGAAAGAGACTACTACTGCAGAAACGAATCTACACTGGAAGAACAATAATGTCTCGGGGGAAAAAATCTTTCTCAAGGAATAACCGTGATCATTTGAAAGACACTTGTGAGAGTGTCTGTCGACGCCTCACTTCCAGGAATAAAAAAAATATAAAAACGTGAACGACGAGAAGAAAGAAAGGGTGTGTCTGATGAAATTTCCACTCGCAAAAGAGGGTTTCAATTAAAATTAAGACTTCTGACTTAAATAAGTGCTTAGTGAAAATTTCACATCAAATATAATCTCACATTCGCTAAAAGGTATTTAGAAGAAGAGACATTATTGAGCTTGAGCTTCATAACTTTTAAGCTTTCATTTGAGTTATTTAATTAAATATCAGATTAATCAAGGAAGAATGTTCATATTTTATCTTTAAATAATCAATTAGTGATAATAAATTATTTAATCAATTGGAAGTCAGCTTTATTCATGGTCTGTGATGTGGAAAGCGTTGAAGAGAAACATTGTAACATTTCATTTTAAAGAATACCTTGCAATTTTTAATCAGCGAAATTGTGCTCAACCAATTTTCTACTTAACTCTATCAATAATTTAAATCATAATAAATTACAATAAATTACCGTATAAAATTTAATTCGCGCATTTTATCTTGCCAAAGGTAATTTCAAACTCCAGTGTGGTTAATGAATATTTCAAGGAGAGTTCAGGAAATAAAAAAAAAAACTATATTATTCAACCACATTTTTTTGCGAGTTTCTCTATTAGCATTATATCTCTTTCTCGTACATAAAAGAATGGAATATAAACAGGATGGTCTTGTCCTCGTAAATTTAGAGTCTGGAAAACAACGCAGGGAAATTCGATCGAAATCGTTTGGATTCCTATCCTATCAAGAGATGAATAGTTGGCACGATTTTGGAATGCTAATGCAAGTCTACGAAAGTCGTTGATACTTTTGTTGAGGGCGGATTTAATATATCTCTCTTTCTTTCTTTTACGTCAAGGACGCGATATTGTCAAGCACTATACCAGCATAGGGACATTTTAAAACGTTTCGTAAAATTTACGAGGCGTTGCGCGCATTCTGTAAAGTGTGCACGTGGGAATTGAGAGATTTTCTTTCTTTCTCCTCATAATCCATACACTATTTCAAGGTTTTTTTTTTTTTATTATTTCTCGCACTCTCTTAAAAGTATCTAATCACTATTGACTTATCGTCTGAATGAAATCTCCAAGAAATGCAATTTCGAGAGTATGAAAAATATAATTACGATAACTAAAAAATGTAATAAAAGATAATGAGTAACAATCTACAAGCGGCTGGTAAATACAGGAAATTAAAGTCTTTGTTCTGATGAACCATAGACAGAATCTTACTCATTAAAACTCTTGTATTTTCTTGACTTTTTTCCAAAATATTTCTTCTTCCTTCCATTTCTTCTTCATCACTGTATCTGAATTCTCTCTTCCTTCTACCTGAAAAAAAATTACTGTTATTAAAGCGTTATGAAGGCGTTAATAAGAAAAATGCTAGCACGTACCAAAGTATCAACAATTTTTTTTCCACTTATTTTTAGTAATTCTGCAGAGTCATATTCATCGAATAAAATAGGATGCTGCGATAATCAAGTTTTAAAACTTGTTTAGTGCAACAAAATAGTAAGAAGTATGATAACTCGTTGGATCCATATGTGGTTATATGTTGGAGAGTTGAGAACATGGTCAGAGGTAGAGACTACTTGAGTTGAAAGTTATTGATATTAAAGGCTAATGAAGTACTAAGTCTTTAAATAGTAAATAAAATAGATTTTTAGTAGGCACTTCACTTTTCTCGTTTATTAGAACATTATGAAAATTCATTAGCAATAAATAAATCAAATTAATTATTAAAGTTTTAATTTATCACTGGGAATAAATGCATTACTAGCAGTACAATTTTCCAATTAATTATTAGCCTCAGATAAATTTGATTCTGCTAATGAAAATATTAGAATCATTATTCAATTATTGAAGTATGTTCTTTCATAAGTAAATTTATCTCACGTTTGTTTTTTATTAAAAAAAAAAAAATCTAAAGCACGCCCATTTGTCCTCTAAAGAATTTTTCTCTAGTCTGTTTTTTATATAGACAATATTTTTATGTTGAAAAACAGCTGAACCATAAGTGAAACCTCTTGAACAGATCATATTCATGTTTTATTAAAATGATATTTACTCACGAGGTCTTGATAATTGGATAATATGAATCAAAGGGTAATCAAGTGTAAAGTACTGAAATAATTGGAATAATCAGAAACTGATGTAGTCGATAATATGAAAAGTGGTTCCATCTATGATGACCGATAAAATTCTCTCTGCATCTAATTAAATTTTTTAGTCGTCAGTGTTGCTCACACTTAATTCCACTTTCTCTCTCCAATTCCATTAGGTGGTTGTAGGGTTGAGGGCGTGGGTTCAAGTCTACATTTCGCACACGCGACTACCAAATAAAATTTGTGGTATAAAGCCTGTGTGCGGTCTCTGGCTGTTTGAATATATATCTTTCGACGCTATTTTCCTCCCTAGGTTGCATGTTCAGCGATATTCCTCCTCTCAGTAACAATCCAAAAAGTCTACAACGAAAGCACCTTCTTCTGTTGCTTTTATTTTCACCGATAAAATAAAAAAAAAATGGTATCAATAAAATTAAAAAGATATAAATCAATAAGAATATATAGCCGATGAGGTAGGATGCTTGCTAGAGACGTGGGTTCACTTCAAGTGCCGAACAGTCGTATATTATAACATTCTGTATCAGCCCTTGTGTGGCTAGTCATGTGCCTTGTATGTACAGACCCCAAGGGACACAAATCAAGATGCAAGTGGACGTACAGACGAGAGAGAAGGAGAAAGTGTGTCTTGGGGAAACAGTGTGAGTATTTTCGAAAGCTGGAGATCTTCTTAATTGGACGGATCTTCCGGCTGGCTTCACTTTACCTTCTATATTCGTGACTGTAATCCTCAAACGCCTGCTCCTGGGCGTTGTCTTGAATCCTTTGAATCCCAGTGATTTCGTTTCCTGAAAATAAAAATAAATTTATTAGTCTATGGTAAATAATAACAAACAATCACTCTTTGTAGAAGAGACTTTTTTCCTTCTATAAAAAAAAACCAAGCCTGGGGTGTTTGTTGATTTTGTGGCTTTCGAAAATTGTATGATGGTCGGTTATGACTTGGGAAAATAATTTAATAAATTTCTTTAAAGCTGAATTGAGATCGCTGTTGCAAAGGGAGAAGTGGTCTTTTCGGGATTTTTTGTTGCTTCAGATGATGAGGTTGAAAGAAAGAAAAATTAGAGCGATTGACCTTCGGTCCGATTATTTAGGGTGACTGATATGAGAGGAAAGTAATCGTTGTAATGACTTGGACATTATTCATGAAACCAATAAAAAAATTTTTTTTTAGAAGTGCTTTAAAATAAATCTACTGAAAAAAAGTTTGCTTTTTTAATTTAAAAAAAGGCAATTATGCCGTTTTTAAAGAGAAAGGAATTTTTTTTAATATTTTAATGATAAGTAGAGACTTAATGCGTGATCACTTTTTCATGAGTAATTAGTGCTCAGAGTTAAAAGTCGTTTTTTTTTTTTACTTTGGTAACTGATAACAGGAAAAAAGGCGAATGAGTGACGGCGATAAAATAAGAAAGTTGAGAAAAAAAGTACGAAATTTAAGATGACACCATAGATAACGTGGGATTTTGTTAGCCGTGCTGATCAATGAGGTAAAAGAAAAAAAAAAATTGAGCTTCAAAAAAATTTATAACTCAATAACTCATCACTCATAACCATTTAAGAAGTTACAAAACTTTTATTTAAAACCTAATTTATGGATAATAATTTTTTAAATTATAATAAAAATATCTAATAACACACATGAAAGCATTAAACATCACCATCACAAAAGAATAAATTACCAACAAAAAATTAATAGATGAAAAAAAATTCATTATCTAGTCTCAACACCTTTCTTTCACATGGTCAAAGCAACGAACAACTTAATAGATAAATAAATTCTCATTATCGGCATTCTACTATCAAAGTAACGCCGAAGTATGCAATAATGCATGGTCGACAATAAATAAACTAAAACGAAAAAAGAGTTTACTTCCCAGCAGAATTTACATTCAGGAAAGTAAGTAATTTACGTGAAAGAGAGAGCGAGTCAAAAACGATGAATGGTCCTGTACATTTAGCTATTATTACACCGAGCGATGGTTGGAGGAGGAGAGCGGGAAATTTGACATGGACACGGGTATGCTCGACCATCCTCGTAGCTTCCAGGGGTTCATCACAACTCCACGTGCTTGGATCCGAGTCCCACCGAGTTCCAGCGAAGAGATCCGAGCGTCGAAATTCGAGCCGCGAGCTAGATTGTCAAGGAATGCTCTCAGTTGACTACTCGTACGCGATCCTCTCTGTTGAACCTCTTGTAAATATGTATTTCATTACATACTTGATATTACCATATTCATGTTGAGTGATAATTGCCTTAACACAAAGAATATCGTTCATTAACCCAAATGAAGTAATTATCAATCTACTTTTATCATAAAATAATGAATCTATTGAAATTGATTGAAACTGCTGAGTGCGATAGTTAATTAGCAGGTTTAATTGGCTGGTCTTATCTCGAGCTAAAGTGCAAAAGAAGTGTAAAATAAGCTGGTTGGTTGAGGAAGAGATGGTTTATTAAGACTGTAAGTAAAATCCTATAAGATTATTGTCAACTGCATGTGCATGGTACCAAAGAGATATACAATTCTAAATGCGAAATGCCTGTCTGCCAGCTGTGCATACTCTCATCGCGTGACAATACACCGTTAACGCTACTCATTTGGTCACAAAAAGCATAGTTACTCTCACGCCTGTTATACCAAATTTGTCCTAAAGACCATTTCATTTGTTTCGTTGAATTATTTTACATCTCTCAGATGGAGTTGGAATGCTACCGTCAATGGTTGTTTTAATAAAAAGCATGACTTCTGTGTGGAGAATTGGAGATATGTATTTTTGATATTAGATTAATCAAAGTTCTAATTTATGTTTAAATAGATATGTACCTAATGGCATTCAACCGCTATCCTTCCCAAAGTTGAATAAAGATAACAAGTTCTCTTCTACCCCTCTGATAGCTTCGATAAAGTTTATTTTATTTTATCCTCATGCGGACTTTCTCTTTGGTCTTGATCCCCACCAGACAGAAACCAGATTCTCCGAATTCCAATATCCAAAAAAACCTGTCGCTTACTTGCTTTATCTATCGATGAATTTACTTTAATGACATATTTTTTTTGAGGAAAATTGGAATATTTGCTTCTGCTTGGACTGCATGAGCTATTCATGGACCTGGTAGTACGGAAAATCTATATTTAAAGACTCAAGTTCGTGTGAGGTTTGAGTTTGGTTTTTGACTCTAGAGGTTGATAACTCGGCCATCAAAGAAAAAAGATAATAACTGAAACAGAAGGGATTTAAAAAGTGTAAAATTTCGATTTGATGTGAGTTTTTTGTTAATTTCGGTTAGCTTTTGATGTTGGTTTGAACTTTTGGAGTATTTTTCAGCTGCATCAATTAACAGTGGACACTAAAATAAATAATAAAACTTTTCTTTCCAATCAAAGGTTATTTTTTTTTTCTGATGAACATTTGTTTATGTTTGACTGAAATATAACCATTTAAGGCTATTTTCAGTGCCAAGTTTTTTGCGATTTCATTGTATTTATGTACATGAGGTCTTTTTCATTTGTCTATAGAATAACAATGAGCTTTTATTTCGAAGAATCATTTTATTTAACTGGCATTTTTTTTAGTGATAAAAATTATTGTGGTACTTGGGAAAGCTTTCTGAACTCATTGACATTCTATAACGAAATAAAATTTCACATTAAAAATCAGAATAAAATTCTTTCAATGTAAAAGTTAACTTCTCCACTTTAACTAACATTAAATAACACGTCATTAAAAAAATAAAAATTATTGACATTATTTCAAATAAAAATTCAAGAATAAATTTTTTTCTTTAGCCATCATCATAATATAAGCCTCCAACAAAACTTTTTTTCCGAACAAACAAAAAACAGCAGATAAATGACGGAAATTAGGCTCTATAGCTGATCACAATCTTTTTGCCGGGCATTTTATTAGCGCCAAAATTTCTTCTGAATGTTAATGCATATATTATGGAATGAGCTGTTGGATTTTTGGCTTATATTCTTATCTTTACATTTCTATCCCTTTTGCCCAGCAACTACTGTCGCTTTCATCCCTGCTTCGTTCACTATCTGTCGAGGGATTACTTTCCCATTAGGATCTTGTCTCTCTATACCGACAAATCGTTTGAGCACTGTGCGATCTGTTGGAAATTGTACCTGACGATTTTTCAAGCTTTCAAAGTTTGATTTTATTTCTCCATTTCATCTTTTTTTTTATTTTAGTGCGAAAATAATTTATTTTCCCTTTATTTACACCCTTGTACCTCAGTTATAGTTTGACGAATATTCGTAGCTGGGTTATGAATATTAAACGTTCAAGGACCACAAGCAGTTTATTCTCATGATTATCCTGTAGTCCTCTGGAACGAGGGAATCAGAAGGTTAAATATTATACGTGAAGTCAGTGTTCTCTAGAGAACAACTTATCCTTCACTGCAGTAACGGCATGCATTTATAAACTCGTATAGTATTCTAAAACTAAAGGATTATAAGTTTATTTACATCAATCTCATGCTTCTTTTTCTAAAACAAAGTCTGTAAGTCGGTATTTCATAACTTCAACCGCACTGAATCGTGTAATCTGAAATGGACAGGAAGTAAATAAGGAAATTATAGATTTATTTATTTTTTTTTTTCTGAATGAACGTGACTTTTAAATAGCTATGACTAGGGAAAATGGAGATACATGTTGGAGTGAGTTGGAAAGCGTAGAAATATTGTCTTAAACAATTTGAGATGGTGGTAGTTTAATATACAATTGACTGTGTGATAGAAAAATTTATTTGATATTTCATGAATTGATTTATTGACAGGAAATAAATTTTAGTTCATTCAATTAGAGACTGTTGATAATTGAAACATCAACTTATGTAATGATGATGATGATGATGCTGGTGATGGTGATAATCATGATGATATTCAGGAATAAATATTTTATATTTTAAATTATTTTTTTTCTTCAAATAATTATCAAAGAGAGTTTATTCAGTTAATTTTACATTAAACAAAAAGAAGAAAAAAAAAATGAACGATATTTACAGTTTATTTCTTTCATGAGTACTGAACTTTTTCAAGACTAATTATGATTCTCACACTTCAAAATGATTCCAACGAATTTTTTAACCAACTTGTTCTTAATTACAGTACTCAAATGAGATAAAAGTTATCTTTTCCTTCCCAGATCTATAATTTTCATAAACTTTCAAATTGATGGAGAGTACAATATTGCAGTAAATTTCAAAAGTACTCAATATTTCCTCATCTCCTTGCACTACTTTTTTTCAAAAAATTTTATATTGCTTCTTATTTTATTTACTTCAAAAAAAAAAAAATCATCATCATTTCAACACTAACAGCCTATAACTTGCAAACAAATCATTGGACAATGAACTCTGGATGTCAATAGAAATCTGAAACTATTTCAACAAAATGAATTAGTGTGCCTTGTCAAGAGTCGATTAGCTTTTAGACCCCTGTTCACACTTAATAAAGAAAAAAATTAATGAACTTTTCTCTATCTTGATATTTATTATCATCATTTTCTTAACACTGCTTCCGTTCTTTTTTAGTAAAATTCAATCCACTGTCCCATAAATAAAAATTCCTCGACAAATAAATAGTTCTTCATTCACTCAAGCTTTCAGAAATAATTTTCAATGCACAAAATTTAAAAATATCCTATCAGCGAGCCAAACACGTGCGAGCTAACGGAAATGGAGTATTCATTAAAGCAATGCTGTTGCGGTTCTATAAATAAATTTGATCATTTGAGAGCAATATTTTCATTCCTCAGAAAAATTAGTAGTTAAGCTATTAATAAAAAGAGGGAATCCGTTTGAGTTTAAATGACGTAGCTTCCCTTTCATGTCTATTAAGCGTATGGAAGAGTTGAGGGTGCAAACTCACATATCCACTGACATTGTGTATGAATTAAGACACACACTATACTACTGTGCTGTAAAAAAAAACAACATACACATGGATTGTCTTTGACTGGTGTTATAATGTCTACCTTATGGATTCTTAGTCAGTCTCTAGGCAGTGTCTAGTGTGCATGAATGTACACGAGTAAAAAGCCACCCCCCTCCGCACTATTTAATATATGAAAGGGAGAATCGGATGTGTTGGACATGTGAGCATGTTTGTGTGCTTTCACAAGGGGGGCATACTCACTTTGCTCACTTTTCGAGGGGTTGTGCCCCTTAGATGACGCGCTAGTATTCTGAACGACTCGGTCAGACACGGTTTCTTCACCACTAACGTTCAAAAATATACCGTGTAAAGCAATATAATATTAATAATCACAGTTATTAACAATGATTCGAACAAGATGTGTAACATAACAACATTCATTCAAGCTGATAAAAGTGATTGGTATTGATTATTATGGAGTGTGATGTAGACATTGGCCAAAGCTGAAATTGAGTTGACATTTAATAATTCAAGATGCAGGAGACAAGCCACTATTTTTCGGATTGCCCTCGTTGGCAAATGATAAATGTCTACCGATTTCCAATTAAAGTAGCAACCATCAGGTATAAATGTTTAATTATTAATCATAATAGTATGTAATTAATGTCTTGGTGTAATGTATTCTGATGCTCGCTTTAAGAGGCTTCTATTATATTCAGAATTCGATATTCTGACAGAGCCCCAAACTTATGCGGTCAGAAGGGCTTTTGCTTGCTTCCTTATTGGATTTCTTAGCTAAGTCAAACTCGAGGGTCGTATATAAGCACCTTTAGAACACCCTAAAACTACTAATTATATATATTTGCTGTTGATTCTTGGAAGAGATAAAGATTTTTATAGGCATCATTCTCTGATCTATCTCATCTATATTCTTCCAAGAACATTGTCTTTTACTTTTATCATAATTCTCTATAGATGACAAAAATGTCTTTTACGACCCTCTCTCATGAAAAGTCTACAGAACAAAAGCAAGAAGAAAAAATCATACGCCCTAAGGCATGGTTTTTCGCAAGATGCATTGACAAACTTTTCGTATATTAAAATTTTTCTTCTTCCATATTAAAACATTCTTGGACAGTCATTTTTTTTCTTCGTCTCCTTCTCTACCTTTTATATACCAACACTTCCTCTATATAGGATACAACCTTTTTTCATCTTTTATTATTCTCTTTCAGTAAATCCAGATTTAATAGAGAATCTTGGCGCGAATCATATCATCCCTCTCTCGATTCCCATTCCCTCTTCATCCCTTTACGCCTCTCTGCGTCAGCATATTACACTATCGTCCTGACTTATGATGTACCATATTTACTTTGACAACAGCACCAAGATTTCACCGGCGTAACCACTTGTGATATTATAAGTATGCTTCATGACCGAGCTACAGACAAATTTATTTTTATTTCAACAAACATAAAGAATTGCTTATGAGTTGGGATTTTAATCTAAATTTTTTTTTTTTAATCTTCAATATAAAATGAAAGAATTTTTAATTAAAATACATATAACAAAATATTCCTTTGATAGTTGAAATAATAAAAATATATTTATTTTGAATTGAAGTGATGTAAAAAACACTAGATAAAGAACATGTAGGATTTATGAAAGAGATTGTAATAAATTTTATGATGTTTTTTTAGTATCTGAAGAATAGCTTTATTCATACAGAGGTTTATCATAGAATATAGTAAATTCGATGATAATACTTGTAATAATTCCTACTTATATCCATACAAAAAAGTTTTATTATCATTAAATTTATCATAAAGCAATTCAATGTAAGAAGAAATTTTCCTCTTTTCTTAAAAAAGCAAGCTTTTTTTTTGAGTTATTATTTTCAAGATATGGCAGACTATCCATTGGTTTTCTTATCGGGGTTTTTTTATCAGCAAGGTCTATATTAGTATTCCAAACTCGTATGATTATTGTAAAGAATCAAAAAACATAAATAGAACACATTTTTGACCAGAAGAAAGTTTCTGACTATGTTTGATATTCCTCTCACGAAATAATGTTCAGGGTCAGTCTTAAAGACATCACGTAAGAGGGTGAGAAAATGTGATTGAATTTAGGGGCTCGTCCATGGTCCAAACAGGAAAAAAAATTTCTTATATTACGGTTTCCCTCAGCACCAAATCATTTATTTTTGGATGTGTTACTGAAACGTAACGTGAAAGTTAAGAAATAATTGCAAATTATTTTATTTATGGCTATAATTAATTATTTCATATCACCTACTTTTAGTATTTCTTATGCTGGAAATTAATTGAATTAAAGGTAATATTTTTTTATGATGTTTGAAGAGATTGAATAAGTCTTGGCTATAAAAATTGATTTATTACTCCAAATCAAATTTCATTTTCTTGAGGTAAAATTTTTATTATCGTTCGAAAAATTGTTTGCCAAAAAATCAATTGGATTCTAATAAATAACTTCTCATAAAAATTTATTTATTCTTGAAAGGAATTATTTTTTTTTTCTATGGAATAAGTGGAGTGTCAATAAGACTAGAGGTTTGTTAGAAGGAACGTAATTAATTGTATTATTTTTCTACTTTCTTCTAGAGTTTCTTCTTCTTTAACAAAACATCAATGTTTATTTCTCATTTATTTATTCTTTTTGAATTTTTTGACAGAATTCTTTCGACAGGAATTCATTCTTAATGACGAAGAAACATAGAACATGACAAGTGGCTGTAAATAATTGACACTAATTAATGTATTCTCTTTCTAGTTTCATTGCTATATTTTTCTTTTATTTGCTTAGAGCTAGTTTATTTTTAATTACAGAAAAATGATTAAATAAATACATTTTTTAATATTTCATTGAATCAATTTGCATATTTTTATATTTTATTTCAAATTTATTGAGAACTTTAATTCCAACTTTGCTGGTATGATCGAAATAAAAAGATGCTACTTAATCTTGAGTTTGACAAATTTTATATCAATAAATTTATTTAACGGTACTAATAATAAATGTGGATAAAAAGTTGTTCAAATGCCAATAATTACATCTTAATATAATCTTTCTCCAAAGGGCATTGATTCATGGAGCCGATTAAAATGGTTCTTTTTTTCCCAATAAAAGCCATATAACCAAGAACCCTTCAACTTATGTTTTGCTCAAGTGTTTTTTCCATTAATCATTACTAAAAAAATGAGCTAATTTTATGGTATCTGTAGGTCTTTAAAGTGTAGTTGCCTGTGATACCGATCGTATGGAGAAACAGGTTGACAATGAACTGGCAGGTAAACCGGTTTACTACACGCAGCTTCAGTTTCTCCTGTTGATTTAACATCAGGTATGCTTGCTAGGATTTACATCCTTGACTGCACGTTGGCGCACTCTTTCGTGATGATAATCAACTTCACAGCACACTTTAGTCGCACATGAAAAAAAGCTCATTTGAATTACGAGGTGGGAAAAAATAATCGATGCTTCATTAACTTTAATTCCAACTCGTTCTCAGTCTCATGAATATTTTTTCATTCATTTTGTACAAAACATATCTTATTTATTTAATGATAAATATACACTATTTTCTTTACAATTATTCATCTTGACAGTTTGGTGAATAAGCTAAATTTATTCCTGCAGAAAAAAAATTACCGGAAGAATTTGAATATTCTCAATTCTAGTTTTATTGATAACTTTTGAATAAAGTCTTCCTCTTGATATTATGTGTATGTAAAAATGGAGACGGTGAAAAATGGTTTCTAAAATCTGGTATATCTCTGCTTCTGATTCTGAAAAGAGTGTATATTCCCATGGATTCCCATGAGCGTCGCCTGTGGAAAGACATTTTCTCAAGTTTACGGGACTTTTTATGCATTCATAACATTATATCGCTAGAGGGTAACTCGATTTTTCGTCCCTATTTTGTAGCTTTCACTTTTAACCGAGTAAACTTACTGCATAAAGTAAGTTGCTGAGCAAAAAACTTGAAGGAGTAAACTTAGGTTTATATTTAAGAGCTTTTATCAACTCCTTAAACGCTTAACTTCTAAACGTTAACTATAAAAATTGATGAGGCTTTTATTTTTTATTTAACTGATATAATCCCTATTTAGGATAAAAAAAATGCTTTTTAAATATTCACAAACATTGCCACTACATAATAATTACAGTTTAATCATTAAATAAATTTTTAAGTCTACTCGTTGAAGCTTGAAGTATTTTTTCTATCTGCTAAAATGATGAAATGATGCTTTAATGCTATCATCAGCCTTATTGGTTGCTATATGATCAGACTGTTTTTCACAAAGACAGAGCAGCAGACTGAAAAAAATGAAAATTTTATGAACTCATGGGCAATTGCATGCAGATAATAACCTTCATAAAAAATATGGAGAAAAAACACGAAATTCCAAACAAATAAAGAAGCAGTGGCAAGCAAGAATACTTAAGAAAATGAGATATTGGAAACCATACTGCTAAACTTTCATGTTGTTTATTTTTCATAAGTATCATAATAATAATAATAATATATATAATAAAGTAGAAAAGAAATACTATTTGCGAAAGTTCATAAGAATAAAACTTTACCTCAGGTCAAATTGTTATGTTGGTTTCATTATTTAGTTGGAAATACTTGTGTATTAAATTTGACAGTTTCATTACATTGTAAATAATAATCAATTCAATTGGATGGAATCAGTAAAATTATTATTTTCATCTTAAATGTTAAATTGATGTCAGCCTAAGGGTACATAGAGAATTGAGAAATTGATTTTAAATGTTGTTAACATGAAGTTAAGAGGATTACATAGTAAAGTCCAAGTATTTTGAAATAATATACACAAAATGTTTTAAATTGAGACACCAAGATTGATGCTGTCATTTTTGGTATGATCAAAAATTGTCTTTTTAATTAAAATTTTAAATAAATTCCACAAAATAAATTATTTGTTTAATTGAATTTAGCTTGACGTCTTTTATAGCTGGCAATCTTGTGAGTCTAATTAAAACTCAGCTCTCAGTTAGTTTAATTTAATATTTATTCAAATATAAAGACAGAAAAACATTACATGAAAACTTTACTCCTGCAAGTAAATTACATTTTCAAACTCTGAATTGTTGATGGTATTTGATGTGGTCCAGTTTTTGAACTGGAGTTTCAAACTCTGAAGTTGAAAACCTTCACAGCATCAAGCGACTCTCACTTTTCACAATAACATTGCATTAATGGGTTTAAATGTATTAAAGCACTCAACTTGAATTGATAACATCATTAAAAAGCAATAAGTGTCAGTCATCTGATTAAAAATCAATATTAGTGGATTATTCAATTTATCAGTGCTATCATCTTGTTCATCTTCTAGATGGATTCAAGTTTTAATTGCCTTTTTTTTAAGTGTTGAATTAAAATTCTAAGGATTTACAATCCAATATGATAGACCACCTGAAATTATAATTAATATTCTCACCAAGCTTTAGTGTAAATTTGAAATAGGCTATTGTACAGTTGAATGAGCATCAAGGGAGTAATTTCAGTATCAGCCCTTGCTTTCTCTTTACATACTGATCAGTAAATTTTCATCGATATATGTCGTGTCTATATACAACACATGCACTTTCTATGCAAATTATGAGGCGCATTTTTTCCATATTACTGTCATAAAATCTTTCTTGATATTTTTTTGTCAGGATATACCGACATTCTCCTTTTTTCCAGTCTTTCCACGCCCTCGTTGTTTTTCACATGTTGGTTAAACCGTTCAGAAATTCCATTACTCGACTCAGATGAGGTCAGTTTGGCCTCGCGATTAATTAACGAAGACATTTTCACTGTGGTTTGATATATACATATATACATATCTGTACCAAGGGTCCAAGCGTATTTGCATATCTGCCAAGCTCAAGTCAACATAAAAAAAAACAATTGGCCAACAAGCTGAGTAGCTCACTAAAATTCTCATGAGATTTTGTGAATATGAAAAATACTTGTACACATGATTTGGAACGAAAATAGCAAAAGGGAAAAAAGTTGATTGGAAACGAAACTTTTCCAGGATAATAAATCAATCAAGTCATCAGTGAAAAAGGGCCTTCAAGTACAGACACTAAATCAAGATCATGGACAGGAGCCTTCGGCATAGTTTTTTCTTTTTATTCCACATTTCTCTCTACCTTAATATGTTCTTACCTTTTCTCACCAAGCCTGTACTTACATACACCTATACGTTATAAATATGATTCACTGTTTCTGACAGGATTAATAATTTCAAGCATCTTGGTATATAGTAGCAGATGTGGAGACATTTTCACGTGTTGCGTGAGCTCTTTATGATCCAACAAATAAAGTAATATATTAAAATATAAATTTATGATAAATATTAATAAGAATGGAGATGATGCTGATAATAATAATGTATAATTCAAGCTTGAATATTTTGTTATTTACCTTAATATCATCGTGAACAATAGTAGCGTGGAATTAGGCAAATTAGAGCATGTACTTGAGCTGTGCACGTATACCCTTCGATCGTTATAAAGGATTATTAAGCTACTGCTAAGCTGCCTGCTCCATTCTTCTGCGAGAAATAGTGTATTCCCGGATTCTCTTACTCCACATAATCCCTCCAAGATTTTGCTCCTACTTACAGTTATTACCGTTTTAATTAATACTAATGTGTCTAGTGAGCTTTCTGTAAATTCAATTTAACATGCTAATTAATCTATCCATTTTTTAAATATCAGCAAAAAATTGGTATCCCTATCAGATGCTGACATTGAATATTTATAAATTATGAAATTAAAATTCATTGTCTTTTAATTATTATCATTTTTTAGCTTAGATCGAAGCTGTAATTATCAAATGATTAATTGATGTCAGATATTATTTGCATATCCCATTAATGAACATCTCAAGTAAATGATAAATTTATCAAAGCTATTTTCGAAGGTTCTATGAATTACCTGGCAACGAATAAATTTACTGAAGGACAATGCTAATTTATTTTAGAACAAATGCTATCTATTATTGTCCACATTAATTTCATTTTAAAACATTTCCTTGAGAACTCATCAACATGTGATCAATAAAATGATTTCAAAGTGCTAGAGGAATTGAAATAAAATACATATTTGTTTATCATTATCTCACATTCTTTGATTATGTACTGGAGAGTTCTGATATTCTTCTGTATCTCAACTTTTGACTTATTATATTCACCTGGAAGCTGTCATCTTCATTTATGGCTCTCCCTTTTTCTTCATCTATTCTGTAATATTGCTCGTTCATCTAGCCCCCTCGGTAATAATTCATGCAAACGCCATACGGAATATGTTGTGCACTTTGCTGTCAGTTTCCACTGCGAGGCAATATGCCAAGTGTTAGGAAGTGTAGAATACTCAACAGTTAACTTGTTGCCATTTTTATTCATTCCAAAAGTCATTTTATTTATTCCCATTAATATTTCAAATTTATGTCAATTAACTTTATAATAAGGGTCTAATGAAATTACCATACCAATCACTATGAGGATAGGTTCATATATAAAACTGAGTAATCAATTTACAGTTGGTGGACATTTCAAGAACTTCAAATAAATTGGAAATGACTCAGAACACGATAATGAAAGGATCTTTTCCTTTTTTTTTGTCATTCTTTTTTACTTTTTGTCTAACTTGGACATTCACTGGACCACCTTAGCAGAGCGATGTAATTCGGCATGGCACGCGAAGATTTCCAACGAAACTAGTGAAGCGTACAAAACGTTCTATAAGAACATGACGAAGAGTAGAAAAAAAAAAATTTTATTCCATGGTATTTCTCTCGTTTCCTTGACAGATCTTATGGCTACAACTTCCGTTTCTGATATCTCCAACCATTTATTTTTTCTGCAAGCATCTCCAATATTGCACCTGTAAAAAATATTACATAGTTATAAATAGCTACACTTCTGATAGCATTGACCTTTAAATTATTTAGTAACTTGAATTTTATTGAATAAGTTGCATTGCTAGAATTTTCCACTTCAATTAACATGCCAATAAAAAGTTTATTATCTACAGAGAATTAATTTTTTGTTTGTAAAAATATTTTTCACTAGTAAAAATCGAGTTTAGAAAAGTGAATCTTAATCGAAATCAATGTTTCATTGAGTATAAAGTTTTTTAGATCTTATTTTCAATACGAGTATTACGATACATGTCGATAAGAATTATTCAATCGATTGAAAACTTTAATCCAAGCGTCACAATATTTATTTTAATGATCTTATACAAGGATTAATTCAATTAAAAAAATATTTTTGAAGCAAATATAACTCAATTTTAACCTCACCACATTCCTTTGATAAAATACTCGACCTGAAAGTCGATTCTGCTGATCCAATTTTTCCTCTAAAGACTTGGCTGTCTGCTAAAAATGAGTCTTGATTTTTATACCTGGACGAATCAAACCTGCGGTTTTCAACACGCTCTGAGAAGATGGCGAAAAGTGTTCGGCAGTTGATTGCACTCCGGTCGAGCTGAACACACTATAATAAAGATTTTTTACCACGAATCGTTTCTTTGTCTCTCTTATTTACCAGGCAATCGCATGTCTAGATCCAATAATAACAGTCTGAAGCAGAAAGAATGAATCCCAGATAGAGAACAACGGATTGATTCTTGATGAAAAAAATGTTTGTAAAGAAATCCCTTAGGTTATATAATGAGTATATAGCTTGTTATTCAATTTGTCATGTACTTAGTTTGCCTCCTCAGTTGCTTCCTCTGGATAATTACGTCCGTAGGGCAAAACAAAGTACTTTAACTGTACATATATTTATGTATGCATGCATACATTCTAACGTGATCAATGTCACACATGACTTTCTACATATTGTTGTAGCTTCTAAGTAATTCGGCTCCATTCACTAGACAGTAAAGTAGTGTTTCTCCAAGCAACAAGAGGTTTAATCCCCGTAAGAGTATGAAAGTCGACGTAAGCTGATTGGGTTTTCTTGACATCAACATTCTACTGGATCAGTTGACCAGTTTACCACTGCAACAGATTGGATAAGATACTGTCTTGTCTCATCTTACTGCTGTTCTACACTTAAATCCCTCTCTCATATAATCAACTTGGTTCTTCTCACTCATCAAAAGCAGATAATATCCAAATCCAGTCAATTTAACTATGAAAATAGGTCATAAAAATAAAATCCAATGGTTGTAGACGTCGATATGCTTATTGATAACAAGCTAATCACATACATAATATCCAGAAAGACACTCGAGGTAGACTGGTTAAGATGGCGCGTCAAAGATCTTGGTCGTAAAAAAGTAATTACCCATCTTTACGTGCAGTCACTGGACTAACGCTCAGACTTGCATTCCTTTGCGCCTTATTGTGGCATCCTTTTCGGTTTCCACACTTGACTAACTTAAGTTATCATCTACGAACGTTAGAGGAACATCAGCTTGTCAGAATGGATACCTTTTGAAGAATAAGTCTCTGGTGATGACTGTTGCTGAATTCACTGCTTTAAGCGGTAAATAATTACAATATTATTCTACAGAATACATATATATATGTACGAGTATCTTCAGAGATGTCAATGTCCGCAAGCTAATTTTCAAGGCCACTGCTCTTGGAAGCAATATATACGCAATTACTTGGAGCTTTTTTTTATTATTTGACATACACACTCTTGCTGAATTTTTCCACTAGTCCTTGAATATGTTTCACTGAATTTACATTACATTATGTGCTGGAGAAAGCACACATTAATATACAAATATTTCCGTAATCATATACATTCCAATAATAACATGCTTTAACTTGTTCTTCTTCTTCTTCGTCATGGCCTTTATGTATAAATATAATGCAATATGTAGGATACTCTTGAAGATCAAAACGACCATGTCTACTGTTTAATAATGGAAGATGTGTAATTGAATAAAACGATTGAGGTTGCTAGTGTTTTTGAGTGATGTTTCCACTCATGGATTTATTTTTAAAAGTTGTTATTTCATTTCTTTGAAAAAATATCAAATTATTTCACGAAAAAGAAATATAATTGTTGATTAGATTTTATTTGCACTGTGAGTAAGATTACTTTCTTCTTGAATTAACCATTCAGACAAGTCTGGATAGTAATAAAAGTCTAGTAAAAGTAGCAGAAATTCCACTTTTCACTTTCTCAAGACTCAACTACACGATGTGCCAAATCAAAGAATAAAATTGACAGGAAATTTGAAATCGATCGTATACGATTTTGTTTTCAATATATTCATTGTCTTGATTCCCAAGGATGCCAATATATGCCCAGCACGTCGCAGCAGGATCACGTAGGTCCGAGCTCCATCAAGACCTATCACAGCCGAGACTGCAATCTACATAATTTTCTTCTAAATCTCTCTTCCTTCGCGCGCTCCTTGTATATACATTTACTACCACCACCAGTTAGGTATCCCTGAATATGTATGTATACATATCTGGATGCGGTATGGACGCAAGTCTCTACATACCCTTGAGCATATTCTCCAAGAATTTTGCCCTTCATTTGGTCTGAGCTCCTGAATACCACCTCAAGCCTCGAAAAATCACCGGCACCTTCTTCAGCAAACCTTTCTCAAAAATTTCTTACCAAGAAATTCGGTAATCATCACAAAGACCTTAAGAGTTACATGACAACGTCAACGGCAGAGTGGTTGTATCAACAGTCAGCTAGCAAAGTATATTTGCAGAATCATTGAGAATCCACATGAGAGCTATGTTGGAATCCTTGATAAATATACATGGTGAGAGGAGTTTCGGTGTAGTTGATGAACGTATTGATCTGCGAAATTCCATGAAACAGTTATTTATAATTGAATTTGATTCATAAAATATTGTGCTTTTAAACTTGTTGCTTCTTTATTAATATTGCATGGCAAAGTCATCATTAATTAAATTTGTATTAAAGTTATGAGCGCAAAAAATGGCAATTTTATTCAGAATGTTATTAAATAAATTCTAGGCTAACATACAAATTAAAACAACATTGGAAATATGTTTTTGATTTTCAAATAATCTTTATAGAATTCAATATAAATGAACAGTTACCAGCAGTTTATGAAGTCAAATAAATAATTAAAGCCGTTAAGATATTCATTGAAATAAAACATCTTTGCTTTAGCTTACATCTTTATTATCATTTGATAAATTAATGCAGGTTTGTAATTAAAAGAACATCTTTTCAACTGCTTCAAATAATTCCAATAAATTCAATGCAATCCAGGGTTTTCAATGTTCAAGTAATTTTTTTTGTATTACTTCTCATTAATTTAATACCAAAAGACGTTGATCATTTAAAACTCTGTCTAAAAAATAATTTATTTCCCCATATTTAAAAATAATCGCTTAGACATAAAATTAAATAGGCTATTTAATTATCAGTAAACCTTACCAGCTACTTTAGAGCTTTTTTCTTCATGTCTTTCCCAGGAATTCTTAAATGAATTCAGGTCTTGATGCCCACACAGAACTGGTGGATGTAAAACAACAAAATTATCCAAAATCTTGACTGATAAATCAACAGATGAGTAAGAAAGTGCTGACGCAATCCCAATGCATGTCTTAATTTTTAGGCACGCGACAAAGACCTTTTGAAGGATTTGATCTTTGACCCTCAAGTAGCTTACAATAAATCCAGAATCTTCTTTCATTTCTGCAGTCTCAGATTGCATGCTCAGCAAAGTAGGAATGTAAAAACTCTAGTCGAAGGGTCCAAGAAGACACGCAAGCATGCAGCGTATCTTTGTAGTACTTGGCCCAAGGCGTTGAGATTCTATCACACCACGAGTATTAGAAACGAATATATAAATATATGTATTGGTACAGTTGATGGTATGATGGTGTGTAGTATCAGTGGTAGCTGGTGGTGGTGGTAATGGTAGTAAGTAGTGATGGAACAGGTAAAAGAGGGTGGGCGTAAACGCCTGACTTCAACACATACAGATACATACACATTCTTGTTGCTTTATCGTGTTCTCTTTTGCTCCTTCTATCCAAAGATGATCGGTCCCTTTTCTTCTTACTTCTTCTCTTACTCCCTTCCTTGGGGCCCGGTGCGGCCCCGCTACTTCGTGGACTTGAACGCCGACGGCACGCTCAGTCAGTTTCTATACAACCCATCGTGCTAGTATATCCACTCAGGAAGTAAGGAAATGTGGTCTTCATCAGGTGCTCAATACACATCATGCCCAAAAATTAGTGCATTATTTGTAAAAAGTGATCATTAGTGTTGTTTTGAATTCATATTAATTATTGATTAATGAAGTGGTCAAGTGAATTAAAGTGATATATTTTCAACAATCATTTAATATCCAAAATAAAATTGAAATCTTTGTGATAAACTTTTTATGCCACGATTTAATTTGCTGTTTGGACATCATGAGGGTCGAGTTACCTTTCATGTGAAGTTACAGGTGAAGGTGAAAATAAAAAAGAGATTCGTATGAGAAACGACGCGCGCAAAGCAATCGTAGGAAAGCGATATATAGCCGCTTGGCAATTCACGATGTGAGTGGAGTTGAAAAGAAAGAAAGAAGTAAGCCAATTACCAACCCAAGTGGCTTGTCTTTCGTTTGAGAGATACGCGACTCATATTAAAACGTTAATCTCCGCTTCGCTACCTGCGCCACACATCTACATATACATTTTTTTCATTTTGTCTTTCATGCCAAGGTGTACACAATATACCAATCGTTCGTACTTGAGCGTAATAATTTTATCAATCAACACGAATACGGATAATCATCAAAGATCGAGTTGTAGAACTTGTACAATTTGCAATATTAAAGTGTAAAAAGAAGAAGAGGAAGTGAAAGAAGAAGAAGAAGATCAGGATTGCGACGACAAAGAAGGATGCCGTCATTGGATTATCCGGAAACGAGAGTATCGAAATGTCAAGCTTGGCTAGACGAAGGCAGACAAGTTTACTTTTCGGATCTAAACGTTGGTGGGCAACAGGATGTTGGGCAACTCGAAGTCACCAGGAGGCATATCTTCGAAAATTGTACGGTAGGAAAAACATTGAAGGAAGTGTTAATGTTGCTGCTGATTTTCATGAACCAGTATCGTGGGCAGCACCATCAGTATCATCAGGAAATGAATTCGAAGGTCATGTAGAACCTGAACAATACCTTGATGAAATTCTACGAAGTCGAAGAGATGATGTTATTATTAATGAGGCTAGTGAACGTGCTGAATTGCCAAGCCCTCGTGCCAGTCCCACCGAGAAATGCGTTGAATTTCTGGCAGGTGCACGTGCAAGTGTCCGCCGTAATTACTTGAACAATCTTTTGAGTCCTAAGCAACGATCATGTAATGATCAGCAAGTGTCACGATGTGTGGAAGTAAATGAACAAAACATCGATAATATTCTCCAGTGCAATTATCAAGATGAGTAAGTTCTTGATATCATGATCATGGTTTTTATAATCTAGTGAATTCACGGTGATTTTCTCTACAACATTGATACTGTGATGTGGATATAACTAATTTTGAAAGAAAGGTGCATTAAAAAGAGTGAGACGAATTTGTACAGCTACGGAACCGTGACGCCCTTTTACCTCATTTTTTCCCCTTTGTGGGAACGAATATCTTCTTCTTTCCCTACTCCTTTTCCGTCTTCATTCGTTCTCAAGCTCAGTTTTTTTTTGTCATTAAATAAAGCATCATCATTCTTATCTTCTTCTTCTTCTTTTTTCTCTCCAAATATATTTCAAGCGATCGATGGAGCTATTAATTTTCTAAAATTCCCAGCTTTGGATAGAGATTTAATAATGAGTTTAAAGCAATAATCGTTATGGGACAAGCACTCGAGGCATATCAAGGTTCATGATTTAATTTTACAACAGGTCTCATGATACTTTTAAGCTTGTATATCATTCGTCCCTATTAATTCGCTCTTTTATCCAGCCACCATTTCTCCTGGAGTGTATGAAATAAGTCCGGATTTCATTAAATTCGATCCGCACGCGTATTATACGATAATCGATTTGATTTATTAATCGCAAATCGCCCGTAGTGGTTGTATGTTCATTATAAAGTATGTGAAAGAGTCCTACTGCGATCAGTTTAATTGGAATGACGTTCTGCCGGGAAAACTTGTTAGGAAATGCCTCGAGCTGTTAATCATTAGCTTTCATATTATAGGATGTAATAATATTTTTAGGTTAAAATATTATTAATATCAACAATTTATTTATTGAAATTCTCTTGTGTTTTTGACAGGAAAGTATGCAAGACCTGCAGGTGTCCACGTGAAAGCCATCACCGGCCAGGTGTTAAATCGCCAAATCCTCCACTTGGCCTTACAAACGTACCTTCAATGGCGATGGCGATGGCATTTCAGCCTGGTGATGCATCGACTTCAGCCACGAGTGCCATTTCTCCTCATCAAGAGTCATTCAAGAGTTCCATTGAAGCCCCTCCTGTGCTTCAGGATCCCCTAGTACATCATCATCAAAGACTCTCACAAAGTGATGATGACAGTGGTTGTGCTCTTGAGGAGTACACGTGGGTTCCAACGGGTCTACGACCTGATCAGGTGAGTTTCTAATTAACTTTCATTTATTACTCACTTACTATTTATATATTGAGCTTTAAATAAGCCATATACAGATAATATCTTCTCTGGGTTTTATATAATAGTATAACTCAATTTATAATCTTTATATTCGTAGGTTCATTTGTACTTTAGTTCCTTGCCCGAGGATAAAATTCCCTATGTCGGTAGCGCAGGAGAAAGGGAACGAGTGAAGCAACTACTACAGCAATTACCACCCCACGACAACGAAGCGAGATACTGTAAAGATTTGACGGAGGAAGAAAAACGAGAGCTTCGTGTTTTTGCTGCCCAGAGAAAACGTGAAGCTCTTGGTCGAGGACATGCAAGTCAACTAGAACGACCTCATGGTAGCGGGTGTCGTGAATGCGGCAGGTTGATCACCACGGGAGAAATTGCTATTGGAGCAAATCGAGCTGGACCGACAGCTCTCTGGCATCCTGCATGTTTTATCTGTTGCATTTGTAAGCAACTTCTCGTTGATCTCATTTACTTCTGGCGCGAAGGGAGGCTGTATTGTGGACGACATCATGCAGAGACATTGAAACCACGATGCTGTGCATGTGATGAAATTATTTTGGCCGATGAATGCACTGAAGCTGAGGGCAGAGCTTGGCACATGAGACATTTTGCATGTCTCGAGTGCGATCGACAAGTACTATCACTTAATTTGATCTAAAAGCTTTGTTGAGGCGGTCTTTCTACAAGTTTTACCATTTTTATATTTTTTTTCAAGACACTTAAGTGGTGATTAATGGATTGAAAATTGAACATTATAAATTATTAATGATAGGCAGGGATTTTTACATTTTTTCAATAGAAGTTGATTGGAGTAATGTAATGAGATTATCAAAATTAAGTTATTAAACTACCAGATCTATTGAAAAAAATGCTAATTAATTTTGAAGATCGGTATCTACTTTTAAATTAAATTTCTAACGTAGAAGATTAACGGTATGTTCTCTCAAAAAAAAAATTACAGTCCCTAGTCAGCTCAAGAAGCTAATTAACTCTAGAAAAAATTAAGTAGCGTTTATAACTTGCATTTTCACCTTAAACTTTTTTTTAAAATTAAATGAAAGTATTTTTTATAATTCATAGAGAAGCGTGAAAATATTTTATGAAGAAAACATCATTACTATTAGTCTTGAACAAGAGAACTGTGCATTAAAATTTTTTAAAATAATCGTTTATTCTTATCTCTGAGAGAAATATTTAAAAAATTTTTTTTTAATTCATAAAACTACCAGACTTTTAGAGAATGTAAGAAAAAAAAATGTTTAAGCCTGAAAGTTAAGCACCCAAAAATACGGTACTTCGTAGAAAGATTACCTCAAACCTCAAGCCAGCAATTTCACTTATGTAGCTTGTCTTTATCATCGTCAGCTTGGTGGGCAGCGTTATGTTATGCGAGAAGGTCGACCCTACTGTCTTCACTGTTTTGACGCGTCCTTTGCTGAGTACTGCGACAGCTGTGGAGAGCCTATCGGTGTTGATCAAGGTCAAATGTCACATGAAGGTCAACACTGGCATGCTACTGAAGCATGTTTTAGTTGTGCCACTTGCCACACGTCACTTCTTGGACGTCCTTTTTTACCAAGGAGGGGTGCGATTTATTGCAGTATTGCTTGTAGTAAAGGTGAACCACCTACAACACCTAGCGATTCTTCCGCTGGACCTCCTCCAGCTCCACCACCACCGTCTTCTTTTTTAAGGTAAGTTACTAATGTTATTATACGCTCAATACAACAGGTCACTTTATATTACGGTTCAGAACAATAGGCACTTTAGTTAGCCTTTTTTTCTAAATACTATCTCGATTGTTTTTAAATTTTGTACATATGTTCATCCATGCTTTACGAGCACGGTTGTAAATGTCCACAAAAAAATTAACTTCATCTGAAGATAAAATGTATCACAGTATGTTGAATTGAACGGTTGCTCTGCACGATCATTTGAGAGCTAATTAACCAATTAGCTTGATATTTTTTGGAATTTTTTTATGACTTATTTGCTTGAAGTGTTTACCGATAAAATTTGTTGAAGTTGTAATAGTATTCATGGACACATGTTCAAAGATAAAAGTTTATATTCTTTTCAAGAATGGTCAATGATCTCAGTGTAACGACGTTTAAGTATATATGTGGTATAATGTACGAATGCATTAACCCATAAAAGAAAATTGTCTGTGAAAGTTGGAGCTCACAACTCAAGAATGATGTTTAGCTCCAAAATAAAAAAAGCTCTAAAAATATTTACAGTTAATTTTTTAAATATTTATCACAAAAATTTACGGTAATAAAAGAGAAACTAAAATTATTTGATGAAATAAATTGATAAAGAAATATTTTTATTTTTTCCAGACAATGTAGAAAACCTCTTCCACCTACGCCAAGCGAAGGATCATCTAGTCCTCCACTGCCAACTTCAACGAGGCATCTTTTACATACATCAAGTTCAGCAAAAAATTCTCCACGACTCATACGGAAGCAATATCATCAGGGATCAACATCGTTAGCTACAACTCCCGGCCCAGCCTCTTCATCAGATCATCATGATGAAGACAATACATCAGAAAACCTAACAACTCTTGAATCTCGATCAGGAGGATTGGATCGAATAATTTTAGAGCGAAATCTTGAAAGACTTTTGCAAGACCGTAATACTAATACAGAAGAGACCGATTCCCCAGAACTTGGAAGGTACAGTATATAAGTAATGCAATAAATAAAATTAAAAAAGAGAGCAAGAAAAAATTGAAACCAGCTGCTTTTTCTTTCCAGGTTGATGCAAGCAAGAGATAGAGAGCCTTTGCACTGCATTCAAAGTTCCATTCCGACCCATGCATCAAGTATGCCAGAACTACCTCCACCTCCCCATTTAGGAGTGCAAAAGAATTCAAGAACACCAACTCCACCGCAAACACCTCCACCTTTGCGGATGACAAACGTGCCTGTGGTAGATACAACCGATCTCTCTGGTGATATTTCAATAGCCGATCCACCTACGCCGACATCTCGAAGAGTAAGGTTTCAAGGAGATGATACCAATGCTGCTTCATCATCAACCATGCCGTTAGGAAATAGTTCATATCTTTCAGCGACGTCCAGTAGACCGCAAGTGCCGCGGTCACGTAGTTTACAACCGGATGAAGTTGCCAGCACATCTTGGGGTATAAAAAATACTATCATATTATTTTTAGCTGCCAGGTAGTTGATAATGACGGTTTAAAGGTTGTAAAAACGTGTGCTCTCAAGCGTAATTGGTTTTTAATGTTGATTATTACATGATGCGAGTTATCATAAATACCTCAAATGGTAATAAATATGTAAATTGATCACTTTCGGTATTTATTGGAATTATTTGTAAGAAATTTGATTTTAATTGATTGATTTTGTGTTTAAAATATTATCGACAAGTCTCATTGAAGATTATTTAATGCTTCAATTTGAAAATAAATTTTTATAACAATAATTTGATAAGGAATTATGGTGAATAATAATTTAAATAACCTGATTTTATTTATGTTACAGAAAACTTTGGTCGAATGACTAAAAATGAGGATGAAGAAAGTTGCTGTTCAACTTGTAGTTCATCCAGCAGTTCAGACGAAGCTACAGCATACGCACTACCTCCAAGAAGAGCCTACGGTGGTGTGCGAATATCTTATGTACCTAATGATGCAGTTGCTTGTGCAAGGAGACGAGGGACCAATCCTTCCACGCAGCCACATAAAGAGAACGACAAGTGTACATTATCTTGATATTACGGTTCTCGAAAATGTATTTCAAGGAAAAAATTTATGTCTGAAAAAATCATTATTCATTGTAAATTTAAATTCAATTCAAGATGGACTTTCCAAATTTTATCAAGTCTGTCATTGAATACCAGAATTTTGTATATATATCAACATTGTGCATCGTACTTTTTTATTTAATATACAAAACAAAACTGATTATAATCATGAGATTATTGAGATTCTTATTCTCGACTAAGAAAATAATTTTATTGTAATTTTGTCTTTTTGTAAATAATTGTGGATATTTCCATAAAATGTATTAAAATAATTTACTATACTTCTTAAATTTGCATTTTTTTCTTAACTTGAATTTAATTATTTCATTAAATCTCATAAAATTAATATTTTACACAAATTCCTCATCACTAATGTCATTAGTAATAATAACAAATACTTCCGAAAACAATGAAAACCATTCCATCTGACGCAAAGTAGAGGAATATGATGTATAAAAAGGAAACAAGAAGAAGCATGTGCTCCAGGTGTTCACATATGGTTGGAACACTTAGGATTGGGCCAAGAGCTACTAAGAGAAACATCTTGATCAGTGGTAGTGGAATCACAGATAACTATGACCCGCCTCTGAACATCTTTAAAACCCGCCCTATGACTAATTTTCCGCTTTTTCTTTTTTTTTCTCTTCCACTCAGTGTCGTTATCTCCGTTAAGTCATTCATCGTCAAAATTCGTCGGCATTCACTTATCGCTTCTGACAATTAGTTCCACGCGATCAGTGTCGCTTAACGGTATAATCCCTTCCGTCTGATAACAAAGAACATAAATAACTGATAATGCCACGGAAGAAGAAAGTGTCAACCTGCTCTGATGATGAAGACTTCACATTGGAAGAGAAATACAATAAAGACGACCTTCAGATACGGGCACCAAGAAATGCTGCTAATGCGAGGGAACGAGCAAGAATGAGGGTTTTGAGCAAGGCATTTTGTAAGCTCAAAACAACCCTGCCTTGGGTGCCAGCAGACACAAAGCTCAGTAAATTAGATACCCTCCGATTGGCGGCCACATACATTGCTCATCTAAAAGCAGTTTTACGTGAAGATAGTGAGTCTTATCTGGATTCGAAATCTTTATCAGTAACACTGGTAAGTCGTCTCTAGTAATTAGTGAGTTATCTCACATCTTTATCCACTTAAAACTTTTTTATGTGTTAATTCTAACTGGGATTTACCTGATTGTTGAACTAATATCTCAATTATCTAAGAAAGAAATGAAAAGTGTGAACAAAATTACTAGAAAATATTCTGAATAAAAACAGGTTTTAAAACAAAATTTATTGATAAGTGAAATAGTATTTTAAATTGATTAAATGAATAAATGATTCTTGGTGATTTTTCTGCGAGTTTTCGAGTGAAAAATAGCATTGTTGTACCAGGTGGATTAAATCTCAGTGAAAGACATTAAGTCAAGAATATTTTCTCTGTTTACGTCTGCCAGGTGGATCGGATCACATATAACAACGATGTTCTTCACTCTCATACATTTCCGTTATCAACTATTAATATATTAATCTTTGAAATAACAAAAGTCAAAATTGAATTTAGAATAGAAATATTTTAATAAAAATCAAAAAATTAAGAAAGATTATTTATAAGTGGATTTTATTTCCAGTCATGGCCATTTGCTATTCAAAATGCAACAACTCCATCGATATTGGTCAATAATAGCTGTTCTGTATCATCATCATCGGAAGTATCATCACCAAATAGGCCCTACAATAATAGATCCCATGTCCAATCGAATGAATACCAATGTTATCATTCAGAAAACCACGAGAACATGCAAGTCAATCGCCACAGTCATGAATCTGCTCAAGTTTATCCATATTAATATCCAACAATCTGGATTGAAAATATTTTTATAACTTTAAATTAATGAGTATATTTATTTTTCAATGTTTGTTATTTATTAATCAGTAGCTTTGGTGAAGAATAACATTCAAAAGTCATATTTTTACTAGTCTTATGTAAGTTTTACTATACGTTTATTATGAAAAATAAAAATGAATGAGTATCCGGTGAAAGATGGAAAAGCGGAAGGATGCACAGACGAAGATTGACGGAAGGATCAAGAAGACCAAGTTAAATAAACATAGAAGAGGCCCTTTGTATAAAGCTAGACGTTAAAATAATATATATCGTCTTTCAATAAATATACACATCGGAGTGTTTAAAAATCATATAATTTGACTGCTCGAACATATTTTCATATTATATATCCGCTTATTTTATTTGAGTTTTTATTTGCCATTATTCCTGAATATTTACCATCTGTAATAATTGTGTAATTAATAAAATGAAATAAAATTTTCAAAGATTCATTTATATTTAAATAATATTAGATAATTTATTTTCGATTGAGTATATACGTACCACATAATAATTATCCAAGCTTCTAATTCATGGGTAACTGGAAAGATTAAATAGGATTTGGGATAATCCTATGTTCGTATGTTAAATGGATCCTGTAACAGGAGTACGCACCGAGCAGATGGAGGTAATAATAATTTTTTTTTTCAAATTTATGAGCTAACAAATTATCATGTTGACATTCCCTTCGAATTCTGATAACGATATTGGAGTCAGCTAAAGATACTCATATGAATAGTCTTATTCGATGAATCCTCAGTACATAGGATTGTAATAATGAATTAATCAATTCAATAATTTTAATGATTCATAAATTAATGAAAATTGTCATTTATCTTGATTAAAATGTACAACACAATTATATTTACAGTTTACTTTCACCCGTTTGACCGGTTATACACAAGAAAACAATAGAAGTAACTAACAAAAAAATTCCTAGGGTCCCTATAAATAAATGAATTTCGCCTCATCTAGGGTACAAATTACAGGAAAATTATCGACATCTTAAAAAACATATTTCTAGTTGTTTGATTGCAATAAAATTTGGCATGCATATTCTCTTAAATAAATCAATATTTTTGAGCAAAAAAAATTTTAGAAAAAACGATTATTTATAAAAAAAAAAAGATAAAAAAGTGAATTTTTGAAATTGTAGATTCTTTGGGTTTTTTTGTAATAGTTTGATTATTTAAAAAATTAGTTTCAAGAATATATATTTATTTTTATCATCTAATCATTTTAAATAGGTTTTTTTTAAAAAATAAAATTTTATGTCGGTAATTTTGACCGCCAAATTTTTCGAAAATTATACTAATGGCGACATCTTTAGAATGTTTATGAAGGTTTTTAGCAAAAAATTATCGATTAGTGCCACCTACCGAATTCGTGTCATACTAATTATAAAAAATTATTGGTTGAGCCGCTTTACTCCCAAGTCGTTTATTCTTCGATTTTTCTCTCTGAATTTGTAATTCACTGACCCAAGTTCGGCTTAGTGATCACATTTATTACTTTTATAGTAATTTCTACTTCAAAGATAGTATTAATCGTGTAATATTAATTGCATTCTTATTTTTACACTCTAATTAAATAAAAAACAAAAGATGATGGGACCAGGTGCTCCATTATTATTTCTAAGTAAGTTTTTACAATATTCGTTTATGAATGTCAATTGTTTTATACTAAATAACTTTCAAACCTCAAAAACAACATGATGTCTACACGTCTAATTATTGCAGGTCAAAATACAAAACGTCAATCTGGACGAAAAGTACAGAAAGAGAATATTGAAGCAGGAAAGGTTAGTAACCTAGAAATTTTAATATAATTTGTCATGCCCTTATAAGGCTCTATACCGGTGATACTCTCACGAGTCCCACGTGCAAAGAAAAACTATAAAAAATTTATTTTCCATGATTAATATATGTAAATTAACAAATTGCTAATTTTTAGGCCATTGCTGATGTCATACGAACATGTTTGGGACCTCAAGCTATGTTGAAAATGTTAATGGACCCGACTGGGGGTATCGTAATGACTAATGATGGAAATGCTATCCTTCGTGAGATTACAGTTCAACACCCTGCTGGAAAATCTATGATTGAAATCGCTAGAACTCAGGATGAAGAAGTCGGAGATGGAACTACTTCAGTTATTGTCCTTGCTGGAGAAATATTAGCAACTGCTGAACCATTTTTGGAACAAGGAATGCATCCCACTGTCATCATTAGAGCTTATCGACAAGCCTTAGAGGATATGATTGAAATCCTCCAAGATAAAGTCAGTGTAGCTCTCGATCCAACTGACAAAAACAAACTTGTAGAAGTTGTAAAATCTTGTGTTGGCACTAAATTCATCGGTCGCTGGTCTGATTTAGCTTGTCAGATTGCTTTAGATGCTGTCCACACTGTTTTACTTGAAGAAAATGGACGTCGTGAGATTGATATTAAACGTTATGCTAAAGTAGAAAAAATCCCCGGAGGCAGTATTGAAGACAGTCATGTTTTAAAAGGAGTTATGTTGAATAAAGATATAACTCATCCCAAAATGAAGCGTTGTATCAAGAATCCAAGAATCATTCTTCTTGATTGCAATCTCGAGTATAAAAAAGGAGAATCCCAGACGAATGTTGAAATCATGAAGGAAACTGATTTCACTCGTGTTTTACAGCTGGAAGAAGAGCATATTAAAAAAGTTTGTGAAGATATTATTGCTGTAAAACCTGACGTCGTAATTACTGAAAAAGGTGTTGCTGATTTAGCTTCTCATTTCTTGATGAAAGCTGGTATTTCAGCTATTCGTCGAGTTCGTAAATCTGATAACAATAGAATTGCTAGAGCTTGTGGAGCAACAATCGTCAATCGTACTGAGGAACTCCGTGACGAAGATGTTGGTACTGGAGCTGGACTTTTTGAAATCAAGAAACTTGGTGATGAATACTTTTGCTACATTACTGAATGTAAAGACCCAAAGGCTTGCACGATTGTTCTTAGAGGAGCCAGTAAAGATGTTTTGAGTGAAACAGAGAGAAATCTTCAAGATGCTCTTCACGTTGCTCGTAATCTTCTATTGGAGCCAAAACTAGTTCCAGGAGGTGGTGCCGTTGAAATGGCAGTCTCACAGCTTCTAGGAGAGAAAGCAGCTGGAATTGCAGGTGTTGAGCAATGGCCTTATAAAGCAGTATCACAAGCTTTGGACATTATTCCTAAAACGCTTGCACAGAATTGTGGTGCTAATATTATCCGTACATTGACGGCTCTTAGAGCTAAACATGCAACTGGAGGAAACACTTGGGGAATTGACGGAGAAACTGGTGAACTGGTTGACATGAAAGTGCGTGGCATTTGGGAACCTTTAAGTGTTAAAATGCAAACGTATAAAACAGCTATTGAAACAGCTATTCTACTGTTGAGAATCGATGATATTGTCTCTGGAACTAAGAAGAAAGGTGATCACTTCCAAAGCTCACAGGCACAACCTACAGAAGAATCAATGAAAGAGTAATTTAATAAAACTCAATTTCTTTCATGCATTATTTCAATACTTGAAAAATTTTGTTTCATGTATAATTTCTTATTAACAAATGGCTTCATGTTCACACGATAGCTTTGTATTCTCATTGAGACATTTTTAAAAAATAATAAAATAATTAACAAAATTTATTGAATTTATTCATGACCTAGAGAACACCTGGCTAATTGATGAGATATAATTAATTATATTTTAAGAAAGAGTTTAAAAAAATAATGAATCAGAATGATGTTTTTATTGATAATTTAAACATAAACATAATTTTTCTATTTCTTTATTATCTTATAGGATTTTTTATTTACAAAATGGCTTAATATTCACACGATGTCTCGATGCCCTCATCGACTTGATACATTTTTACATAATAATAAAACAATTGATAAAAATTTATTAGATCTATTTATGTTACTTAGGCAAATGTTGTTACAACAAATTCTCCTTTTTCTTCCTGTCTATTGTATGCTAAACTTGATGACTAGTCTACGATGACTCTATGCAAACGTTCATCAATGAAAGGGCTGGGCTTTTTAGAATAGTTATGTTGAAATTAAATAGTTTGATTTAATTGCTAAGTGAAAGGAAAATAATTTTCAGTAGAGCTTACTGCTTCCCACGCATAAATTTATGAGGAAACTTGTTTCTATGGGAAGACGTATCAGTTGAGGATTGTCGTGAGTTGAGGTCGTTTTTATGCTCTTGAAAAATGTTATTATATTTGTATTTCTAACGTTTCATTTTTTTTAATAGTATAATCATACCAAAGTACCGTAAAAATAACCCGTAAGTTAGTAATTAATTCTAGTACAAGGGAAAAAGAGTCAAATTATCAGGTAGCATCAAAAGTAGTGTCACGCATATTGATTGTGTGCAGTGTATGTGAGCACCTAAAGATGTGTGTGTATTTGTTGTTCGTTCGATCTGAGATGGCGTAAATGTGTGAGGTTATAACAGTGGCAGAACGCAACAGAACATAAAAACGACCGGCGTGATAAAGACCGACAAATGCCACAATATTCATAATTGTTTTTTAAGTTCATTTTGGAAGACACTTGATATTAAAAAATATTCAGCATGTGCAGGAGATGATGCCGGGTACATCGCGTCCATTGGCAACTTCCAACGGTGGTACGTAGGTTAATAATTTGAAACTTTTATGTTCGCTTGACGATAATATTCTTTGACGTTGACAGATGTTCGTTATAATGTAGTATCTTATACAATCGATCAAAATTTATGTTATTTTTCATCGGAATGACCAGTATTTTTAGGAAAATATCATAAGTTGTAGGTTAAAGGTTCCGATTAATTGTACAACATAAACAATTTTCAATCAAAGGATAATATTCATGCATTTTTAAGTGTTTTGTGACCATGTTGTTCAAAATTGTTTTTAACGTTTTTTTTTATCATTCTAGGCCCTGATTGGGACACTTTAATGGAGGTTCATCATGAACCTATCGAAAAAAACTACGAGCTACTTGAGGAAATTGGCAAGTGAGTAAATTTATTTATAAGCTCAACCTTTCTGTCTTTAAATCAGAGCAAATAATTGAAGTTCCAATAGTATCAGTCATGTTATTTGGTTGAAGAAATGAAAAATTTTTATATTTTTAATGTTTTAGGGGACAATTTGCTGTAGTTAAAAAATGTGTGGAATTAAAGACAGGTGCTGTTTACGCAGCAAAGATAATGAGGAAGCGGCGCGTTGCCAGAGGTGTTGCTGCAGCTGATATCGGTGTGTATAAAGTCACAGTGTATCAGAAAGTTCCATTAAAATATAATCGATTACTGTCAGCAAATAATATTTATAATTAAGATCTTAATAGATTGATCAGTTATGAAATAAAACGGATACTGAATAGAAAAAGCTCATCATAAATTTATCAGATTATTTATTTATAATATTATTTTCTAGCCCGTGAGGCAGGACTTCTAGCACAACTTAGACATCCAAACATAGTTTCATTGCACAAAGTAATAGATACAGGGAAAACGGTAGTCTTATTGTTGGAATTGATAACCGATGGAGAATTATTCCATTGGACACCTTCTAGTGAAGTTGAAGCTGCTCATGTTGTGAGTAAAGAGTTCAGTTTATGCTATCTCATGGATACTTTGAAAAATCAATAATTAATTAAGTTTTTTATTGCAGGTTAGACAAGTATTATTGGCTTTAAGTCATTTACATTCCCATCAAGTTGCTCATCTGGATATTAAACCAGAAAATATTCTTCTTTCATCACCACCACCTATGCCTAATATTAAACTTATAGGTAAACATGCTAACCAAATTAATCTTAATTAGAGAAAAGTAATTGATTATTATAGTTGAATAAAATGTAGTTTGAATGACTAAAACATTTGGTTTAACTAATTGCTGTATTAATTCATGAAGGATTGCTACAACTGATTATGCGGAGAAAGCCAATTAAGATTGTTTTCTTTGATAGATTTAGGATTATCTCATCGCTTGGTGCCTGGTTCAGAACTTCGTGCATTGTTTGGTACTCCGGAATTTGTTGCTCCAGAAATAGTGAATTACGAGCCATTGAGTTTAGGAACGGATTTGTGGGCTGTGGGAGTACTTACTTATATACTGTTAAGTGGAGCATCTCCATTCCTTGGAGAAGACAAGCAAGAAACCTATGCAAATGTGGCGGCGTGCCAATATCAGTTCGATGATGAATTTTTTGGCAACGTCAGTGAAATTGCCAAAGACTTTATACGTTCTTTATTGGTCAAAGATCCAAAGTAAGATATTAACTGGATATAATGGAGTGTTATCAAATTTTTTATTGCTCATAAAACATATTTATTCATCCAATTTTCTTTTTCAGAGAGCGAGGAAGTGCGGAATCGTGCCTTAAACATCCCTGGATTCTCACGGTGTGTTCATGAATCCAATGGTTTTATTTATTGATTTTAATATGTGATTGTTGTATATTTTTGATCGTTTTTTATGTTTATTTGCGATAAAAAAAAATTTGAGCGACTTAATTGTTGCGTTTGCAACGTTAACAATTATTCAGTTACTTAGGATTATTTACCAGTTTTATTTTATTATGTAATATACACGAATAAGATAATATTACAATTATTTTTTTGATTTTTTACCTATCATGATAGACTATTACCTCAAAAGTTTTTATTTTATTCGGTACTCATTTATTTAAATAAATATTTTTTTATTATTTAGGACTCTGAAACATCTCAGGATCTAAGTAATGCTATGATAAGTGCTGTGAAACGTGGTTGTATCCAGGCTGTATCGCAATTATTACGTCAAGGAGCACCTTTGGATATAAAAGATTCAGTATGTTTCGATAGTTTTCTTGTTTCGCTATGGAAAATCAATTGCAAGAAACTTACATGCAATATTTTTATATTCTAGAAACAAGATACTCTCCTACACATTTCATGCGCCACAGGTAATGAGGCGATGACATCGCTTTTGATTGAGAACGGGATAGAATTAGATGCAGCTAATGAGAAGGGACTTACACCATTACACGTAGCTGCACGGAATGGACACATTGATATCGTTAGACTTTTGTGTTTATCCGGTTGTGATGTAGATAAAACATATCGAGGAATTCGTGCGGATATTACTGCTATTAAATATGGCCATTTAGAGATCGCTAACTTATTAGATAAATTGAGAAATGTAAGTTATGATCAACACAACTATGTTACACGAAATATATAAATTAATCCACTCTCACATACTAAAATGCTGATTAAGTAGAGAATTAATATTAATCTTGATACCAAGTATGTTTATCATTCGAAGAAAATAATTTTCATGGGAAAATTCTTTGTGGGTTAATTAAATTTAATTCGTATAACTAACTTCATTAGTATATAAAAATGTAGTTGATATTTTTATTTATACATTATTCATGATGTTTTTTTTTAATTTTTCTAAAGACGGTACAGCGAGAAAATTACATCAAACAATTACAACCAACTCACAAAGCAATTGATCGTCTTCATATTCGCTTTTTGGGCCATTGTGGGACTGGAAAATCATCTTTAATCAATTCTTTGAAAGCTGGCATTTTCAGTTTTGGATTTTTTAGACGATCTAAAAGTCAAAATTATTCTACCAAGGTATATATATATAAATTCAACAAAGTTATTAGATACTGTTTTTGTTACCATGTTTATCTAGAAAATATTTCTTTGGAAAATAGAATCTCATAGAGAATAATGTTTTTCTAGAGAGAACCAAGCATAGAACTAGACGTAACAAGTAAACATGGTTCACTTAGTTTCGAATATAGTGATAGTGAATACGAGGGAACAATTGGAGTAGAATGGAGCAGAGGAAATGTGGGTAAGTACATTAAATTCAGTTTTTTTTTAATGATAAACCAATAAAAACAAGTTACTTTAAACAACATTAATTCATTACACGAAGGTGGTGAATGTGTTTTCTGGGAATTATGCGGTCGAGAGGATTTCCTTACGGCTTATCATCATGTCCTTACATTTCAATTGCCTACGGTGCATCTGATAACAATAAGTCTCCGAGAACCACTAACTGTACAACTTCAGCAAGCTCGGTTTTGGTTACGCTTTATTATGGATAGAATTCCACCTAATAATATTGGTAACTAATGTTAATTTAAAAAAGATATTGAATCTGGAGAATTGAAAATATAAATGAAAAATTGTATCTAGGATTTGCTGGGAAGTTTACAGACATAAAAGTGATATTGATCGGGACATATGCTCCTGAACCACAGACACCAAATTCAAATGGAACGAATTTTTTGGCACCTTTAATACCATTTTTACAAGAATTTAAACCAATACTTGGAGATGAACCTATTATGATAGCCTTAGATGCTACAAATTCATCAAATCCAGGAGTGAAACTTTTACGTTCTTATTTAACAAACATTCGTGCAGAATTTCTCGAGGTAAATGACTAATTCAATTAGGATTCATTTAAATAGATCCCCACGGTAACAGAATTACTTCTCTATGTACATTAATTACTTCACTCTATTTAAAATTTCTTACTAACGATGACTTTCGATAATTTCTCGAAGACATATTAAAGTATGCTAAAGATCGCACGATATCATAGCATGATAAGACGCTCACAAATGACGAATCGGGGTCTCTCTTTATAAGTAATCTTCTTTAAATAATAAATTTAGTAATTTATTTCATTGGTTTAATCCTTTGACTAAATGCTTGTCAAATACATTTACGATAACTATAAATATTCAACAGACAGGCTCTAGCGGAAAAGACTATGAAAATTTATGAATTATGCAGATTATTTAGATGCTTTTAATTTATATGAAAATATGTTAATTTGATTTAGAAAAAAAGATGTGAGAGAATAATTTCAATGTATATTTTCTCATGGATATTACAAGCTTAAATTTTTTATAAATTTTCATGGATTACTTTTGCTAGGAGTAAACCAGCATGTATTATATACTCTTGCTCAACAATAATCAGTGTTGATGCAGCATGTTCCACATTAAAAAAACCGTGTATAAAGTAACTTAATAAGTAACTAATATCATATCATCAACATTAACAACTGAATAAGTTCACTGGAGAAAGATATATCTCAAGTCGAACTCAAAAACAACAGCCAAAACGTCATTAAGACTTGTTTGGCTGTCCATTCTTTTATCACTGATCCTTAACAGCAGCCTTAATGCATGCAACGCATGATATAGGATGGAGTGGAAGCCGCAGAAAGTTTCCTACGCCGTGACAAATCGCACGCAGCGGCTACGTACGCGCCAGTGGCGAATCATGATAAACAGGTCGATCCATTTATCATTTTTTTCATTATTAATAATCAATATTTACAAAATTTTACATGCTTATCTGCACATTTTTCCACATAAAATATAAATATACATGCACTACCTCGTAATTTATTCTAAAAGCGAGGATTCAGCTTTTGTAAATGCATATTGGATGTTATATGTTAAGTCATTTTAATTCTTTACTTGATTCTTATCATATTTATTTACATTTTAGGGTGCTTTAGTTTGGACTGGTCTTGCAGAGGCCTGGAAAAATTATACTCAAACTCTAGAAGACTCCCCTGTTATGTTTACTTGGAATGAATTGCTAGTTGAAGTTAGGAAAATCAATCCACTTGTGTCATTGGAACATTGCAAACTTTTAGCACAACAACTTCAGGTATTTCATTGGATTCATCATTGATCGGATTATTTGTCACCGATGACTCATATGAATAATCTTTCAGGCTTTAGGTGAATGCGTCATCCTACGCGATGAATTAATTGTCTTAAATCCTGAATGGCTATGGAGAGATGTTATAGGTTGGCAATTGAGTGCTGAGCAAAGAGGTCGGCTTGGAGGTCGTACCACTGGTGTTTATACCTTGGAAGACTTTCAAGCACGATGTCCTTGCCCAGCTAATCAAGCTTTACAAGTTCTTCAAATGACAAATTTTTGTATTCCGGTAAATACACTATTCTTTTATTCATTCACTATACAATTTTCTTTGCACAAAAAAAATTATTATTATAGTGTGAGGTTGATGACGATGAAGTTGAGTATGAAATCCCTTGTTTAAATCTTGTGGAGCGTCTTCGAGGACTTTGGGAACCATGGACATCAACTTCAAGTTTACCACATGCTGGATTACGTTTATTTCCTGCCGAAGCTCCTTTATATCACTTGATGCCTCTTTTTCCACATTTACAAGCTCAGCTTAGAAAAATAACCCAGACTTGGGATCCTAGAGATTCGGATTTATATCAGTGGTGGCGTGGATCCAAATTATGTGTCGGTCCTTGTGAAAGTATTATAACTTTAGAAGAAGAAGATCAAGGATACATCGAAATAAGAGTACGAGGTCCTCGTGGTTCTGGATCTCAATGTTTTGCACTACTTGGTGTAATTTTTGATGCTCTTGACTGTACTATTGATATTGTTGCACCTGCATTACTTCTTGAACGCCATTGGTTAAGTCCTAGTCAACTTCGAGACTATGATGAAGTTTTACATTCTTATGAACCAGCACCAATTCTTTCGGCATTAATGGAAAAAGGATTTGAAGAAGTAAGGTTTAAGAATCCCTTTAATGGCCGACAAGAAAGTGTCTGGGAAATTGTAGGATGTGGTACTACTTTTATGGATAATTGTATTCCTGGTGCCAGACAACCTGTCAAGTATATCAGACCTGCAATTCAACGAAGATTAGCTCAAATGCTTGATCCTCCAGATCCACATGGTAAAGATTGGTGCTTGTTAGCTGTGAGACTTGGTTTAGGTGATCGTGTTGCTAATTTAGATAGCAATGTGGATAGTCCTACTTTAAGGTGAGTGATAAATATTTATGTATATTTTATAATCCGGGATTTGTTAGCTTTACAATACTGACAGCAAGTTTATCTATGAATATTTGAATGATTAATAAATTCTTGGACTTTGCAAACAGATTATTGGCATGTGCGGGCACTGGATGTACTGTTGGATCTCTTGTAAAACAACTTAGAGCCCTTGGCAGAGACGATGCCGTCCACTTGTTGCTTTCCTATACTCCTGTATTTGTATTATCCATGTCAATTGATTCAGAAACTGGGTCAAATTTATCGAGATGACGATGCTGTGAACATCGACGCTGGATAAACACATTTTAATTTATCCAGCACATATTTGCTTACTATACTGTAAGATATGAATAATCAAATGTTTATTTATTATGAAAATAACATAATACTGTCGTAAAACAGGGTTACCGAATTATGATAATCAATTTTATTCATTTGAAAATTAACTAATTGATCAAATGTATTTAATATTGCATTTTCATAATCAACTTACTGTTAAATTTTTCTAAAGACTTTAATAATATTTCGCAATTATTGACAATTATATTTACGTTAAAATTATTATTATATATTTTTATTAGAAATTAAAATTTGGTACTTTCAAATTTAAGTACTTAAAAATAGTAGGAAATGTTTGTAATGTTATAGAAATTTTTGCTTTATTGACATTAAGCATATTCAAAATATACTTAATTAGTGAACTTGAATCGTGGCTTGAATAGCATTGATACTGTCTTTTTTAAAATTGTCTATCTTTTTATAAAGCAGATCTTTCTGACAGAAATCCAAAGACTGCATCAATTCATTATTTATATTACTACATTAAGATGCATAAAATTTTTTAGGTATGTATTTTCAAATAACGAGCGTTAAACAAAATATGAAGTATGTATTACTTAAAAAATGTGTCATATTACGGCTTGTAACTTATTCAAATTAGCACGCACAGAATTGACATTAGAATCATTGAAATCTCCAATTTGATTTTGGCCATTAGTATTAAGATTTTAGATAAATTATTTTTTTTTTACTATTATTTAAGAATTTATTAATTATTAATATTTTATGTATTCTTTAATCAATATCTATTTAATTTTTCATATTAAGTTTATGATCAATTGTTTCTAAATAAGTGTTTACATAAAAAAAAATTGCTAGTATTCTATTTCTTATGCTTTAACTGCAATGAACAATGAATTGTATAAAATAAAAAATTAAATAAAAAATTTGGAACTTATCTCTTCTTTATTATTATAAACCCTGAAGTATAATTAGTGAAGTATTAAGTGTAGTTTAATAGTTAAGTTGGAAGAGCAGAAATGTTCTAGGCCGAGAGCAAGAATTTATGACAAGTTCTCATTGTTTAATTCCAAACATTTTGGACGAATATCTTAGGAATTCAACGAACGTTAAGAGGATTTTCTTGTGACTTAAAATTCAAGTGATGTAACTTAATTAGTTTAGTTGAAAGGATAAAATTGTTTTAATTAAAGATGAACAATAATAATTACCTTTCACATGAAGCAGATTTGTTTATACTGATTACTGTGATGAGTAGTTACGTTGGTGTACAAGCATCGAAATTCTTTTAGTCCAAAAATAGCAAGGGGAGGTGGAGGAGATCGCATTTCGGCCACTCAGTATACTGATGGGGGTTGACCAGTGAAGAGCCAAGTGGAAAGCGGGACGACAGCCAAAGCCTGCTAAGCAATTATAGAATTGGATTCGATTAAAGTTTTTCAGGAGGTCTGCTTCAACGTTTAGTTTTATTTTGGCGCAGCATCCGAGGGTATCCAGTTGTGAATTCGCATCACGGATCATCTTCTCCACAAAAGTGAGTGTCATTTTTTCTAATGTGTCAAGTTTGATTACCTATTCTACAAGATTAAATTTTCTTTTATCAAGTGATGACTTTGGTGTCCAGGCCGATAGTTTTGTTTGAATGATTTGTCATCATTGATGTTGAAGAAATGGACATTCAGTGATACTAGATGCTTTATTTTCGTCATATCAATTAGGTCGGTAGTGTGTCCTAATCTTCGCACAACGTATTAGCGTCGATTTATCAAAACATGAATCAATTATTCACTTAAACGTTTAATCATTCTAATTCAATTATCAGCAATTTATTATTATATTTTGTTTGCAGATCAGGAGATTAAATTTTAGGACAATCGTCCTTCGTAGTATTAATCACGGAATAGTAACACCAAACACCGTGTCACCATGGAGGCGATCAAGAAAAAAATCGCAGCCTTGAAGATGGAGATGGATGCTGCGAATGAAAAAGTGGAGGCTAATGAAACGAAAGCTAAACAGGAAAATTTTCGTGCTGATTTATTGAATGATGAAGTACGTGATTTGGGAAAAAAACTTATTGCAATGGAGAAGGATTATGAAGACTCCAAAGTAAATCTTGAGCAATCATCAGCTGCTCTAGAGCAATGTGAAAAAGCGTATACAAAGGTAACATGAATATTCATTGAGAATAAGAGTTTTGAAATGTAGATCAAAGTCAAAAAATAATTGCGTGATAAATCACTTGAATATTTAGGCCGAACAAGATCGATCTATTTTGACAAAGAGAGTTCAGGAAATTGAGTTGAGTTTGGCTAAAAAAGAAGAATTACGTCAGCAGGCAGCACTCAAACTACTTCGTGCTACAGAACTTGGTGATGATGCTCAGCGGTAATTAATAAAATCCATTTAATTGCAATTTTCTTGCAATGGTAGCAAATGTTTCATTAATTTGTGAATTACAGAATGTGTAATGTGTTAGAAGATCGAAATCGACAAGTTCAGGAACATATTAATAAGATATCAGAAGAATTGAAGGAAGCAAGAATGCTTGCTGAAGCTGCTGATGCTAAATCTGAAGAAATTGCTGATAAATTATCTCTTGTTGAAGAAGAACTTGAAGCAGCTGAAGAACGTGTAAAAAATAGTGAAGCGTTAGTATAGTTATTTTGTTTATTTTATTTTAATTTTTTTATTCGACTAAACCTCTTTTTGAACTTTTTTCATGGTACAGAAAAATTATAGAACGAGAGGATGAATTATTTATTGTTCAAAACATTTTTAAATCATTGGAAGTATCTGAGAAAAAGGTAACATCACTTTAAACAATTTCATTTCATATAAATTAATTTTATTTATTTAAAAAATTTATCACAATCAATTTCATTTGACAGGCGAATCAAAGAGTAGCAGATTCAAAGGTTCAAGTAAAAGAATTAAAAGCTGCTCTCAAGGCAGCAGAAAAGCGTGCAATTAATGCTGAAAAACAAGTTAAATTATTGCAAAAAGAAGTGGACCAAAAAGAAGGTAGTCTTCTACTACAATTAAAAATATATTAAAATTTTTTATAAAATCTACTTACTTCTGATCTTGATGATTTTCAGATGAGCTTAGAGAAGAAAAAGAAAAATGCAAAGAAATCATTGATGATATGGATCTTACATTCGCTGAGATGACAGGATACTAGGATAGAGAGGGAAATGAAGAAAAACCATCAACAAATCAAAATCAAAGAATTTTTATTTTCTACCATGTGCTACTTGTATTCGCTTAAGACTAAAAAAAAGTGGCTTGAGCTTTATTTTAGTCGTGGCCCTTTGGCTTCAATCAAGCGCTAGCTATCTAATGCAGAATACTTCAATCCTGGCCTTTTACTATTTAAAAATAACCTGCCATGTAGCGTGTGACTTGTGCGAATCGATTAAGACGTTTTGATTATCAAATGCACAATCATGCTTACGCAAAATGCTAAATTGCTTAGCAAAATATTTTTATTTCCATTCGCTTGCTTGCTTATTGCTCGGAAAACGACCCAACGTTCATCAGAATTCATATATTTATTTTCAGAATTGCCGATCAAATTCATCTAATCATCGAAATTACTGTCGACTTCTAAAGGTGTATATGAAAATTACTGAGTTTTCAATAAATGGCCTCGCTAAAAATTGAGCCTTATTATTTATTTATTTTTTTATATGAACTCCTATTCTAACGTTTATTGTGAAGCATGATCCAGTTTAATATTTACATTTTTATTGGGATAATTTAACAACATAGTTAAATAATTGTTAAGTAATAAGCAATTGTCTTTTGATGGCTGTGATAGAATAAAGAAGAAGTGCCTCGAAGAATCTAGTTCTCTTGCGTTTGAAGGAATCTCTTTGAGTCTAACTAAAGAATCGAATGACTTTTTCTTTTTACATTGTTCCCGGCCTATAAAACATAGTTCTCGTCAGTCACTGAGTACAGTACTTCGTGAACATTAGATTTCGAAGGTTCGTCAACAGTTTTTTCTTCTAAAAAACCTATTGAAATTGTGCTTCCATTAAACAATAAAATATATTTTTTTTAAAAATAATTCGTTATTACGGTGACTTATTTTATTCCGTGATTTTTTCTGAGTCGAATTGTACTGTGCTTTGGAGAATATGAATGCAATTAAAAAGAGATTACAGGCTTTAAAAATTGAAAAAGATCTTGCTATAGACAGAGCGGATGTTTGTGACCAACAAGCAAGGGAAGCAAATAAACGTGAAGAAATGTTGAAAGATGAAGTGTGTGTACTTGCTAAAAAATTGGAGCAAATGAAGTATGACTTAAAATTAAGTCGGGAAAATTTAAAAAAATCAAACATGAGTCTTGATGAGAAGGAGAAATTTTTATTAATGGTTCGTAAGTATTATTTCTGATTAATTTTAAACTTTCCATCTTTAAATTATCAAATTACTGCAGACACAGTCGGAGCTGGCTATTCTTAATAGAAAAATGCAGCAAAGTTTAGAAAACCTAGAAAAAACTGAAGAACGTCGACTTGCAGCACAGGTAAAACTATCACAAGCATCAGAAACTGCTGATGATGCAAAGAGGATCTGTAAAGTTTTGGAAAATAGACGAAGACTTGATGAAGAAAGGATGGACCAGTTAATGACTCAATTAAAAGAAGCAAGATTGATAGCTGAAGATGCAGACTCTAAATCTGATGAAATTTCACGGAAATTAGCATTTGTTGAAGATGAACTTGAAGCTGCTGAGGACAGAGTCAAATCTAGTGAAGCGTAAGATTATAATCAGCTTTACTAATTTTTTCCTTACAAGTTTCTTTATTAACATTTTTATAACATAGTTATGAAGTTCATTTTCAAATCATTATAAATTGATTTAATAATATAAAATACCACTCTATAAGTCATTTCAAATGGATTTAATTTATTCTATGCATATAAAAGCCTTTTGATAGACAAATAGGCATGGTAAAAATGAACTTTATGACTTTTTTATTGAAGATAAAATAAAATACAAAGAAGATTTATGGATAAGAGAATTCTTTATCAAAAAAATTTACATAGAAACTAAGAATAATTCCATCAAAAATAAACTAATTCTAGAAAAATTGCCGAACGAGAGGATGAACTCTTTATTGTCGGAAACATTTTGAAATCTCTTGAAGTCTCTGAAGGAAAGGCAAATCAACGAGTTGAAGGATTTAAATTACAACTTAAGGATTTGAAAGTAAAATTGTATGAAGTGGAAAGACGTGCTGTTGTTGCTGAAAAAATGATGAAAGCTTTGCAGAAAGATTTAGATTCACGTGAAGGTAACGTAACAATTATTAATTTAAATTTATAATAAATAAAATAATATTATTAATGATGACAATGATTTTATGTTTACAGATAGACTATTCAAAGAAAAAGAAAAATGTCGATACATTTGTGATGATTTGGATTCAACATTTGCTGAACTTACTGGCTATTAGTTATTGGACTTTTTTAATTTTATTCTTTGGTTTTATTAATAACAAAAAAATTATTCACCTTTATAATACAATTGAATACATTAAAAAATTCAAATAAAATTATAATATTAAAAAGTCTTCGAAATATGATCTTACACGATATCAATTTATTTAATCGACTCTATGATCGATATAATATTTTAAAACAATGTTCATTATACACAATATAATAGTCAACTCCAAAAGTACTCCACATTTTGTGGTCTCAATACATACAAAAAAAATTCTCTCAACAAGCATTCTCCATTTTTACTTCTGATTTTCTTTATTATTGTACAATTTAATTAATTTTATATTATCATTCATTTGATTAGTAGCCCCTTCATGTTTCATAAATAAAATTCACAGTCTCTCACTTAAACATATGTTATAAGTTTGACTTAATTTTTTTGAGAGAAAATTGTGATATCAACTAGACATAGAAAAAAGATTGTAAGAGCGCGCGATAAGAAAAAAATGTACAAAAACATTTTAAAAACAATTTTTAAATTTACTTTGATTGACGATATTTTTTATATCTCGTATATACATTTTTTTTTAGTCACGCGTACATACATAGATATTTGTAAGAATTAATATTCTCCATCTATTATTCCACTCTTATGCATTTTATTAATTTTTAATTTATCTAACATGGATTAACTTGTGATAAATTTACAACGGATTAATCAGCCGCCGCCGGCCTTGTCCTTCGCGCGCTTTTAAAAGTCTTATAATTATAACGGACTTAAATTAATCAACGTTTATATTCGTACGTATTATAAACTTTACAATGAAACAGAGCAACATTGTGAGTTCGTCGTGTATTTAATGCACAACGAAAAATGCCTATCAGAATCACTTTCGTTCCATTTTACATCTCCTACTACATATTTATTTTTTTTACAATTTTTTTGTTCTCATTTTCCTTTGGATAAATTCAGATTTTCAGTTAATAAATCAATTAATTCATCAATAAACCTAATGATACTAATAGATAGGTGCATTGACTAAAAAGCTGCACCAATCCGTACGAATATTTGGAATAAGTCTTTGGTCTCGGATGGGTCGTCCGCTTGAGACATTACCTCAAGCGGTCTGAGCAAATTGTCATTTGGCACACATCAATTATACCATGTATACATCATTTAATGAATCATTAATCATAATTAATTGTTTGTTTATGTAATTACAGCCATTCTTTCATTTATTCTTGCATCTCGTCGTGGGTATATAAGTTAAATGAATGAGTATAAATTTCGATGATTTAATTTAACGACTGTATCGATAAAGAAAGTCGTACTTTACTTTGTTTTTGGCAGTGAAAACGTAGGAAAGTTGACCTGACAGATCCAAAAAATATACAAAGGAAGACTTGGATCATAATCTTGGCAGCTTGAAGTCAACTAGTGAATGGTCGACATGTTCAGTCTATCACCAGTCTCCAAAAATGCTTGGAGAAAATATTTTAATAAAATTGTCTACCACGACGAGTGCTCAACATTCCATAAAAGTGCCATAGACTGTTGACTAGCAGACATCAGAGAGGATTCAAGGTAATTTAGACGGCAATTGAGTAGTCCGAAGAAGGATTATTCTGAGTACTCGGCCTGGACCATAGCGAGCTTCTCAATCCAAGTTTAGGCTTCTTCAGTGAATCAATATCACACTCAGCTTCACTCAGCTCCGGTCGATCACTCCTATCTCCACTTCCGGGTACATTTCCTTGACTACTGACGAACGCTGTCTCAGCCACTGACATGCTCGGCGGAAGCAGCATCCGCAGAGAACTCCTGCTGGGAACGTGCCATCTTAGGAGACAGCCGAATTGTTTATATTTAGAATTTATAATTATTAATTAAGTATTGAAGTTGATAGTGAATTGCGTTTTTCTGTGCTCACTGCACTCCACGATGCTATTTTCTTTGAAAATATAATTTATGATATTTGTTAATTTATTTTCTAAACTTTTTTTATTTACTTACCTGGACCGTCCCCGTCTTGGTAAAGATTTCTGCTCGCACATGGGAGAGATATCCGACGAAGTGCTCGACGTACCGTGGTAGATGAAGTCCGAAACTGCTCGAACTCAAACGTTACATTATTAGAATGTATCTTTAAAATCATGAGAATTATCATGTTTATTTAATCCAATGGAGAAAATGAAAATGAGATTTAATAAAAAATTTGTTTATCATTTTTTTATAAAGCTTAAAATTTTCCACGTCTGTTTTTATACTTTGGATAAAACATCAAAAGAAATTTTTTTCATTTAAGCCAAATTTTTCTTTCTATCTTCAAAGGATTAAATGTCATGATAAAAACAACATAAAAATACATACTGTGCTTGAGCTTGCCGGCATCCAGTTGATTGGAGGACTCTGTCCTGGATCGCGTCAGCTGATCCGGATCTGATTCGCTCTCGTCGCTGTCGTCTCCGGGAGTATGCTGCTTCCTCTGTTGACGTCGTCGCGATGACACACTCTTCATACTCTAATTTAAAACCCGGGGATAAAGCAAAATGTTTAAAATGATTTATATTGCGTGTTTAGGAAAAAATCCTTTCATAAATGAGGTCATTTTTTACCGTCGCCGGAGGTGGTGGACTCGCGCACCCTTCCGTCATCGCGTGCTCGTGATACATGAAGCTGTGAAGAAGAGTGTTGTTGGGATGGAGTCCTGCCGCTGAAGCTTCCGCCGCGGCGCCCAGACCTCCCAACCCTCCCAACCCTGCCAGGCTTCCCCCGCCCCCCTCCGAAAGCTGGAACGTAGCGTACGGCGAGATGTCCTCCGCTGTCTCTGTAACCCACCAGAGGCATTGCCTACCTTTCAAATCACGTCAGAATGAATTTGTCATTTTAAAAGCTCTAGTAGACTTCTTATTCACTCATTGTGATGCTATGCACGTCAAATAAATTGTTTTAAAATTATCTGGTGTTATGAAATAATGGTATTTTAAATATTGATTTCTTTTTTGTAACGAAGGTTCACCTGGAATCTTGTCCGGCCCGCCGGCGTTGGCAGCCTGCTGAAGAGCGACCTTGTGAATAGTCGCGTAATACCGTTCTCTCTGAGTCTCGGCGTTCTGCTGATTCTCTTGGGTCTCCTTCATCGGCCGCTGCTGCCGGTCCCCCAATTGTCGAGTTTTCCATCTCACCACAATAATCGCACAGACTGCCACTAATGCAAATGTAGCGATTATCATAGGCAACATCACCCGCACATCTGCATAAAATGGAAGAGCTGCAGAGATTCCACGTTCAGATAGTTCAGGGGGTGGTGGCTCTGCAAGAGAAATTAACAAAATTGCCATTTGCATCAACTACAACATCGTAAATTTAAATTACCTCCGTCTTTTGTCAATGTGACGAAGCTAAACTCGGCCTGATTATTTCCAGCAACATTGTAAGCTTCCACTTTTAACTGGTATGCAGTACTGGGTTGTAAATTTGTCACGATAAACCTTCTCTGCATTTGAACGTTATTGGATACGAGTGTCCAGTGAAATTCATTGATCGGACGGTATTGGATTACGAAATAAGTAATTGGACATCCATTATCAGGCCAAGTGTGAAGCCGTAGAGCAAGACTTGTCGAATTTGGTGATAGAAATGCTACAGCAGGAGGAATTCCTGGGGCTTGTCCTTGCGTTCGTACTGATAGAACTGGAGACGGTGGACTACTGCCTATTTTATTGTGAGACGTTAGGTATAGATGATACATGTTTCCACAGAGAAGACCTTTTAGTTCATGATTAGTTTCCCTTCGAGGTAATTGAAGCTCATCAAGACTACCATGAGTAGTCCGATAATGTAAAGTATATCCAGTTAAAGGTGAACCACCATTGTAGCCAGGTTTCCAGTGTAGAAGAACACTACTCGACGTGGAGCTTGTAACATAGAGAACTGGAGCATTTGGTGGTACTTGAAAAACAAAAACATTTTATTATTGATAAATGAAAAATCTGCATTTCTTGAATAATTCATTCCACCCCATTCTAATTTATAGAACCGAAGCAAAAATTTTTACAATATACATTACTATTTTTCGCCATAGGCGTTTTTTGTTTTTGTTAATAAATCAAATATATTTCAACAATAGCTCAGGTCAGTGTTTATATTTTTCTTATTTGAATGCTTCTAGAGGGAGGTAAAAAATTGAGTGAAATAAAATAAATAGCTAATAATTCGCTTAGTGAATAAGCTAATGAAAATAATGCTGATAAATAATTCATTCGTTTGAAATTAATCCACACGAGTAATTTCCATTGAATTTAATTGCACAGAAGAATGAGATCGTAAATGAGAAATCAGTGTTGTTAGTCTCTAGACATGATTAAAAACCTAATGAATTTGTAAATTACCTTGAACTGTAAGACTGTAATGAAGTCGATCACTTCCCAAAGCATTCTCTACTTGACAAGTATAATTTCCACCGTCTTGTGTCTGGATATTTGATATAACAAGTTCACCCGTTTGTAATATTTGAATATTACGAGCAGAATCAGTGTTTATCTCTTCTAAAAGGCCTTTAAACCACTGTCGAGTCGGATCACCAACTGCATGGCAGGCCATCGTTACTGTGCCTCTCCATGGTCTCACTAGGTGTCCACCAAAGGATGTTATTTTAGCAGCCACATGATTTTTTGGCATCTCTGCGGCTACTGCTGAACTTTGTCCTTCTCCCACTCGAGTGCTGGCTGTGACCCAAAACTGATACTCCACTCTTTGCTGAAGACCTGTCACCTCAAAGAAAGTGTTGGTAGGCGGTAAAACTCTTTTTCCATGGTTCAATTCCTCCCGGCCATCCATTATTCTGAATAGTTTAAAGAATAGATACATTAAAACTTCTTATTTTTCAAGTTAACTTTAAAAGTTGGAAAATTAAAATACCAATTACCTTGAATAGAGATTGTATTTTGTAATTTCACCGTTGGGTTCTAAAGGAGGAAGCCAAGAGATAAAAAGTGCTTGAGGCGAGCTTACAACGACTTTTATGTCCGCTGGACTTCCTGGAACTGTGAAAATCAATTTTATTTCAATTTAAACTATGTAATCGAGTGAACGTGAAGTTTGTTTTTCAATTTACCATCCTCTGTTGTACGGCAATACTGTATTCTTGAAGGTACACCATCACCAACTCTCGTATACGCTAGAACCTGGATACTATAGTTGGTATATTTTCTCAAACCAACTAACGTCGTAGTCATACTTCCAGTCTTTCGAACTTCCATCTCATCGATGCCAAGCCATGAGTCGACCAATACTGGCTCATAATTTACTTTATATCCCTGGATATTGCCATTCATATAAGCAGCTGGCGGCGCTTTCCACGAAATTTGTAATGATTGAGATGACATTGGAGTGCAACGAATATCCTCCGGTGGTTTGCTGGGTACTGATAAAATTTTGGCAATTTCGATAAAAATATCACTAACATAAATTTAAAAGTTTTCTAATAAAATTATAATTTTATACATAGGTTAAAGCTACAAAAAATGATTAACGTCAAAAAGTTATTAAATATTTGAAGTTATAATAAATTAGTTTAAAAATAAAATTTTATTTTTCTATTTTAATGTATTGCATGCAAAATTGTCTGTAACTAGTCGTTATTCTCAATCTTTTACTACATCCTAGAATAATATAGAGATTCAGTAGACTGATAGAAAGAAAAATAATAATGTCGTTACGGGAAGAAATCTTATTTGTCCAAGGAAATACGATTGAAACTGTACCATCCTCTAATGTTTGTGTATGCAGTGGCTCAGACAGCGGCCCGGAACCGACTTGATTATAAGCTTGAACAACGATTGTATATCTTGTATAAGGTCTTAATCCTGTTAGACGTAGTTCTCCAGCTCCATCCTCACCATCTCCAACTACAGAGGTGAAATTGTAAGATGGGTTTCCTCCACTAAAACAAGTAACAGATACTTGAATTGAATTCAGATGAATTTATTTGATAGCGAATCATTGATTAATTCTTTCCAACCTAGACTCTCTGAATCCAACATTGAATCCTTGTATTTCTCCGTGACGAAGTTCTGGCAAAGGCGGAGACCAGGAAACTATTATTTCCGTTGGGGAAATAGGCCTTGCTGCAATATTAATTGGTGGTCCAGCTGGTCTTTGTGGTTCAGTTCTGACTACTAATTCAGCTGAAGGAGAAGAACGGCCAGCAGAACCTTCAGCAATAACTCGAATTGTATATCTAGTTGCTGGTTTCAAATCATCTATTAATGCTGCATAAGGAAGAGGTGGTCCGGTAAGTTCTTGCTGTTGCCACATGCCCCCATCACCTTCCTTGTACTGTAGAATATACTTGGAAACTTCGCTAGTGTCCTGAGCTTTATGCTGCCACTTGACGTTGATACTTCGAGGAGCGATCATCGCAGTTTCTAAACCATGAGGTGGCTGAGGCGGTTCTACGAGCGTATATTGAAGAGTAGAGTAGAAAGTTTAGTTACTCTCAGGTGTTGGTTACGACGTATAACAAACCTTGAACAAGGAGTTGAACCAACTGTTGATCTTTTCCATAGAGATTACTGGCTTGGCAAAAGTACGCTCCACTATCTGAAGCTTCGGTTGAGGAAATTTGCAGCTGTCCTTCAACTCCATCAGGAGTAACGTCTGTTTTTGTAGTAACTCTTTAGAAAAAAAAAAATAAGTCAATAAATTTTCTTCAGTTATTTTTATTCTTCTGGACAGTAGTTTCAAATGATTACCTATAATTTGTAGCAGGATTTAATTCAATTTTTCCACCTTTCATCCAGGTTATTGTGATAGGTTTGTCCCCATGTACTTCACAGTGGAGCGTGGCAGTGTCTCCTTTCTTGACAGTCACAAGTCTCGATGGAGCAGCGAAGTAAGGAGAAGCTTTGAAATTAAATGAAATAAGTTTTGACATCTTTTGAAATTAATATACGATAAATTTAGTTTTACTTACAATTAACTCTGAGTTGAACTACCTTTCCAATACCAGTACCTATTCCATTGCTTGCTTGACAAAGATAATAACCTTCTCTGTCTTCTTTTACATGCTGAAGAACTAGAGTTCCATTACTTAACAATTTTGTGTAAGAACTTTCACGTAATTCTTCGTAGTCTCCAGTTTTCGAACCTGAATAGAATAATCAGTCACCAATTAGGATTAATTATTTGGATGAAATTAAAGATATAAATTACCAGTTCCTTTCTTCCAGACAATGACTGGCGTTGGAACACCTTGAGCTTGACAATGAAGGGCAACATGTCGATTTCGTTCAACACTCGCATCCATTGGCTCGACAACCCAATGTGGTGGTACTAAAAACCAGAGATCGACCGTATTTTAGCTTTATCCATCGTGGGTGATCCAACCAGAAAAAGTAAGTACTTGTCGTAAAAACGTCATCGTACTTTCGAACGAACGAATGACTGACGTTATCCAGAAGCGATATTAGAACGTGAAAATTTTTTATCCCGACAACGACGTCATCCATTGGATGGTGTCGTTAATAAATCTTTAACATTCCAATTAGTGATAAATTGATTTTAAAAAAATATTTTCAAAATTAATCAACTATTTAATTGATAAAAAAAAGATTGGTTTATCTTAATTTACAGCCAAATCATGGGTTTAAAGTCCGATTTAGTGTTGGTGGAATTAGATTAGGTGTAAGGAATGATGAGTGAAGAGGTTGAAATTGGATGAACATGGTAGATTGAGTTGCAATCGAATCTCACCTGGGACGTGTGACAAAGAAAATGTTTTATTTCCCTTGGGAACAACAAAGTTCATCCTCACTATGTTTTAGATGTCAATATATGTAGTGCAAGCTCGATGAACTACGTCTAAAATGACAATATATGTATTGCAAGTTCGTTGAACCAATTTGATCAAAATTCTTTTTCTTATCTGTCCCAAGTGAATTCAAGCGCAATCTCTGTAAGGTTTTTTTCCAGGCTCAGGGTTCTACTTTTACGGTAGTGATAAAAACGCTGCACAAGCGAAATACTGTGAGTAGGATATCCAACGTTTTACGAAACGGCAATGCGTCACGTTCAAGACGCAGGTGTGTAAAATATAATAGATAAATTACTTTTTCAAGTTACTTGGCGTGAACGAGCCGAATACTCGCGTGAGGCATCAAAGACAAAGGATTCAGAGAGTATAAGGATTATAAGGTGTTGGCGGGTCATACCCGCGGCTACAAAAAGCCTGAAGGGATTACCGAGAAAAGCCGAAAAAATGATTTTACTCGCTTCTAACGTCTAGTCCGATATACACGAATAATCAAAATTAAGATAAGTATACGTACTACTAGCCTACATTACTTGATGGTTGAGCAAAGCGCGGACAAAGCTAGTGTGAGTGTTCATCATTCACAATATATTATACGTTAACTCAGATAATAAAAGATAATTAGACAATTACATGTCATTACTCATTACCAAAAAAAAGCTCTAGCGCGTATTTGTCCGCGCCTTTTACAGGATATGTAAGATCAAAAACATAAAGATGAAGATAAAGATTAATAGAATAATAATAAAATGCAAGATGTAAAAAAGACATGCATATAAAATCTACAGTGAATTGAATATAATTAAAAAAACATGCAAAAAACAGCTTCGTCTTCCAGTGTCCGGGTGTAGCCAGCGCAAGGGTTGAAGTCAATCATCAGCAATTAGGAGTTGTAAAATTCATGCGCTATTTACAGTTGCTAAAGAGTTAAGTTAATTCATCTAGAGTTAGTGTAATGAAATTTCATGCTAAAAAATGGTCATCAGACACACGCACACCAGGTAAAATTGTTTATTTTATCCACTTTTTGGACAATTAAATCATGAAATTGAGGAAGGTGCAACTGTTACCTTTATTATTTGGTCAAGTCAAGCAAACCTCGGGGATCCACGAGATACCGACGCATTCCCAGAGAGCCAAAGCAACGTAAATGTAATACACACTGTGTTATGGGGAGCAGGAAGTTAATGGAGAATTAAAGGAGAGATTAAAGGATATTGAGGATTCACTATTCATAATTGAGAACGATTGTTGAATTTATGGACAGACTAATGATGATATAGAATTCTAGCTAGCCTTCGAGAGTTCATTGTCTATGCATTTTAATTAATTCAATCTGTTCATTCTCATATGGATCAATAGAATCATGAGTGAACTCTGTAGCTGGCAAGAATCTTGTAGTGGATGAGTGTTTCAAAGAACAATAGTGTATCAACGATGATGGGAGAATCGAGAGAGATTAAATCAAGTTAAGTAGCTGGATGGATTGATGTGAAGGGTGAGATATGGTTGAGAGGATTGATCCCGTGTCCGATGTCTGTTTTCTGTGAACCCTCGAACGAGTCAATATGCAATTTTTCTTGATACAAAGTTAACTTGATACTCGACACAAAAGATAGATTGTGATGGCAAGTAGTTAAACGAATTTATTGATCAAGACTCTCAAGGGTTCGATGATGGTGTGAGGTATTGATGGTATAGGATTTTTTTTTTTTTTGTTTTTTAGGAAAAGGGTCGCCGATTTAGTTACCTTTTACCTGGAGCTTGGCCGTGTACCTGACCTCGGCGGCGGGGTTCGCGGCGACGCAGGTATAGTCGCCAGAATGCTCGGCAGCGAGGTTTGATAAACTCAGAAGACTGGAGAAGGAGTCTATCGGGGAGATGCTAGTGTCGGACAAGGCTTTTGGAGATAATTGAAAAGGACTGTGACCATCTTTAAGCCAGGATATAGTGAGGGGTTCATCACCCGCCCGAACCCCGCACACCGTCCGGGTCCGCATCCCCTCAGAAAGTCCCTCTTGGAAGTTAAATGGCTCAATTATAGGGGGTACTGGAAAAGGTCAAGAGAGAAGAAAGAACCATACGTGAGAGTGAGAAAAAGATGATTGCAAAAACGCAACAAACTTCGTACCAGGTACGTTTAAAATATACATATGTTATAAATATAATTATATATATATATATTTAAGTGTATATAATATATATATGTATTATTATAAAATTTTATATATTTACTTTTTTTCAAGTAAATATATATGAGATCGTTGTTTTATCATCTATTATGGTACATGTATAATATATAAATCCAATATTTAGGTTTATGCAATATGAGACAGTAGTAGTAGTACGTACATGTTTTACTTATAATAAAAATATAATATATTAGTATGTTTAATGTATATACAGTATGAAGGCATATAAGTAATGTAGCAATTGAGAAGAGACAGAGAGAGCGTGAGAGATGGTGGCCCCACCTGGACTCACACCTGTCGCCCTTTCGTTTTATACAAACACAAACTTTATATCGTGTTCACATTCATACCTTTTTATATAAAAACCATTCATCCGACGCAAGAGCGTGCATTTTCATGGCATTCATTGACGACTTAATTATCAACAAAATTCATAAAGTTTAAAGTCATTAAAAGTTTTATCTTTTGGACGTGATTTAAATTTTATAATAATTTATCTGTTTATGAAGAAGATTCAGTACATGCAAAACTAAAATCCTCTTCTCGTTAAATAAAGTATGCAACGCATTGACTTCAATTAAGTCGTCGAGGTAGTGGAAAACATTTTGGAAAAGGATTTAGGTCATTCAGAACCTTTTTTGACAGGTTTCGTGCAATAGGAAAAATCCGACCAGCAGAGCTTGAAACGAACGATGTATCTCTACAATCTAATGTAAAAGAGAGGCTCTGCGCCACTGATCAAAGTGATTGGAACAGCAAAAACGTACGTGTCACGAATATTCGAGCCTGTCAGTATTGGTTTTTTCCCCGATTTCGAAACAAGCACGGATATTTTTTGCTTTTATGCTTGATCAGTGGCCTCGGATGGGTTAATAATTGATTATTTATTTTTTAGAGATGAGAATAATTTAAAGAAGGCGCAACAAGCACACACATCCATACGTTTGGGCGAACAGGGTGTCCTTAGGCTATTTGCGGGGCCTAGAGGAAGGATTACCATGAACCACAAGCTGCTGCATGTGCGATACCTCTGCGGCCGGATTAGAGGCCACGCAAGAGTAATTTCCGTTGTGATCTGGAGATAAACTTTCAATCATCAGTATGCTATTGTACTGATCGACATTGGTGATGGACACTCGCTCGGATGGACCCAAGGCACGGCCATCTTTCAACCAGGTGATCCGCACTGGTTGGTCACCCCTTGTAACCGAGCAAGTGAAACTTGTCCGTTCTCCAAGATGAAGGTCATGGTCTGCCGTGAACGGACTAATTTTTGGGGGAACTGAAAAGCAATAAGACCAACGAGTGAGCAGATTTGACGCTAAAGCGTCTGATCATCATTGCCACCAGGTCTGCTGATCCTGTAAATTTATTTTTATCCTGGTGTCTAAAAAATTTTTTTCGTCATGATAACATTGTCTCTCCAACCCCACAAATTGATCGATCACTGTGCTGATGCACAGTCTGCGATAATCCACAGCTACACGTAGATGTTCTCTTCGTGATTGATGTCCTGCTCAACCTGAATGTGTTGATCACATAATAAAGAGGCCTTACCAATCACTGTGACATCTCCAGATCTCCTTGCGCTGTGTCCTTGCTTGTTCCTCGCCCAGCATGTATACGTTCCAGTATCCAACTCTTTCTGAACACTAGACACCACCAGGGTGCCGTCGGATAATACTTTTTGTCGTAGATTGTCCGGCAATTCACGACCACTTCTTTCCCATTTAATTTCTTCAATTGGATACCCAGCCACTGGACATTTCAAGCGCAATGTTTCACCGGCCACTGCAGTTACTTTTGGAATTACTCGAATGTAAGGCAAACCTAAAGTTAGATTAAAAATTATTCATTAAGGTTATCTTCTTACGAAAGCGTGTTAATTATTCTCAATAATTTTGCACACTACATATTCTATGTTAACATTTGCATCTTATCACTGAGCTTTCATGTTCAGAAATTTCTCATTTGACTTTAGAATACTTTTTACATTAATTTTCGATTCTCTTCAAACTTTCTCAGCATTTCTACAGCACTTAATTCATATATTTTAATTATTTAAAATATTACTCAAGTAACTGACGTTTAAACGTTAATCTTAAATTAAGTTAATTATAACACTGCCTTGTGAAATATTTCACAATAGCTTCAAGCTATTATTTAAGATAACGACTAACACTCGGTTACATGAAATAAAAATTTAATTACTGAAAGATCTATTTCAAATACCATAAACATTGAGTCTTGCACTATGCACGACCTTTCCAGCTCGGTTTTCCGCTATACAGGAATACTCTCCACCATCCTCTACCATGACTTGACTAATGTTCACATGAGATATCACATCTCCATGGACAGTGACGTGCTGCCCGATAACAAATCTGTGAACAAACGATTAAACTCTTCCATTATTCGTATACCAGCATAGATTTAGGATTACTCGATATATTTTTAATTTTTTTTTGTCTGCTACAGACACTAGTACAAACTCGTACATTTGCTTTCTCGTGCAGTAGCAGTTGTGAAAATTTATTTGCAGCACTTGGTGGCCATGCGAGAAACCATATACGAGAAATACTCGTAGAGACAGTGAAAAATTTTGTTGAGGTAGAGAAGGAATTACGCCAGGTGGAAAGTGGGACGAAGCGAGGAACGATACAACGAAGAGTAGAATTGGACAGTTTTTTTAGTCCCAATGGGTCGTTTAGTGCTGAGAGAAACGCTTGATGCACATATGCACAAGAGTACCCTCATTCGAGTGTGCACTTTTGCATTGATATATATGAATATCTTTTTCTATTTCTGCACTTTGCCGACGTTACAGGCTTCTCTATAAATATTCGCTTTCTTTCGCTCTCTTTTTCTAGTTGAGCGATGAAAAAAGAATTGAAATTGGCGTCTACTAAATTGCTATAGCTTAAAATTGAAATTTAATTGTTGCATATTGAAAAAAGAAATTATTTTGAAATACTCTTTTGTGGTCAATTGTCGCAGAAGAGGAACAAGAGACTGAAAGTTACAAAGATTGATTGTTATAAATAATCAAAGTATTCAATTGATGAAAAGCTCTAGTTTTTTTTTGTTAAAATAAATGTATTTACTGAATAGATTAGCTTTGATTGGACTGTAAGATTAGATATACAATTTGATAAAAATTAGTAAAAATCGTTGAATCAAGCATTTCGTTTTAACGAATTTTCTGACAAAAAATATGCTGATTCTGAATAAAGTCAGATCCTAAAAAAATATCTGCATTATCTAGATTTTTTCAACAGAAAGAAATTAGGATTAAAGTATCTAGTTAATTGGAATAAAAATGTTTTTCATGGAAAATTATTATAAAAAGTACCTTTTCCTGAAGTTAAAACTTTTAGTCTATCATTATTCCAATCCAAAAGAAGTACCTTGTGATTGTTGGTAATGGAAACCCATCTAAGGTCCAGGAGACTTGAGGTGTTGGATTTCCAGCAGCAGAACATTTGAGAGAGACAGCAGGTCCGGGTTGAAGTGTTTGTTCAATAAAGGAGTACAGAAGAACTGGTGGTGCGTCTAAAACAGACAGATAACATAATTTTATCTTTTGATTTTGGATAACTGTCATTTTCACCGAATCACTTCTATTATAACGACAGATTGAAGGCAGAATAAAGGAAAGATTGAAATAGAAGTATCAAGAAAAAGGAAATGATGAACCACATATATACATCACTAAATATATATATATATATATATATATATATATATATCTATATAATTCAGGTCTTCGTAGAGGACTCAAGAAACGTTGCTATGGATGAAAAAGACAATAGAGCCACCCGGATGGAAGCTACGAGAGCTCGCAAACTTTTTCTTGCAATTTGTCGCGAATAAGCGGAGCTACAACGAAGCGAGGTACCAGAGAGGAAAAAATGGAAAGAAAAAAGTAGAGAAAAATGTCGGAAGAATACTCGAGGATATGCAGTAATGAAAAGTGTCGATTTAGTTTAGTAACGAGATGAAAATAAAAGGAACAGAAATAAGAAATTAAAATATTGAGTAAAATTAAAGTTTTACTTATCATTATTTGTTCAAGTTTTTTTAATATTTAAAGCATTATCAATTAACTCCAAGTTCATTCTACTCAAACTCTTGAGATATTTATTTCATCAATTAGCTTTAAGGTTCTTTCATACTTATTTATTATATTAAATAAAGTTCATTACTCAAACTTTTATCTTGATAAGAGAACAAGAGAAATATATTCATAAATACTATATTCGAATGTTTTTTCAGAGTAGAACTTTACCTTTGAATATAATTTGCAATGAAATATCAAATTTTTGTACTCGCTAATTAGCTGTGGCTTATCAAGATATAGCCAGACGATGTAAAAATATTACAAAAAAAAAGTTGTTTCATTTTTTTCGTAAAAAGTTTCAATGTAATGGTAGTTGATGAGGTGATTAAAAAGCCTGAGACGAGATATTATGCAATTCGTAAAGTAACAAAGACAACTCTGCGACTGAAAGTATCGATCAAATATATATAGTTCAGGATGAGATAATTAAAAGCGTCGATCGACGTAGTTATTAAAGATTCAACGCACTTTAACAATACCATCTGCTCTATCTTGGTGAAAATTCTGTCATTACATGATAAAGAAATTTCTCCAGCAACGAACACGAATCAAGGAATTTTTTCAAGCTCATTCATTCATCTAGATTCATTATGATATTGTTCCACATTATTCATAACGAGCTCATTATCTTTCTTTCAACAAGAAATATTTTTAAAAATGATAAAAAATTTTTTGTATTATTTAAATACTCTTTTTGTCTCTATATTTATTTCCAAGCAATTATAAAATTCTGAAAAATTCCTGCTTGATCGCAGGTACGAGATGGTTCTTGAAAATGGAAATTAAATGTTTCCGGAACCGTTTTAACGTCAAGTTCTCTTTTTCCTCTTTTTTGTTTAACCCATTTGACTCTCATCATCATCAACATTTCGCTCACAGACTCATGCCTTTCTCAATATCCATTTTCGCCTCACCTCTAACTACTCTTCGTTCGTGTTCCCTTTGACGTAAATTTCATGCATTACCGTCGCTGACGAGCGAGACGCTAACTTCATTGTTGTTTCAAAGGGCTGTTCTCCACACAGCTCGTGGTTTCCTCATAGATCGCTAGATCAGATATGCGACGAAGCTCTGACGAGGGATGGCGTCATATACAGGCTTTAGGGCAATGAGAGTCTTATATAGTAAGGTGAGAAGAGGTACGTGTAAGACAGGTGTAAATGTGTTGGAAGGAGGTGGCTTTATTTCTTCCTCCTTATTACTTCAAAGTAACTCTAGACACATCTCTCATGACTAAAGACTGCAAGCGTCCAAGGTACGGATACTAGTAAATTAATTAACTTGCTCAACATCACCTCATTATCGTAATTATTCTGTTCACTTCATGAATATCCTGAAATTAGTTGTATTTCTGCTTTAATTTTTTTAATTAAAACAAGTTTTGCATAAACTACGAGTACTCACTTGTAGAGGGCAATTTAGTTGATTTCATTTTCAGGTTATTAGCAAAAGAGGGAAAGAGAACGATACTGAGGTAAAGTAGGAAGAAGTGAAGCGAGAGAAACTAGTCTAAAAAACATCTGCGGTTTAGTCTGCTCTGAGCAGACGGTTACTATTAGACTAGACTCTCGCGTAAAATACAGACTGATATTACTCGACTTTGCAACTTGGAATGAATACTCAGTACATTCACTAGCCAAAGCTCTCATCTGCGACCATTTAAATTTGTCCGTAACTGAATTGTAAACTACAACTTTGGGACAATTCAAACCTCCTAATTGAAGCTCTGCTGATGCTTGAGCTGTATCGTCTCCTCTGCGAACGACACATTGATACATTCCCCTGTCTTCTCGGCCAATCCCATTAAGAGTGAGCGTCTCAGACTGTCTTCCAGCGCCAGGAAGTTGTCGTCCATCCTTGTACCATGTAATAAAGTGTTGACCAGCTTGGGAATGAGTACTAACGATACAAGTAAACTCAGCATTGCCACCAAGGTGAACACTCAAGAGTGAAGGTGATACTTCAACACTCAGTGGAGCCATTACCACCAGTCTAGAATGATAAATATGATTAAATGTTAACGAGAGACTTGAAAGCGTACTTCATGAGGTGATAAATGCATTATGTACTGAAGGCGGGCTTCATGCTTAATCAAAGCTTGATTGGTGTTCATCTAGAGTGTAATTTAGACACGGGAGTTAGTCTATGATTAACAATTCTATCTATATACTATTCGCACCTGAGTTCAGCACTTGTTTCTCCACCATGATTGGATGCTAGACATTGGTATACCCCGCTATCTGATAACGTGACAGCTTCGATTGCCAATACTGGTCCAAGTAACCGTGTTCGTGGTCCTGATAATACTGGCATTTGCTCTGCCCCAGTTTGTGCGTACCATCTGGAAAGATTATCATTTTATGTATTCAAATGTTTGTTCAATAATCGTCCTAGTATTCCTTGAATTTAGTCAACTTGGTTTTAATATTGTAGGGTAATAAATAAGAATATTGTTTCGAACCAATATTGGAAAAATAAAATATCAACTTCTATATTTCAACATTAGATCCTAGACCATTTACTTTAAATATTGTTTTCCATAAATCTTTAATAATATTGGTCCACAGGATATCCTCTTGATTCACTCTGTTACCTTAATTCTTAGCCATTTGCCGGAGGCATGGCCTTTCAGCATCGATACATTTATTTCGATAAAGAAGAGTATACGTAATAAAGTTGGGATTCGTTGGGGTTCCCTTGGCACAAGAAGTTTTACCGAAAAGTTAAGCCACGATCGAGTTAAGAAATACAGAGAAAACGAGTAAACTTGGAAAATGGAAAAAAAGTAGAAAAAAATGATGTTGCAGTGAGAGATAGGAAAGTATTGGTACTTTGGGATCATCGATATTACAGTTACTTCCCCATGGATGTTTATCTCGAATACGAAAACTGTTTCTAAATCAATTTAATATTATCGCTTGTATAAAATTTATCACACCTAAAGCGTTCCAAGGTGACATAGGTGCTGGAATAACCGATAAAATTTCACTGTGCAGCACAAAAATGATGATACATCATCTTTTTTATAATGCTACAGCTTCTTTAGTTCATGTAACACTTTGTATAGCTTAATTTTCTGATTTTGATGATAGGTTTTTTAACATGGCAAACAAGCAGGAAGACGGTAGCGCCCTCAATGTTTAAAATTATGAGCTTTCCGATACAATAGACAGTAGTGACACCAAGTGTTCGCGTACCTTCCCTATATCCTCGATTTTCATTTGTTCCAAATTCGTAAACTTGACCTACATTCGTTTTACAAAGTTCAGTGACCGATCAGCTTTAACGCGTTGTTCTCATTTCAATTGACGTCAGTTTTATTTAAGCTTTTAAGTGATTCAGTAGAGATAAAAGTATTCTCTTTTAATGTGATGTATAAAATGTGATATGTGAAAAAGATGAACAGTTGATTAAAAGAAAGAAGAACAATGGAATACCACTTTGCGACTCGGTCATAATTATAACCTCGAAGGGGGATGAGGTATGTACTTTTGAAAAAATTTTTTCGCATTTTTTATTTCATACACACACAGTTGATGATTTCAAATAGCAAAAAAGTTTGAATTTTTTTTCAAACGAACAAAAATTGGTATGTTGAATCAAACAATTTCAGTTTTTTATTTGTGAAAATTCATTTCATATTTCGTAATAACCTCTAATCAAATGATAACAATTTGTTATTCTTGAATAGAAATTTAATAAAAGCAGAATACTCATCAAATTAATGAAATATTTCTTGTTATATTTTCTTCTCATATATTTTTATCATGTCTAAATGTGCACAAAAGCACTGTAAAAATTCTCTTTTTAGAAAATACAAACATGAATTGAATATTTATTATTTCAATTAACGAAATAATACATCTGTAGATAAAAGGTTAAGATCGTATTAAATAATCATTATAAAAAGAACGTAAAAACGGTGATAAATTTGTAGTGTAAAATGTTGAGAATTGTGTAAGCAAGTAAAAAAGTGATGATCGGAAAGAGGACTTGAGTGAGTAGTAAATGCAGGAAGTAAGGAAAATGTGAAGAAAGCTCGCGAGTGTGCTTTAAAGACTTTGATCGAGAAAAGTGGAAGCACTCGATTGTAAAATCTCTCTCAAGTAGTACAATCGGAAGCTCTTGATGTCACGCGCAAGAGACTTGCAAGAATCTAGGTTTTTTTATTATCGATAAAACGATACTGGTCATGAGGCCTTCGACCCTACACAATAGTTCAAACAAAACTATCCTCTTGAAAACTTTTGACTGGCAATAAATTTTCATACAAACTCTGAACATTTTTTTTTCTGTTAGACTACTGTGATATAATTGACAAAACGTAACGAAGCAAACTAGTATTTATAGAGGGACATTTACGAATGGTTTATTCAGACTGTTACCTCATATTTCCAACAAAGCACGAAAGCTCTATTAGAATAATACACTTGGGTATAACGCATATATGTTTGGATGCAACAAAATACAAATAAAAACCCAGAAAAATTATACATTTGCTGGAAGCTACATTATATTTTTTCTATAAATATACTCATTTTTACCTCTAGTGTTTAAAAAACTGTCGTGATTTTCATTTATCTATACACATTTGCAACTTACTGCTTGGTTTTAAAGTTTCATTTTGTGGCTATTATATCTACAAACTGGTTGGTAAACAGTCATTACCTGTACTCAGGTGTAGGGCAAGCCTTGGCTACGCAAACCAACGATGTTGACTCATCTTGGCCAACGTAAATGATTCCTGAGTGCTCTAAAATCGTGGGTGGAATAACTCCTCTGTGTTCTAATAAAAAAAAAAGTCAATTGATCATCAGGAAATTTCCTCTATTTTCTTTATTCGTTCAATTTAATCCAATTATTGATACTCACCTGCTATCCTGATGTTGGCTGATGAACTTACAACTACTTGTCTTGTCAGTCTGTGCATTGTTCTACATCTGTAGCTCAAGAACTGGTCACTGAACTCTAGACTGTGAATAAGAAGTTCGCCTGTTGGCAGGAGATGAAATTTTCCATCTGTAAATCACAGTAAAAAAGCAAAATAAATGTTTCATCAATGAACTTGTCAGGAGGACATGAATAAAAAGGATTTGGATTGTCTTTCATTACTGACAATACAAGATAAACCTGTAGTCTGTTCTTCAGGTTTTCTCATAGATAAAGAGCTAAAGATATTAGACTATTCAAAGCTTGAGTGAGATAAGCTAAAGCACGAAGCGGTTAGTAGTTATCCTAAATGGCTACAGCCTCGACCACGTCGTCAACGACAGAGTAGTTGCGCACGAACTGCTTATAATGCTTCTCTCTCTGCTCTATTTCCTTGTTCTCCATTTAACTTGTCTGTAAAGCACCTTCCACTTGAATGGTATGGACAGTATAAAAATTAGTTTTGTTTACCGCAGTAAAGAATTTTAAATGCCAAAGTTGAAAACAATCTACCATGTCTATATATCTTGGCACATGGAAAAATATTGTTACTACTTTTATGATGATTACATTCATTCAGCAGACAATGTTGTTGCGATAAAAATTAACATTAAATGGTACTCAGTATTTAATTCATGCTGGAAATATTTTTTTTTGTGGAATTCATTAATTTTGTTTGCATGCTGGTCAGGTTGATATTTGCATTTTTTGATGTATTGCTGATAAATGCTAATTAAATTATTGGCACGAATGTTCTTATTAATTTCGATATGATAAATTTTTTAAAGTGACCATGTCATGATGAAATTAATGTTATTTTAGCAGTTAAGCACGAATAATTTTTACTTCAAAAAGAAAACTTTTATGTTAATTTTATCAAAAAAAAATTTGTATTAACATATTTGAACAACTCTTGACATTTTTAGACCTCTAGAACTCTAGACATTGATTCTTCAAGTGTTAGTTATCCTCAAAAAAATACCTGTTAGAAGCTTAGTATTTTTTTTACTCTGAACATTCAATTCTTTCTTCTTTTGATGGATAAATTTTACCACTATTATCATGATCTAAAATTAATGGCTATGAGTATTCGGCAAATAACATCTCACACTGATGAATATTTGAATTTATTTTCATTCAATTATCATTAAATAAATTTGTCAATTAAATAATTGTTCATTGCGAAATGAGATTCAGAGTGAAAAAGCTTGTGCTGTGATAATGTTACCAGTAGATGAATACATGAGAGATAAATGAATCCATAGTGTAGAAATTTACACATAACTGTCAAGAGAACCACATACTGTCTCATTACTGAGAATACATTTTCAATTTTATATCATTGGTTTTCATTGAAAGCAATCAATTCATCTATCAATCAGTGTAATTAATAAAAACCATGCAGATATGTGGTTGGTTTTCTTTCAACTTGGAAAATAATTTCTCATTCTTCCTTTTGTCTCGTCACTTTACTCTCCTGCTGTCGTCCTCAAGTAGACACTGGAAATGGATTCCATAGTTCTGCCTTCCAGGACCTAATCCCTCTGGCTTGCCTTATCGCGCGTTCTCTTAAAGCCGCTTCCGTCGAATGCAACGGACGGGAGGGAGGATGCAACTTGGCGAGAAGAGTGTGAGCAGAATGGAGGTGAGTTGAATCGATCTTCACCGCACTAAAAGAGCCAGAGAGAACGTTGCACCCACGTGATTCCAGTCTATCGATCGTCTCTTCTCTCTCAGCCTCTACATTCTCCAAAGATATTTCGTTTTTTTCTTGTTGCAAAAAAAGGCAACAGCAAGTTAGAAAAAAATAATAATTAAAATAATATTTCACACGAAATTATTTATGTGACATGGAACCATTTTCTACAAAGGTAATTTTCTTCATGTTCTTTAATAAATGTACGCTATATATTTTTCTTTATTGCGTTCATTCTAGACGTATTTTCTTCATTTCATTTATTACCACCCCCATCGTGTGATTGACTTTTAATATTTCGTTTCTAGTCTCGAAAGCTTTTATCAAGATTTCTTTACCATTCTAAGCTTTATTGATACCAAAGTTCTTTTGTGTCAGCATCATGGAATTACATTTCTTTCTCGGACAATAATACTTCGATAACGGATATTTCGTGTTAAGATATTGACAGGAAAATGATAAAAATATGAAAGGAAAATAAAAAAATATGTATTACCTCCTTGAAGGGATGGATATATATGAAATGCTGGCTCTTGAAGCCAGGATACCACGCGAACAAGATCTTTCACATGACTTGGAACAACACATCGGAGGATTGATGTACAACCCCTTGATACTCCTTCTACTACTTCTACATCAACTGTGTAAGCCTGCGTCACAACTGTAATCAATCAAATATCATACATAAATCAATTAATCCATTTAATTGGCAGAAAATCATCAGTTTGAAAAATAAATAATAGCGTTAAAGAGATTCCCAATTGAAATATCATTGTAATTAAAAGGAATAATTGTGAGTGATATTTTCAAACTCACATCAATATTTCAATCATCATACAATGATTATTTGTTAAATCTCAGTGGAAAATTTCCATTAAAAATTGTCGAAGTTTGTCAGGGTATTTTTAATTGATTATTTTTTTCTAATTTAGCAGATAAATCAGATTGAAATGATTTTTATGAGATAAATTTAATTTTATAAATGATTTTTTTCTTGATATAATTGGTTGTAGTTAATTAATTAAATGGTCAATATATTTTTACAATTTTATCATTGCAATAAATTTAGAATAGAATTATTCACTCAAGTAATTTTACGTTAATTAACAGATTTATTTATTTTTTGTTTTCATTTCTATCAAGTTGACTAAACGCGCTCGTATTTCTCACAATCGCATTTGTAAGGATAATTGAATTTTAATGGTTGGAAAGAATAAATAATTTTAGGAAAGAATTTATTGATTATAAATATGCATTATTGCTTTGAAATAATTCGGTTAAAATTACGAGTAATATTATACTTTAATGCTTGTATAATTGAACATCATTTATTATCAGTTACACATGCATTAAAATTATTTGTTTCCGAGGTACTTGAATTATATGAAAAAGTATAATTAAAATCTCGCTTTATAAGTAATAAATGTTCATCATTATTACAAGTATATGCCCGTAGATAATAGACAATGATATTTTTTAATTGTCTCAGTAGAATAAAAAAATTTTAAAAACATCATTATAATATTTTTTAAGAGAACGTTGGCTCGTTTTCTGCACCGTGATTAAGCTTTCATATCTCCACGCTGAGACACTAATGTTACTGAAGCGTTAAAGCGTAATACGAAGGTATAACGAACGCTCTATGTACTTGAGTTTAAGATTTTTTACAACTTTTTTTTCTACTTTAATAAATATATTTATAGTTGAACTTCTAAAGTGTTTATTTCTAAGAAAATTTGTCGAGATTATCGATAATAATTAACATAATATTTTTTAATCTTCCCTTCTCTTAACGCATCGTCTAGTATAAAAACATTTACATGATCAGAGGCATGTTAGAGTTTTAATTAATAATTAGGCATTTTCAAAATCCCAAGGTGTTTTACAGAAGATACCAACGAAGCTTCAGGTATTATCAACACAAGATGCTTATCAGTTTTCTAACTAGACCAGATTTGCATACTGATTAATTTTTTGTTCATTTATCTTCTGCTCGTAATAATGTAAGCAAACAAAAACCTCCTATGAAAATGTTATACCGGGGAATAATTTATTATTTATTTTTTGTTATTTGTATTTATCAGAATTCACAAAGGATGCAGTCTCGAAAATTCTTCAATAAAAATTCATGAAAATTTTTTCTCTATATTTATTCAGAAATTTTCTCGACAGTATTGAGTTTATGAGATAGAATCAACAAAAGGGCGAATTTCTTTATGGTTCAAATGAACATTGATAAGGAAATGACATGGATTCGAACAAAAAACGATAAAATATGACAGAAGTGAAGCTTTCATATTTTTGATGGATTTCTGTTATATATTTACAATGCGTGCATTGTTTATAAATCTGTATGACAGTGACATTAACTTGGAGTAAATAATGGGAAAATAGTGACAAGAGTGAACTTTTTTTTTTCACTGAACAACAAAAAAATGATTGAAGCAATATTTTTGTCATAAATTCTCGATCAATTGATCTTTTAAGTTACGAGATGTTTTAAATATTTATTTTAAAATAACTATGATAGAAATAATACGTGATGGGTTTACAAATTTATTCTTTCCATATTCCAATATAATGGTCATTACATAGAGGAATTAAATGAAATTTTTTCATTCAAAACTAATGAGAGATTTAATTATCAATGCATTTCGTAGACTTTGAAACATAATATAAAAAGAACCACAAGCTATAAGAGCCCTTTGTTATTTTAAAAGCGATTAATAAATTCATTAGTGAGTCTGGATAATGTTATGGATAATAATAAACATAATTCAATTATTACCATGACCTATAAAATTTGTAATCCATTTATTTCCACCTTTCAAAATGTAATAAAAATTAACAATAATATTTTAAAAGTACCTAACCACATCACTTCTTTGAAATTATTTTTTTTTTTTTTGCAAAGAAATATCACTTGTCTTAGATGATCAATTAATCTCTGTCAGATTGTATTGTTCTCAACATCGAAAACATTTCTTTCAAGTGAAATGTCTAGTAATCGAATGATCAGAAGCATGAACAAACTATTTTATGTCGGTAAGATTGACTGGAAGTATATTGGATCAATTGCTAAGTTGGATTAGTTTTATATTCGAAATGTGTTGGAACAAAACCGGATAATTCCATTTTATATCCCTCCTATCTTATTTTATCGTTTACCATTAATTTAATCACTACAATCAAATGTTAATTGATGTTTTAAGAAATTTCTTTTAATATAATTTTAACAGTAGTATAGTCGTCTTTTAGTCAGGCATGATAAAATTCCTTTAAATTTACTTTTCAAAAATGATGGGTTTAATTTCCTTTTGGATATTTTGTAATACGTTAATGTGATAACGTCACTGTAAGGTTATTTACCGGGAATTTATTGGTAAAAAAAACATGTCTTACTTGCTCTAACTTGGACGTCACGGCTGAGTATTCGGCCAACTGAATTACTGGCAACACATCTGTAAGCCGCACTATGAACATCCTGCCGAAATGCTGCAGCCTGAAACGGAAGGAGTACGAGAGTGCCATTTCTGAGTACTCTCCTGACACCCGGCACATCACCAGCCGGAAGTCCGTCGGCGGTGGACCAGTCGATGTTGGGTGCTGGGCTGCCGGATGCAGCGCAGTCAAGCCAGGCACCGCTTGAATTGGAGAACTCAATTCTTGATGGAGGTTCAATGAGAAAACTCGGACCACGTAGGTGAGCATCGAAACCATGACCACCGGCCAAGGAAACTACCGCAGCTGCGCCTGTAAATTAAAATATTTTATTCAATTTCTTGATAAATTAAATTCAATGGAATTTTTTTTGTACATTTTTCGATCCTCTGAATATTCCATTTAATTGAAATCAATGTGATAGAGTCTAAATGATATTTAATATTTCACCGTCGACTATTTTCGATTTTTTCACGAGTTTTATTATTCATTACTCCAACAATATCCATTTTTAATTAATTAAAAAAAAAAGTCTGCTTCAGCTAAAAAACAATTTTTCTTGTTAACTTTTTATTGAATCATTTTACAGAAAGAACACAGTTATTAATTTTAAAATATTCCTCTCTAATTTTTCATATAATCATGGAAAAGGTTGGAATAAAATAGAAAAAGTATTAATATTGAAGATATAAGAAGAGCAATGCTATGAAAAGTTATGAATTATAATAAAAAATTAATTACTCTTCAAGAGTAACAATAAGTAACGTTATAGAAATCTAATAAAACTATATTAACTCTCTATTTCCTACACCTATCTATTGTCTATTTCTCCATCTCTCATAGCAAGTAATTGCTTCCAATTACCATAACGCTCGAATGAACTGGCTAATCGATTCCGCTTGTGTCGGCAAATTATATTATTAATCTTATCGAACTAAAATTACCTAGTACTTCTGTCTACATTTGTATAAGTATCTATATTTTATAATAAAATTTATTATTATTTTATTTCCTGATAAATTATGAGCATTAATAACTAAATTATGAGCATAATTAATCTAAAGGAGATCAAAAGAAATTAATAAAACTTGGCCAGACAGAAAAAATATTTTTTATTGCAAGCAATGCAATAAAAATATATTAAAATGCTTCAATACGATCAATTTTAATACTCTTTTATTAACTGTGGAGTGGAAATGAAAAATAAAAGGTAGAATTGATAATTGAAATAAATGACATCGTAATTTAATGGTAAATGTGTCTCTGAATCATGAAGTTTAATTTTCTTCAAGTGCTACAGCTTCAGGAACAACAGTGAAATGAAGATGTAACACTGTATGAAGTAAATCTTCTCGTGTTCAAGTGAAAAACTATTTACTAAGACGTTCAAGATAGCAATTATTTGATCCTGGTGCAGAAAAAAAGTATATTGCTATCGATACAGTTGTTAGGATTTTTTTGTATCCATTTTCCTTTTTTATCTCTTCTCGCATTCTCCTTATGAAGGCACTATAAAAGCTTTTTCGCCATTATATATCAATAGGAATTCAATCACCATCAAGTGATATTTGAGACTAATGGACTGGTTTGTTTACTTGAAAATTTTGAAAGGACACTCAGACTATTTCGAGCATCTTGCATGTATACCAATACTCTTAAGCAATCTTGAGTTTGAAAGTTTTTCACTCTTAAAGGTAGCTTAGACACGATGTCTATATAATTATTGAAGCTTTTGAGATGATGCTTAAACATAAAATATTCATCTAAAGGTCTTAAGAAGCTCTCGATTGTTGAATCGAGAGGGAAATCTTGCAGCTTCAGTAATTTCTTTGTCTTTAAAGGAGTCTAAGAAGACTTTTAATATTCTTATAGTTTAATATTCAGGTTCAATAGTCAATGTTAACTGTTGGTACAATTTTTATTTTCAAGTCAGAAAGAAGTTGATGGAAATGGAGGAATAAGATTTGATGTGGTAAATGTGGATAAATTGTCAGTGTAGAATTGGAAGATAAAGTAAGCTCTGAAAATTTTCAGGTGATTGTTTTGAACAAGTAACTTTATTGTTCAGACACTAGTTTAAAATGACAGTAAGCTATGGAGACTATTTGAGAGCTAACTTGGGAGAAAAGGCAACAAGTTGGGAAAGTAGTTTGGACGATGTTACGCAGAAAAAAGAACCAAAAAATTGAACTTAGCCAGGGAAATCTCAAGTCCTGGAATATTTCAAAAACTGGTTGGTGGTATGGCGAACAACCAATTCTGTGGTGGATGACAATACCTAGTTTTCTACAGGAAACGACGGGAGAAAAAGAAAGGAAGTGAAACAGGACAATAGACGCTGAATGTTGACCTCCTGGAGTTTACAAAAGTTTTTATCCGCGTAGAAAGTCGTCTTGACTCGAAGAAAAAAGTTTTGTGACATTTTCAGCTTTGTCAATGTCTCTCATTTGTTATTAAGAAAGAGTAGAGGAAAAATTGGATATTGAGAGACTTTATTTAGCTTTATTTTGTCGCTGTAAATTAATTTTTGTGATGAAAATAAAATCGATCGTGCTTTAAGATGCTGATGATTCTTATGAATAATGTAGTGACACTCACATTTTTCTATCATCAAGTGAGGAGTATAAGGAACTCGTGATTGTTTAACTTAAAGCACGCCACAAGAAGCCTCGGGCATCGGCATGGACAAGAGACAACAAGTACACACACTTAAGTTGGATGATGGCGAAAGGAAGACGAAGTAGAATATAAAGTGAAAGAGAAAAAATTTGTAGTCTGTAATAGACAGAAAGAGGGAAAGACTTAAAGCTTTCAAGTCTACGGGGTTGGAAAGGGTAGCTTTTAGGTCTTCTAAAAAATGAAAAGGTTATGCTTCAATCTTCTTCGAGATCGTTATTTTATAGATGTATATATTTCTAATTTAAAAAGAAAAAAATCAACTGAAATATTCTACCCAAAAATTAAATGAATTTACGAAAATGAAATTAATGAATTGAATGATTTGAAGACTTCTAGGATTCATCATTTAAGACTAAGTAAACTATTACTCCTGGTGTTTGTATTTGTACTGCTTCAAGTCTAGCAAGAATCAACAATCGTTTCAAAATTAGTACTTGCATTTAGAACAATGAATTTGATCAATGCAATGTCCACCACCTTTAACTATTGCTATCATCTATCTATCAATCAAATGGTCACTGGTGCATGTAACACTATAGTACTCGATTGACTTTGATTGACTATTGTCCCTGAACATGGACTATTTCGTTGACAATAACAGGGAGTCCAACAAAGGGGGAAAGGACCTAAGGTCAAAGATAATCGAATAAACAATAGGAAAACATTAATAGTCGCAATATAGATAAGCTAACATTGTCCTTGAACGACCTACTTTCCAAGATTAAATGTCACAAAAGTTTTCCTCGTTGTTGGGAAACGACAAAAAAATCATAAAAAAAGTTATCATGTAAATTATCACAAAGTTTTAACATAACTCTTAGGCTTTTTGTTTTTATGTGGTGACTATAAACTTCATAGTTGATTTATGGAGTTCATGAAAGTCTTCACGACAATCCCACCCGTTATGTAAATCGATTCCATAGCAGTTTATGGGTTGGAATTCCAGATCGACAAGAGATCTGCTTTCAACTGATCATTCCATCATCCACGATTTTCATCCTGATATCCCTTTTAGCCTAGCACCAACACATTGCCAACTATGGCAATTTTGATAATGTCGTACTTTATGCGTGATAACGTGAGGGAGAATACATTCAATCTTTATGATCGAATATTCATAAATTTCTGCAATCCACAGATGAATGCTTGAAATGCTTTTTTATCCAGTTATTACATTAATTGGACATTTAGGATTTCATTTCACTCATATTCAATTGAGTCCATTAATTAAAAGTACTCGATTTTATTTAGTGTCAACTGAGTTTTGAATATGATAATATACGATAATGTAACATATTATTATTGTATGAATTTATCATATTGATGCAAAAATGTATGCACCAACGATACGTAAATAGTGAAGCATTCTGGTATCTACTGCATAGAGATTACATTCACTGGTGGTTTCATATCGAGTGATCGTTAAAACTCTAACATACATGTGATCTCTGCCGAGAATAAAGCACGTGTGTACGCATATCGTTGAAAGCATGTCTACGTGACCTAGTCGAATGCCAGAAATTTGTTGAATCGATTTCAGCCTCATGCACTGTTCCTTTAAATTGAACTTTTGCTTTATGCAACGGCTTTTGTATGTATATTCAAAGGGTCCATACCTAAATGACTTTTAATGAAAAATTCCTTTAATAAAATCTCCTTGATTTAATATTGCTGTCCTTCTTAACTACTGCGGACTTTTATGGAATAAAGTGTTTAATGGAAGTCAATAAAACTAAGAAGTTGAAAATTTTTTTGAGAGGAATTAAAAACTCGATAAAGTAGAGTGGAAATATAATTTTAAGAATTAATTAGAAAACTGAAATATAACGAAATTATTTGCTAATTAACTTCGAGAGGTCGGAAACGAGTGGGGTTGGGAATATGAGCGTGGGGGTAATTATGTGGTGGTTTCGATGTGGCTGAGAGGGACATCGAATTTGAAGGAGAATTATTTAAATGGAGTTTAGAGGTGGAAAAATGTATACTAGAGGAAAAATGTCATTTAATACTAGAAGTTAATGAGGATTTTTTTTTTGTGTAATAAAAAAAGTGAGTTAAAAGTATTTGTTTTTATTTGTTATTGTTTTTAGTTGGGTTTGAAGCTTAAGAATAAGTGAAAGAAAACCACTCAATTTATTTATTTTATTGAAAAAATATTGATCCCAGTTGGGATATTGACATTGGCAGATTTTGACTAATCTTCACGTTTCAAGACCTCTAGGATAAAAAAAAATGGTTTTTGAGTGTCATCTGTCTAGGTTGCTGTCTCTTTGTCTGACAAACTCATTCACTCGTGAAAAAAAACCGAAAAATCTGGAATTGAGTATGGTATTATACTAGCAGTTGCAGAGGTAGAGGTAAAAATAATCGTAGCGACTGAATCATACTTTTGGTTTTACTGAAAATAGAAATTATTTTTTTTAGTAAAATAAATTCTTTACCAATCGGTTGTTTAATAACTTTTGGATTGAAAATAAAGCCCCCTTTGTTTATTTTTTTTCGATCCTTTTCGATAGGTAAATTTTTACCATCAATTTAAAAAACTTTGGTGAACAAAAGTGACCACATAAATAGAAGAAAAAATTCTATTGAAAAAATCCCTTTAATTTACTGCTTTAAAAAATGTTTTTCACTTCTACACATCGTTCTATCAAATCCTTTCTAATTCACAATTATTACTGAAACAAAAAATTCTCCTGTAAATTGTTATTAAGCAATTGTTGAAAAAAAAATATTGAACGAGTTTATAAAAAAAAATTCACAACTCTAAATGGCAAAATGTTAAAGAACTAAAATACCCAAGAGAAAATTATACAACAATAATGAAAATGAAATTGTCAAAAATATAAGAGACCAATTTAGGAGGTCTAATAATAGAGATGAGTGATTGGACAAGGCAATCAAGATGAGAATTAAAGTCTCTGTATATTCGGTATCATGTAGCTTACTCGTCTCTAATATCTCGTTAGTTCGTGCACTGAAGAGAGGAAACTTAGAGCCACAGACTATACTTTTAGACCTAAGTGCTTGGTGAACGGGTTTACTTGTCTCTTGGTATAACATCGAATATCCTTACGAAGGACGAGAAGCAACCAAGAGGTTGGGTTGTTCACACGAACGTGAGAGGATGAGAAAAAGGTGGAATCGGAGAGGACACCGATGATTTCCCTCGAGACAAGAGTCTACGTCTCTTCCTTTCATGCTTCGACATCTTCTACAAGCACATTCACCTGTCTAAAGCTCATTATAATGGTCTCTCGATCTTTCTTGAGATTTTTATTCGTCCTTTATTCTATTTTCACATTCTTGTCTTATTAAATTCTGTTTGTTTTATCCCAAATATTCCATTTGACATATTTCTTTTGCCTTAAATACATCAGTTGTATAAGCCTCTCAATGGAATTCCAAACAGTTGACGCGAAATTGTCTGACAGTTAATGAAATTAAATTGGCAGACGTCAACTGACCTCTCAAATACCCCAGGGTATCTACAATAGGGGTGTTAAGAGTGAAATTAGATAGTAAGGCCAATTTGTCTGTATTCTGTATGAATGACTGCAAGTCCATTTTCATCAACAGGTCAGCTTTGAGTGAAATATTTGCATTCAAAGTTCGTACTTAGTGGGCTTTAATTTGTTCATTGCTTTAATAATATCTCTCTACCATCACTCGAGTATTATTTTTAGAAGTACATGAAGAATCCATAAAAGTATTTTATTGATTTGTAGTAATTCAATGGGAATACATATTGAAGAGTATTGAAGAGGTGTTGAGAGAAAAATGAAATGGATGTAATATGAATTTATCAGTAGGTCAGCTCTCTCAGAATAAAAAATAGAAATTTTATTTTTGAATATTACCTAGATCTGTTGCTTTCTCTCTTTTTATGAGTGATTTATGAGTGTTAGAATTTTTTTTTCAACTTTTTATTCATCAAAAGTATTTTATACTGCATTATTTAGTCTTTTTGTGAATATTTCAATGATAAATTTATAAAAAATTACTTTCTATTGTTTTTCCTAATTTGTTTCTGCAGTAAAAAGGTTGTAAAAAATTAATGAAAGCAAACGAATTTAAAAAGAACACTACCAGTTCGTAATAAATAAAACAAATAAATAAACAATGTCAATATATTTTTTGTTTGATAAAGATATTTTTCATTCGCTGTTTAATATTTTCATGTTATCGCACATTCGATGTTCAGTTATGAAAAACGGTAGATAGTTTCGATTTCAGGATGCAGAGCTAGGGGCAATTTTTATTTTATTTCTCATTGCTGTGCACAAAATTGTATCGCCTACAATGGCCTCTAGGGCATGCGTTTCCATCGTCCTGGAATGGCTCTATGAATGCAAGAGAGAACGTTTATAGGCAACTACAGTGAAGTAGAATGAGGAAGAACAATCTAAAAGTTGTATTTAGCAAAACGGAGAGCACAGAGTTGAGATAAGCCATTCTTTCTTGCTAACGCTTATAACACGACACGTTTGGAACAAGTATGTAGAAGTCGTGGTCGCTTGGCTTCACGCAGATACTGTCGTCTTATTACCCCAGCAACGTCGTTACCATGAATATCTTGGACTACAATCTACGGTCCACTTTATGTCTTGCTGCTCACGTTCCCTCGTGGTCTCGGCTTTCTCTGTATTTTGAGACTTCTAATGAAAATTCCTCCATTAGCTGTAGCTATGACATTAGACTCCAAATAAATCTTACAAATTGCTATTCTAATTACTTTTATCACTTTTAATAATAAAAATACAATGCCTGGCATGCATATTTTTAACATAATGTGATGAATAAAAATTCCTAAATATAATAAAAGAAGAATATATAATTTTTTTAATAACTACAAAACATATTGTTTGAAAAAACAAAAATAAAATTAAATAACTGAAATAATTTATTAAAAATATTCAAACTATTAAGAATTCTAGATGAGTAAAATCCATTAAAACGCGATCAAAATTCATAGCTAAATAATATCTACAGGATTTAGAATATTCTATTAACAATATTATTTCTAGAATGACTAAGAAATTTATTCATCAAGAATCGATCCATTCTTGCGGTCACTTTGCATCTTCTATCTGATCAAATAAATGGAATATTTGTTAGAGAATCAGTGCCACTCATCAGACTGTTGACAAAATGCAAGTGACCCAGGTTGAAAATATTTTGTTGATAAACAAATGATTGAGTATGCTTGAGTAAACTTCCGGCTCTCCGATAGGCAAAGACATCAATGGTATGGTCAGACCAAAGAGTTGGGTTTGCGTCGACAGTTAATCGACCATGCGATAATGCGGGTTAACAGGAAAATGGCTGGGCACGTCGTTGGTAAGGAAAACAATATGTAAATCCTTGCGAGCGTGAGCCAATCAGTGTACGAGAAACTCTCGTCTCTTCTAACGATGCAATTTAAATTCCAAACGCGGTACGCCGCCTGCCAGCTTCGGGATATCGAGCTTCAACACTCGAGAGAGCGAGGGAGATTAACTATAGGTATATATGTCTACAGTACCATTGGCTATCCTTTCGTTCCAGATTGAATTAATTTATCAGCAGGACGTTGAAAAGAATGGAAAATCGTAAAAAACGATTTATTGTTACAGACATAAAAAAAAATAATGAAAAAGAAGCGTAAATTTTTGTTTCAAGTAATCAAATCTTCTTTAGTGAGAAGCAGATTAAAAGCAAGGAGTAATATAAATTCCACTGGTAACGAGGCATATACAAGTATTTGGAAAGTTCAAAAGCGAGAATACACTCAGCAAGTTGGAATTGCACGAAATCAAATTCGCTCAGCTGGAAAGACAAGAGGAAGATGAGATGAGAGAAAAGTAGGAAGAAATGAGCAAAAAAAATGAAGATGAATGAGTGGAGGGATGTGAAAGAATGAGGAGATCAATGTCTATACTTTTCTTCTTTCTTGAACAACTTCATCAAGAGCCAATTAGACCAACTTCCAAGATTCAATGATATCATTTGTAACTCTTTTCATTTTGAACGTCAGTTGGACTTTATCTCTAACGCACCAGACAGATAGCACCCATTCTCGCTGCACGCAAACTAATTACGGATACACGTGTTGTAAATTGTAACCCGTAATAAAAACGTGATTCACATTTTGTTCGACGATGAATAATTCAAACTTTGACGTTTCAATTTTGTAGTGTGATATGTATTTAATTTGCATAAGAATTGAATGCATTGGTAATTCATTTTGCTATAAATTGTAATCCAAATATGCATATATTTTTTTTTTGACTTAAAATATTGTAAAATAAACGTTTTCACTATTTTTTACTGTTTCCTTCCTTTTTTCTGTTTACATTTAATGTTTTAGAACCATCACAAGTATTAAAAAATACTTTTGAAGTGAATTGTGGAGTGAATGTTTTTTTTCTTTAACTCGTAAATTATTTTTGGACTTTTTGAATAGACGTGTATAGAGGAAAAAAGTGCAAGAAAAGTTTTCACTTCACAAGCTACAACAAAGTTATCTTCAAAATTTATTTCATAACTTTTCCTCTTTATCATACAATTAATTATTATTATAAAGGTGAAGGAAGTTTTTTTTAACAATGATGTTAGCAGGAAAAAAATTGAAATAATTTAATTTAATTTAAAAAAAAGTAAATCTTTTCTTTCTAACTTAATTTTCATTACATTTATATCTTTAAAAATATTTTTTATTCATATTTCTAGACATTTAAATAGTTTTTTTTTTATTTTAAAATAATGTCTAGAATAAATTACTTACAAATGCCTACACATGCTTTAAACACTGCATAAAAAATTACTTTAACAAAAAAAATAATAACACTAAAAGAATTCAGGAACAGAATAAAAAAATTCTTGAATAACTGTAGAGTTGGGGAAAATAATATCAAAGTTTCGGTTCATAAAAAAGTTTTTCACGTCAATATTGAAATTATTGAGACAAACAAAATTTCCGGCAACTGTTTAAATCAATTTTTAATTAAATTACATTTTTCTCTATTATAAAAAATTTTTACTCCAGTTATTTCAATAAAAATTCCAACAGAGACGAGCACAGTAGAGCATAAGGTCAAATGTCATGATCTATTAGCACAAAAAACTGTGATACTAAAGTATCTATGAATATTCCTAATAATATAATACATGATTGTACACAGTAATATCCCCATTCAAGTGACATTTAACCTCAGTGTCAGCTAATTTAAAAAAATAATCTCTCATTTATTTTTCCAATCTCACAATTTCCTTTAAACCAGCTTATAAACCTTTCAAAAGAATCAAATAAATATAATTCTCTCGAAACCGTTCATTTTTTAAATTTCAGCGATATTACAAATTATTTTAGGAGGTATAAAAATAGCATGAAAGTTTTCTTGATTCCTTGTAGTAGCCAAAGTACGAGGAAAAAGAAAATGGCCATCAGTGGGGGACATAGAAGCGTTGAAGGGATCTAAAGTAAGCCCCGGTGTCGAGAAATTACCTCCCCAGTGTCAAGAGTACCGTCGAGACTCGGAAGAAAGACGAGCAGACAAACGAGGAAAAATTTAGGAGTAATCCTAGCACCGGACGTCAGACCGGGCAATTCTCCTTCGTCTCGACGAGGAGATGTTGTTCGTTTTATGTACGCCTCTTTGACTCAATCACCCACACACTGTAACCAAGCAGTACTCTTGCCAGCTCTTTTTCCTGTCTCTCACCTCGTCTCTTAGCTTGGCTACACTTTTCCTTCCCACTTACTCCTCCACCCCAGCTCTCTTCCTACACATTCAACCACTTCTTCGTCCTTTCATCTTGCGTCTCATCTTTTTCTCGTCTGCCTTTCTTCCGCTTTTTTTCGGACCCACATCCACATCGTATAATCGCTGTGAAAGTTTTCATCGCAAAATTTCCACCAGGACGACGAACGCAGCAACCGTACAACGCTTCTAAGTTGAAGAAGGCATTCAGGGTTGCTCTTTTTCTTCAACGTTATAGAATTTACTATACATTCTTAAGAATAATATATTTATATGTATCATGTATAGAAAAAGTGAGAGAGTAAAAATATGTATAAGGAAGTTATTAATTTAAGTGATAAATTTCTAAAAGATTTCGTAGAAAAAAGAAATGATAACTTTATGAATTATTTTTATACTTTTTTCAATTCAAATTGAAACCTTATTTTAATTCCCTTGAAAACTTTTTAATCCATCTACAACTCTATCCGTTATTATAAAATATACGTAAATTCCATCTTGAAATTTACTGAGTGGAAATTTTTTAATTTCATCTTTGTGAATTTATTAGATATATCAATAATAAATTTAAATAAAAGAAAAAAATAATCTACTTCCTGAATGAAAATGAGAAAAATGGTAGTGGTTTTATTTGTACATTCATAGCTAGAAATAGTGAAAGTTTAGACTTGTAAAGAATGTCGTAATAAAAAATACTTTTACATCATTTAAGTCATCATAAATTTAAAACTCTAGAAAATTTTCATGCCAATTTCAACAATATTTTTCAATCCAATGCTCGCTGCATAATCTGAAAGATTGAAATGCATTTGTGCAGAGATATTCCTTGAATATCTTAGGAATAATAATGATATCCATAAATCTGAGGAATGTGAGGTTCTATTTCATGTAATACAGGCTAAACAAAGGATGAAGAGATAGAAATGAAGATAAAAAAAAATTCGATGAACGATGCACGTGCGTTTCTGTACAAATGTCTTCGTTGCGATTATCTCACTCGAGTCACCTGGAATGCAAAAGAGACCAAGAAACATGAACGTGCTTTTCTGGAAAATAGTTCCAATAGGAGAATGGAAACGAAGAAGAGTATTGAGACATTGCCCGAGAATGGTATCGGAAAATATTGAAAAGGAAGGGAAGAAAATGGAGAAAAGTTAGTGTAGGTAGAAATAAAACAAAGCAGCCAAAAAGAGAGAATGAAGAAAACGTTGGATGCGTGGTAGTAAGGCCGTAACCTCTACTCTATATGAGAAAGAGTCGGCGAGTGTTCAGTCAAATGCAGAAAAGAGCAGTCTCGGTGGTCTGAACCGCGAGGGAAATGTTTTGCAGTATTGAACGTATATACCAACGCTTCTGCCTGGTAGCATTCGCCCTCTCCCGGATTTCCCGACGAGCCCGTACACCCCCTTGCCTCGCAATGCTTCATTCCGTCGTGAATGTACGTTGCAGATCTACTGGCGGTCACCCGGAAAAACTACCGGAACCCACAATACATTTCTCATTCTTTTTTTCAGGGAGAGAGAGAGAGAAAAAAAAACACTAGAGACTCATATACTTCTTAAATGCTATTAAAAGAGATGAATGGTTTGGAATCTGTCTGTATGAATGAAAAAAAAATTTCTCTTGTACTGATAATATCGGTTTTGCTAACTAAATATTCAATTTGGATATATTAAAGTCGTTGGAAAGGAGAAAAGCGCAGCAGAGGGAGTGGGTAAATAGAAATGTGGTAGAGAGATGGAGGATGATAGCAAGAAGGAGGCATTAAGAAAAGAGTTTCTTTTGAATTGATAAGTAAGTTTACAAAGTATTTTAAAAATAATTTTTTTTTATTCCATAACAATAATATTATCAAGTAAAACCACCCTTATAACATCCACAAAAGCAACAAAGAGTTTGTGTCATGTGGACAATGTATGTCTAGTTGTAGTAAATATTTTTTGCTTTAACAGCATTATTTTAACAACATAAATTACGGGTAATCGTTGATTCGAATTCAATTCAATTCACTTTTATCGGACAATAGACTAAATATTATTTGTATTTACGACCCAATTTCGGAAATGAATTGTTCTCAGAAAATATTAAAAAAATATTTACAACAGTTAATTTTCAATAACAATATTTTGTAATGATGTTTATTCATCTCACATGTCTACAATGTTTGTAAACTATCAATAAATTCCACTAGCTGTTAGAAAATAATTTCCCCAGTGAGGAACAGGAGAGCAAAGAGCGAGAGAGAGGTATTATATTGGACAAAAGGATGTTGCTGAACACTAATATCCTCGCCTGTGGACAGTAGATAAGGTCGAGTAGTAATCAGACGCCCTGCTGGCCATACCCTACATGATTTCCGTTACTCAATTTCTATATCTGTTATCATCATTGTCACCACTAATATGAATCATCACCACTAATTGCATGTTTCCTTATCTCTTTAATAGACTATTTTTAATTGCAACACTTGAAATGTCTCCATAAAAATCTCCAACGCTTCATGTGTTTATTTATTCAATAAAAAACCTTGCTGATTATTCATATAAAACATTCAATTTTTATATCGACATAAAATACGATGAAAAAACTTTCGCGATTGTAAAAGCTTGTACGTTTAATATGCAGACACTTTTGCGTTTGTATATCAAACTGGTTTATATATGCGATGTGCCTTTGATGATCGTTTTGGTGTGCTATCGAAGGTGTGCGTCACTCATAGTGTGTTGTTTTCAATGAAATATGAGATGAAAAAGAACACGAGGATTGAAAAGTAGATACGAGATTGGAATAATCACAGAAAAAAAGCATGTTTTAGAAGTAAAAACGTGGTAATCATAAATAAAATGGTACAAGTTCTATATACCCCCACGTGTATCATTGGTTTAATGCCATGAGAATATAACACGAGTTCAAGCAAATGATTCCCTTATGGTTTCGTGCTTCTCTCTGAGTTTTAATACTAACCATGATATTCAACCAGAGTGTTTAAATGTACCAGAATTAACCATGGCGATTAAGGACTTGTTATTAATAGCTGACAGGAAAAATATTACATTTGAAATTTTTTCAACGAGTAGTTAACTTTAACCTATTTACAATTTCAAACAGAAGCGAGTTTGAAAAATATTTTTTTTTAGTTTACATGCAAAAAAAGAATTAAAATATCAATTGATTCCTACTAGTTTTTTTTTTAAAGCAGAGGAAATAAAATTACAGCTGAAATCCATTAAAAAAATTTACAGAAGGGAAAAAAGTCTATCAAAGCAATTATGTTATTAACTTCGAAAAATCGGAGCAATTAAAATATTTAAAATAAATTGAATAAGTTTGTTTTTACTCTAGACTCATCGGTAAAATAAATAAATTAAAAAATTCTGTTGATAATATTAATCGTTGGAATTTCATTATTTGTTGATTAAATGTTGGGTTTAAAATATTGAAGCTGTACAAAACAAAATAGATCTGAATAATTGTTAAACGAAATGGTTAAACAAAAATCTTATTCGTAAACTTTTCTGATTGCTACAGTTTACATTTAGTTATTTCGTAGAAGAAACTTTGAAATGTTGTGAAGAGTAAGGAACAAGGTATCTTTAGTTTTTTTTACGTCTGAAACCTCCTTTGATACGGTCGTCCGACTCGAGACTCAACGATTGCATCATGTTAACGTCCCGGAAACGACCCTGCTTTCTCTTCCGCATCCGCAGGTTCATCCGAGGGTGGATCCCTTCTCGGATGACTGGCGCTCAATCTTCTCTGTAGGTATTTTCTCGATCCTGCCGTTTTGAAAGTCAATCTTCAACATTTCGTGCCATGTGACACGTAAACATTATTATTGGTTGAGATAACATTCCTAAATGAATTGTCGCTCGACTAATTATTGATCTGTACTACTGATGATGAAAAATGACTTGAAACATGAATTGATTGCAATTTAAAGAGTAAAATATGATATCATATTTTTCAGTTTCACTGCTTTTCTATTTTAGAACACTTCTTGAAGCTCGAATAGCTTCGGTAAATTTTTTATTTCATTTTTTCCTGTACTCTCTGATAATAAATCTTGATGGTATTAACGTTCAAGCAAGCCGAGAGTTCTGCAGCGATGACATAAATTATTGTCTTTTGGTTGAGAATAATATGGAGGAAAATAAAAGAGTATTACTTTTTCTGGGATAGTTGACTTTTTTACATTGACATATAACTACAATATAAAATAATATATCTATTCATTTTATATCTTTATTTGTTACATACATTTTAAAACAGACTGAACTTTATTGTTGATATACTGATAGTATTTATTTGTCTAATTCCAGGGTTTTATAAAACTTTACATCTGGTATCAAATGTTGGTGAGTTTTTATTTTTTTGAAATTCCATTAAAATAAATTTTTAATATTGCTTCGAGGTCAATAGAGTAGAAGCAAAGATAATTTTTTATACGTTCATTTGAACTATAAATACAATATTATTTACAGATATTTTTAAACTTGTAAATATTTTAAATTCACTGAGGAAAAATTTTAAAAATTATTTCTGCTTCTGTAGGAAATATAAAAAGTTTCTCTTCAAAAATTATTTGGAAAAATAAATGGTAAAAAAATACAGCAAACGTCTAAAATTTATGTATCGGTTACCAAGTTATTTTAAAGCTTCATATTATTCAAAAAATGATAAATATTGATAAAAATATTGGAGCTTGAGAGTCTACCCTATTTTTTTGAAACTCTGGGCTATCGTTCGAAGGATTTCTCATTCCTTATACAGCAATAAATACTGAAATTTGAAAGCGAGTCTTAACCTAAACACGTGTTAGGGTATTAATTTATTGTTTTGAATAATTCACAATCTCAAGCAATGTCCTATCAGCCTCTGAGATGATCTTTACTATTTTCAAAATAGATAAAATTCATTCTACTTTTTTTTTTAAGTAGTGCAAATGCATTTAAAATTGGCAGTGAAATTCAATTTGATCATGAATTATTTACATGAAGATAATTTAAGAATTAATTAACAATAAATAATCAGCTGTTCCATTGGCCGACTATTTTCCTTTCAAATTAACATTTATGATAACTAGTAAAACGAATTACAAGAAAATTTTAATTATAATAACAAATAGTTCCATTGCCTTAATAAAGTTGAAAATATGAACCCCCCGGTTCATAATGATGTGAATTAAAAGTCTCCTGTGTTCATAGATTCCACTTTCCAATATAAATCATAATTAATGTTTTGAATCTTGTCTGTGTCCCCTGTGGCGATCTGTCAATTTTATAAAATTTATCACGAAGAGTAATTTTAATAAATTCATCTATTTACGTGAATGTCAGTACAGTTATTAAACAATGAGGTAAAAGACATTAATTAGCTGAAGAGTTTGCGGGGTTTCATTAAAGACAATTTGCGTGAGCATCAGACATTGTAGACTTTACAACATGATATCGAAGTCATTCGAGTGACCATCAGCAGTTGATGCTCCATAGTAGGTTTCTCTTATCCCCCTCCCTGTCTTCCTTCATTTCTCTTGTACTACTGATTATACCTCTTTGTCCTGTTAGCCTCGTTAGAGGATATCCAGATACTTTTAACGAGCAGCAAACTCGAGTCGCTTGGGTGCCAGACCGTTAATCCAAAATATATTACCAGAGCTTTGTACCTTTGTGCTTTTTTTTTTGTATCTTTTTGTATTTTTTCTTTTGACTCTCATCCTGCTCCGCTACGGTTTTTGTATTTTAGTTGAGAACTTTTTGCTCGCAAAAATCAATAAATTTGAACATTGATGCTACTGCTGGGAACTGCGTAAAAAATTATTTTCATTCAACAAAAGCGAGAGGGAGTTTTATTAATAACTTTTGATAATGTATTGGACATGGATAAAATCAACTGACAATAATTATTTTTTAACTTCAACAAAATAATAATTTTTAAATTTCATCACTAAAGAATTCTTTTTGCAATTTATTTTTTCTATTCATTAAATATGTTTTAGTTTGTCTCTCATAATTACGAAAAAAATTCAAATATCAACATTTCCAAATATCTAAAATAATTATGATGATAATTACTATGAGAGAAATGTGAAAAATATTTAATTAAATTAACAATCAAATTAAAATTAGGTAATAAAGATGAAAGCTGACTATATACGAACATTGAGTCTACCTTGATGCTAAATTGTTAGACATCTATTCCAACTTGTGTGTTGATCTCTACGAACTTGGAGTTAGTCTATATTATATCTACAATACTCTATTTTGACATCGTATTATGTATTATCAAATGATGAGAGATGAGTCAACGGAACAATCAAGCTATTTATAATAAATCCTACACCTCTAAAACACTATAATAAAAAAATTGAACCTTATTTTTCCGACAGGATATGAGATTTTTTTGAGCTTCATTAAATAAATATTAACAATTTTACAGCTTCCATAGCCAAGGATTTTTTTTCACTAGAGGTTTCCTGATGAAATATCCTCTTCTATGAAGTTATTAAATTTGTGGCCACGGTTTTTTATATATCGATCTCTACTATAGCTGTTTACTTGATAAATAATGTAAATTTATTCGGGAGTTATTAAAAATTGAAGTTTCATATAAGTGTCAGAGTACTTCATTAAAATGGGCAGCGTTTATTTATCATCTGTAATTAATAAAAATATTTAGTGCATATAGATTTTAAATTAGTAATTTAATTATCACAAGGGAAGAGGAATTTATACGGAAAGTATATGATAGTTGGTAAAATAGTTGGGAATAGAAGAGACGAGTACACGCAAGTGCTGTGGTATTGGTGAAGGGTTATTGCATCGCTTGCACATTTTCCGGACACTGTAATACGCCAAGCGCATGCAGGCGACACGTTGGCACGCGCTCTCTCCACTCTCTGCATCAGCCAACGAGAGCTAAAATTTACTGCTAATTGTTTTCCCCAGAGCGTACTTTGTCGCGTATACCTATCGATCGTGTGTGTGTCAGAAAGAGTAAGGGAGTGCGAGAGGAAAAGCGTGACAGTCGATTACGAAGCGTCGCAAGCGCAAATAATGGTTGTTGTACAAATAACAAACGTTGTAATTTTACGGGAAATATACTATGCGTTCATAACAATTCTATAATGCAAGGATTTTTTAATTAAAATAGTTATCAATTTTTTTTTTTTTTTGTTTTTTGTAAAAGGTCACTTCAGTGGACTTTTAGAAAATTCTTTTTAGAGATGGTTATTCAGATTTTATTCAACAAAAGAAATATGAATATTTTCCTTGCTGTTTTTTTTTTCGTAGTGCAAAAATAAAAATAATAGGTACAGAAAGTTTTATGGCAAGTCAAAAAATTGATAGAGTTAAAAAAAGAATTTGTGTTTGGTTGAACATTAGTTAGACACTAAAAATAATATTTTATTAAATTGTTCCAATTTTTTTTTTTTTATTTTCAAAAAAATTTTACAACAAAAGATAAATTTATCTTATTTTGAAAAATAATTATTTCCGTCAATCAAGATGGTATGGATCGAATTTTAAAACTAGTGTTATTAAAAAAATAAATGACAAAGTTTAATAATATTTATCGATAAATATAAATAATTATTGTAATTAACTCAACTAATTAATACTAGAAAATTGGATGCAATTTTCTCCACACGTTCTATTAGAAAAATGAGCGAACGATTTTCCATTTTATCAACTTCAGATTAAAATTTTCAATTTTTAACTTATCAATTCCTAGAGGGTGAAAAAACTGGAAAAAATTAATTCCAGAGATCACACAACAGAGGGATCAAATGTAAATAAACAAATATGACAGAAATATTGGTATCTATATTTTTTTCTAGTGTAAAGAAAAATACTTTGCCAGTGGTGTATGTTGTTGCGTATCACATGTCATATTTTGATACAATGTGAGTTGAAAATTCAATATTTCATCATAATAGTCAGTATTGTTAATAATCCTAGGGAAGTTCTACAAAAATCTCAAATTCTGAAATATTGTCTACCAAATCATATCAAATGGAGCACAAAACAATCCAGAGCAAAGCTTTAAAATGATATATTATCATTTATTATCTCCATCAAAAATATCTAATCTCCTATTCATGAGCAAAATTCAACATTTAGAATGTGCTACAATGAACTAAAACAACAGATAAATGAAAGTACAAGCCATGGATAAATGCACTGGATTGAATTGAGATTGCATGCATATACATATCAAGTGGTTGATGGAGTTTACAATTCTGAGTGCTTCCTGGTATCAATCTGATGCTTGTTGACACTATCAAGCAGGCATCATTGAATCCCTTACAAGTTCCTTCACTCATCTGAGAGTTGGATCCACGTTCTACATCAAGAACAAGATTTCCGAAGTAGGTCGTAGTAATACTCATACATCTAGGAGTATTTTCGACTATATCTTCTTTATTATCATAATGTATTGAGTCAGAAATTCGCAACAACTCTTAAGTAGTTGCTTCATTACATTATTAATTTCACAGTCTCTGTTTAATTATCCTAATTGTTCCTAAATGTTGCTTCGAGTTTCTTGCCTCTCAAATTACCTTTATTACAAAGGCAGTTTTCGCATTTCATGTTATAAAATAGTTATTATGTTGAAAATAAGTTCTCAAAAATTTATTTAATTAAAAAATATATCTTGCTTAAATAATTGCTGATTTTAAATATTTAAAATTCCTCTACAAGATGAGATTTTTATTTTAAAAATGATTTCTAGTGATTGTAGGATTTTTAACTGCTGAAATATTAATAATAGAATTATCCCCTAATATTTACCTTCATCAGGTCATTTTTATGAACGTTCAAAAGCTCAACTGAATCCCAGAGGTTCAAAGACTCCAGGTCGCTGCTCACTCCAATTTCTCTCTCCCATTTGCACCTATCCTTCGCCCTTCCTTTCTAATTAAAGACCAGTTTGACGCCTGTCCTGTTAATATCACCTCCACCTACTCCAACTATCAAATTTCCTCAAAGGGCGGAAATTCCAAGGAGAATTGTTAAGTAGATGAACCCATATATTTACCTTTAAATTGATATCAAGCTACTCCTTGATATGTACATATTTTTTCGTGTAATTAAATATTCACTGAATGCTCGACTCTACTGAAATGTGTCCTTTAATAGTGGTATCAAATTAAACTTGACATTTCAGTTGAGCTTGCTCTCGTTGAATTTATAATTCGGTATTAATAAAATATTTTGATAAGTGAATTAATTTCGGCAGAGCAGTGAGACAATTGTGCACGTAATAGCAAACGAAGAGAATTAAGTGGTTACTCGTATTCACTGTGGAATAGCTCTCATATATATGGATTCTAGATATAACTGACTGAGTAGTAGGAAAAGGGATATAGTAAGCGTGTCTGCGATTAATTGCTGTGGATACGAGAAGTGCTATGTATTCCCATTGCTGTCTGCGGTCAGACATGTGATCTTCTCCTAAAGCTAACAAATATATCACTCGTGTAATCGTAATATCAAACTTTAGCTTTTTTCTTTCTTTTAATGTTGACTTTTCTCTCGTGAAATATACAAGCTGGAACTTTAGTTCTGTGGCTTACAACCGAAAACGTTGAAATGTTAGAACTTATTTCTTCCACCAGTTATCCAACACGTCATTTAGTTCTTTGAACTACTCGTCATTTTCTTGACCCTTTCAATGTTTTTTCTTTATCTAACAGCCATTTTACCCTTCGAGTTTTTCATTTTTATTATTTCTCCTTATTTTCTTCTTCTTCTTCTTCTCAAACTCAAGAAAAGTTTTCATTGACTGCTGCTACTTCTGAGTTTAGTGAAAAAATTGACTCGCTTCTATTCAACTTTTCTAACACTTTAGAATTACTAGTGAAACGAGATATTTATCATTCAACCGAGAAAGAGCCTTGTTAAGATGCCCTCAATTGAATTTAGATAAAAGCAATCTTGGATTCCAGGTCAACTTTGGAACCCTTCAACTTTTACAGGAACCAACTTGGAATCTAGTTTCTATCTTCACCTAAGTTTCATCATAGTCCTGATCAATTAACAGTCAAGTTTATATATTCTAAATTTAGTTTGATACTTCAGCACTAGATGCTTTGCGAGGAATCATCCAGATTTCATCGTATTTTGATCAATATTCATCACATTACTCTTCTTCAATATCAAGTTATATCTCAGATACAGATATTCCGCATATCTGGAAGAGACTTGAGATTAGGATCCACGTCTGGGCGATTACACACGCAATGTACACAGAAACGAGCGAATGATTAATGTGAAATAAGCCAGGTACAATTTGTATCGCGTCACTTTTTGCTGGATATCTGAAAGAGTAGTATGGGGGTGAATTATTGCGAGGGAAGGTTTTCGTTGTGAGAGTGAGTGTTGCTTTCATGGGAGTTGCGGGAGAAAATAGTGAATAGAAAAGAAGGGAATTTTTCTGGGAAATACTTGGATAGAAAATGAGAAGAAAGCTTACTCGTTAATTTAAATATCTTAATACAAATGTATAATGGGTGCATCTTGCTCAGTTTATGTTGTTGATTAAAACTAAATTAGAACGTGCTAAAAATTTTGTCTTGTTTGTATTTCCTTTCTTAAATCGAAACGGAAATTTTCCTGAGCTTTAATGGCACCGGGTTTAATTAGTGTTTGGAATTATGAGTTTAATATGAAGTAGAATTCAAAGCTTGAAAGAGAGAAAAAATGGTCTTTAATTAACTTGAGAAAAATGTAATAATAAATAAAATACTTTATTGAGAGTTTATTGAATTATAAAAACGTATGAAATACATTTTACAAGTGGCGTTAATTGGAGGTTTAATGTTAAATAAATTGTGGTTCACCGTTAACCTAGTTCCAATAAATTTTTGGCAGTACATAAAATGATTTTACTGCATAACGTAATTATATTTATGGATGACACAGTTATTTATTGATTTTAAATTGAGTAAAATTTTTTTAAATACATTAAAGGAAGTTATAAATATTTTCTTCGGAATTTTTTTGACTAAATTTCAATTAAAAAATTGTTTTAAATTATTCAAACATATTCTATTAATTTCCATGAGTGAAAATAGATCCGTTGGAACGTTATGAACTTGGGGAATCAATAATTGTTAAAATTGATTGAATCAAACTTGTTTAAAAATATATCAAACAATTATTTCTCCAGTTGGAAATAATATACCACGGTCTCGATGATAAATATAACAATGAAACTTGATAACGAAAAAGTTTTCGTAATAATTATAACATGAAAAAAAATGGAAATCATTAGTAACTGCGTCTAATTAAGTATAAAAAAGCTTGAAGACAATGACCCTAATAATTAGAGAGCACTCAGAAAGTTGTCTGAGCCTCAGGATATCCTTCATTAGCTTATTTTTTTTCTGTCGTTTATTCTGTTCTTTGCTGTCGTTGATCAGACTTTATCCTTCTGCTTGAGGCAGTTGTTTTTCCTATTTAGAAGTGATGAATTAACTTTTTAACTACCCATCCTCTATTGAGTTTCTGAACTTCTAACCTCCGGGCCAATTGAAAATAAATCAATAGTTTGATGTTAATAGGTTGATGCCTGATATTTTCAACACATGTAGTCGAGAGAAATTGTACCGATCCTTTATCTTTACATGTAGGGAAAGATGGTTGGACATTAGATTCAGTTATCGAACGTGAAAGTAAAGCTTGTTGAAACTCGAATGGAAGTAGACAATGATGTCTTTTGAGAACTATTATTCTAAAGGTGTAGGAAGGTTCTCTGGTAGCTCGATTCTGTGGCATCTATCTAGTCGGTAGTTCGCACGGTTCGTTGCCATAGGCTGTTTCATTGAATATCCGTGAGGGCACAATGTAGTTCGCACAATACCGATGTCAGACGGAAATGATGCTGTGAGGACGTAGAGGTAGATGTTGTGCATCGCATCTATACACATCGTGGTGGTATGTATCGAGTTGGTACATTACCGATAATGCCTCTTACTTCTCCTACTCCGTTTCTACATCACTGACTTGTGCATTACGCATAATTACCTCACTTGCCTTTCTCTCATCATTGCAATTCATCGCATCACTACCTCGTGACCACCTGGAATCTGTTTGTTATCAATCTGTAATATTATCTATTATTTTATATCAGGTTTTTTTTTACCCATCAATTGAAACAACTTTAAAAAAATTTTAAAACTAAAAAATATATTCTATTTGTGATAATAACTGGATAGCTATTTTTCAACTGTATAAATTAACTTTTAAAATATAAAAAAACTGTAAAGTTCAAAGTTGAAATAATGTTTTTGTTGATTAATTCATTATTTATTTTTATAAATAAAACAAGAAAATGTGAACAAATTTTAATTAAATATAGAAAGCTGTCCAACAAAACAAATTTGTTGATTGAATAAAAATTTTTATTTTTCTATAATTAAATAATTCATCAAGTCAGCTATGATTAATTACAAAATACAAAAATAATTGTATCTTAATACAGATTTTATTTAGCTTGAATCGATAACTAAACAATGAAATATATTTATCATAATGATGATTATTGCATTTTGCGGAAATAGGAAACTGATATTTGCGTGAGATTGAGTTTTCATTTGCTTACAAGAGGATCGTATACATATTTGCCATTGGTTGAGATCGCAGAATAAGAAGAAAACGATTTCGATCCATTCAAACCGGTGAATTCACCTGGTTGGGTATTTGCTCGAGTAATCTTTTTATCCGATTCTTTTCACATTGTAAACGAAGAGAGAATAAGAAACGACTATAGACGAAGTAGAGAAGAGGGCAGTATCGTTCGTTACCAGGTATGGTTTTATTTTTTTTCTCGTTTTCTCAACTCGAAGAGAGTAGATTTTATTTTTTCATTTATTTTACCTTCTAGTTGTTTCCTTATTTATTTTTGCTTTTTTTTTTATCTTCTTTCCACGTCTTCAAACTTTTTTATGCCCTTTTTTCTGACTGTCTCGACCTCTGATAATTGATTCCACGAGTTGGTCGGTATTTTTTCTCTAATTGTTGCATTAATTAATTCCAATTTTTCTTTTTGCTCTCTCCTTAAGAATAGAAGAGAATAAAAAGTTTCAATTGGTAGGGAATATATATTTTTCAAGAGTAAGAAAAAAAATAAATCTCTCGATTAGCACTGAGAAAAGAAAATGTATAACCGTTGACTGCTCGTAAATTTCTAATACAGCTTGCAGCAAAACTCTATTCCTCTCCACTTTCATTTATCTTCTTGCTCCGTTCCACAAGATTAAAGGATCATTCGGTCTCTTGATAGAGCTAGAAATAAGTTCAAGAATTACAAATAAAATGATTTTATCATCATTCTCAACCACAACCTCAATGTAAAATTCACGAAAAAAAAATCGTCATTTTGTTCCGTCATTCACAGTCGTAACTTTTGATCTTTAGATAAGAAGGTTGTGACGGTTTAAACTCAACTCATGAAAGACCGAGGTTTTGAAATAATTTAAGGCGTAGCCGTACTCGTCAAGTGAGTACATTAGGTGAAAGAATACGTCTATGAATATTGCGAAGTGGACGAGGCTGAGGGTGAGTGAAGCCTTACAATAGTTGGTGGAGGTTGAAGGTGAAACTTGAAGAGACGTCGTTGATTCGCGAGGTCAGAGAATAAGAAAAAGTTAAAGGGAGTCTCCACTAACTCTTTGATGCTCTTTCTTCGTCAAATCTGTTCTATACGTCCCTTTCATAAATAAAGAAGCGAGACAAAAGCATGGTGAATTCTCTTATTTCTTGCACATATTTGCGTTGATGCTTCACGCCAGAGTTATTCCAAGAAGAACATTCATGGCTTTTTTACACGAGTTTCCAGACTTTAAAGACATTGTAAAGGTTTATCTGCCAATCATCAACACGACTATTTGAATCGTCATATTCTCACAACAGCATCAATAAAAACATAAAACACTAGAGTATCTGACACAAGAGTGTTAAATCCAGACCCATTTCCATCGCAATTTACATCACGACTAGAGAGAAATACATTTTCCTGGATTCAGTGGAGAATGAGGAAGTGTAGGGAATGATCAAGATGAAATGCATATCCTTAGGGGTTTCAAATGCGCGTGACACTGTCACTCTTGTAAGAGAGAAGACGAGTAGCTTGCAGTCGTTACCCAGAAAACGACACACAAGGAGATCCTATGAACGTCGTGCGCGTCTTCCGTATTTCCGGTTGGCATTTCGCTTTGGATCTTCTCTCTTCTTGCTGTCAACGATGTCACTTTGTTGGGTGGTAGTGATGGAAGAGGGTAAGGGTTACAAGGGATGAAAGTCACTTGGGGAACGACTCGGGGAAACATCGCACATCATTAGCTCCCTAGTCATATCGAATTTGTGTCTGACATTCAAAAGCCTTGACACCGTTTTCACATTCTGTTTTTTTTGCGTCAAAAAGTTTTGTTGATGGGTTTTTAATATTTCAAAAAATGCTTGGGAATAATCTCGTAAAGGTTTGCTAAATAAAGCGAGGTTTGATTAAGCCACTGACCAGAAAGGATAAAAAGGTTGAAGTATTGATTTTTTTTTTCACTTTGCTTTCGGTTGAAGTTTAAGCTTAGAAGGATTTTATTTTGATTTTTTGGGGATGAAATATTTTTTTCATAAATAAATATTGAAGAGAATTTTTTGATAGAAAATACAGTTCGTCAGATGAAAGATGGGGGTGATCTAACATTTGGCTGCAGGTCTTTTTACATATTTGGAAGGTTTGCCAGATGTTGTAGAAGACTTGTTACAATTTTAGGATAAGTTTGTATTGATTATATAGTTGTTCAATTATTTATTTATGTAATTTACTATTTATGACAAAGTTTGATTAACTTGGTTCATCAAGGAAGAAGAAGACGATATTTATCTGGATCAAATGAATGGAGTTATTTATACCCTGTAAGCTCATCTATCAGGAGAGTGGATGAGGGAAAATTACTTCCCACAGAGTACCAAATACTTAATCCTCAGAGCAATATGTTAGATATCGAGCAAGACATATTAATATCAGAGTAATTTTCTCTCAAAGTATCAACATAGCATGAATATATCTTTGACAAAAAAAATTACTTGTAATTAATATAAAATATTTCCGATGAACTAAGATATATTCCATCATTATTTCATTCCATCAATATAAATCAAGTGTTGTTAGCTCATGACATCTTGAACTTTTTCACTGAGATCCTTATCACAGCTTTAATTCAACAGCTAGCATGAGTTTTCCTAAAAAATTCATGAAAAAAATAAATAAATGAATTGCTGATATTTCCCTTGATTTTTCTTTGAATGTCACAGCCAATATCTCTTGAAAAAATACGAATCCTTTTTCCACTCGAACATCCAGAAGGATTTGACATGGCTGAGCAGAGTGAATGGGTGGATAAAGTGACAAAGTCCAATCATAGTACAACTTTCAAGGGGTTTATTCAGACTTTTTCCATACTTTGATTTCCTTTATGGTGACAAAACTTTCTATTTTCACTTTATTTCATTTCCTTCGTTAAATATAACAGAAGGATACCCAAGTGTATTTTCACTTTTTCATTGATCATTTGACAGGAAAAATGCGTTGTGTAATAGACTGAGTCATGAAATCTATACTTTATGGACAGGAACAAGAATCAAGTGAACGAAGATAGAAGTGTCAGGTGAAACCTCATGCTATCGACCCAAACTGAGTTCAAGCTTGTTACAGGCCATACCTAGCTATGATATATCATTGTTCACATATAAAGTTGAGTTTCTAGATAAAATTTCATCTGCATTTGGCTAAAATGCTTGGAAGCACTTTGAAAAAAGGAAAAGCAATTTAAAATAACATATTGGAATATAATCATTCGAAATATTTAAAACCATGTGCCAGAATATTCCGCCAAGATTTGAAGAGGTTTAGTGGAAAATGCAAATACATGCAACAAAATATACGCATGTGGAGTACGTGAAAGCAACGAAACAGCTTTTTCCTTTCAAGATGGAAAAAAATAGATTTTTTAAGTTGTAACTCAAACGTCACTCTTTCGCCAACGAATAGAAAACTAAAGCTCAGTAAAATCCTTCAAGGCTTTTCTACCTGCATTCTTAAGCTTTGTATTGTCATAGAAATTCTATTTTTTATTTTTTACTTTTACATTCTCTGTCTCCTTTACGACATTTCCCTTCTGACATTTGCCTAGTATATCTGCACAGATCACATAGTAAATATTATATTTCACCGTAAAAAAATATACCAATGATAAAAGCAATGGAAGAGTAAAAATTTGCTTTTTATGATATATATATACGATATTCTTTTCATTAGAGAAGTTTAGGTAACATGATAGGTATCATAAAAATCTTATAGCATGCTCATAATCTGTGTATTTTATATACCTTTTTATTATTAGTATACGTGTTTCTAGACAGTAGATTTTGCTTTAATAAATTACTTGAGCTTGCAGCCCATAAACTTATTATTTTATTTATTAAAAAAAAATATACAAGTATAAAATAAATTTATATAATAACTGTAAATATATCCGAGCATAAAGTTTTATTTCAACTTAATTCTAGAGTTGAGTTTACTTCAATCGTATGTACTTTGGGAGTTAACTCATGATAATTTTAAAAAATTTAATTTTTTGTTTTTAAACAAAAACTTTTAATGAAGTGTGGGTACAGTTGGATCCCTCAGTTGTTTAATTGCGCTAATTTTTTGATGACCTACACTCACAAAATACAGCAATTAAGAAGAGATGACGGTAGATGTAAAAGATATAATGAATTACCACTTGACCTACGAGAGTGCATCCTCATGGACTCGGATCGATAAGAGGCTTCTGAACTCAGAATTTGCATCACACGCTTTCACTCACGTACTACGTATGCTATATGGACCGTATGTATCTGGAAACGTGCCTTAAATATACTCTAAGAGGAAGAAAATGAGAAGAGTATATATAAGGAAGATGTATAGATATTCGTGTGAAGTACGAACTTAATGGATATCGATCGAATCCTGTAAGCACACTCGTTCTTCCGTCTTCTTCGTAAAGTCTAGCATCTCAAGAACTTGGGATAGTGATAGAAAAAAAGGGGATAAAAATTGAGAGTGTACTCCATCGTGTTGAAATCGCTCGGTGAACAGTCACGTCTTTGGAAAATTGGGGGAAAAAAAGCAAGGACTTGAGGGTTGTTGATGTTAGACAGGACCTTTCAACTTGCTACGACCTTGACCTTCTCCTTCCTTGTACAATGCACTCAACAAACAGTCGGAATAATACAATCTTGAGATGTTGATTTGATTCGGATACGGTAAAAGTGTTGGAAAAAATTGATGCTCCATTTGAAATCGATTTTCCTCAGGTTATTGTCACTTTGAGCGAATAAAATCATGTTTTGGTGAATTTTATTTTTCTCTTTCAGCTATACAGTGAATTTAAATCTATTAAAATATTTTTATACACCTAAATTTTCGTCGAAAAATTTAATTATAGAAGTTTAATAGAAAATATCCGGTGGAAAATTTTTTGAAATACATTTTTATTCAGAAAAGTAGTAAATAGCATGGAAAAATGATTTAAAACCTTCTCGTTTGTCAATCATAAATGACTTTAATGGAATTTATTTTTAACGTTTAAAATGTTTAATCAGTATACATAATAATTAAATAATTTCATCAAACTTTATTACTTTTTCAAGGGTTGATTATAGAATTATTAATCACTAGAGTTTCTTGACAAAAATATCGATTAGCACAAAACAGTTTTCTCATCTACTTAATCACAAAGTTTATTAACTATATCAATAATTATCATCAACGCTGGGGAGTGTCAATTCTACTAGATTATTCACTAAAAGTTGATGAGAAACTTAAATGCAGAAGCTATAGGGAACTTGAAGCAACTGTAACCAGTGAATAATTACTGATATTCTGTCAATATTATCGGATTTTTTCCAACAGATAAACAGCAAGAACGTCAATAGATGATTAGTCATAAAATACTGATGGAAGTTTTAGCAATCATCACAGTGGAAAAGCAATAGAAGCTTGTTCTAAACCATGACACGCAGCTAGACGACTCCAACCAGACAATGCAAAACACTCGTCTCAGTTGGCACGTGCTCTATATATTCCTTCGTTCCTTTCTCACACTCACCCACCCTCTTTATACACATTCTCCTCTACGATTTGCTTTGGAGCATGGTAGGACGTTGTATGAATCCTCTTTTTATTCCTCTCCTTGCAACGCTGTTGGTCCTAGTAGTTCTGTACACTCTGTCCCTCTTTTGTCCTGCTTTCTATGAAGCCTCGAGCATCGATTAAAAGCAATCTCGACGAGTGTAAATATAAACGTCCCGGCTGGTGCTCGATCCCCTACCTCCTTTTTGTCTCGCTTGTTTTTTATTTTTATTCAACGAAACAGAATTGGTCAGGTCATAAAATGGCTGTTTCATTGCAGTGTGTTTGGATTAAATGATTGAAATTCATAATATTTTAAAATTCGAGCCCCCAGAAAAATTGTTTTGAATTGGATTGAACTCTTCTACTTCCTCGACAAAAATCCTCTGAATGTTCATCCAGTGTCTTTTGATGTAAATATTTACTTCAAAAGTTTGTTATTGATGTTTTGGAATTTTTTTTAAATTCCTAAAATATTTTATTATCCACAAATAGTAAATAAAATAAATTCCCATAATATTTTATTGATCACTTGATTGTTTTTTTTTTAAATTTTTCAAACTCGTTTGAGTGGATTTTTTAAAGTTTTTCCATCTCTCACGAATTAACAATAAATTGTAATTATGTTTCAACGCCAAAAATATAGCTTCACCTTTCTCCAAAACTTTTAGCCTCAGTCTTTAACCTTCATTATCTCTAAAAAATTTACGACATCAAGTGGCTTATAGGATAATATAACATTATTACGACTTTTCGACTGTTTAGCTCTAAAATTCATATTTAATGGAATTTCATCTAATTAAATTTGCTTCATTTATAATGATGTTTTTGTTTGTCTCATTAAATAAACATGCATTATCCAGGGGAGATCTTCGATCAACTGCAATTTTTACTCCATCGTAAAAGCATTAGATTTCGTCAGCCTCATGGTTTAATAATGCAAAAATAAAATGGAAACACTTGAGCTTAAATATAATCGATTATAGGAAAAATTCCGGACCAAACTCAATTTCACTAGCTTTTAAATTTTTGTTTGTTGAGTATGTGTTCATCGCTCAGTATTCTGAACTCTTGTTTCCTACACCTTTCTCACGAAAACAAATTTTCTAGTCGAGTATTTTTCAACATGACTCTTGAAAGCAAACTTGCCAGCAAGCTATCAGTACGATAATTAATTACATTTTTCTTTTTTAATTTTACGTCCTCTCAGTGACCATGTTGTATATCTGTAGGATACATGAGTTCGAGGTACTCTAAGCACTCTCGAATGGATTACGTAATTCATTGATCGCAAGAGTACTTTATTCTCTTTTTCCGTAGTTACCAATGGGCTTTTATGGGATAGCTAATTGTTTTTAGCATTGAAAAGAGTAATTTAATTAATCCATTTATATTATTGTCTACTAATTACTAAAGAATGGATGAAACAGTTATCAAATAATAACGTAAATGTTAAGCTTTTTTATTTTTATAACAAAATTCAATCAAAAACTCTTTTATGAGAATTTTTTTCGCATAAATGACAGAGAAAAAAATTTGAATTAAATATGATTTTTCCATCCATGCACCTTGATAAATTGTTTTTTTTTTTGATGCGCATTGCTTCGTTAAATTGAAAAATATAATTAAAAAAATTTTTTCCACTTGTAAAATTTGTTTTTTCAATAAAATCAGTTACTTTTATTGGGTAACATAAATTGTAAGTGTAACAAAATACAAGACGTTGTGTCGTTGAGGATGCCGAAACAATGTAGTTTTATCTACTTATCCTTAATTTCGCACGTTGCCATGAAAAGGCGTAATTAAAAATCCGTTTAGTCATTAAAATATTCCATTAGCAGGGTGCTGGGTCGTCTGAGAAAGATCGATGAAGGCAGTTTCGGTTAACGAGCAAGAAGGATAGAAAGAAAGAATTAAGAAAATTAGGAAATGATGCGAAATAAAAGTCGAGAATATAAATTCAAAGATATAGTTCCAGAAAATTTTTTAAAAGCACCTTCAAAGCCGTTATTGGAGTCTCTAGTATTAAAAAAACCTTCTTTAAATTCTTTCTCTATTAGAATCATGATTTCCTCTTATTTTTTAATGCTTTTACTATAACCCTTACAAACTCTGATATTCAAGATCGTTGAAAGAGAGAAAAAGAAAGTTCCCTTGCTTCAAGTTAAGTCAACAGACTGCCGAAGGAAAAAAATTGCTGGGGTTATTAAAATTATTAATTACTTACTTAAGACAGATAAGTTTTAATTTCAAAAGTTGGTTAACTTATAAAGCTATTGAAGTATACTTTGCATTTGTCTTTATTTTCCTCCAATCTTTCATCTGTATTTACAGATATTTTTACTTTTAAGTCTTTATCCATCAGAACAAAATATTTATGATCAAAAGAAAAAATTTTTAGCGCAGTAAAATTCTTTTTTTTTCATTCATATGCACATCAAAGAACGATTATCTCTATAGAAATCGTCAAAAAAAGCAATTTTATTTATTTATAAACAATAAATGTTTCATTTCAATCGAATTTCGATATTGAATAAAATTTCTTTTTCTTTAGTAAATAATAAATAAAACAGAAAAAAATATATTTTCATTAAAAACATCAAACGAGAATGTAATAAAAACAAGTAAAGATTATTTCCATGTCCATTCATGAAATTTTAATAATTATTTCTACAGTTATTACACGTTTGTATGCTATAAATAAAACTCGACCACAGACGCGTCTTTATTCTTCGTTTTATCTATAGATTTTTTGTCACGGAGAGAAGACTTTTTCCACCATCTTAGTTCATCCCCCGCAAGTCATCCTTATATTCTCATCGCCGCAGGAAGTCGTTAACCCTCCTGCTGAGATTAAAGAGATTTCAGAGTTTCTGTCTAGTGGTCGCCGAGGCCTTAGCAATGTCCGCAATTAGTGAACTCTTGGAGGACGTCCTCGAGAAGAAATCTTCAAGAGACTTGCATTTATACTGAAGACAGAATAATCTATATGCCAAGTATTGCAAAAGAATTTTACAAAATGTATTTGAGTAATACAGTCTACTAGAGTTTTTAAGTTCAACCTTTCGAATGCTTTTATTTCTTGACTCAACACTCGAGATAACAATTGAGCAAACTTACATTCCATACACCCAAACATTCGTTCCAGGTAAACTCTTACTTCAATTCTTCTCGTTGTTTACATGGAAGGTACTGACTGAAACAACCACCGAGTGTTTGTTCTACAGCCATTATATGTACTGTAGTTATTAATACATAGGAAAAGCCAGAGAAAAAAAAAATTACTCGTGAAGTAAAAATATTAAAAGTTGATCAGATAAAAATATTTATTGATTTAATTGCTTGTAAATAAATTTTAAAAACATTATAATAATTTAAATGATCAATATTCATCTTAATCTCAGTCATTTCATTTGAATAACTGTGTCATAATCCTTCAATGCCTCTAATGATTGATCTAAACAGTTGCAAACAAAAGGATTTGTACAATTGAAATCCGAGACATTTACGTAATTAATCGTTGAATTATTAATTATCATGGATTTTCTACAAAATGTCCGTCATGATATATTTTAAGATTTAAAGATCAAGAAAAGAATAACTCGTTTTAAAAAAGAATTAGTTGGAGAATTTTGATATGAATTGTTGAAAAATTTTTGCAATTTTCTAAAGAAAGCCATTTTATTCTCGAGGTCCTCTGGGAGAAGATATCTTGCCCCAGTTTCATCCAGATCTGTTTGTTGATCTTGTTATATTCATGTAGGCACGTTAAGTGAGATCTACGGAGATCCAGTTTCCTCTGTTGGATTCGCAAAAATGTCTAAGTAGATTATAGAAATATCCTGTAGAGTTCAATTCAATCTAGGTGTATGTATTCGTTTTTGAAGATCTTTTAAGTCAAGTTTTCTTTATTATTCAAACAACATTTTTAATGAGTAATCATCAATAAAAATATTTTTCTATAATTATTTTATTTCTGTTTTCAACATTAAAAAAATCACTTTTTTATATTCGATTTAATTTATTTAGACTAATAAATATTTTATTAAACTATTTCTAATAAATTTTTATGCTTGTTAAAAGTTTAAACGAACAAAATATTTTTATCTTCACATAAAAATTGCCATTAGCTAATGGATTCAATAAAAAAATCTAGTTAAACACTTCCAAGCAAACTACTTGCTAAAATACTCGTGATTGATTGGTATAAACTTCATTTGTTTTCTCTCCAGACAATAATCCTAGCGCATTTTAATTACTCCAATGACTTTCACAGAGAATATCATAGCCGTACATTTTCTCACACATTAAAACAAGAACAATGAATAAAAACAAAAAAAAGGATGAATAAATTTTCTGTCAAGACATCAAGGAAAAAAATTCAAACTAAGTGCAAATTTAATTATTCTATGATTTGTTATCTGTTATAAAAATAGCACATATGTATGGAATAATATTGTTCAAACGTGTGGACGTTGGGTGAGAAGAATTTTATAGGTCGACAATAAAATGGGGGAGAAAACGGAGTCGAATGATCGCGGGAAACGACGTCGTTTCGAGGTGTTCGTACAATTTCCAAAGGGAATATACTGGAATGTCATTCAGGCACATCTACTTTATTTAATGATACGTAATTAAAATCTTGACCGGCAGTAAAATGAAAGAAATTAATTTTATCAACAAAAGTAGATTGGGATGGGGAATGTTTTTATGATGTCAGTCGTTAAAAAATAATTTCTAAAAATGTCGAGTTAATTGTTAAAGTTAATAAATGTGATTATTAATGCAAGATAATCCGCTTATTCAAATGATACGTCATCTGTCGTGTGTCTACTCGGATTGTCAGTAAATTCCAATATCCTCCGGTTCGACTGATGATACTCGACTAATCGAAATGCAGAGAATATTCGACGAATTCTACTGTGAGATTATAAATTAGTAGAGTTTATCAATTCATCATGTTATAATGTGATTGATGTCTTTTTTTTGTTTGTTTCCAATTCTTATAAACTTCATTTTTGCACTTTTATATATCCAAGTATGAAGAATGAAAGTGTTAATGGCCTCACAACAAAATACCATGGACATTTTTATAATTTTCTCTCCACTCATACTACTCTCATTCCCCCTTTTCTCCCGCATCTTTTCTCGTTTTCTTTCTACTTTCCTGCTTGTCCCGCTTTTTTATACCGCGTTCGTTATCCGTGCATCCGAGCTCGCAGAAAAAAAACGTCGTGAAACGTGAAAAGCTTAAATCAGAACTTCTGTGACAGACAGGCGAATATTCTTGTCATTCTATATAACTCTACCACGATTGTGGATCTTCTTTTTACACATCCAAAAGATTCATGCTGAGAAACGAGATTTATCATTCTCACGTCATTTACAATTTTTCAACATTGTGTATACCAACGTTTTTCCATTGTAAGACATTTCTTAAACTCGTCGAAAATTCGTTGAAAGCTTATTCGATATTAATAGTCGCGTGAGAGAAGGATATTTTTCTCAACTGAGCTAAAAATAATTCTAGAACACTCAAACTTTCCAAATTTTATCACAAAAAATGTGACTATGATTTTTTTTATTAATTAAAAAATAGTTTTAGATGATTGACAACACTTGGATGAAGCAAAAAATAAACTTACCGGCAATGATGAGATAGCCGACGAGCATCCTCGAGGCCGGTGAAATGAGACGTCGTCGTTGCTGGCACGATGGTCGTTTTCAAAGACTCGTGTGTAGCTTTTTCACGATTTTGGATGATTTATCTCTGGTAAACACGCACGTAAAAAACTTAAATCCCAAGCCACGATGAAAAATACAAAATTGAAAAAACGGTCTTATTTACTTGGCAATAAAATAATGTATAAACTTAATAGATAGTTTATTTCAAGTGGGAAATTCGCGCGCGTATCCTTGCGAATGTCTATTGCCTCCCGGCGCCCACCGGTCACGACTGCTCGCATTTACGAAAGCTCAAGTTGGTTCGCGCAGTCGCTGAACTCAACCCCACTATCATTCCTCACAGTTTACTTCTCTTTGGTGGTGCAAGGGTGGGAGATCACTACTAGAATGTAGGCAGGTGATACTAGAGAGAATAAGAGAGGACAAGAATGGAGAAAATGTAGGGAATGAAGGAAGAAAGTGTGAAAGAAGCTGAACTTAAAGGAACAAGATACACGTCTGCACGAAAAGTTTGTAAAACGACTTTTCTATAACATATTTTTTTGATTCTGATTCTCTTGATATTTTTTTCTTTGCATATATTACAACTGGTAGTAGTTGATGTGGGTACATAAAGTTCTGTCCGATCAGTGGCAAGTGGATACAAGGAAGCTTAGAACATTCAATCTATACCACAAAGATGGGATTCGTTAAGTGTTTGCGGATTTACACAGATTTATTTTGCAGACGTTTTGAATAAAAATCACGAGGGATTGAAATGTTCCATTGGATTGAAGATGTTTTTGTAGATATGTTTTCTCTATTACAAATTCTCAAGGGAAAAATGTTGATAGAGTTTTATATAGAATAACGCGATTGCTTTTTCCCCAGTTGAGAATATTGAAAGTTACTCTTAAAATGGAAAAGTATATCTCAAAACGACGCGCGAAAATTCTCTTATCTCCCGTCACTAGCACTTGCCTATAATCGTGGCTCTAGTAAAGCTGGTAATTTCCTCGGGGGAAGATTGCCAGGAGAAGGAAGAAAAAGTAGAATTGGAAGGGGTTAAGCTCCGGAACTTTATGAGCTCAGGTACAAGTTGGTAAAACTCAAGAGGATGATTACTCCTCGTCCACTCTCTTTCCTCTAGTCTAGTCCATCTCTCGTTTTGCCCTTCGTGTTACTACCCGCAAAACTGTTTCACAAAAAAAATGTACTCCCAGCAATCAACAGTCAAGTCGTTCGTCGAATTAAATTGGAACAAAAGCTAGTTAGAAACAAAAAAATTTTCACAACTAATTGAAATTTACGTAAAATATTCTTTTTTTGTTATTGTTTATTTTGAAAAATTACTTTTTGGATTGTTAATAAACTCACTTTGTTAACAATCTCAACAAATATAAATTTGGAATTGAAATTTTTTCAATAATTCATCAATGTTTCATTTCTAGGAATAAATTTAATATTTTTTTTTTCCTTTTTTTATCTCATTTTAATTTATCTAAACTTTAACAATTTTTTCTCAACTAAAAATATCGAATAAATTATTCAAAATTCTCACTATACATTTTTTTACAATGAAGAATAATTTAAGATCATACTAAATTGCGTATAACTGCAGGGTAATTTTTAGCATGCAATTACCCTGAAGCGAGTAACTTTCACAACAATTAAAGTAAAGAAATTTTAATTATACCCTGCAGTTTACCACAATTACTTTACGCAACAGGATTAAATCCCCAATAATTTTATTCCAAAATAATTAACAAAAAATATTGCCATGAGCCTTTCGAATCAAAAATGTCTATTAATTCCTTCATTACTTACAAATAATTTCATTCATCCAAACCTACCTGTTATTTATCGTTTAAAAATTGATGCGATTAATTACTTTAATCAAGATTATAGAAATAAACAAAACAAATATTTATTAAATCATTCATTCGATTGTTATTCATCAAAAGTAGATGATACTATGAATAAATCGTTTACCTACGAATGTGGGTAACACGAAAATTGGAATAAACTTTTAAAACTATTATTCCAATTTGACTACTTTAAAAATCAATCCCAAGAGTAGAATACAAGAGTTTTAATAACCGCAGTAATTTACCACGAATATTTTCAGTATTTTCAAGATTTCTCAAACAAAAAACTGCACTCAAATTGTCAAGTATATTGCATGTTCTATGAAGCTTTTTACCATCGCTTACACGGAAATATATTATTTTTTGCTAAAATACACAAACTATAGTAGAATTTGTCGGTTCATCGATTTGTTGAGATTTCGTCTCAGCAAGTATATAGAAAAAACATCATAGTCCTCATATGGGGGAAAAAAATACAAGAAAAAGTGAAAAAGGAATAGTAGACATTCAGGAAAGGAAAAAAAATCGAAATAGGCTGGAAAAAATAGAGTAGAAAGGAAAATAGGAAAGAAATGGCGTAGAAGCAAGAAGAAAAAGAGAATGAGGTAGCCAGGTATCAGAGAGATGCAGCTACTGCGTCCGAGCACGTCGTTAAAACCCGACCCGAGGCTACGGAATCCACGGGTCTATTCCCCCTATACTCTGACGTCCTCTCGACGCTTCTACTCTTCACCTCTTTCCCCATGCTCTATCGTTATACCCGCTTCGACTATTGTTTCGTCGAGTGCGACGTAAAAGACTCCAAGACCCTCTTTCTCTCCATTGCACCAGCTATTAAATCCATCTTATCATTCTTCTTTCGTCTGTCGCACTTTGAATGTTGACTAGCTGAATTTAGATTCATTAAAATCTACTGAGATTTAATAGTTTTTATTGTCATAATTCTACACTCAAATATTCGAAGTATATTTTTTTTTAAATACACCAAAAAGTATTGATGAATGGTGGATGATGATGGATGAATAGGTGGAAGGAGGATAAGTAAGATAAAACTGACAGACGATATATAAAAAAGTGAGTAGATTAGTTCTGACTAGATCATGAATAATAAAAATTGAATTCACTATTAATTGTACTTTTTTGGGGGTTCATGGATAAGCTAAAGGCAGAATGGTTGCCCTAAATTCAGTATCTTTAGGAAACAATAAATTATTCTGATATCATTTTTTGCAGCATATGCTAATGCTCTGATTCAAAGTCATCATAGATCATCAGCATGACAATGTGAGTGCATGCTAGAATTAGAAGAGATCCAGTTGATAGAATGTTACCTATTATCTTTGAAAACTTGAATAACTAGAGTTGAGTCTTTCGGGAATTATTAAATTCAATGCATTTAATCCTTCTCCTAGCAGCAGTTGTAGAAAAGATTTATCACTAAAGAGATTATTTTCTAACATGATAATCTATTGTCAAATTTTTCATGTAGATAAATAGGATTTGTTATGTTTTAAAGTTGATACACCAGCTCTAGAATCTGATTGCATCCAACAATTGATTGATGTTTAGTTATTTATTTTAATACGCTTGAATTTATAGTCAACCTTCCATGGGCTAATAAAACATTTTATGAGGGTTTTACATCTCAATAGTTAGTTATGAATCTCGTGGCTTGGTGAGTAGAAGCTTTTTGAATAATTAATGAGGTTCATTGGATAGCAAGACCATCAACACCATCAAGCTGCGTAGATAGATTGGCTATTGATCTATTGATGGTTTATCAAAAAATTAAACAAGTATAAGTAGGCAACATAGTAATTGCTAAATTCTGGCCATCTTGCATTCAACTACGAGTATTCACGAGTAAGAATACCTACCATTTCCAACCTGAAATAAATATTTCATAAAATTTTTCAGACCAATGGTTTATAACCATTTCAAGAGTTACACTGCAGCTCATTCAAATGGTTTTAATTAAATCAGAAGCAGAATAAGTAAAACTTTATTTACTTTACAAAATGAATAACTCGGATTTTTCATTGAACTCCTATGCCTATAGCAAAGACTAAATTGAAGGAAAATATGCATATGGAAGACACTTTAGTCATCATGTACTGTTAGAGTATTTTACGATAGGGGATCTTGTAGTCTCATCGACCCTCTTGGCACAAAGACCTGGTCTTTATCTCTCTATTCTCTACCTCTATTCTTACAATGATGTAACTTAGGTACCTCTTGAGAACCAGAGAGACACACGAGCAAGCGACGATGACACCAGCCAATCCCCAAGCAAATTGCTCGAGTAATCGATGTCATCCCTTCGCTTCTCACTCCACCTTCGGTCTTCACATTCCAATCCAGGATCATATGCACTACGTTTAATTAGAGCGCGAATTGAATCTTCTGTGAGTTCTGTACTCCCCTCTGGCTGTGGCTCCTCTCTTCTGTTGAGTGCTAATAAAAGACAGAAACACTCTAGAACGTAAAATATAATTAACTATAATAATGTCAAAAACAAATCGAAATTTCCTCGTGTTTTATTATGTATTGTTCAACTTTTTCGCCAGCCATTTTAACGTTTAATTAGTCTGTATAGTTTATGACTTTTGAACGTGGTGTGTTCTTGATGTATGATTAAATAACGTGGTTGCAATGTGAGAGATATTTGTAGGTATTTCATCATCACTCGTCGGTAGAATAATGAAAATGGATATAAACATGAATATGCATCAAATATTTGGACATCTAATCATATGAATGAAAATCAACGTATTTAAACTCACGCCTTGAGATTAATTAGGATTATTGTATTCGCTATTTCATATTATTAAATTCATTGGGGATTTTTTTTTTTTTACTATTGTGTTTAAAAAAATACACAGGCTTGAAGAGAATTATAATCCATTTGATGTGATAAAAAAAATAATGTTAATAGAAACCGTTTGTTTAGTTTTCATCATTATAAAAAATTACTCAGCTGTGGATAATGCATTTCTATTGGATGAATGTTGACAAATAGATATAACGAATGCATTCAACGGAGTAGAGAAATTATGAAAGACTTTGCGAATTGAGAGTGAAAAAAAATCAGAATAAAATCCAAGTAAAATGGGTTGGTGAATTGATAGAGCACTGTAGAGTAATGAAAATTGAAGCATAATTGATTCCCTAAAAATGCAAGTTTTGTGAGTAAATTCATGAAAGTAATATTTTTACTATGTTGGATTGAAAAAATTTTTCAAAAGCTGGAAAATTATTTTCAATTGAATTTTTAAAAAAAAATTCGTTTGATAGTTTTTATTTCATAATTAATAGTATTTTATATAAAATTGAAGTATTATTATCATATTGAATGAAAAATAATAATGATGGAACTTTTTATTAAATATGAAATTTTAAACAGACTTGGAACTTGACAAAGGAAGTAGAGATATTAAAAAACGTCTTCAAAGTAAAAAAAATAGATATTTACTTTATTAAAAAATGCATTCAAAGACTGTAAAAAGAAATAAACATTTATAAAACTGCTTCCATTAATAATTTCTCTTCATTTATCATCATTAAATGTCAAAACATCTACAGATTTATTCATCTCATGGATCGTTATCTGCATAATTGCATAAAGTTTTAATCATTTTCAACAATCAAACAGTTTCTGAATACAATTTTGAACGAATAAAATGTTTTATCAAAAGTTATTAATCGAAAGCCGAACAAAAAAATAATTGAAAAATTGGAGCTCATTCAAAACACTTTTTTTTTTGTTCAAACTGGATTATCATTGAAAGAAAAAATATTTTCAACGGAAAAAGTAAAATACTAGTTTCTGTCCACACTTCTATAGCTTCGATGCAGTTATTCAGAGCTTAAGAGTAAAGTGAAAGATGCTTGTAGAAGATAGACCACGTAGAAATACTGAGCTTGCGGCTACGTGAAAGGACATAATTCAATTCAGATTTTGCAGTCTTGAAGATGGAATGATGACAGGGAAAGAAAAAGGAGTAACATTGAAGCAAGTCGATAAAGAAAATAAGTATAAAGCTTGAAGGAATGAGGACGTCAGTAAAAGGAGCGTATAAAAAAATTCAAGACGGCGGAAAAGTGCTTGGGCACTTAGAGACGCAGGTACGCGACGTGGTAATTGAATTAAAATTAGAATCGTCGAAGCGACGAGTGGTTTAAATAGTAATAGAAAAGGGTGTAGACCTATATACGATCTCCGTCTCTTTCACTCATCCACATCTTGCGAAATATCTTTTACTCTACTCTCTCCTTATGTTAAAGTGCGATGGCCGCTAGAGAGCGGAAACTCAAGGCTTTTCAAGTCAAACTCGAAACCAAGTTAAGAGTTGTAGAATGTGCAATGTGAACGCCATTCGTCCACCACTCTGACACGTTCTAGAGGAATTTTTCTCAATTCGAGTTATATAATTAAGAGTATAATAAAATTATCGTGGCGATTAATTGAAAGAAATGTTGGTTAAGTTATGAACCAAGTAGTAATACTATATAACAAGTCAGACATGAAACCCCTGTTGCATATATAATATTTGTTGGTATTTTTTGAATAATTTATTGTATTTTACTTGGAGTAAAAAATATCATGCGGTTCATGCATAGTCATTTACTAAAATGCAAGTGCGCAATATAAATATACGAGTCTCGTGTATATTCTATAAGAAGATAAAAAGATAGAAGGAGCAAGACAGACAACTTTGGTATATAACGCTTTGAGTTTTTAAATTCTTTGATCTCTTTCACTCTCTATCTCTTTAACAAAAAATTTTCATCACACGCAGTATATTTTCATACTGAGATCATCATGTTATGTATATATTATCATGTTACGGTTTAGAAAAAAACGAAAATAGCTGTCACATCAAGAGGAGATAAAAATCGAAGAGATGAAGTTAATCTTTGTAGCTGATGGGAAAAGAAATTAGTGTATATTTCTTGAAAATCACAGTGCTCAAGGAAACTCATCAGTCATCAGTTTCATGTATAGTTGGGGTCCCTGCGGCAATTCTTTTCAGCTGCTTCTAACGTTCCAGCTCGTCAGGAACGACTTCATTGTACAACGTCTGGATATTTTGTCCTTTAAACTCATTTTTTTCACTTCTTCAACTTTTATTACTTTTTTCAGGAGTCCCTACATTAATGTACATACAAGTGAACGAATATATCTATGTAAAAACTGACGGTCTAATCTGCAATTTCAATCTTCTCGAGACAAGCAAATCTCTAAAAATCTTCTGAACGGTTGGGCAATAGGAAGAATTTCAGAAACAGAAAGGAGGATGAGGTAGAGAAAGCAATCGCAACGAACAAAACGGGAAGAGTGAGGAAAAATAGAGAGATCGCAGGGGGGATATAGCTTGGGAAAGGAAATATATGCACGCAGCTTTTTGGCACAGGTCTCGGTGCATAAAAGAAATAAAAAGGCTCAGTGATATGGACGGGATGAAGGAACTGAGGTAGGTACATACAAACGTTGAATCAACGGACGATTCATAGTGAAACTCATTCCCGTCTTTTACTATTTTTCTCTCTCTTTTACTCTTGTCTCTTTATTTTCCACCAAGCTTGTGGATTGATGTTATCGCTTTGAGATGGAAATCCATGTAACTTTTACAACAAAACTTGCCTTTATACAACAATTATTTTACTTATTTATTTTAATGCATATGAATAAATACATTGACATGATGTGAAGTCAAAATTTCATTATGAACTTGTTTTAAAATGAATTAATAGTTAAATCCGTTAATTTGAATTCGTGTTAAAATTTTAATTCATGAGATTTATTTGATATTATTTCAAGAATGGACAAAAAAGCTTTCAAATATTATCTCTTAATTTTTTTTTTATTATTTTGGATAATCATAAACTCCGCCTACATGCCATTCATGTATGTCGGTTTCGGTGATCTTTTTGCTCGAGACAAAAAGCCGAGAAAAAAAATCTTGTATGACGTTTAGACGTTTTATTGAGATAAAAATCATCAGATAAACGGGAAAAGATACGTCGCTTTTTATATTGCAAGTTAATAATTCAATGTAATCATTGAACAACTGATATCAAATTTAAATCCGCCAATATTTGGGGTAATTTATTGTTATCTATAAAATAATAAAATGAATCTGTAAAATTAGATATGTTATTTGAAGATATAAAATGAATGAATTTTATAAATTTTATATTGAAAAAGAGAAAAAAAATGACATACTTGTACATTTTATGAACGAACTGCTGAAAAATATATTTTTATACCATGTCTGATAAATAATTTACTATCGCAAAAAATATCTTGAAATATAACTCAACTAAGTGCAGTAGCTAATTCAACTCGACTTCAATATTTTAGTTATTTTATGCAATTTCAAAATTTTTTCGACAGCATAAAATCGACTTGTGTGCGTTTGTCAGGTATAAGCTTTATTTTCTTTCCTTTTCAGCGTCCCACACTCATCCCCCTTGCTATTACTTTTTTACATTCGTTTCTCTATGGATGTTCTATGAGTGCATTTTATTTTTTTTTGTGCATTTTTTATATATATATATATTTTATTTGTTTCTCTTCTTCAACCGTGTACATGCACACGAGCAATGGCGTTAGGCGTTATATAGCTCATGCCATGCGTCGAATAATAAATAATTGTCAGATGTGCTCACTTCCAGAGGAACATGACTAAAATTTAGCTTACATTAAAATGAATTTAAAATTTTGCTAAATTTTATGTAGAAATACTATTAAAATAATTATCAAAGGACAAATTAATTTTATTCAACTAAAATATTTTTATATTTAAACTTTTTCTTTTTATTAAAATATTTTTTCACAGATAGAAATAAATGGGAAAGTAAGAGAGAAAGGGAATTATTTTATAAAAAATTTTAATTAAAAAAACTCAGTTATCCGCAACCAGATTCAATGGGTTTGGATTTCACACAATCAATTCTACGGAGTCTTCGTCTGTATCCGCGCCACGTCCCTTCCTCATTGTTTCTGGTTCTCGCGATGCTAATGAATATTGATTAAATCTACGAGACCGACTGGCGTGCATTTATTCGTATTGAAAGGATGAAAATATTCGTGTACGTGAAATACAATACTTTTCATATTTTTTTTCAATTATTTTTGTATTTGTAAAAAAAAAAAAAAAACCAACATGATATTTTTTGAATCCAATAAATTATAAAGTTTTATTGAATTGACACTCATACTGAATGTTAATTTCACATTCCAACGTTACATTGGTTTACAATTAAATAGTGTCAGGATTAATTCAAAAGATTGTTCAATTGAACGAAAAGGTGGAATTAATTTTTTTTTGTAATTGAGAAAACTTAGTTTATTTAAATACCATTTGTTATTTCAAAGTTGAAAAATTTATCAACTCTCAATGATCTCAAGACTGAGATAAGTTCATTGAGTATATTAAATATTTTTTCATTCAATAATAATTCACCGTTACGTCAGACTTGATGAGAAACTGAGCAAATTTATGCTGACATTTACATCAGAGATAAATAAATTTCTCTTTATGTACCCATTAATGAATAATTTACCTCAAAATATTATGGCTATCGCATGATCAAAATGATTATCAGTTACAAAATGATAATTACTTATTTTCAATTTTATTATTGACAAGTGAATTGCAATCAAAGATATTTACATTCACATCGCTTGGTTTTTTTAGATGACATGAAATATTCAAGTCTCATATATTGCATAAAAGACAAAAATTGAAAAAATTTACATCACTTTATAGATTAAAAATTAAAATTCGTCCATTTTTGTCCACAAAATTGGAATAAAAATTTAAAAGAGTTATTTTAAGTTGAATATCATGCATTATATTTATTTATTCTTTATTAATCAATTCATAGATTAAAGAACAGAAATTTGACAATTGATTTCCGTATGAATTAGAGGCATCCTTAGAAGAGTTGTATTGTCTATATTCACGAAGATAACATACACTATCATTTATTCCCTCTACTTATCTGAAAATCGATACCAACTAAGAGCAATAATTATTACGTCTGAGTGATTTTTTGTTGTATCAAGCATTACAGGTCATTTCTCTAAATAAAGAGAACAAAAAGGCTAGATAAAAAACAGAAAAATCCAAGTCATTTTCTGTGAATAAAAAATAAATAAATAGCTTTTCTACTAATTAAAACAAGATTATCTCTTTGATAATGATCATTTCATAACTAAAAATAAAACTCCCTAAATCTGTAGACCAAATAATTCTTTCCTCTGCAGAAAAATGATACTCTCAGCATGAAAAATCCGACGGAAAAATGTGAGAACGAAGATTAATCGAAGTCGTAAAGAATTAAATGGTAAATAAAAGACTACAGGTGTAATTTAAAAGGGTTTAGGAGTCGAGGAGAGAATGTGTAATGAATGCAGATCGTGGGGTGCGCAGCGTGTTTCTAATTGGCAAGATTTGTAATCGGTCGCGGGTGTCAGGTCGATTCAGGTTAATGTTAGAGGTGGAGGATGAAGGGTTAAACCTATAGCGAGGTCGTATGGTATAATACACCCACATATATAGAAGCATGCCCGAGGCACAGATGTGCTTGAAACATCGCTCGGTGTATCCGGCCTACACTGAATTTATACTGGATCCCTTCTCCAGTCTCTTTCATTCGCTGATGTCACTATCAACCCCTTCAGCGTTGGTTTGCTATAAAATCCCCGACGAACGTTTTGCGCACAGCATCGCGCACTTGGTAATCCGTGCTAATTTAATTGCTCGTCGTCATCGATGGTCGTTAACTGAAATAGAATTGCCAACGATAAACGTCCAAACACTCGTGCCATACCACGAGGGAAACATCAGAGCAAGAGAGAAAGACATTCCACTGTATGGGGAATGAACCAATGCCACGGGCCACGTGTCAACGTCTATCGGTATCGTATAATTGGGATATTAAGTACATTAACCAGCTGCAAACCACACTAGACATCATTGCTTTTTTGTTATATCTTTTACGTTTGTCCAATCCGACCTCTCCAATATTTTGCTTCATTGTTCTTTATTATTTCATACGTACAAGCCAATCACAGTTCGTTATAGCATTCAATTGATTCTAAACTTTTTGTCAATCGATTTTTGATGAGTTTTGCATTTTTACCTTCTCTTTGTAGTCCTGATAGAATTGTAAAAATAAAAATTCTGATTTTACAATTCCAAGGAAAAGTTTAATCGGAACGTTTATAGGTTTGTTTTTTTTTTTTTTACTGAGTAGAATGTTTAAAACTTGAAATTAACGAGTCACAGGCGGCACGCTCAGAGACTCGTATACCAAGAAACTTTCAAGCATATTGGCTTGTCGATGAACAGAATTTTTTTCTACTTTTACTAGTAGCGAAAGGACTTTCAACATTTTTCGAAGCGCACATTCGAAGGATCCAATTAGCGCCAGGTGCTTCTCGAGTTTACTCGATTCCACATTTATACAATTTTCTGTATATATAAAATTCTATGAAAAGCTTTGGTAAAAGCGGAACCTTGTCAAAGCATTATTAGAGTTGAGTTGTTGAATTGATCTCGGTCATAACCTTCCAATGCCAATTAGATTGATTTTTTATATTAAACTATGGAATAATAATGACATCACGTAGTTTTGCGAGAAATGGTTAATTTAATTTCTTCATTGTTGGGAGTGAGCATGAATGATATTCATGAGGAACATTTGGAGAACGGAATAATTTTTTTTTGAAAATTTTCACATAATAAAATTAATAAAATAATAATACATTGGCGAGAAATTATAAGACATAAAAATGGGCATAACTTTGATGCTAATTATGCTACGGGGTTGATCGAGGACTCATTGGAAAGATCTCGATGAGAGGAAAGAAGACAATATGGTAAAAATCATTTTTAGTGCATAATTTATGCAAAAATTGAAGAAAGTTCCCGTTTTACCCCATTTTAGGGGTGGAAAAATAAATTTTTCAAATGTTTGACCTGATTCCGCATTTCTACGCATTGAGACGAAGAGAATGAGTGGTCGAACTTGAAAATCGGACAACTTTGATTTTTCGACCCCAAAAAATGGCAAGTGGTACCCCTTTCCATTTTTTTTGGCCAAAAAATAAAGGTACTCCGATTTTAATGATTGAGGGCTCATTCTCTTCGTCTTGATGCGTAGAAGTGCGGAATCGGAGCACCGGTCAAGAAAATTCACTTTAACACCCTTAAAAACGGGTTACACTAAATACAAATTATGGATTATCATCCCCTTGACTTTAAACCCCTATAACTCGTGAACGGATGATCCAATAACTAATTTTAGGGACGTTTTTAAAAGCTTGAAATTTAGGCTACACACTCATATCTATAAGAAATATCTGAAAAATTCCTTTCACCCTTAAAATCGCGAAAAATTAAAAAAAAAGCACATTTTTTTGGGAGTTCGTCAACTATTTTGGCAATTTTAAGGGTAAAAGGAATTTTTTAATTGCTTCTTATGGATATGTGTTTTTAGCTTAGATTCTGAAGTTTCTAAACAGCCCCTAAAAATCATTATTCGATTAATCGCTCAGGAGTTATGGAGGTCCAAAGTCGAAGTAAGGCCGAAAAATTGTCTACTCTTAAACTTTGGACCGCTATAATTCTTGAACGATTAATCGAATAATGATTTTTAGGGGCTGTTTAGAAACTTCAGAATCTAAGCTAAAAACACATATCCATAAGAAGCAATTAAAAAATTCTTTTTACCCTTAAAATTGCCAAAATAGTTGACGAACTCCCAAAAAAATGTGCTTTTTTTTTAATTTTTCGCGATTTTAAGGGTGAAAGGAATTTTTCAGATATTTCTTATAGATATGAGTGTGTAGCCTAAATTTCAAGCTTTTAAAAACGTCCCTAAAATTAGTTATTGGATCATCCGTTCACGAGTTATAGGGGTTTAAAGTCAAGGGGATGATAATCCATAATTTGTATTTAGTGTAACCCGTTTTTAAGGGTGTTAAAGTGAATTTTCTTGACCGGTGCTCCGATTCCGCACTTCTACGCATCAAGACGAAGAGAATGAGCCCTCAATCATTAAAATCGGAGTACCTTTATTTTTTGGCCAAAAAAAATGGAAAGGGGTACCACTTGCCATTTTTTGGGGTCGAAAAATCAAAGTTGTCCGATTTTCAAGTTCGACCACTCATTCTCTTCGTCTCAATGCGTAGAAATGCGGAATCAGGTCAAACATTTGAAAAATTTATTTTTCCACCCCTAAAATGGGGTAAAACGGGAACTTTCTTCAATTTTTGCATAAATTATGCACTAAAAATGATTTTTACCATATTGTCTTCTTTCCTCTCATCGAGATCTTTCCAATGAGTCCTCGATCAACCCCGTAGCATAATTAGCATCAAAGTTATGCCCATTTTTATGTTTTATAATTTCTCGCCAATGTATTATTATTTTATTAATTTTATTATGTGAAAATTTTCAAAAAAAAAATTATTCCGTTTTCCAAACTTTTTCCATAGTCCCACGATGGGAACGTCAGGGAACGGAATTTTTTCATACGGGTAATTTGTCTTGGATATCATAGTGGTAAGAGAAGCTGCAGTAAGATAGGCTATGTGCAAAATTCTTGGAAAAATAATGACATCATTTTCTACTTTTGTACGTGGGTCATGCTCTCATTTCTCACACGTGTAGCATAATATACTATTCTCTGCATGACAAAAAAATAGTTGCTATATTTTACATGCAGTACATTTTCATAAAAAAATACAAATCAACAATTAAGACGATTGTTTAAATTATCTAAATATTACTTTTATATAATCTTAGAAGAAAAATGAATTGTAAATTTCAAAAAAATATGGTCATCTATCCCGGAAAAATTTAGTTCACAGATTTTCACTAAATGAATACATTAAGGCTGTTTAATTTTCACTACTAATAAATATGACGCAGTGATTTAACGAAATATTGTATAATGGCAAAATGTAATTTGTCGACGTAAATTGAGTAGATGGAATAGCTGTTTTTCATGATACGCGGCGTTGAGATTCACGTTTGTGTCATTTATAACTTGCAACATCAATTAATGTCATCCTGTAATTGCATAGTCCTAAAATCGATTGGCATAATACTCACAGTGATGTTTCATGTCCATTTCCGTCCGAGTCTAGAGCAGCAAATTTACTCTCAACACAAAGAATCCCGTAGGTGGCTCATAAAGGAAGAGTAAAAGAGAATTGGCTTTTCCCGGAAGTCACTTCCGTTTGTCCACAATGACGACCAAGTTCGAATTGTCAGAACCGCGACTGCTTCCGCTCGCGAATTTTTCAATTCTATTCTTTTTTATTTCTTTTAACTGGCAGCTTCACACTCGGGAATTCTTTGTAATTTTTCGGATATTCTTTTCTTTGAGATCCTTGAAGAAGTTTGCTTGAAAGAACTCAAAGTTTTTGCGAGCAAAGATAAAACTAGATTTCTAGACAATTGATGTAATATACAGCTTTATGTGTATGCTTCTCAAGCTTTTTATTCATCAAGCAAAAATATACAAAAATACTTGGACAAAAGTATCTGTTATTATTCAGTATAATTTTTAACAAACCTTGTAAAAAATCAAGTAAAAAAATATAAAACTTTATTTAAAAGAATAAAAATAATTATCGATTATGCTCAAATGGTAACTGTGCCACATCACTCATGAATGTGATGATCAATTGGTAGTTAAATAGTTGGGAGTTCACTAGGTATGCCAAGAGGAGTACTCAAATGACAATTAGAGACATCATTACCACCAACCTGAAATCATCAAATTGTCTCTTAGTCATCTTGTTTGCATTATAGAATTGTATTCATAATTTCAAAAACAATTCAAATAAATTCCATACTATGCTTTCTATCAAAATAATTAATTCATTACTAAATATTTCAACTCCCTTCGAAAACAATATTATAGAACTGATATTTTAGATATCAGACAGTTCAAAAAAATTAAATATTGTATAAAATTATTTATAATGCAGTAAACATTTTTTTTTCGAAGAGTAATGTTATATAGTAGTCTGGTAAAATTGATTCGAAACAATCAATTAAAACAAAACAGGTCAAACAAAGTCTATAATTTTAATCATAAATTCATGCTCAATATATCTATCAATACTGACCACTGCTTTCGCTGGACCACCCGCTGCTAGGTTTCCATCCGCTGCTCCATCCGCTGCTACTAGGTTTCCAACCACTGCTGAGACCTCCCCCACCGAGTTTCCATCCACCGCCAGATCCTTTACTAGGCCATCCTCCACTGCTCCATCCACTTGAATATCCACCACTAGGCCAACCGCCTCCACCGCTTGGCCATCCACCTCCACCACCGCTCACCGTAATGACCTTCAAGTGCAAAACCCATTATTTTCCATCTTAGATGAAAAAATTTTTGTCATCTCCAAAAAGTATTTTTTGAAAGATTCGTTGTTTTTCATTCAAAATAATTGATGATTTACTTTGATAATTTTTCCACCGCCACTGCCACCACCGCCATACCATCCGCCACCACCTCCTCCGCCTCCGGATTTCCAGCCTCCATCGCCACCTCCTCCATATTTCCAACCTCCGCCACCACCACCACTAGACCAACCACTGCTGATGTAACCACCTGGATAAGCATCATTTAATTAATTAATCTAGTGTAAACAGATGGTATATGCTCTTCGAATAAACGGATGAGATAATTTTATAGTAATTGATGACTCACCATAAACTGTGGCTATAAACGCAAACAAAAGGACCAAACTCAATACCTAAAATCATACAACAAATGTGGATTTATGAATTGTAATAAATCTTATTACCTATTACCAACTTCATATTAATTCGATATTGAATGGTTATGACCTTTTTGATTATACTTTCATTCCACATTTAAAACACGTGTCTTTCAATTGATTTCGTCTATACTTTTTTATTCTAATTAATAGTAAATATCTAATAATAACAATCACATTATAATTTTCTTATTCACTATTAAACTTTTAAAAATCACTATTTCAATTTTTTTTTTAAGGAAATATTGAATGATTATATTTAACAAACATTGAAGTATAAATTTCCTTTAATTTTTCCGTGCTGTTTTGACTTGAAAAAAAATCACAAAGCCCTGTCATCTGTTGCTGACACTAAAAATTGACAGGTTAAATAGAACAAATGTAATATGAAATATTCATTAAAATTACTCGCTTACGTTTCACACGACAAATTGATTCACCAAAAAAGAACTATGGTCAATCAGAGAATTGATTGATTTATTAAATTTAATTAAAAACTCTAACACCTAAGAAGATGATGAAAAAAATATTTTATTGATTAATAACACTTGGATATTTGTTTCAGCCGTACGTACCTTCATCCTGAAAAGAATATGATGATTCTTCGTCTGACCAGCAGGCTTTATATAGTACGCGCCTTTCTTGTGATCCCCGCCTTGCTTCCAAGTAGGTAAGATGCAATCCAAAATCCTCTGAAGTCTCTTCTATATTGCCCACTATTTTCAATCTCCCTACCACGAACCCTTCTCTTTTTAGCTTATTCATCAGCAGCATTGTTTTAAATTACTTGGATTTTTTATGCAATTAAACATTAACGACATAATTCTCACACTTTCATATCACCTCTATATCTCTACCTATTTTTGATTTTCTCATTATGAATTCCCCTTTTGTCTTGAAAGTCTATCAAGACCCGGTGGCATTGTAAAGCTAGAGTTTATTCCGATTTATGGCGATAAAAAAGAGAAAAAAGATGAGTTTCGTTAAGTGAGAAGGCCACAAACATTGTCCAGCCTTTCACTTGTTGACCATCAGTTTATCTCGTCAAGTATCCTGTCTCTTATGTGATCTCCATCCTCCTAAAATCATTTATTTCATTTATTTACATTCTTACAAATGCGATTTAGTTATCATCATTATATTTGGAGTGCTGAAAATGACGTAACTTCATCATCCACAATTTATTTCGAGCATAAAATAGCTTTGTATTGTTCGAAGAAAGAATAAAAAAAAATAATAATAATTTAGCTAATGGGTGGAGATAGAAATTGGACATAAAACAGAGGAAAATCTAAAAAAGGGGGTAAAAATGTGACTGCGCCTGTTTTACGAGGAGACTGGCGTTCATTCACCGACGATTATCCTCTTGGCATATACAGTAAAAGCGATCGGTTGAATGACCGGTTTTATATATCTTCCGTATAATGACACAACTTTTCTGGGCATTTTAACCAATCGGATTTTTTTTAATTGAGATAAATCGTCATACTAATCATTTTTTTTTCTTTTTAGCTTGCAAGAGTCTCCATAAAAGTAGTTGAATCCAGTGGGGATATATGATACAAAGCGCAGAAGAGACGAAGGATCTCCGACGATCAACGCAGCTTGACGAGAGGATACTCAACAAGAGTGTCCTCAAACAGATGCTGGACGGCTCAACCATTTCATCAAGCATCAGTGCTCTTTTGTCGCCTCATTCAACTCTCAATCAATTATCGACACATATATGTGGATAGAGACACTATACTATAAATATCATATTTGTTGAAGATCTTCAAAATTAGTTTATTTCTATATTTATTTTCACAAAGAACAGAATTAGCTTCTCGATATTAAGTCATGTAAAAGTCGTTGACAAAGGGTTGAACAGCAAAATTTCAAGTAGTTGGATAACGAAAGGAGACAAGTGAACCATTGAATGATCAGTTAAGCTTTTGAAAAAAATTGATTTTTTTTTGTTACTCTTCTTTTTACTCATCATTTAGTACACTTGAGGACTTTTTTTATCTGTAAAGATTGTGAAGAAGCTGGTAAAAAAGAATTTGAAGAGCAAGCTATGACAAATTAAATAATTCACTTGCATTTAATTGTATACGTGAAGAGCATTTTTAGCAAAAAGATTTAAGGTAGTTTTGTAAATAAAGTTCAACATCCACTCATGTAATTTTAAATTATTGTAATAATATTTATTAATTATTAATAAGATAAAGTAATTCTTTTCTGTGATGTTCATTGAATTTATATTAAAATATTTTCATAAATGGTGGTCATATTATCAGATATAAATTGAATTGCCTACTAATTTTTTTATAACAAAATATTCATCAATCCAATTGAAATTATATTTTATTGATATATTAATAAATAGCAAATAAATATTTAATTTCATTTTATTTTTCATTGTTAAATATATTACTAGTTCAAGCTTTATAATTTTAATAATGACTGACTGAATTTGATTATAAATTTTAATTAAAATGTTTATTAATTAAAAATTTCATTTAATTAAAAACAAAAAAAAATCATATTTTTTTATTAACTTATTTCAATATATATATAAATTCTCCTATTTTTCAAACTTATATAACTTTTATAAATAATATATAATAAACATGTACAATACTAAAGTTTTATTAAATTTTATAACTCTCATAATCCATAGCAAAAAAAAAGAAGAGAACACATTCTGAATATTTAAATTTGAAAATCCCTACTTATACTTATGAAACACAACATCTAACAATAAATTGAGTGTTTAAGGACAAAAATACTTGAATAAACAGAGAGTAAGAATTTGTTTGAACTTCTTATACACTGCAGCATCCATTTATGCGAAAACAGTAAATAAGATAGTGAATCATGGTGTTTAAATTGAAAGCAATAAAAAGATAAACATAATAAAATACAAAAAAGTGCTCAAGTTTCTCTTATTTGAGACGTTTTTGTTGCGAAATAGAGAAGGTTTCCTGCAGTGACGAAATATCAAAATAAATGACCAACGAATCAGACCTATTTATGTGTAACATCACTATATACTGAGTTAATTTTAAAAAGATAAAACTCAACGATACTAAAAGTGTTCCTGACCGGATTTAGTCTGAATGACATCAAGGATGACACTGTTACAAGAGTCTTGAAATACGATTGCAGCATCAAAGTATTTGTGTTATGGCGCCACAACAATCCAAAACTCTTCAAGTAGTTAGTAGAATGGTCGTCTAGAGTGTCATAATACTGAAAACTCACTCGACAATTATATTTTATCAAGATATAGCCTGTTTCTTGCTATATATTTCCAGCCATTTCTTACTCCATCTGATTCAAAGCCTTTACTTCTTGGCAATCAACAATTATTGAATGATAAACACATTAATCATAATAAACCTTGATGTACTCTTTTGAAACTAATTGGAAAATACTACACATGTTCATTGCAATAAGTTAATGATCATAACGAGTTGGCTTGAATTAATTATTTATCTTAAATAATAACCTTCTTATGTTAAATCATTAAATAGCAGTAAACTCTCACTTTCTCTTCATCCAGTGGTATTCAATTTTATCTTTTTTTCTATATTTCATTTGTAAGCTACTTAATTAATTACCAGTCAAAATAAATTCGTCTGTTGATAATTTTAATTAACTTATCCATAATCGTACTTTATTATCATTTGTGTATATTTAATTACTGCTGCTTGTGGATTAAATATCTTAATTTGAATGCGATGAAATGTTCTTGAGCAAATTAGTCAAGACGTTGGTGCAAAAAAAAGCATAAACTTGTTTGTATTTCTGATCAAATAAGACAGAGAATAATAAATAGTAAAAGATAGAATTTTTATCTTAAATTGAAAGATAAATTTTGAAAGGATTAAATATAATAGTTCCTGTGAAAGAACGAATTGAAAAGAGAATTCAAATACAAATTCTGGTGCGTGTAAAATGGTGGTGAATCAATGTGATGGAATGAGTTGAACATAATCGAGAATCGTAGAGAATTGAATCGCTATGTGCTTAGTAATTCCATCGATCACTTGGGTCTACAGAAGTAAGAAATATCTATATACATTCTACAGCATACTTACTCATGATATTTTCTTCTATTCTTCAATCTTCTCTTCCGTTGCTTCCGCGCAAGTCGATGCTAGTTTACTCAAGAATTCAAAATCCTTACCTCGTGCCTTCCCTTATAACACGTTAGGAACGTTACTCGTGATCGTCTTCTTTTTTTTTACTCTTCCTCTCCTCTTAGAAATGGATTTGTGACGATTCAATTTACGTAAACCTCAGATCATCAGCTTTTTCTTGCTATACCAATTCCATCTGATACTTTTAAACACTCAACTTTCTTCGCCTGTTTATCCCGGAAGAGGATAAAAATGTTACTTGCTCTCAGTGCACTGAAACTAATTTCATAATCGTGCTATTGACATTGAAGCTCATAACGGCATGAAGAAATAAGAGAATGCAATTTTAAGCTCCAGGTTATGTAATTATGTTATGGAATATTAATGGATGGGTATGGATAGTGGTATTAAACAGAATTAAAGAGTCATCCTGGATATGAGTATGAGTGATAAAAATTGGAGATAAGCGAAAAATGAATCCTGGTGTTTGTGATGAGGTTTGGGGCATTTTTTTTGAAGGAAGAAAAAGATTGATGTTTGTTTGATCTTTGGCGTACTTTGAACACTCTCTAATGCAAAAAAAATTACTTAACAAAATTACTGAAATAATGATGTATTGGCGAGAAATTATGAGACATGAAAATAGACATAACTTTTATGCTAATTATGCTACGGGGTTGATCGAGGGCTCATATGAAAGATCTCGATGAGAGGAAAGAAGACAACATGGTGAAAATCATAATTAAAGCATAATTTATGCAAAAATTGAAGAAAGTTCCCGTTTTACCCCATTTTAGGGGTGAAAAAATTAATTTTTTGTATTTTTGCCCCGATTCCGCATTTCTACACATTAAGACGAAGAGAATGAGTGGTCGAACTTGAAAATCGGACAACTTTGATTTTTCGACCCTAAAAAATGGCAAGTGGTACCCCTTTCCATTTTTTTTGGCCAAAAAATAAAAGTATTCCAATTTTGATGATTGAGGGCTCATTCTCTTCGTCTTGATGCGTAGAAATGCGGAATCAGGGCACCGGTCAAGAAAATTCACTTTAACACCCTTAAAAACGGGTTACACTAAATACAAAATACGAATTATCATCCCCTTGACTTTAAACTCTTATAACTCGTGAACGGACTGTCCAATAACGGATTTTAGGGACGTTTCTAAAAGCTGAAAATCTAAACTAAACATACATATCCATACAAAATGTTAAAAAAATTTCTTCCACCCTTAAAATCGCTAAAATATAAAAAAAAAACACATTTTTTTTGGGAGTTGCCAACTATTTTGGCCATTTTAAGGGTGAAAGAAATCTTTTAATTGCTTTTTATGGATATAGATCTCAAGCTGAGATTTTGAAATTTCTAGATGGCCCCTGAAAATCATGATTAGATAAATTGTTCGAGAGTTATAGAGGTCCAAAGTCGAAGAAAGGTCAAAAAATCATCCACTCTTCGACTTTGGACCTCTATAACTCATATACAATTTCTCGAATAATGATTTTTAGGGGCTGTTTAGAAACTTCAGAATCTAAGCTAGAGATTGATATCCATAAGAAACATATTAAAAATTTACTTCACCCTTAAAATTGCCAAAATAGTTGGCAACTCCCAAAAAAATGTGTTTTTTTTTTTATATTTTAGCGATTTTAAGGGTGGAAAAAATTTTTTTAACATTTTGTATGGATATGTATGTTTAGTTTAGATTTTCAGCTTTTAGAAACGTCCCTAAAATCCGTTATTGGACAGTCCGTTCACGAGTTATAAGAGTTTAAAGTCAAGGGGATGATAATTCGTATTTTGTATTTAGTGTAACCCGTTTTTAAGGGTGTTAAAGTGAATTTTCTTGACCGGTGCCCCGATTCCGCATTTCTACGCATCAAGACGAAGAGAATGAGCCCTCAATCATCAAAATTGGAATACTTTTATTTTTTGGCCAAAAAAAATGGAAAGGGGTACCACTTGCCATTTTTTAGGGTCGAAAAATCAAAGTTGTCCGATTTTCAAGTTCGACCACTCATTCTCTTCGTCTTAATGTGTAGAAATGCGGAATCAGGTCAAAAATACAAAAAATTAATTTTTTCACCCCTAAAATGGGGTAAAACGGGAATTTTCTTCAATTTTTGCATAAATTATGCTTTAATTATGATTTTCACCATATTGCCTTCTTTCCTCTCATCGAGATCTTTCATATGAGTCCTCGATCAACCCCGTAGCATAATTAGCATTGAAGTTATGCCCATTTTCAGGTCTTATTATTTCTCGCCAATACATCATTATTTCAGTAATTTTATTAAGTTATTTTCTTTTGCATTAGAGAGTGTTCAAAGTACATTTGGCGTAGAGACGTATAATCAAAACAAAAGAAATTCCGTTCTTCAAACTTTCCCCATAGTCCCACGAAGGGAACGTTTGGGGATCGAATTTTTCATGTACGGGTTACTGTCTACTTGCTCAACATTTTCTCTATTTTTACACAAAAATTTTCTTTCCCGGCAATTACTATTAAAAGTTAAAATATTCATAACTTTAATGAGTAGAAAACAAGTCTTAACTAGCAGATAATAGTAACTCAAGTTTACTACGTTCTCTCTAATGTGTATGTTAAAGAGCATTATACAGTCTTTACTACATATTACGTACTTCAATAACTCATTACCCGTCAAATAATTCTGATCGATATAGTTTAAACTTTCTAGCATTATCATGAATCATTTCAAAAGTTAAAAAAAATCATTTGCAACAAATAAATAAAAAAATTTATCAACTATTCATTCAATCAATCTAGCTTTTACGATTGTCTTAAAATAAAAAATTTTATTCTCGTGAGTCCTGGATATCCATGGAGTTGAAAAATTTATTCAACTCTTGAAATTGCCTTTAAAAATTGGAATCTCTTCTCTGTTATGTCTTTTATCAATAGAAAATAAACATAAATAGGAACTTTGTTAAATTCCTTCATTTTCTATTCTGATAAATGATGCAGTTGGCTGAATAGTACTTGAAGAGAATCGAAAAGTTGGTACTTTGTATTCTCATCATGATATGTTTGCTTACTTGCATCTTCTTTATCCTGGTCAATTGATGCCTGTATAGTGAACGGGCTGACACTGCTACTTTTTCTTACATCAGCAAAACTACGTAGTGTTTATTCATTCACACTCGAAAATAGTCAATGCCATAACACCTTTTACATTCAATGGAAATAGAATAATGTAATCGTAAATAATAGCACCACTTAGAGTTTACACACTTTCTTCTGTAATTGGTGATTTATTAATGGCTATAAATTGTTGAGGAAGTGGATATAAGTCTTGGGTGATAAAAGTGAAGTGAGGTAGGTCAGTAATGATCAGCCGAGAATTCAGTTAATGTGGCATTGCACGCTCGGCGTCTCTTTCATCTCGTACCAGTCACGTTCATCCTGAGTGTGTAACTCGTGTGCAATCTCAAGTCGTCTGTTTGCGCAACCGGTGTTACTTCGAAGAAAAAGATAGAAGTATGAAATTTGCTAGTAGTAACATCTTGTAACAGCAGATTTATTGTATCAGTCAAATTAGTGTTTTCTCCTTTAGTTTTACCATTAATCGTTCAAATATGACTTGTAATTTTCCATAATAAAGTCATTTATAATAATGGAATGATTTTTTTCACCTAAATCCAACTGAAAGGAGAAAATATTTATTGTACTCACAGTTAAACATTGCTATGAATGTAAATGATAATATTAAATTCTTGAATTTTTTTATCAAGTTTATCTTTCTAGGTCTGAAGCATAAATTTAATTAATTATATAATATTTTATTCATTTTTTTAATCATCTAGAATTATTATTATCATTTAAATAATTTCTACAAGGAAATAATCATTTTGAAAAAAATGTAATCAATTAATTATTTTAATTAATTAAAATTATATTGATTCTATGTCGACACTGTTTATTGTAGTGGTAAATTCTACATTGAAAGTAGAGGATTGAGTTCATACATTTTTTTTTTAATAGAAAAGGGATAAATGTATTTTCCTATTTTATTCAATTTGATTTATATTTCAATTTGTAATAACTAAGATGAAGTAAATCGACTGCATCAGATACATTTTTTTTTTCAATGAACCGTATATTCATTGGCAATAAATGATCATAAACTTGATTGAGAGGTTGCAGATAGTGATGATATATTAACTCATTTAAATTAAGTCATATAATTTGCTTTCCTGAATGATTATAAATCAATCAACGAATTTATCATAAAATTCTCTTTATTTGTCAATAAAAAAAATTATTCCACACTTGAGTCTTATAAAATTCATCATAAATGTCATTCCTTACAAATAATTATCAATTTGTTAAGTTTCTGATTTATGCCTCATCTCCATGTGAACACATAATGTTACAATGTATTTAACGCATGTCAAATACTACGATCACGAGTGAAATCACACATTACAGATGATATTCATGTGCAAGCAAATAATTAACCATGAATGCAATAAATCAATAATTGGTATTTTAATAAAAGAAACTTTCAAGTATACCAATAAATATACAATTAAGATAATAGCTATATTATGTAAATTATTCAATAGACTTGAGATCTAGTGGAGTATAGGGGGGAAGGGGGGTAGTTCGAACGGGCAATTAGCGGCTTAACATACAATGGAATTGCGTGCGATCGACTAGTAGTTGGAATCAGCTGCGCTTGTGGCACGAGTCTATATCATTCCCTGCCCTCACGTTGTAGCTCTACTCTCCCTTCCCTACAATTAGGAGTTAAAGTGGATGGAGCAAGGCGAGAGGTTTCATGTGCGTTAATCTAATGCGTTACGCTCAGTGATAATAATTAAACGCCTCAGGTCAGGGTCGTGGGAAGCGAAGCCAATCAAGAAATTTGATTTCATCTGAAGATGCTTATTTAATTATTCAGCATTATTTCAAGAAAAAATGATTAGTTTTAGATTTTTATGCGTTTATGTTTATGAGACTTAACTGACATTTAATGCAATCCAATGATTCCCCAATGATGCAACTAATCGGCCAACACTAGTTCATAAATATCATGTATTATGAATAATCGTTTGAATGTAAAAGAAAAATATTATAAATTGAGCTGAATAGTCAATAGCAGGTTTTGTCAATAAAGAAAAATTTGCGTAAGATGTTTATGAGGATAAGTAGGAGTATGAAGTGTGGAATAAATGTGTGTACTTGGAGTATATGGAGGATAAATGCTTGAAGACTTTTGTTCAAGTGTCGTAAATCTTTCTCAATTAAGAAATCATGTTAGGAGAAAATGTACTATATTGGCCAATTTTCTGATTTTTTTTTTGTGGCAGCAATGTGGTAGATAATAATTTTCAATTTTTATTTGATTTATTATAACAGTTTTGACATTTAATAAAGGAATTTTTTTCGTTGTAACAGCTTGTAACGAAAAATAATATTCGAACACTAAATAAATCTTTATGAAAAAAATGAAATTGAAGAGGAATATTGAAAAAAATTGTTTATAAAAATAAATTGTTAGAAAACGATTTATGATTTCTGCATTGTCTGTGAATATTTTATTTAATTTGTATATATATAAAAAAAAAATATTCCAGTATAAACAAATTTCGTTCCCCGATTGGGGCTATGAGGAACGTTTGGGGGGAAAAATTTTTTTTTTGTTAAATTTTACCTCTCTACGCCGCACGTACTCTAAACATTTTCTACTTCGAAAAATAATGTACATAATAGAATTAATAAAATGATGATATATTAGCATAACTCGGTTTTCTGCGAATAACTCAGGATCTATAAGGCCTATATAGAAAAAAAGCATATCAATAAATTTGTAAGAACGAGATCTTCTTATTGCATTGGTTAAAATTATAATATTAATGATAATTAATGCAAAAATTGGAGTAAGTTCCCGTTTTACCCCATTTTGGGGTGGAAAAATTAATTTTTTGTATTTTTGACCTGATTCCGCATTTCTACGTATCAAGACGAAGAGAATGAGTGGTCGAACTTGAAAATCGGACAACTTTGATTTTTCGACCCTAAAAAATGGCAAGTGGTACCCCTTTCCATTTTTTTGGCCAAAAAATAAAGGTACTCCGATTTTGATGATTGAGGGCTCATTCTCTTCGTCTTGATGCGTAAAAATGCGGAATCAGGGCACCGATCAAAAAAATTCACTTTAACACCCTTAAAAACGGGTTACACTAAATACAAATTACGAATTTTCATCCCCTTGACTTTGAACCACTATAACTCGTGAACGGATGGTCCAATAACTAATTTTAGGGACGTTTCTAAAAGCTAAAAATCTAAGCTAAACATACATATTCATGACAAGTGTTGAAAAAATTTCTTTCACCCTCAAAATTGCTAAAATATAAAAAAAAATCACATTTTTTTAGGGAGTTACCAACTATTTTGGCAATTTTAAGAGTAAAATAAATTTTCTAAACACTTTTTATGGATATGAATCTCTAGCGTAAAATTCTGAAGTTTCTAAACAGCCCTGAAAAATCATAATTAGATGAATTGTTCAAGAGTTATAGAGGTCCAAAGTCGAAGTAAGGTCGAAAAATCGTCTGATCTCTAACTTTGGACCTCTCTAACTCCGATACAATTCATCTAATTATGATTTTTAGGGGCTGTTTAGAAACTTCAGAATTTTACGCTAGAGATTCATATCCATAAAAAGTGTTTAGAAAATTTATTTTACCCTTAAAATTGCCAAAATAGTTGGTAACTCCCTAAAAAAATGTGATTTTTTTTTATATTTTAGCAATTTTGAGGGTGAAAGAAATTTTTTCAACACTTGTCATGAATATGTATGTTTAGCTTAGATTTTGAGCTTTTAGAAACGTCCCTAAAATTAGTTATTGGACCATCCGTTCACGAGTTATAGTGGTTCAAAGTCAAGGGGATGATAATTCGTAATTTGTATTTAGTGTAACCCGTTTTTAAGGGTGTTGAAGTGAATTTTCTTGACCGGTGCCCTGATTCCGCATTTTTACGCATCAAGACGAAGAGAATGAGCCCTCAATCATCAAAATCGGAGTACCTTTATTTTTTGGCCAAAAAAAATGGAAAGGGGTACCACTTGCCATTTTTTAGGGTCGAAAAATCAAAGTTGTCCGATTTTCAAGTTCGACCACTCATTCTCTTCGTCTTAATGTGTAGAGATGCGGAATCAGGTCAAAAATACAAAAAATTAATTTTTTCACCCCTAAAATGGGGTAAAACGGGAATTTTCTTCAATTTTTGCATAAATTATGCTCTTTTTATGATTTTAAATATATCGACTCTATTCCGCTCTCTTAGATCTCTTAAATGAGCCCTCGATCAACCCCGTAGCATAATTAGCATCAAAGTTATGCCCATTTTCATGTCTTATAATTTCTCGCCATTACAACATTGTTTCATCAATTTCATTAAGTATATATTTCGTATGTAGAAAATGTTTAAAGTATATTTGGCCTAAAGACTTATCATTAAAAAAAAAATCCGTTTCTCAAACAGGAAATAATAAATATTTTATAGTAATTGAAGGAAAGAAAATCACTTTATTTGCTAAATTGAATTGTATTCTTTGATTTGATTGAGAAGTAATTCAAGTGTATCATTCAATTAATGTACTTTCTCATTACAAAATTCATTAGACAACGAAATTACTCCTAAACAGCTAGAGAATCTACTTCATTTAAAGTACTAAATAAATGTAGTTTAGTATCGTTATAAACAATTTCGATTTCAGTTTAACGACAACTTAGATAAATACGAGAGTGAAAAAGGATTCAGCATGGAAATGGAGACAGAGAAGACATGAACGCTATAAAAATAAATGTAAATAGTTGTAATAACAAAGTAGGACAGTGAATTTCAACGAGGAAATGCACTCTGTTCTTTACAGCATGGGACAGGTAATTCAGCTTTGATGTACACTTCAAGGACACTATAAAGATGATTATGAAAAGTGTATAAGCCTGGCACGAACTAGTCATTGTTGGCTAACGTACAAGCTTTGAAATAAAATAGAATACGTTCTCAGTTGTGAGTCAGTAAAAGGAGTTAGTAGAGAAATAGTAGATGCACGTATTTTGCTTCAACTTGACGATTGATTCCATCGTTAAATCTTGACTTTACTTAAGCTAATGGTTTTCGAAGTTTAATCATTACTGGAAGATTGCAATTGAACTTTGTTTTGTAAAGTTTTGTATTAAAAATGTTCGAGTCTGCCAATTAACATCTTCAGCATTAAGTTCTATTTCTTGATAAATTTTTTTTTATCAAAAACAAGTTTGGATTTTATCACTGATTGAAAAGTTTTTGATTAGAAAAATTTCTTAGATATTTTTTTTTTTTGAATTGGGGTAAATTATTGTATCATGGTTGGACATGATAATCGTCAAAGTCAACTACAGTGTAAATAGGATTTATTTTATAGAAATAAATAACATTTTAATACAAGAATAAATACGTTTCATATGTATTTGCTTTGGTGAAGTTGGTGAAGTAGAAGAAGATGAATGAATGAAAGTCAAATAGATTTTTTGTTAAAATTTTATTGAAAATTTCTGAATAACATGAAAAATTCTAATACGAAGATTCTTCGCAAAAATGAAATATCGATGAATTCCCTATTCAAGATAAGAATTTGGCGAATCTATCGTATTCATCTTCCTGGTGCTGTCACAAAGGAGTATAAAAAGAGAGTATGATGAAAAATGACAAGTCAAAATGAAAGTGATAGCAGCTCGAGAAATAATAATAAGAAATCGTATTTTCAACGTTTATTTAAGAGAAATGAATCAATAAATGAATTTATAAATTTAATACTTAACTTTTTATCTTATTTAAATATAGGATTAATAATTTTCAATTATTTCTAGTAATAAGGTGATTTAAAATGAGATATTTTATGTGTTTACACAAGAACTGCTTCATGTTGAAAGAGCTAGTCTTTTTTACAGGAGACATTAATAAAATCTACAATTTATATGATCTTCTTGAAAGCATCATCAACTCAAGCTTTCAATTTATTTATTTCTCTTATTTCATTTATTTTTTATTTTATTCGTTATGTAGATTTACATATAGATCCGAGGATTATTTATAAAAAAAAAAAAAACATTCCTTTAATATAAAAATGACACTGGAAATAATGAGAATGTCTGAAACAGATGTAAAACATTTTTAATCTTCTATTAATTAGGTAACTTTTGAAGAACTTTAGCACTTAAAATTTTTAATAATTATTTGATAATTAAAAGTTTTATTAAATTACTTCAACAAATATTAATTTTAATTAAATATCGTAATGAGTAATATTTATTTATTCGCAAAATAATCATAAAACATCATAATTTAATTCTTTTTTTGTTAATTATTCATATACTTTCTAGCATGAAATTTATTGATTCCAATTTTAATAAAGTGTTGTTTTAAATTTATAGTTGGGTAAATGTTGCTTCATCACGAAAAATTTTAGCGCAATTTGCACTGTGAATATATTATTTTGCTGATAAATTTTTTTTTTTTTATGAAAACATTTTTATCTGGAAAAAAATATCTACATGAAACTGTTTACAGAATCATCATGTTCGATCATCAGAGTATGATATTTTGAAATTTATCTCCCTCAAGGAGATACAGAAATGTACATCCATTCATCTATAAATTTTAAGGAAGCTAGAGAGTATATTCTGGCGTGGTGACTTTTGAAAATATCCGGAGATGCGTATAAAACACGAAGGGTGTAAAGTATGTGAATGGTTTTTGATAAAAGAGAACACCCATACACCTTTCTGTTATGACTCTCATCTCTTTGCCACAAGAGACTTCTTGTTTTTTTACACAGAGACACATACTAGTGCGTGTCAACTAAAGTGCGAGTATTTTTCTCTTTGTCTATGTCCATCCTACGTTCTTACACCCTCCACCTTTTTTCACTCATTTTTCTTTTTTTTTTCGCGTGCTCGTTTGCTCGACTTTCATTTTCTCTGTTTTTCGCCTTTCCTAACTCCCTTTTTCTCAGTCTTTTTTCATGTTACCCATCTTTTACCAACTATGCTAGAGAGTCTCGTTAACACATAAAGAAATGTCTCACTTTCATTCGACGCTCAATATTACGAAAAAAATTGCGGTTCTGACTTTTTTCTCTATTGAAAAATTTTTACTTCTTCTTTTTTAGGAAAATAAACTACAATAATACTTGAATACTATAATATTCTAAGGAAAGTACGTAATTACACAATAAAAAGAATAACGAATTGCAATAAAGTAATCGCCTTTGCATTTTAATTAAAAAAAAAAGACTTAACTCATCAAATAAAATACAATAAAATGGAATTTTTTATTTCTTTTCTAATACTTTAAGTATCACAACCGTAATTGAAGACTTGAACTCACTTTGATTGATTCGAAAACTTTGATATATTATTAAAAAGAAATGCAATTACAGAATTTCCAATGGTCATTAAAGTATTTTTATAATTTTTATTTCTTATTAGGAAAAAAGATTGTCTTACATCTGCGAGTAAAAATACTCTTTTTACATAACTACGTTAATTAGAGTTTTGAAAGTCTTTTTGACAGGTTTTAAACTGTTAATTTCATACAATTAACATCAAAAAAAATTTGCAATCGATTCGATTGGTTCACATCGTTTTAAAGTGCTCGTTGTAAAAGTGATCATTCTTTTTTTGGGATTTTTTTTGTTAACCTATTACGAATTCATGATTACGTTAAAATGTAAAACGAGTGTTTCTCGTATAGAAAGTAGCCTAAAGTAGCTCAAAGTGCTGACATCAGTCGACAGCATCTTTAATTTAAAATTTTTTTCCATCGCTGTGATCAGTTCCACCTGATATGTTGTTACCATAATTAAAGACACTTAATTGTGGGTTTCATAGAACCCAATGACTTATATATTGAAATAGAAAAAAAAAAAAAAGGTATTGCATTACCAAATTGGCAATAATTGTTGTCTGGAATGATCTAATCGTCTGAGAAAAATACAGCGTTGCTCACAGATTCTTGTGGGTACTTAAATCTATAGAAAGAATAAAAGACAATGAGAGTTGTGAGAGAAACTAAGAGACAAATGTCGGAAAGAAGTACTCAATGGATCTATCAAACTGCTCAATTAACTCAAGTAATCGTCTGAGAAAAATTACTATCGAATTTTTTCAACAGTCAACGAACAAAGAAAATACAGGATCAGGAACAAATTGTACTGAAGTAACGGGAAATATTAGTTGGATTACCTTTAATGTTGAAATCCAATACATATCTGTCTTAACTTTTCTTTTAATAAAGTTTTTAATCTTATATAATAAACCCGAAGGCATTTTTTGTTTTAAATGAAGTTTGTAATAAAAAAATTAAGAGAAAAGTAGAGCTTAAAGTTCGCTGTCGTGATAATTACCACGAGATTGTTGTTAATCCCTCAAGGTGCTCATCCCCGACTGACTAGTTAAGCGGATTGGACAAGCTTTTAATTAGACCAAGTCGCTTCACTACTCGAAAAATTTCGTCCTATTAATTCGATCATTTTAGTACTTCAATTGATTTTGATTACATATCAGACTCTTCACAATATCAACATTAAATATTTCCACCATAAATGAACCTTTCCTAATTTTTTTAAATTAAAAAGCAACTCATTTATAACAGAATTACTAAAAGATATTAAAATTATTCTAATTTTAATTCTTTTAATTTCAAATATATGATAAAAATGTTTAATTATCAGTGAGAATTATAATTAAATATGGCGACTAATTAATATACAATAGCAATACCAATTTCAAAACATCTAAAGAAGATAAAACCTTTCAACCTACGAAACATTTTCATTTTACTTATATTCATCTCTTATTTATTTTTGTTTTAATTTCAGGCCAAAGGTATAATGCCGAAGAGAAATGAAAGTGGAAAAAAGAGAAAGATATGCGGGTATGGGAAGCTGAGAACGCACACGATAAATTCAGAAGAAGAGATGAAAAAAGGAGTAGAATGGCTGGGAGATACAGAGGAAGATAGAGATGAGGAATAAGCGAGGAAAAATGAAACAAAAAATGATGAAGGTGGGTACGTTGTTTTTTATCTACCTGCGAATAATGACGGCGTCTCCTTTTCGTTTTCACGATGGGAAGCAAATTTCAGCTCCACATAGTCGCAATAGCAACAGCCTTGGTTCTTGCCATCATCTCTTTACTCCACTCTGCTCTCGACCTACCTGCTCACGTTGCTTTGAATGTAACTAATTAGTGACTGCGTTCAGCGTGACGTAATAAGCAGACTTTTTTCCGGACGTGCTCGTTATCATTTTATTTTCAAGCTCCACCCCCTGAACCACAGGAAAAACATCCCCTATATTTTTCTTACTTTTTCGCTATCTTTCTCTACTTGTTTATCGACTAGTCTTCCATCATTTACTACTTTTCATTTTTTTATTTTTTTATTTTTAATAGAACAAAATCTTCTTTGAAAAAAATTCGCTCTATTCTTCTCTAAAATATTTTACATTCATTATTCTTATTAAAATTTATCTATTAGAACCTTTAAGTTGGATTAATTTCCCTAGATAAATTTCAAAAACCTTTTATCAATTTAATTGACATGGTGAAAAGCAAAATGTATGTTGGTGAATAATTTATGAGCAAAAAAAGAATAAAATTTCGAAAATATTATGAAGAAATATTGATCTAATTCAAAAGTAACAGCAAATGGAATAAATTCACCTACATTTCTTAAAAGCAATTTGAAGTTACTGTTAAAAGAAGGTAGTAACATTAGTTTGAATGTAACATATGCGAATAAAACTATCATTATGAACAATGGACAATAGTAATGAAAATTCTGTTGTAAGCATATTTACTGACTTGTTCCTATTTTAAAAGCCGGCCCAATGCGCATTATAACCACTCTCAGGCCACTTTGAATATACGATAGACCAGTGCAGTATGTATGTTGAAAGTAAAAGGAATATATGTATGTACATAAGCATAACAGGAAAGAGATGCCAGAAAGAAAGAGAAATCCAATTTTAATAAAACGTTAAAAAGACTAGTCTACACTATTTGCACTCTTTGTCCGAGTATTTTTAAGCTTGAAAGAAGTATTATCATGAACTTCAACCCTTCATATTAAAAAGACCGTCTAATAATGCTAAAATTCAAATATGAAGTTCACAATGACCTCTTCATGACTAAGTGCAGGGTCCAAGTTATATTGGCTTTTTTCACAATAATCGAGTAGTGCATCTCTCGTTTGATGGTATCGATTTTGGATGAAAACAGACTAGAATGATATTGATAGTAGATGGAGGTGTCCATCAAAGCCATATGAACTTTATAATTAGGGCTTGAGCCTCGGGATATTGTCTCATCAAAGACCAGACCTTCAAAAGGAATTATAACGGTCTAATTAATGTAGTGTTCAATTCGCGGAATTTTCACACGGAGTTAATTTACTAAATAAAATCAGACCTGAAAATTTACATTATTCAAATTATTTATTCATATTTCAGATAAAATATTCAAACAGCCTTGAAATTGTTGAGTAAATTATGTATTAATGCTTCAGCCAAATCTTTTCTTCCACAAATCTACGATTTTATCTCTGTAAAAGGAAAAGAGATGTGTGATAAAAAATTAATGTATATTATTTAAGAGTGTTTTGAAAGAAAATTAGTGAGAATAATTACTTTCGACAAACACACACTCCATTACGACAGCTTCCTCCAGATTTTCCCATACTAAGACAATTGGCAGCACAAGCAGAATCATTCACAACTCCTTTAAAGGAAAGAAGATCACAGGTAACTCGACGATGACGGAGGTGGTCTTCATTCTCTCCATCGATTTCAAATTCTTCACCTCTTAACTCAAGAGGTTCATATTCTGCAAACAAATGAACCATTGAAATTCAAATTTTCTTTGTTATATTTTGCTAATTATCCAATATTTAGTTCATTAATTATGCTCAGATATTATTATGAAAAGATTAAAACTATTTTTAGTGAAAAGTATGATAAAGACTTCATGCTTCAGTCCACTGAAGCTACAATTTATAGAGTAGAATATCGGAATAATTTCAATAAAACAAATTTTAAACCAATAAAAGTAAATCGATATCTACCTTCAAATGAAGGAGCTGACATGACAGCTACAGAAACTGTCAGCAGAAGCACGATAATCATAAACTTTGTCATAGTGAAGAAAAGTTATTATACTCAAAGCAAAACACTTAAGAAACTTTGTGATAAACTGATGCTTTCCATTATTGAATCTTCTTTTATAAGGATCTTCCGACATTGTATTGACACTTGAGATTATGATTAATCGAGAAATAAAAGAGTAAATTGTTCTTCCCCGAGCGAAGAAAGAATATTGTATTGAATAGCTTTGGGGGGAATACCCGGTCAAGTGACTTGACTTTCCGTGTTATCTTTATTATATGCAAAGTTGTAGTTATAATTTTTTGTTTTTGCTTTGTACGCATCTACTTTAATATTAGTATTGAATTTCAGTGTGGATTGATGCATCGATCTAGTGACATGTTTATTTAATCATCTCTTCAAGTGTTTGAAATGACTCACAGTTGGAAGTGTAGAACTTTGGATTGTAATTATTTAGTAAACAAAGAGTGTAAAATGTGAATACTTCAGAAACGTGTCTAATTCGTTGCTTCTGTTTCGCATCGCTTGTATTGTTATTCAGCTGCTGATATTGCAGTAAAAAATGAAACTTCGAGAACAGTAACATTATGTTAATATATTATTTTGTGAGTTCAGAATATTGTTGGATATCTCTAGAAAATGAGCACAAAAATCGTTGCAAAAAAATATAATTTATGTATCAATTTGTTAAAATATTTTTTTAATTATAAACATTAAAAATTTGAAGCAAATAACATTTAATAAAAATACAAACTTACAAAACGTATTTTATTTTTGTTCATTTAAGTAGATATGTTAATAATATAAGTTGATATTAAAAATTAAAAAAATTGTGCTTTAGCAAAATCTTAATAAAATACTATATCAGTGAAATACCCATAAACAATATTACAAATTTAGTGTGATAATTATCATTATCATTTCCTTTTGTAGTAAATAGATATTCTCATTCATAAAATAAAAACAAAATATTAGTTATAACAAGAATTACGATTGAAGTAGGTATGTTTTACATTTTAGGACATTTTCCAGAAGCATTGATTGACTTTCCTACTTTCTTCAATCCCTCCGTCAATCTGTTGCCAAGATCAACATCCACGTTAGAGAAGTTTCTCACAGCTCTTTCCACTATGAAGTTTGAAGCACCTTTAAGACTGGCTACCAGGTTGTTGACAAGTCGGGTCCGTGCATCTGCATCAAGCACGTTTCTCCATAACAATGTTACTTGACCAAAGTCATCTTCGTTAACGGGTTCATAACGATCAACGTCACCGAAAACGCTAAATGGTGGTGATTTGACGGCCGGACATTCTTCAGGTCCACTGAAGCTGTTGGGGTAATAGTTAGGAGCACCATTTTGATTGTAAACAGGCATAAGGCCATCACGTTGGTAGTTGATTGCTGATATACTCTAAAATACATAATATTAATATTTATATCGATTAGCATTTCGGTCACAAAAATAATATGTATAAATATATGGAATTTAATTACTTTGTAGGGGCAGTTAACAGGTAACTGAAGATGGTTTGGTCCCAGACGATGTCTGTGAGTATCTCCATATGCAAACAATCTACCCTGAAGCATTTTGTCTGGACTGGGTTCAATTCCAGGTGGCATATGTGCAGGATCAAATGCCAATTGTTCTACATCAGCAAAATAATTATCCGGATTTCTGTCCAGTACTAATTTCCCTACAGGAATGAGAGGATAATCCTTGTGAGGCCAAACCTGCGTAATTAGGTTATTTTCTAATTAGTAAATTCAATATTTATCTTTCGTGATTCTCAATAGAATGATTAAACATTGTTTACCTTTGTCAAGTCGAAAGGATTCCATTGAAACTTATCGGCTTGCTGCTGGGTCATCACCTGAATATAAAACGTCCAACTAGGGAAATCCTTTCTTGCGATTGCATTGTATAAATCGCGAATACTGTAATCTGGATCATCGGAAGCTATCTTTGCAGCATCTTCAGCTAAGATGTTCTTTATACCTTGGTCGGTCTGTAAGCATTGTTGAATATTTATTTTCAAACCAACGATATTCAGAAACTTTTGTCAATTAATTCCGTTAAATGTTTCAATATTAATTCTTTATATGACGATTTCTTTTATAACAATTAAAATGAACTATTCAAGTCAACTAAAATTAATTAATTAAGTTTATACCTTGTAATGGAATTTGCACCAAACGAATTCATTTTGGGCATTAACAAGTTTGAACGTATGAGAGCCATATCCATTCATGTGGCGATATCCGTCAGGAATACCACGATCACCAAATAAAATCATAACTTGATGAGTCGACTCAGGTCTTAGTGATAGAAAATCCCAAAACATATCCATGTCTTTAAGATGTGTCGCAGGATTTCTTTTCTGTGTGTGGATAAAGCTCGGGAAAAAGAGAGGATCTTTGATAAAGAAAATGGGTGTATTGTTGCCTACGAGATCCCAAATTCCTTCTTCAGTATAAAATTTAACTGCGAATCCACGAGGATCCCTGTTTGATAAAAATTGCTATCATTAAGAACCATAAAATAAATTAATTAAACAATGTTAAATGAAATTACAATTACCTCACTGTGTCTGCTGATCCACTTTCTCCACCCACAGTTGAGAATCTTACAGCAATGGGAGTTTTCTTTCCAATTTTCGAAAAAACTTTAGCTTTTGTATACTGTGTGATGTCATGGGTAACTTCAAAATAACCGAAGGCACCTGAAAAATTCAATTAAGAAAAACTTAGCAGAGAAGTAATTTTTTAAGAGCTTTCTTTTTCTTTAAATGAAGTTTCAGATCCATTACCTGCTCCTTTAGCATGGACAACACGTTCAGGAATTCTCTCCCGATCAAAATGAGACATCTCATCGAGATAAACGAAATCCTGGAGCAATAGAGGACCTCGGGGGCCCACAGTAAGGCTGGCTTTCTTGTTAGCGATGGGATTTCCATTTCCGGTAAGTAGGACAGGTGGTGGTCCCTAGAAATAAATTTAAATTAAAACATACAGGTCCCATATTTATGTCATTACTCATATTCTATTTATTATCAATATTCTATATTGAAGCATGACATAAGCTGCTAACATGAATCAGATATAGCCGGTCGATTCTCCAATTGTCTCTATCAAATTAATGCTACTAGGAATGTAGTCATTTAATCAATATCACATTTAAAAGTAGTAATAATAATTGCATTTACTCGAAGTAAACACTCAATGGAAAATTTTTCATGTCTGAAGGCTCATTGTAGATTTGAAATATTAATATTTTCTGATCGAAATGACATAGCAGATTAAAGATTAAAATATATTCTGTATTAATAACAATAATAACAGTAAAGAACAATTATGCTATCATTGAAGTTACACGCAAATAAGTTTGATATCGATTACTGTCATTCGCAATGAATATTCCATTTTTTCTAGCACAAGTTTCAAAAAACTTGATAAAGAAACTGGTTATATCTCTAGGAATGTCTTCACATTATCGCAAGAGATAATTTTACTTTTTTAACTAAACATTTTACTTCATTTTCAAAGAACACTTCTAGTAAAATGTTTACTCCTACGTGGTTTACCTTGCCAGAAATAAATAGCTAATATTAGTAATGCATTTTTAATATCTACACATAATTGGCAGTAATCATCATTCAGACTCTAATACTCAACTTCTAAATATTTAAAAGTTACATAAATACTTTATTTTTAGTAAATTTACAAGCCAAATGATTAACAAAAACTAATTTATCATTTTGAAGTTCAATACAATCATTCACTTCATTAACATCGAATAAATTTCTGTTTATGCATTTATATTACTAATTAATCATTCTTAATTAATACTGATCTGGATTTCATGAATACTTCTGTAATATGTCCAAATAATGAAGCTTACTAAAATAATTATCATTTAATCAATAGAATATAACGTAATTATGAGTCTGTTTTCAGTTAATTATTGCAATATTTTTTATTAAAAAAATTCTATTGTTTTATGATTTCATTATAAGTCATGGGAATTTTGATTAATAAAGAAAAAGAATTCAATTGTTGATACATTTGGTAAATGCAAAGAATTATTTCTATGTTGCATCTTCTTGATTCACCTGGAGATGATATAATAAGATCAAGGTAAGGCTCGTTAGTCTTTAATTATCACATTATAATTATTAGGTAATTGCATGTTTTTAATGATCATGATTGAATACCTCCAGCCTTGATTTTTTATGCTTGAATCATCGTATTATTCAAATCCGCAAAAAATTTCCTAAGGAAACTACGTTTTATATTTAATCATCCATTCATCTTTATCTTTACAATCACGGTAAGTAATCAGCGCAATCTTGTTTCACAATTTCGTAATCTTTAATCCTTTTTATAATCATACTTATTCCATAAGCATTGGAAATAATAATAATAATAATAAGAATATATTATATTATTTTTGTATTAATTATTATGAATAATGTTGATTTTATAATGAAAGTATTCAAAGATGTATTTCTTTAGCTTCAGGAGAGTACTTGTATATTGATATGAATTTTTTTGCAAGATAACGAGGTTAGACCATCAACAAACTTGATCATTACGATGGTATACATAATATAAAATATTCCATGATTCCAGCAATTTCTGTTAACATTAATATAAGTTACTAATCTAACAAACATCTGAGTACATTGACTTTTATATAAATTCAAATAATCACATCCTGATTGATACTACAATAACAAAAACTTCTCTAGTTAGCGTATTTACATCCTCCAATAGAAATATATTGATAAAAAAGAATTGATAAAAGTTAACAATATTTTTACAAAAGACTTTGTGAATAATACCTGAACTGTTTTCTTGTAATTATTCAGCTGTTCAGAAGCTGGATCTCTCGCCATGATTGATAAATTTTCCAAATTTTCACAAAAAAGCCGGTTTGAAAGAAAACTCAAAGACGTATGTCCAAATCAGAGCGCAATAACGATGCAAAGTCCACCACGATGAACTCGTACTCGTTGTCAACAGCTGTGGACTTTTATTGGTTGTGCTAGACAGACACTGGTGGGAGAAAGTAGTCACGATTTGTTGGGATAGTCGACGAGTTAGCATAAACTACGAAGTTTTGCAAGGTCATAGAAGGTCTGATAAGCATATGTAGTTATCGTTAAAAATGATCAATTATATCCTTTTTTTACTAAACAAAGTAAAACAATTTGTTTATTATTTATCAACTCAACATGTAAACTAAACTTAGCTTCAAATTAAAAAAAATTAAATAAGCTAAATTCATTTGAATTTTTATATTAAAAAAAATTAATTTGATAATTGTTTATTAATATCAACGGAAATTTTCATTTTTATTCACAGTTTTAATATTCCATTTTATTTTAATGCTGTTAGGGCTTCTTTAAAGCCAGGTACAGTTTTAAATTTGACATGATTTTTTATTTTTTTTTTGTTTTTAACATGATTTTTTAAAACTTAAAAACCAGAATAAGTAAAACTTCACTACAATATTTTAACTATGTGTTATACAAATCACATAATTCGATCGTTCTATCTTTGGTAGGAGACTGAATAATAAATAAAGCAAGAGAAAGCGTATACAAATATCTAGCTACCGCGAAAGGAGAAAAAAATGGTAATTATTATGTAAATTAACAAAGTCATTAGTCTATAAAAATAATTCATACTCACTCTTCCAAGTCTCAATGTCACGGTTATGAGAAATATTATTTAAACATTAATAGTTAACATTGCGGTTAATAAATAAGATAGAATATCCGCGACTAGTTTCCTGTAAAGTAAATATTAAAAAAATTAAATAAGAAAATTGAATTAAAAAAATAGAGAAAACATTTATCTCAATCTCCCTACAAGATTTTACGAAATTTATGTTTACATAATTTATTGATAATTTAAAACTCTATTAGTGTGAAACCAATTCAATAATCTATATACGTATACACGTACATTATGATACCAATGAAAGCGATTTTTGTTATACAAAGCTCGAGATAAAGAATTTTTCAAATGCAATGCTTTCTATAAGATGCTTCATAAAGTTTGATAATTTTTCATTTACTAATTAATTATCTATGTCTTGACAACTTACTATCGCTTCGTACAAAAAGGGACGCATATAGGCGTGAAATATTTTCATCTAATAATTTTTATATCAATTAAAAACTGATTGTTTCAATTAATTATTCTGATAAAAATTAGTCAATGTTCAATTTTTGGAACAAACAAGCGTCATCATTACTATTATTCGCTGTCATAGCCTACAATAATTAATCTGTCTTATCATGATCACATCTAAATAAATAAATTGGACAGTTACGTTTTCTTCGTTTGTCGAAGAAGTAATTCTATCATAATTGCTCTTAGACACTTAAGAGCTCTGATAAACTTCACTGTCTTGCTGCTGAGTTATTGATAACTCTTGCAGTCTATCTGTTCTCTTGAATTATTAATTTATTTATTCTATGCACCCTAAGAAAATTTTTTTTTAACCAATAGGCTAGCCGTTCATGTGGACAGGTGATTGAACCTGCCAAACAATCAGATGACTTTGTTCTCCATGTTCCTCATGACTAGTCGCTGAAATGTTTGTACGCTCCAATCCTTCCTCAATTTCGTCACCATCACCTGAAAAACATTGCATAACATTAGTTGCTTTTTTGCAAAGGTAATTGAACTATCGAAGGTGCCTCCAAAGGAATCGTGCTAATTCCTGGTCAATATACACATAAATTTAAAGTTCTCCCTCTCTACCCCCAGAGAGCAAGACATTTAACGACTCGAAAATATTAAATCGTCAATTATATACAAACTTATTAACATTATTATAATTGAATGTTTGTTATTGTTAATAAAAGACTAAATAGAAATTGTTAGTAAATTTGAGAATAGTGCATTTTCCAAAACAGATAGATTAAATCTATGATTAATTTTTTTTTTGTTAGAAAAGCTGAATTTTGTCTAGTCATATCAGTATTCATTAATCAATCAATCAATCAGTGTTAGTAAAATTCAGTTGTGAGCGATTGTTTTATCACGTTACGTTACTCTCTGGGGGCATACCTGACCATCTGCCAAACTATAAGGTGGGTTGCCACATCACTTTCGTCTTCTGCTTCTTCAGCTGAAATTATTAATGATAAATTCCCAATCACCCTCACTAATTTACTATAAATATTTCAATCAATCAATTTATACTTATTAAATGTACTTGTCTATATTTTTTAGAGCTTATAATTGATGCATAAATTTTTTATAAAACTTTTTTTTGAGTAATTAAAATTTTTTACTCACCCACACGGAAATCTATGTAGCCTTCTCCACCTGATAATACCAACATTGCTGGCTGTGTACCATCTGAAATGGCACTCTGACCTCCATGTCCTTTTCATTGAAACAAAAATCATACATAGAAATAAAAAACAAAACAGGTTTAATGAAGTCTAGAGAAAAATTTTATTGAGGTGAAAAGATCAAACAGTGTAGCTCTCGCTACAATTTCGCGTATTGTTTACTAAAATATTTCACGAATTAATGAATATTCAACGCTTGCAGAAATGCAAATTTTTTCACGATCGTTTGCTCTACATCCACATAGTGCAAAAAAATATTCACTCTTTTTTACAGATTTATATCAACATAAATCTATCAGTAATATTTTATATCTAAATATCATATTCTCTCTCAGTTAATATTATTTCAAGATTTTTCTTCTACATCATGGTCTACAAGAGAAAAATTATTCAATATATTTTTAAATACATTTTGCACCTTAAGAAACTATTTAAATAGTCTCATATAAATATAGTATAGTAGAAATGATTGAAAAATAATGTTCGTTATCTAAAGTAAATAGAATTAAAATAACAGATTCTTATACCATTTTTAAATAAATAAAGTTTTTTTAAATGGCAGTGAATGGATTGATTTATAATTGAACTTACCCGGAACTGCAACAAACATTTTCACAGCATCACGGTGGCCATGGAAACTAAGTTGAGCATGAGCCATACTGCAGTAAGGAATAAAACTTCCGGGAGTGACACCTTTTTCCGAAGCGAATACTCGAACTCCTACTCCTGGAGCATCACCTTTACCACCCATACTTTGTACTCTAGACACAGCTAAAGATCCTCCAGCACCTAGTTGACAATAATAAATATGCATAAAGTATTTATCTATTCATTCATTCATTACTTGCTAAATGAATTCTGAAAGCTTACTTTCTGATAATGGTACAGATATGATGACACCGTTTCCCGTTCCAATCCACAGTCTGTTTGAAGAAATGAGTAATGCAGTGATTCGTACAAATGAAAACCCGAGTTTGCCAGTGCCGAGCATTTTGCTGACATAAGGCTCAATGTCTACATCTTGCAGATGCTGATAAGTGTGAGCATGATACAGCCTCAATGTAGAATCGAGTCGAATGCTGACCCAAACTCCTTCTCCAAGCCATGCTAATTGTCTGACTTGAGACTCTCTCCTTGGATGTGCGTCAACGGTACACTGAAAACCGATTCCTATTCCTTACTCTTATAATTTTAATCTTTTGTGATTTGTTTACAAAGTAAATCAACAAGGTAAATCATAATTACTTGATTTATTATATTAATATTAGTACCTTATTCCTTGTTATTAATTAGCTCAAAAATATTTACAAGATGAATATTTCTTAAATTTTAAAAAATTACCTCGAGACTCATGAGAATGGGGTCAATCACATGAATCTTATTTCTATATCCACACCAGACTGTTTTCCCTGAGACGGCTGTCATACATCTAATGGCATGTTGCGGACTGCCTAAAGTAATAATGTGGTGTTGAGATAAGTCCCATTGACCATCGGATCCTCGTCGAAATATTGCCACTGTCCCATCAGCAAGAGCTACCAGCACTCTTCCCTGAACATGACTAAATAGACGCCAATATATAGTACCGTACCATTGATTATTTTAATACAATTAAAAATTTTAAAATCAATAAAATAGTTATCAGTTAAAATATTTACACTATGGATAAAACAGCATCTTTGAGCGTAACAGTATGTAAACAAATAGACCATTTAGCAACAGCTGAGTGCACATAAACAGTTCCATTCTGTGCTCCAAGCCACATTGTTGGCTGTATTGACGACATTTTTTCAATAGGAGTATCATTTTCGGCAGTTTGTGGTGCTTCAGATTCACTTACAGTGTTTGTGATTGATAGAGTTTCAATATTACTTTTAACAAAATGTACTTTTCCTATATTAATAGAATCACTGTCAACATTTTCTAAGCTTTGGGGTTCTGTATTTGAGCTCTGATCTACATCAGTTTTTTTCTCTGAGCTTTCACTAGGTTTTTCTTCTAGAGAACTCGGACCCTCTGAAGTTGCTTGACTGCGATCATCAGAATCTCCCGCTTTTAGGCAGTTTTTTTCTTCAGTTACAGTAGCTTCTTCAGCAACAATTTGCTCATCATTGGCACGTTGGACCTGAATGTTAACTAAGTCTACTTCATTTGTTCCATTTACTATCCGTTGTGTAGATTCTTCAACATTGTGAATATAATCACTCTCTTTTGCACCAGGAACACTCGCTATACAGAGTAAATGACTCTGACACACATTGAAAACTTCTAAGATATCAGCTGGATTATTTGCATCTATCACAGTGACTTTGGACATCTTTTGAGTCGACGTACAAATCCATACAAGGGAGCTTAATTGCTGGTCTTGTCTTTCTGCTTCAAGGCGACGCTGTTCATTCTCTTGCAACTCTTTATCCAAATGTTCAACAGCGTCTTCTACTTTTCCTTCAACCATGGGAGTCTCTTTTGCTTCATCTGCATAAAATACACTTCCTCCTATTGCAAGTCCTCCATCACGAGTTTTCCCACCGTTTAAGTTTACGCCGGCTCCACACCAAATCTAAAAATTAAATATTTATTTATTAGAAATCGAATTCAGTTGAATTAAATTTTTTTGATTTGCTAACCTTCATTCCAGGTTCTGTTTCTTGAAGAGGACGACAATAAACAGGAACTGGAACAGGTTGTCTCGCAGGAGCACTAGGTTTTCCAGGTAAACTCCATCCATAAGCTTGCAAACGTCCATCTTCTTTTCTCACGTGTGCTCTTACTTGTCGATATTGTTCTTTTCTTTCATTGGCAAGTCTAGCCACTCGTTTTTCAGATGAGCTGAAATATCTTCTGAGTCAGTACACAAACAAACGACAAAGTACTACTTATAAACTAGACTAATAGGATAAGTGAAGAAGCAACGAAAATAGAAGCAATAAAAACTATAAATAAAAAGAAAGCCTTAAACAAAATATTTTTATTTACAAATCGTGGCTAACGCTGCCTCGAATCATAATAAAACATGATAAAGTAACGATTTTTAACAATTTATTATTTACAATACAAAGCTCTCAAAAAAGCTAATAAAATCTCTTATTTTTTCAACAAAAAAGTTAACATGGTAATTGAAATATACCAATAGAAGATTTGATTGATATCACAGGAGAGTCAGAAACACTGGTATTTAAAATAAGCATTTGCTCATCTAAGTAAAATCACTATTTTTCTTTTTATCGCAGTCAAAAAACAGTTAAAAGAATTTTCGTTTAATCTATAAACGAACTTGAAAAAAAATAGAAATAGAATAGATTCAAAAATAGTATGTACAATAGACATTGAGGTGATAAAATGGCTTAAGTGCGTCTACGAAAGTTAATTAAATTCTCACATCGTATCTCCTTGGTCGAGAAATTCATGGCGATTTTTTAATGTACGCTTACGCATTGCATCTAACGGTGGAGCTGGCACTACTTGATTTGACGGAGCGCTATACCTTATATGCGGTAAGGTATGAGGATTTCTATGTAGTGTCCCCCGATCAGCTGGACCGGTAAAAAGATTACTAAAACTGTAAAAAAATTGGATCAATTATTTTCTTATCTATTAAATGAAATATTATTGATGTTAATCTTGAAAAAATAACTTACAACTTCCAGACAGACTGTTTGCCTCCAGATATACTCGCTGGATCTGTCTTACTGGCTCGAATCATTTCAGTCCATCTCACAGCTTCTTGAAGTTCCATGAATCGTTCTTTATATTGATTCCTCTCCATAAGTACTCTTGCCATTTCTACACGAGTAAACCGTTTTCTTTGAGCAAGTGGAACATCTTCTTCATCATCACTCTTAGTTGTTTTAGCCATAGCTTCACTCTCTTCTTTTACTTTCTTCAGCTCTCCTTCTAAAGCTGATACTTTATGACGAAGTCGATCTCGTGCTTGATGTAGTGCTCTTACTTCATCACGAAGAATTTCTTGTTCACTACAAGTATAATAAAATCATTACTATAAGACCAAAAATGATTATCAAATATCAATAATCAATATACCAATAACTTGATTACCTTGTTAGTTCATCCACTTTAGCTATCAGATCGTCTTTAACGATGTTCAGCGCATTCCTGAAGAAAAATAAATAAATATTAAAAACACTTGTAATGCAATTTTCATAATAGTAATCTAATTAAAAGGTACTTACTTTGTTGCCAATAATTCATTGTTTTCCATAATGAGATTCTCAACTTCTTTGCCCATACCTATTACAGAATAAGTACTTATTATTAAATAAAAGTTCTATACACAAATAATTAGAGTAGCAGATTATTATACAAAAATAATGATTACACTCAAAACATCTTACCGAAGAAGTTGTCATTGACTATTGAGTTATTCGTTGCATGCGTTTGGTAAACAATGTAGTAGATCAGCAATGATGAAGTAAAAAAAATAAACACAAGTTAGTAAATGATTCATTTTTGTATGAATTTTTTATATTCATCTAACATTAAGTATTATGTTAAACAATCCACTATTTTTGTTAAATAGTAAAATATAACTAAATCATATTAAACATACCCGACGAAGCGTACTCTCCTGGATGAACCCAACTGCCTACAAATGCAGCAATTACGATGTATGTATTAGTCACAAAAACAGCTAAGCAGTATTTATTCAAAAAAATAATTATATACTTACCAGTAATATCTGCTCCTTCATCCATTTCTCCCAAAGCGTCAGCATCTTGAAAACTAAGTTCTTGATACAAAGTATTTCCACTACGTTGCTCTCGTTCTGTTCTACTTCTACCACTGGGAGTTGTTGCTACCTTGTCGACAACTGGAGTTGTTGGAGTAGCAACAACAGGAGGTACTTCAGTTTCTGGACTTTCATCTGCAAAGACTGTAGAAAGAATTCGATTTTTTTTTGATAATTACCCAACACCAATTATCTTTTGTGACTGTTAGATTTACATCTTTAATGAATAAAAAAAAATATTTACGCTTTGAAACAGTTGTAGTTTTATTCTCTTGAGGTGGATTATCAGTTAATTGGCTTTTATCTGATGTTTCAATTACTGCTTCACCACTGCTGTCCTGCATTTCTGATTTTAAACTTGCAGTATGGGTTGGACTTTCTTCCTGAATATCTTCGGCATTCATACTAGCTTCTAAACTTTGGAATCCATAACTGAGAGGCCCAGAGCTTCGTGACATATGAGCTAAATTCAAACCAGGATATCGAGGAGGACGGTTGTTTGTTGTATTTTCTAATCTTTCACTACTTCCCACGAGCAATTTAGTTCTTTCCATATAATCAACGTGAGTTTTGAACAATTCGGTATATCGTTCATGTAATCGTGCATATTCACGTTTTAATTCTGCCTCTTTTTCTTCAAGACGAACAACTGAAAGAAAAATTTTCCTCCATTTAAACAAAGTTGAATAAAGCTAATTAATGTTTAAGGAAAGTTTCATTTTAATTAGAAATTCAAATATTTAAATGAGGTGAGCAGTGGATGTAATTCACGAGACAAATTAGCATGATAAAACAGATATTGCACATTTAGGGACTTGGATTAATGTTTGACTAGATGAAAATAATAATAATAAGTTGAATAATACCATCAGCTACATAAAAATAAAATAACAAAAAATAATCTACTCTACTGTAGGAATGTGCACGGTGGGAACAATAACTCGAACTTGTATTTGCAATTGTACCATGATCATGTGAATTTTTCGTCTTTAGCTCCAGCATTTTAAGAATTGTTTCTAAACTATCAATTTTTGCTAGCAACTCCTTTCTTTCATCTTCTGCTATGTCTTCAAGCTCTAATAATTTCTGAAATATAAATATTTTCACTCTTAATTCATGTTTCAATTTAATCGAAATTTCATTATGCAAATAAATATTTTAAACTTACCTGATCCGATGCTTTTCTTAGCTGCTTTTCTCTTTCATATTGAGTAACTAATTGCTCATTATCTTCTCTCAGCAATTCTAACTCAACTTCATGCTCTTGATTTTCAGTGTAAGCGATATCTAAACATTCCAATACGTTGACTAAGAGTGGCATTAGTTCTTTGACAACATCCTCATCATATCTTGCTATCATTCTCTCAAACTCTTGATAAATGCTGCCAGCTAACGATTGAACTTTTTCAGACATTACCACATGACTGTCCTCGTGGGTGCCGTAAACTGTTTCTTGGTCCATGATTTAAAATTTTACTAGAAACTAAAACAAATACAATCAATAGATTGAGAAATACATTGAAAAAATGAATAACTTTTTATATATTAATTCATAAAATTCATCTTAAGTAGAACTCATTTCTAAAGCGATAATTTAACTAGATCGTATCAAAAATTACAGCACAGCTGTTTTATTTATGACATATAGCATAAGATTGGAGGGTCATAAAGTGTAATGAGGACGGTATATTCAATTAATGTTGAACACTATCATAAATAAACGAAAATAGAATTAAATATCGCTTAAAATGCGTAAACAGTATAATGAATTACTGATTAGACGGGTATAACCTTGTAATGATTAAAAAGACCATGGCAATCATCGTGTGAAATGTCTAAAATTAAACTTAGACTAGAATAGAAGTAGTGAAGATTTAAATTGCAGCTATTGAATGTCGCAGTTGGCTAATAAATTCCAAACCAAGTATTCTCGTGTATTACCTCTACGTGGACTGCTCTGTTGTGACGTTTCGCAACTACTGGTCTTTCTAAGATTTTTCTAGGATGGAGCACCGTTCAAGCACACTCTTCCATGAAGCACTTGCTCGGTCAGACGAAACAAGTATCAGCCAAGCGTATTAGAGATGACATTTCTAATCCGAGAAATCTGATCAAAGGGATGACATTTGTCAGCCTTTACACTCTCACTAAATAAATGTTCCTATACAATGACTATCACCATTGTTTATTGCTTCATTTTCTAACAACTTATGCAGCTTAGTGTGGGCTGATACACTGACAGATCAAAATGAAACCACCACGTAATAAAATACTAAATTCGTACACTCTGCACTACTCTTCACATCTGCTTCAACTTCCTTCACTTCCTTGCAGATCCCCAAATTACCACCCACTGCCATTTGGCAAATTGATACTGCGTTTTATCTATTTTATCGAGTCTTGAAAATAATAAAATATATATGTGCAACAAAAGCGCAGAATCAGAGCGATGCAAGTGTCAATACAAATATTTATTTTAATTTCTTCTCACAAGAGGACTTCTAGACCTCGAAATGTGTGTTGCTGCCATCTCATGTTGTTATTTTTTATTAAAATGACAATTTTACCAGCTTACCAACCATCAGTATTTTTAGAGAAAATATTTTTTATCGATTGAGTATTTTTTTTTCAAATGCAAAAAAATAAAAATATTAATCAATATAAAATATTGTTTATATTTTAACTATACATAATTATTAGCATCTAATTTCATTATATTTTAATTTTAAATCGTCTGAAATTTTAAAGATCAGACCTATTGTCTGATCAACAATATGATTTAATAAATAATTCTGGAAATTAAATAACAATTTGATTAAACTAAAAATATTTATAATATTTATGAAAAATAAAGATTATGTACGAAGTCATTTGTATAAAAAAATAATTAAATTTATATCTGGGTGTATAAAAATTTTAGTTTGAATAGAACTCGTAACTTGTTTATATCTTTTGCAAGGACGTCAAGAATTGTGGACGATTCATGTATATTAGTTTCATAATCTTAGCAACAAATTTAAACTACAATCATTTAGAATAAATCCATGTTAATTTCACTCGGTGGCTATTTTCTTACCTTGGTGTTATTAATCATTACTATGCAGTTAGCTTCCAGTTTGCATTGTGAAATAGAAAAACATCTTGGTGATAATATAAAAACAATGCATGTTAGTTATTTACAATTCCACTTTTTTATTCTGCTACTTTCAAAATAAATTATTACTTCACCAGTATAATAACAATAATGGGCATAAGCATATTATTCTGGTTGCTTTTTCCAACTTTTTATTTTTTACTGACGACAAAAGTGGAACGTTAAATCGTATGATTGGTATAATACGCTGGATGACAAGTGTCTGTAATATGTCAAGTATAAATTTAGGTGGATTAGGAAGGTGAGTTGTATTCTTGGTTGAATGTTAATATTGACTGACAGTTAATATTAAGTAGTTAGGCAAACTTGGTTTGAAAAGGACGACGACCTGATGCATTGATGACCGATAGCATTGGTGCAACGGTAATAATTATCACATTGCAGTTGGCAGCGGCCAATTTGCCGGAGCGAGTTGTACGTCCTCGTTTGCGCGATCGGCAGCGATATCCGTATATAGAGCGTGTTTCCAGCCCTCGTTTCCTTCATCGACTTATCGTTTTTATTCTTCCGGACTATCGTAGAAACAAACTAGGAAACATAAAAGTGTAAACACATCTGCAACAAACCAAAACAAGTATTCTTTACTTAGTACATACATTTATTAACCGTTGGATTATCGTTATTTTTATAAACCCTAAAAACTACTAGGAAGTACCAATGGTGCTTCAAGGACTCTAAGATCCTGAACGTCGACAAATACGTCGGCTTTTATTCGCACTATTGCACTCGCAATTAAATGCAACCAATAAAGTGCCAAGGCAAATCGCCCAGACTACGATGGAATGTGAAAGTGCTCAGATAAATTCGCCTTCATCGATATTAAAATTCGAGATCAACATCAAGTATCTAGACAAGTTTAAACCAATTATTACACCTTTATTTTATTACAAATTCCGATCACTAAATATTTAATAAATTCCTTTTTTAAACCCACCTAATCGCAACGTGACTGACATTTTTATCCTGCTACAGAAAAGCTTTTACAGACAGTTCTCAGAAGCCTTTTTTGCATCCGCAAATGCTTAAGTGGATTTTATTATAAGATAATACTTTAGTCCTTTTCTCCCTCTGTTATAATATGCCATTCATAAAGAAGCCTCTGCACGTGCCTTTAGGATCTTGAAGTGAATTTAATCAACATAATTTTTCTTCTCTAAAAAATGTTTTTCCATCTACAAAAAGAAAAAAAAAATTAATTAAATGAAATTTTATTTCAGTATGTATCAGATCATTGAAAATTATTTGTGTAGGTTTGGTATTGTTTGGATAGCTGAAGGTAAGCTGTGGTTTTACAACAGTGTTAAGAAAAGCAAAGAGAAGAGTGGACACAACAAATATCTGCTAACGCTCTTCTATCTATGTACATAAGTGCTGGAGAATACAAAGAGAATCAACGTCGTGAAGTCGTAGTCTCTTGGGTGGGGTGAGTGCACTTTACAGTTAGAACTTCGAAGAGCAAAGAGCATAATGAGAGGAACGTGCTGGCCTCTGGCCTTCGATCTACATTGTGACTTAACACGTCTTGTTTTTGATATACGAATACTTCCTGTCATTATAATGTGAATCCAATCAACTCATAACAATATGTCATATCAACCTGCTTAAGAATAGAAATAAATTCTGCAAGTGATAATTGGTTTATTGAAAGAATTTTGATGGATCATCATTCGTTTCTACTTGTCTAGCTGTTGTCTCATTTGAAATATGTATGCGCACCGTGAAGTTCCAGCCCCTTGGGCGGGGTGAATGCATTGTACAGTTAGAATTTCAAAGAGTGAACGACTATAATGAGAAGGACGTGCTGGCCTCTGGCCTACGATCTATACTGTGAAGCAAGTCTTCGGTCATCGTCCAGCTAAAGTCGATGAGCTGTTTTCACAGCTACTACTGCATTTATTTAACATTTTAAATTAATCTTCCTGAAGATAAAACACTCCCTTACAACCGTGTTGACTTTAATAGAAAAACTTGAAAAATTCCATAAGTTGGAATCCATTTAGCCTGAAATCTTGATCAAGCCATGAAGTCAAGAGAAAAAAGAAGGTCGATTGATACGTCTTATTTAGCGAGGACGAAAGTTAATCCCACGGTTGAATGACTGGCTATACCTACCTACTTGCTAACTTCACTTTACTATAACTGAGTAGAACCTATACAAGTATCCCACAAGTTTTTTGTCACAACTGACAATGAGATCTTGTTACGAAATCATGGGAGACGAACAGGCACAATTATTATTTCACGATTCATTGTTTTCAAAGACGTGTACTACTTCCGTGCGAAGATGCTTAAAAAACTCTCATACTTTCATGAAAATATGCACAGTGGTGAAATGCAATGACGGGTGGTACTTTGAAGTCAAATTACTCTTGCATTTTGAATTTTATCGTAATTGTTTTTAAAAAAGATTATAGCTGCATAGAAAAGTAGCTTACGACATACTTCTATTAATGGGATGTCAATCATGAATTATTAAGGCTTCTATGCAAAGAAAAATCAACTTTTGTATTTATTATTTTTCCATTGTATTTATTACCATATCTCTAGGAAATGTAGTTGGAGTGAAAATTTTTTCAACTGATTTAAAACAACCATTGAAATTGTAAATTGAATTAGTGAAACTAATATTTAGCGAGAATTAATAAATAGAATTGTTATTAGAAATGCAAAAATGTTGAAGAATTTATTGCAAAAAAAACTATCAAGATGATTGGATATTAGAATTTTCTTAATGGTAGTGAGATTTAGAAATTTATCATAAAAATGATTGGAACTTTGTTTACACGTGTTGCATAGAAAAGTATGTGGAAAGATATAGGGTATAAAGAGGAAAAGAAGATAAAAATTGCTATAAAGATTTGCAAAGTGTAATTTTCTAGAAGAAATTGTGTAATAGATAGTAAACAATGGAAATATAGTTTAACGGGTTGTTTTAAAAAATGATTCGACGGAAATATAGGGCATTACTCTTAAGTGTAACGGCAAAGCACTTATGCTAGGTAACAACCGCTTCGTCATACTTAGCTCCATGAAACCTAACATTCCAGCGTAAATTTACGCTTGTCACTTGACCTTTTACGATGAAGATTACTATTTGTTTCATTAATTTTTTGTAAATAATTAATAGTTGTTTTATTTTCATTGGAAGGGGCGTTGGCATGCATGATTGCACGAGAATTGTCGAGGGGTTCACGCGGTCATGTTCCTTCCTCTCTCATCGCACGAACGTATCCACGGTCTAAACCCGCAAGTCTCGATCCATCGGATATTTTCTATGCGGCGTAAGTGCTCGTATATAAGCCATGTCAGGAGATAAATCGCCTCGAAGGTCGTACACAAACTGACCGTAATTGGACTCGGGCGAGGTTACATCTGAACTTTTCGTTATTTCATGATCTACGTGTGCGATCAGCTACAGGATCTGCATTAGATTGTAGAATGTATGCATTCAATAGTTTTCCTCTTATATATGCTAAACTTAGTATATACAGCATATATAACGTCTATGGCTCGTGATTCTCCATCTTTTATCCACATCTCCATATCGATTTTTCCTCAGTGCATGATTGCATAGTCGAGAGATGATATATAATTCACTTGGGCACGGCTTAGTGTCGTTAAAAAAAATTCTATCGATTCAAAATGAAAATTCTCTTCAATAACTTAAATCATGGAATTTACATAGTATCCCACGGTATTCTTTATGCAAATTTTCCTTGGCTATTTACACATTATTTTAATCGTAAAACGTTTTATATTCTTCCCTTGACCTACGTGACATAATACCTATGTTTAACAGTCGTCCTCTGTCTCTAATCTTGATCGATCTTTGCTTCAAGAAATAAACTATTCAGACTCCTACTTCTCGACGAATTTAATTTCCATAGTCAATGTCCTGAGGCATCAGAAAAACAAGAGAATCCGTTAAAGACATAGCTGATAGGTATATGGCTGCAGAATGGGCGTGTATTCTCGTAGCTGCGATAAGTAATTATCGATGAATCTTACGGAAGCCACCTGGAAAAATAACTTGGCAAGGGGACGAAGGAGGTCTTGACGCTTGGGTATACCATGTCCGCAAGAGGATGAAGACGTCTTGATGCTTGGTATAGGAACGAGAGTGGGTAATTTGCTCGACTGGCTAGACCACTCGTTTCGTGATGTGCACGTGCGTCTTCGTATAGCTTAGATGCTGCAGAAGAGTGTTGTATATATGTTACGAGAGTTCCGTACCTACGAGACGCGTCTTCGCTACTGACTGCTGCTACTGTACAACAGATCTCACGCGCGTGCAGTACACTGGAGCGGTGAGAACCGTTCGATGTCGACGAGAAAACTAACATCTACGTCTATTCTCATTTACTACATCCACGTGTTTGGATCGAGGTTAAATCCAGCTTCGAAGATGCAAATCACACGGGAATTATTTATCTTAGTCCTTGCTTTACTTGGTAATCATTATATCCACTGGAATATTTTTATCGCTATTTAATTGGTTGCTCCAAAATAGTACCTGCAACAGAGGAATAAAAAAATTATTACTCAATCTTTTCATTATATCTTTGAAAAATGCTGGCATCAAGTGTTATATTATTTTACTTCATTCTGGGAAAAGAATTTAATAACAGTTTATTAAGATTCATTAAATTTATTATGATTTAATAATGGATTTTTTGTTCGCTGCATCAAATCAGCGGAATTATTAACTGTTAGAAAATTCTTCTCTTGATATAATTATCAGATTATACAAATCAGATTAAATGTATAAACAAAAGATCTTCAATGAAGTTTTCTCGACAGCCATTGAATTTTCTTCATATAAAGTACTTCATTTTACATTGTATCAACAATTAACACTATTGAAGTAATTATTTATAATTTTATTTAATCATTATATTTATTTTAAAGTTCTTGATAATGAAGAAGTTCATAAGAGAAGTTATTTTTAAAGTTTCCAACTAATTTTTCTTGACAAATAATAGTAAATAAATTCTCCTTGAAAGAATCTTATTTATATTATCTATAAATGTGAACGTAATGTTGTTCAACAAGCTATCAGCGTTGACGTAACAATAAATTATATTTGAGATACATTGAGAAACTTCTCATTAAATTAGGTATATCAACTCTTCAGAAGCTTTCTTCCTAACAATATTTCATATATTCTATCACTGTAGGATGAGATACTAATTTGTTTTGAAACAATACGTGATTCTATCAATTTCATCCTCACTAACAACCAAAGCCTATCTAACTGATTTATTTATTAACAATAAATAATCAATTTTTTTCTTAAGATTACATCGTTTATGACCAATCAATAAAATTTATCGACTATAAATGGTTTCCTCTTGATATTATTTACCTCTAATTAACCAGCTTGTAAATTAGAATATTTTTCTAAGAGAATGGAATAACTGAAAAGCTTGAGTCTTCAAGGAAAATGTAATTTAAATAAGTCAATCATGTAAAGTTTTTGCTCTATAATTTTTCGTCTTCAAGTAATTTGTTCTTAAGGTATCTACATAATCTATCTTTTTTTAGCATGTGATAAAACTGATAAGTGTATTGTATTAAGTCATTTAGTAAATATTAAAACTGTCTTATAGGGGAATGTTACGCCTGTGCGGATGCTTTACATAATGAATCTCTCATCTTTCGTGTACATCACATATGCATATCGCGATGAATATCGCTGCATCACTCATTGTAATGCGTGTAATGAGATTCGCAAATAGGCAAGCAATTTGATAGGCTTGTCAACTGGTGTTACGGTTAATGCGCGCGAAGAATGGCCTGATGGATTACAGTTATGGCTTCTAAGGGCACCAAACCGTTAGAACATATATTCAACATTATTCTTGACAATTTTTTTTTCTAACTCCATCAGTAAATATTATATTCTATAAAATTTATATGCAAATGTCCAATGTATCCGATATCACAGCTAATGAAGAAATAATGTCAGGTAGATTGAAGCTTCAGGATCAGCTCTTGCAAGGATGTCAGATAAATGAAAAGTCAGTTGGAACAGTAACGTGCTATGTTAGCATTTACGAGCAAAAAACATACCTTCTAATCTTTATTCTAGCGGTACAATGCTGAGCGTTAATTACGGTGATTGATTTAAACTTGCTCTTCAGGGATTTAAGAGCCTCGCCCGAGAGACATGACATTAACGTGACCACGATACCACTCTTGCGTCCACCGGAACGTCCACGGAAGTATTCAGCAACTAGTCTGTGGAAAGGAATTAATTTAGTCACGAAAACTTGTTGAAAACACTCGTGTTGAAAATAATCAGCAATATTAGCAACATGTGGTACAACTATTGTGATCTAGAAACAAATTAGTATGTTCAACAATGAGATTTTTGTAGATGCTAATAAAATACTGGTTGATCATTAGTATCACACTATTTAAAATCTGTCAATGAATTGATCAGCTAATTATTCCTAGCTAATTGATTATTGAGTGTAGATTACAAGTAGTAAGTGTTTTTTCCAATCAACAAAATTTTAAATTTATTAATTGAATTTTTTTATATAAAAAATAATATGGGGTTTAATTAATTAAAACCTGGTCTAGAAGTTTCTTCTAATTTAACCGAGCCTTTAATCACCAGACTTTCTTCGGTTCTTTCATGAGCTACCTGATCAAGACTTTACTAATAAAAAAGTTTACAGTAATAGTAAATTGATGTTGATGAATGATAGGATATAGATAGCTACTTCAGGCAATAAATTTTACAAGCTTTGTTTTTCAAGCAATGATAAAACCTGTTACGTGGAATATTGTTTTTTTAATAATTAATATGCAAGTCAGGTAGAAGCAGACAAAGTTAACCACTGGCTAATGTGTGGTTCGAGTTGAATCTTATCAATTCTTTCTACCTGAATGACAGAAGAACCCTTCAGATTTAATCAGAAAAAAAAATTTTGAAAGGAAGTTTCAACAGTGAATATTTGATGAAATTCATTCAGAAGGTTATAGGTTGTCGTTTTTAGTTTCTCTATTTTATTCAAAAAATAGACCAGTTTATTTTAATGATGAAAAATAGTTGATTGAACGATTCTAAAATAATGAACTCATAAAAAGAATACTGTTACAGCAATAATCATTATTGAATGATAAATGTGACTTTAAATTTGAAATAATTGCAATTTTATCTTCAAGGGTATCGCCGAAATGAAATCACATCATGCTACAGATTGGATAACATTTAACTTGAATTGTTGATTATAGTAATCAAGAATCATTACTGAAACCGAAAAAAATCGTCGCAATCCTTTAATTGTACTAAGAAATGATATTTCTTTTGATATATTAAAGCATGAATGAAATTAAAAGAAATTTAGCAACCCATATTACATAATAAAAGCAAATATCACTTAAATATTAGGTTAACATAAAATTGAAACCGACAATTTTCAGTATTTATCTCTGTATGAATCAAAAAAATAAAAACACACACATTTTTATTGCATAAAAATGCATAAAGATGTGATACAGTTGATGACGATATTTCTCTTTTATTACCATGGCAAATAAAAAAAAATTCGAGCAGACGGCGGGTGGATTATCTGATGAACTGGTACTGGCTCATCGCTTAAGGCGACAGCGAGAGTATCTTTGCGTTTCAATACTTTCTCTTTTTTCCTCTCACTTTTTTTTGTACATTCACTCAATGTTGAATTGGTTAAAATCACGTGTTCATTTTGTTGTTATTATTAATACTAATATTTAAGCTTGTCTAAATACAATAATGATCAATGAACCATACATTATAATCTAGATAAAAATATTTGTTTGATTCGATCCAATATATTTTACATATCTCACATAATCAATACTCTCAAATAGTGGCCACAGGTTGCATTATCGAGGGCTAGTTATTGCGAGATCGTTATATGGGAGGTAACGCAACATCGTCGAAGACCAACTTTAGAGCTACAGTATGAGCTCGATTCTACTATTCACTTGGATAGTGTGCAGTCAAGACAACGTGCCGCGGGGGCCGTTATCCGACACTAACGAAGCCACTCGTTCAAATCGACTGTTCCCTACCGGTTTTAACTATCAATCGCCCCCTCTTTTACAATAAATTACCAGGAGCAATAATCCAGAAAATCCTACTGGTAAATCGTATTCAACTGTAACGAAAATATTCTACAGGTTACTTTGATTTGTCGTGTTATTAATACTTTTATTGGATTGAGAAAGAGATCAGCAGGCATGTCAAGCACGCGGAACCACATTTTGCTCTATTATGAACGTGCTAGCTATTTCACGATTAACGATCTCATACCATGACAAAGCCATTTGTTGATCAATTGGACAAATTAGTGGTCCTTGATGAAGGATACTTTAACCACAGGAGACCTTGAAACTGTAATCATTTGGTGAAATAAAATTGTAATAGAAACATTAGCTATTCAACTTTTTACAGATTTGATTGATTGATTATCTAATAATTATTTTTTTCTATTTATTTATGATGTTCATAATTATTTAATAGTCGCTTGTTATTTTTATTAGTCATCGATATGAAAATATTGATGATACTTTTAAAAAATATTTCCCATTCTTGAGTTTTTTATTTTCAAATTTCTCAGCTTTATAAAGAGATTGCCTTGAAAATTTAATTATATATTGGGAAAAAAATCTCACATGCCTAATTGATTACCCAATCACTCTATACAATTTTTATTTTTATATTATTGTTTGTTTTTAATTCATTTGATTTATGAAACGTTTTATGAAAATATCTACAATCATAAAATTGAAATTTTTACTACCTCGAAAATTTTTCAAGTTGCTTAAAAGTATTTGTTCTTCAATTTTTCAACTTCCCACCTCTAAAAAGAAAAAAAAGAACGCGAGTTCATTACTCATTTGACAAGGCCACAACTTTTCATAAAAGAAAAGAAAAAAATTTGTCCTTATTCATTTCAAGTAGGCTTGAGGTAGGAGTCATTGAACAAATGCTTGCAATAAACTTTATCATAATTTTTTAGACTCAGAGTTCTGTAAATAATTCATTTCTTCCTCAATTATTTATCCATGCTTAAGGTGTTTTTATTTGTTAAATAGCAATATGATGAAAATAAAAATAAAAATGCCGAAGATGAACAAAAAGTATCAGTGATAAATAGAATGTAAATGGTGTCAGGCAGTGAATTTATCGTTAAGCGATTTCCACCAGCAACCTCTACACCTTATGGTAGATGATGAAGTCATATTCTATACCCTTGGTTCCCTTTTCTTCTCCATAAATTCACTTGGTGAATTAACTTACAGTGAAATCGATTAAGTTCTTGTCATAAGCTTAATATTGTGAATAAATAAATAAAAAAATCACTGATTAATTTAATTAGAGTAAATTATCAGAATGATTAAGAATAAATTTCACTATGAAAAATAACTCGATTGATTGCAGTTGTTTCAACTGTGGTAAATACAAGAGGTATTTATGCATACACGATTGTCGAGAATCTTAAGAAATTGCTTTGACTCCAACTTACGAAATAGCTAAAGCCTTCCAACTAGAGATCTACGATTGACTTTGCAGATCAATCGACGACCGAAGACGACTTTTAAACGGAGTATTTACACGCGAGGCTGCAGTTAAGTCATGGAATCGAACTCTCTACTCGTGCAGTAAAATGTCGCCGTGCATGGTCAGCCCAGATGCATCATTGGTTACGCAAACTGTTTATTTCAAATGTACAGAATGCGTGAACATGGTCCGGAGAAATTTTTGGCTTTAATATTTATGAATCCTTTGCCAGAGACACGAGCCAGTGAAAGGAATAAGAGATAAAGATTTTATTTCCTTGGGACTAGTGAGATGTCATTCTTTAATAACTGACAAAAAACCGCAAACTTACAACAACATTTTCTCGCTTTTATAATTATTACCTCACGTATGTTTATAGTAATTTAAATCTAGAAATGCGCAATAAAAACCTTGGACTTTTGTGTTAAAAAAAAATGATTATGAGAAAGTTGTAAAAAAAAATTGGCAAAAATTAAAATGATATACTTATGCCAGTTAAACCTTTCACATCAGTTAATATTTATTTCTTTCTTTGCCGGTGACTTTGATTAATGTTGTTCATGAAGAATACTTTGGAAATATGCTAATGTTTCTGAATTGATTTATGATAATTTAGCGATCTTAAATATTATTTGAATGGACTAGTATCAAAATAAATTCGTTATTTCACTACCATATAATGTGATATTACACGAGGTTTTTTGTTACAAGACAAAAACAAAAGTATCAGGAAATAAAACAATTTTTTAGCGAAAGTGAAATTATCAGTCGCTACCCTATTTGGTGTTGAATGACTTTAAAAACATTTTGATCAACCGAATAATCTTTTATATTCTTAAAGAACATCTTTTCTACCTTATGGAGTATTTTTAATATCATTTCCAACGCTTTATCAATAATTATTATCATTATTTTAATATACCTGTACATTATCTTAACGATATATACTATTAGTCTTTATCTTTTTCATACCTTCATGAGTATTATCTTTCTCATAAACTGCTGACTTCTCTACCACACAAGAACGATAGAGGTCGTAGGAAAAAGAAGCTCCGGGGGAAATTTTAACGTCGTCGTAAAACGCTGAGCAATTTCCGACTGAGCGATATTCCAAGGGTGACGATAGTGACTTTCATAATACATGCAGATGTGACGACAAATCTTATTATCAGCTTCATAGCAAAAAACCAATAACTTATTACTAATCAGAAAACGTGTTATTAACTTAATAATTGTCGTTAATTTTCTCTTTATATTTTTTACACTCAGGACAACCTTTTTTTTTTTAATTAAAATTTACAAAAAGCTTCTTCTCAAACCCTAACGATGTTAAATAAAAAATTTATTTTAATTTAATTCAATTTTTTTGAGTAATTCATTTGAGATAAATAATGATGAAGTTTGATAAAAAAATTATTGAATTTATTTTTTATCGTATCAAGTAGTTGGCTCATGAATATTCTTATTTGAATAAATTATAAAATATCTAAATTTAAATAGATCTACTTTTTATAATTTCTATTTGCCTAAGTATACTTCTTTTTTCAAGAAAAAATGTCGATTAAATCAATGAAAAATTACTCATGATTAATAAATTTTTTTCAACTTGATTATATACTTCTTTTTATACAAATATAAAGTCATTAAGTCCAATTAAAATGATACAAAAAGTTTTACTTTCTTTTAAAGTAATCTTCTTTACCAGGTCAACATCAACTAGCATTTTTATTTCTTATGAGAACTGGGGGATACTACAGTATCATTAAACTAAAAAAAAAGTGCTACTCTTTAATTTGTTTATGACACGTGATTTATTCAAGTCAACTCGTGATAAAAAATGGTTAAATCATGAGTGATTGAATAAAATATTCACAAGTTCTGAAAGTAGCTATTAGAGTAAATGTATATGATGAAAGTAACTTATACAAGAGACGTTTATTGACAAGGGATACTTAAACTTCACAAAAATGAATTTTTGCCTGATCAGTAGATGAGAAATTCTCATTGATCCTAGCTTGTGCATAGTTAACTAATAATCGTCAATGGTTGATCGCGTGGAGGATCAAGCTATCCTGGAGTAATGAAAGATGGTTGGTGGTTCAGTTAATGACTCTGCGTGCACGCGGAAGAGTAAAGTAATAGTATTGGATCGATTCTCTTCATTCCCTTGACTTTTGCGTGTCTTATAAGACCATGTAAAAATGCGCAAAATAGGTCCCGGTCAGTTTGCCGCTGAGATTCTTCCTGACCACGTGAGAAGAGGGTGCGGTACTTGATGTAGAAGAGTGTAGTGAGAAGAGCAAAGGTTTTATCGACCTTCGGAAGGTTAGGCAAGCTCGCAAGAGACTATCCAGCGTTATTGCGGCGTGCAATATGCTTCCGTGTACTGATCGCTCATTACAATTATTTATGTAATGATAATATTCACCCTGAGGTGCCCTTACCTCGATCGTGATATAATAAATAGAGGAATATGACCTGTACCAAGTATACAATTTCGCTCGCTCGCCAACTCTATACATCCGCCCACTCATGTTGTTTATTTATAGAATAGACTAGCAATTTATGAATTATTCCAAGATAATAAATTATTTGAAGATATTATACAAGTTATAATCATTCGAGGGACTAAATTGTCACACTACTTCATTCGATTCTATACCTCTCTAACAGGTTTGCCACGTCTTATGACTGACAGAGTCATTGGCCGTGCCAGGGACCCTCTCGATAGTGAATCCAGTTTTTAGTTAAGTGACTACCTTTTTCCAGGAAACTTGTAGCAATTCCCTCCTCCTTTTTTTCAAAGACCTTGTTAATTCCACTTTGAGAAAGACAAACATAATCCTCCAGGCGTTATGAGAACAATCGTCGAGTCTCCTCTGCTTTTCTTATTCAACCAAGAGTCACTCCACACAGCAATAGACTGCTCCTCTGAGACACTGTAATCAACAAAGTCATTCATGTATTATTCTTTATTACTGCACATATATTATTTCAGGGAGTGATATTAGTATTTTGCGTTACAGTTTAATTATTAGATGGCAAATATGCACAGAATAGTTGACGGAATGTGAAAGTATAATACAATGTGTGTACTGACATCGTGAAACTTTATTTAAGAACTTCAGGTGTCCTGCACAGTTGCACTAATCTTACGAAACGTTTTTTTTATTGCTTGTAATTTAAATCAATGCTTAAACAATGTAATTTCCATGTCAGTAATAAATTTTTTTTTCATTGTCAGAAGTTTACGCCTTCTTTGACCATTGATTCTGCTTAGTCTTGTGGCGCACTTTCTCTGTCATTCTTCATTTCGTCTAAGGCAATTTGTGCTCGAACGAAACAAAAGGGTGTTAATTTTTACAGCACTAATAACTTTACATGACATGAAGGCTAGAGAAAGTATCAAATTGCCAATCAATTATATTACTTTTTTGCACTTATTTTTATCTCTATTGTGCTAATCAAAAATTCCAAACGTTTAAAAAACAATAAATTTAATTGATTGGTTAATAAATACAATTATTGCTTGATTGTTGATCGGTAAAAATTATGATTAATGAAAGTAGATGTAGATATACTCCACAATGAAAGTAATAATATATAGAAAAAATATTATAGTTAATTTTTTTAGTTTTATTCAATTAAATTAACGTTTTTCTCTTGAATTTAGAAATAAAAATTTAAATTTTTAGAATTAAAGTATTTATTTATACAGTATATTTTATTTTTATGATTAAAAAGCTGAATTAAACTTGAAATCAATTATTCATGATCAAAATTACATTGCGAATGCATATTAAATGGAATATTTCACAGAAAAGATATTGAAATAAAAATATTTTCTTCAACTCAATGAAAAGAAATGCGAAAAAATGATTAAACAGGTTTTCTATTGTATCAATAAACAGAGTAAATAAAGCTATGAATATATTGAGTAATAAAGTCTTCCACAGCAATCTAATTGTTTGAGTTGTCATTTAGAATATTTATGAATAATATGAAGATGGTATAAGTATGCTCAGATAACTGTTTGATCCAGTAGCTCATCTACTAGCGATACATAGTTGCAGAAGTAGTACACCATATGACGCAAGTAAACATATGGCAAACCTGATCAAGGTGTATGTCTTATCTATACTTAACCGCGTTTCTTTTCTTTTCAATAGTGGATTTTTCTATTTTTCCATCATTGACACGAGTTAAGATAAAAATATATTGGAATACTTTGTCAAAATAAGAGATAAAATGGTTAGAAAAAAAATCTGAGAAAAAAGTATGACAAGGCAAAAGACTGTTTGCCTGACGTACGTATGTTTGTTGGATAAAAAGACAGTGGATGTAGTTTATTCGAGCACATAGGTGGGGATGTTGAGAGGAAGTCCCGCATCGTGACTGTTCACTCGCTTTAGTCTTACGATCTCGTTCGAAGTGTCGGGACGTCCAACGTCTGTTGTTGGAGTAATACAGTATTTTAGTTATCATTTTGACAGTTACCATAATATTTTTGATATTTTTTTCAATTAGTGTTCATTTGTAATAAAAGTTAGAGAGAAAAAAAAAACGATTTTACCATAAAATTAATTAGAGTAATAAATTTAAATGTGATTTAAATATTTTTATTTTTTGTACGTACAATTAATTTGTCATCAAGACCCTGAAGAACTGGATCTACTAGTGGAAGATTTTATAAAACTGTCAACATAAAAAAATGACAAGATGTAAGATTTAATTATTATTAATGATATGATATTTTCAATTAGATGAAAAATTAATGACGTGATTGAGTATTATTTAATTGAGAGTTTTATCTAACAATACATTTTAACTGGTTTGACAAGTACAATCAATAATGATGAAATTATTCAAAATGAATTTTTATTATAAGAACAATGAGTGTTTATTACTCGTATCTTTTATATATAATCCACTACTACTTTATACTATTCTGAGTCTTTATAAAACTGGATTTACTTTGAAAGAATAACAAAAAAAAGTTACTGATGCGTGAAATTTAATTATTACTGAAGATTTTCAATTCTACAGCAAACAAATGATGTAATTTATAATTACGGGTTTGATTTAATGTAATAATTCGATTGTTGTGACGAGTAAGCATCCGGTTTACGATTAGTCACGGTCAATTGCATTTCACGATCCGAGTGTTGTCAACGAGATCAAGATCCGCATTGCTGCAGAAAGGGAAGATGATTAATCATATGTCGTTGACTAGGTAGACTTGAACTTTCAAATAAGTAAAATGACATGGTCAGTTATGCGTATAGTTAATCGTTGGTAATGTCACGAATGGATGCATCGTAATCTCATTGAATGTTGATTGAATCTACTAAATGGTACACAGAAATATCCAGGAGGTCTGACAGTTGAAACGTCCAATGAGTTGATAAAAAAACAGTTAATTTATGCTGATCAGTTGGTGCAAATAAATGAACGGTTTATTCTGATTTAAAAGGAATAAAACATCATTTATTCAGTTCATGAACACTAGTGGCGATGTTGCGGTATGCCACGTGCTAATCACCATCATAAATTCATCATAATCATCATCCAACGTCTAGAGTCGCAAACATAATCACCGTTAACTGAAGCACGCATTGATTCTTTATACTGTTAGATATTCTTCTAAGCTAGAATTATCGTTTCTCTTTTTCTAAACGCACCCATACATCATTTTGTGTCCTTATCCTACAATTCAGTAACCTCTTCTTTCTTTCTTCAGCTTCAGAAATACCCTGAACACTTTTTTCCATGAGTAATGAACCTTTTTAAGCTATTGAACTCTAACCATTCATTCAGCATACATAATTTTCAGCAAACAGATGTTCTACTTCAATCCCTAACAAGCTATGATTATATATTTAATGCGATGAAAGCGTAACAGAATCTTCTAAATGAATTTTTTGTCATGATCATTCAAACGTCAAGATCATCTCAATTTTTATTTTTTAATTTTTTTCCTACTTCAAAATGTTATTTAACACTGAATGAAATGTTACCGAGCCTTTCTTCTTCATTTCAGATTGTAACTGGACAGCTTGAACTAGGATTAAAGACTAAATCTAAGCCAACGACAAAGAAAAAAAGTGCTGTGAATAATAAATGTTTAACATGTGGAAGTAAATCTTGATATAAAATCCAAGTGAATAGAATAGAAGTGTCTTAATACCTTGAAGAATTTTTTAAGAAGAAAATCAATATGTCATCAAGTGGTGAATTCTCCACGCTTTCAAGCGGTGAAGCTACTGGGACTGGTGATGACTCGTTACCAAGTTCTCGAGAAGCTACAGCAGAAGCAGCCAGTTCAAGTAGTGGATTTTTACCAATTCGAGAATTCTTGGATAGGTTTTCATTACCAAGAGTTGTCAGAGTAGAAGGTGGTGGTGGAAGACCCATTCTTTTGTATAAACAGCAGCAGAGATCTCTTAGGATTACTGCAACACTCCTGATGCATCGTTATCGACATGACATTAAAGTAGGACCGGAAATTGTAATCCCTGAAGGATACCCTGGTAAGTAGTTCAACCTGTTATCTTATTTATTATCATATTTATCTCAGTTCTAACACATCTGATGAAATATTTAGATAATAATGACATAAGTAATCTATTTCTACATCTTACACTTTGAAAAAGGTAAAGAAAACATCACAATCTCATTCATTGATTACCTATTGATGTCCACACACCATTAGTGGTTATTGAATATCAACTTGATTTCTTTATGAAGAAATATTAACTAACTTGTTGGAGATTATTGAGCCGAGAAATGGTCAATTACTGAAACATTTGTCAAATAGTTCTCATCGCTGACCTTTATCGTTTGACCTACGGAAATCCACACAAGCTATATCTTGCGTACTATTTCGCCGCGGGAGATCATTCGATGTGCAAGCTATACCGGTATCATAACAGGGAATAAATTACAGTAAATTATTGGAATACGGTTGCAGGGTCACGGGGCGAGGTTGGGGTGTTGTAAAAAGTAACGATAAATAGGAAATATACGATAGCAAGTGCAAGAGCCCACGCTATATGGACCCCAAGTGAGTACTACATGGCGGGAATGAGCACGCACACCAACATTCCGATCATCCCAACGACTTTTTGTAGAAGCATCGATCACGTCTAACTCTGATGATCGATCGCACACAGTAAATCCTATCACTTATTCCAATCTGCCGCTTGTTCTATCGCTATTCTACTAGGTTCGTTCGCGTAACACGGCTTTTCCCAACAAGTCGATCGCGATTCTTCTTTTGACGTTCGGTAAATAATTCTCGCGGTTTCAGTTTTATTTATACTCTTCAATACCAGTATAAATCACCTGCAACTTGGAAATTCTTTGTGATTTTCACTGATTATCTCATTATTTTCTATCGCAAGAAATAATAATTGAATGTTAGGTGAAGAGAAAAAAAGAAATATCATTGTATTTTTTCTTAATTATAAAAAAAAATTGAGAAATCAGTTGAATGTTAATATCTGATTGTGATGGATTGCAGATACATTAATTTAAGGTAAAATATTTGCAATGTGATTCTCAATAGTGAGAAATTACTGAAGAAATCATTTTCATGATGCCTAGAATTTCATTCATTTCTCTCAGTGAAAATGAATCAGTTGCAATTTCGAAATCGTTGGCCGTTCAAACAGATCTGAAGATTGTTTTTTTTTTTTATGTATAAGATATGATAAGTTTGATGAGAAATTTTTGATGTGGAGCAGAACAAGCAACGTAAACATGGAGAAGAAAATAAGTCGTGATATTAATTGACTGGAATTTTCTCTTTCAAGAGAATTTTCTTTGATTCAATTAAGTCTGACGACACGAACATGTGTTAAGACTCCTTTGTATGAATGTATTTAATCGTTAAAGACTCACCATACATTTGTATAGTTGTCTAGATCATTCATGAAGTATTTGTAGTGGACATCGAGTGATTTAGACTAGGTTCAATGTAGAAAGAAAGTAATAGATAGCTATAAGAGGTGATACTGACGGGTTAACAATGAAGTCTGAATACTATGCCTTCAAGTAAGACTTACTTGCTGCATGAACAATTACTTTCAACAAGGAATGCGGATAAAAATGCTAGATATACCGAGCTAGTAATTTGTTCATTAAACATATCTTATGAAATTTTTTCCTTCACTCCAAAAGACAATTGGATGATTTTTATGACCTTTTCGTTTTGCTAAAGATAATTTCATAAAAGAAAATACACCAAGATTTGCTTTCTTGATTAGACCAAAGCCGCCTTAACGCCTTAACTTCGAGACAAAGATTATTTGCTTATTATTAGGACCAGAAAAATATCATTTTTTATTGAAATTTTGTTAGACAGGATGAATCAGACCTATAATTCTTGCTTGTTTGAATTGATTTGACTAAATATTTTTTACTTGATAGTAAATTTATGAGCTGTGGGTTTATTTTTCATTGAATAACGGACAGAAAATACCGCCAATCAATTGCATCACTTATAGCATTGTTTTTTCTGGTTAGATAATTGCCTGACACACGTTTGAAAATGTTAGATTATCTGTGGCTATTATTCAGCTTGTTTGTTGGTAATTGAATGATTAGAGAGTTGTCACATACTTTTAGACAAGGTGCCGGTTTCAAAAGACTAGTTTTAATAAAAATTGGAGATTTATCATTAACCTTTTCAAACACAATGTGATAAAAAATTGTTTATTTTCGATAAGCTTTTTTATTAGAGATATCTAATGAATCTATTGACGCTCAAAAAAAAATTCTTTATTGGTAAATCTACGATAATTTATTCAGAGTATCCAATGTTAAATCATCTATTCTATCGTTTTAATGGATTTTTTTTAATGATAATTGGCTATTGATATTGGTATAGCATAATCATTTTTATTCTTTTATCTCGAAATTTTGTTATTCAAAATATTGATGACTATTAACAAATTAAATAACAATAAAAAAGCATCAATTTATTTGATGATGTGAAGAATAATATTTTACGATGCCAAAAATTTTGAGATGATGAATACCAATTATTTACCAGTAATGTCGTAAGAAAATTACTGACGTTTAAAAAAACTCATATAACTGTAAGCTGAACAGTTTTTATCTACACGAGACCTTCAAGCAGTTTAATCATAAATAATAACTATCTGGAGTTAAAATTTTTATTGAATAATAAAAATTAATAACAGCTTCTTATTATTCATATGTTTTGAAATTTATTATTACCTTTGTTCAAATGTAAACCTAGATTCAATGCTTAATATCACTACTGACTTAGAAATCGTTAGGTTGATGAAAAAAAATATCGTCTCTAATGATTGACTATTCTTAGGTAAAGAAAAAATTTTTATTTGTGATGTAGACAAAGTATCGTGTGGAAAGCTGTCTAAAAAAGCATTTAAGGTGCATCATAATGGTAAGACTAAATGCAGGATGTGCAACACAAATAATAGTATATCCAGTATAAGTAAATAAATGTGAAAAGGTGATTCACCTTCATGGTGAAACTGACAGGTAGAAATGACTGAGCATTAGGTCTATAAATAGTGAAGTAAAGTACGAGTTAACCTAGTCAAGCGTGTCTTGCATTATAAACTAATAACCTCCTGATGCTCTCGCAATGCCACGCGTTGCAACGAACTGCTCAAGAGCTTCTCCCGCCCATTTAAGAACACGTATATCTCTGGCAGAGTGCATCGGACACGAAACTTTTCAGATTTACCCCTCGCTCTCGAGACGACATAACAACGGGTTAGCACGCCGTACATTATGTGGTGTGGTCAAGTGGTAGGTGGTCAGTGACATACGACTGAGGATAATATTCCAATCGTATTAGCATAAAGCTCATGATACTTTTGAATGAAGAGGAATAAATTATACGAATACGATCTCTCGTACACTTACCAGTAATGCGTAGGTTGAAATTACGTTTCCTTATGCTGCAATTGTGTGTCATATATTTTCAAAGCTCCAAGCAAATCAGTAGATCCCAATCCAAATGATATCGATGTTAAACAGCGATGAAACTCCTTTCACAATCACAGTATTCACAATAGCTTTCTAACGAAGTTGTTTAGTTGTTTGCCATTTAAGTCAGATTAAATAATAGCACCTATAAAAACAAAAAAATTTATATATATAATTATATCCTCAATATATATTTAAAATAGTTTCATAAAATGGTGGAAATATTACTAAATGAGTTCATTTAATTGGTGCTAATGATCATGAATACTTGGATGATTTTTTTGTGTAATTGAGGATACAAAAATTTTTTTTCAACGGTTTGATCGTTAAATTAAGCTTATAGTTGGTTTATTACGGATGGCTAAGAGCTGTTGGGATAATTCAGGATATCACTGTAATTTAATTTATTTAAATTCATTACCTGTATCTTTATCTTGAGCGGGGAGATTGAACGTACATGAAAGAACAGTGTGACGTAGATATTCTTTAACAGAAAGTTCTTAGTGCAAGATAAAACTAAATCCCCGCCGCGAACGTCCTGATCGTAAACGATAAGAACGTGATCTCTCGCGGTAACTTGGCCGCATCACCAACGCTTGATTTCAGCCTGGATTCTCCTGGTAAAAATGTGGTTAATTGCAGGCATCGCACGTACCCTTCTTGCTTTTCTCCCTTTTGCCTTCTTTTTTGCTCTTTTAGTCTCGTCTTATTTTTTGTGTTCTTCTTTTCTCTTTTTCAGTTTCATTCTCGAACACGAAAAGATCGGATCTTTCTCTTTTCTTCGACCAGCACATGATAAATTCCACGACAGAAAATTCTTCGCGCGTGTGTCGTAAAAAATACAGTTTGTCCTCCTTTAAGCAGTTCAGTGACTCCAAACGAACGATAATGAGACTCTAGATAGTTTTAAGTATTTCTTTTTTTCATCGCAATCCTTTTACCACCCGCTTTGTATGAACTTGCTGTGTTATCATTTTACAGGTCTCTCTAGCGAGTGGTCTATCAGCTTTTATTACGCCGACTTTCTGTGATATAGAAAAAAACTTATTAGTCTGATATAGTCATGGAGCTAATGAAGTTATTGAATTTAATTATGCCATGGAATATGGATTGTGATTTTTAATTATTCCAGTCATTTCAGATAGTTTCATTAGTGATATTAAAATTTTTATATTTTATATTGAATCGATTTTGCTTCATATATTCATTATCAGATTGTGTAAAGTAATAGTTTTATATAAAATGTCAAAAGAATTTAATTAATCTGATAAGCTTAAATTAAAATATAAACTTGATGGATATTATTTTCATTTTTTAAATAATCTTGAATACCATATCGTTAATTTATTTCCAATCAATTCTACAAGGTAATAAATAAAAAATTCTCTTTGATATATTTATCAATTTTCTTTCTTCAGTTTATAACTCGTAAAAAAAATTTTATCAAAAAATAAATCAATATTTTTTTTTATGATGCAATACTAACTGTAATTTTTATTTTAAAACTTTTTTTTTTCCTTAAAAATTGAAAACAAACGGTTTATTTATCTGCATCATAAAAAATGAAGAGAGAATTTAAATGCAATGTGATACTCTTCCAGAGTATCGTGGGTGAAAATAAAAGAAGTCAAGGAGCATTTGCTTTGCATAGAAAAGCGGAAGTAGAATCTTCCAACTTTTCTCAGTGCATAACATAGTGATTTACAGCCAGAAAGGCTCCATATTTTAGAATGAGCCTGGGAGGCAGGTAAGCTGGTGCAGTTAGTAAATGCCAGAAGAAAAGAGAATAAGCATAGAAGAAAAAGTCTAAATATATATCATAAGGTGGAGTCGACAGACGAATCTTAATGCCCCCGCACTCTCGATTCTCTTAACTTGTAGACTTGCTGGCTCTCGCGCCTCCGGATTTGCATAAATCGTCAGAAAGGTGCGCGCAGGAGGCGCGAAATCGAAAGTTCAGGCTTCGTTGCGTCAAGTAACTTAACACACTTGCAAGTGTTCACGTTTCTCTGATGCATCCACGTAACGTCCGCCTTTACGACCTTCTGCAGTCGCGGGAATTCATTTCTTCGGGCTCTCTTGAACACTTGAACGATACGTATACGATATACAAGAGAAATATAATCCTCCTGCAATAAATACTTGGATAAATAAAACGGAAGAGCTGTCAACTTATTTCTTATCCCTTTATTTCTTTACGATTTATGAACAATTTACTTCCGAGAGCATCAAGAAAATATTCCCGCTCAAGTATCAGAGGCAGAAGTTCGAAGAACGACAGCCATTATCTCCGGGAAATCAAACGTCAAGATCGTTTCGTTACGGCTTTTATTCGCGAATACTCTTTGCACGTGACGCGTAAGATCGTAAATGGTTTATCATTCTTACCAGCATCAGGAACTTCGTCACATGTCTTTCTATATCTACCTACATGTGTATGAGCAGCATAAAAGAGAAACGAAGGAAGTCTTGCGTAGTCAGACAGATACACTGTGGCATGCATTGACCATCAAGACGTGTGGAACGTATCGATCTATCGAAGGTCATACATTCATATACGAGCCAGAGAACTCACCAGCGATGCAAGAGCACGAGGACTTTTTTGTCTCTCTAGCTTGAAGGTCCGCAGGTTACGCGAGTTGGCTCTTCTTTTTATTCACTTTGTCTTCTTTCTTCTCCTTTTTTCTCATTCTTGATCACAAGTATTTTCATCGATACTTTTTTCTTGAATTATTGAGTTTAATTGAGGTACTTTGTTCTGTAAAAACAAATGAAATTTTTATTTAGCTATAATTTTTAATTTTTCTTAGAACTCTTTTCACTTTCTATTCTAGGAGTTTATTTATTTTAGCTGTTAATTAACATTAGCTAATAGTTTATGTTGGTTTAGGATTTTTAGAGGCTGATCGTTGATGAAAAAAATCAAAAGTATCTGTACTTACATGGAAGTCGAGCTCGAAATTTTTTTGGAGTACCAACGTCTTTTTAGAGCTGTTGAAGTATTTTTTAAAATTATTAAAATGAGTGAATAGAAATAAATAGAATCATAAACGATTTTTGATTTTTTTTTGTTAAAGAATCAATTTACATTAAATGTGATTGAAGATTGCGTGAAGAATCTTGATAAATAATAAATATCATAAAGTCATTCTTCTGAAGATGCGAATGATCTTTCTGTTGAGTTATTTAGTACATTCATTATTCACTTTGAAGCTTATCCAAGTGTGTTAGTCAACCAGTGGAAATAATTCTAAAAATAAATACAATGAAATGAATAAAATCAATAAACATGTAATTGAATATTTTTTCGATACATACCTTCAAGATGTGATCAAATAAATTGCATAAAAGAAAACTTTGAGCAAAAACACGAATTAATTGAGTGGAATAGTCAGGGATTGTTTAAAGCAAAAAATTATAATCACGACGTTTAACTCAGCTTTTAAATCAAGCAACTTTCCTCAGATGTTGACGACTGAAACAAATTTTTATCTAAGTTTTATTCTACAGAGTAATTAGTTTTAATTTTATCATTAAAATAAATTATTTAATTTCATCATTATTTTTAAGAAGCTGTAAGGTTTGTTTTTTTTTTCGTTACAAAAAAAAATATTTCTCATTGATTAGTTACCCTTTTGTTCATTCCGTCGTCTCTGTAGGATAGTCTTTTCAACATCGAAATAACCTTGACAGTTGCGGCAATTCATTAGTCCTTTTTTCCTGCATTGACTTTGCTTGATTTTTTCTCCTCTCTTTCTTCTCATCCCTGTGCTCACGCGCGAGTGAAATTTTTCCACGAATCTCCTGGTGCTGTATAGCCTCTATAGCTTGACGTCGTCGGCGTTCCTTTGTGTCGATGTCCCAACACGTTTTCATCGTCTTCGCAGGTTGGCACGCAGCAGCGTCTTTCCCTTGAAACGATCGTCTGGTGCATCATCAAATCATGTATAGAAAAAACATTCTCAAAAACGTACTAACATTAATTTATGTGAAGTGCAACGCCTTGGTCGAGAGAGGGTTGATGAGTCGTTGAATGTCGAAGCTTGAGGCCTACCAGTAGATCTCACTGAGTGCCATCACGTATTTCTACGTGCTTATAGGCATGTAGTTCTCTTCTCTCTGCACTCTTATATTCCTATGGGTTGCGTGTATACTGCACTGACAAACTTGTATAGTATATATCTGCTTTGGTCAAAGCTCAAAGAAGTGGATGTCCTTCTTGAAGAAGTAAATTCCATTGTCTCTTTAGGTCAATCAATCGTGCCAGCTCTTAAAACATTTTACTTAATTCTTACTACTCTATATTGCTGACATCATGCCCAAATTGGTAAATATATGACTACTAAAAACGTACAGTGGAGAAACATTTTTATAGCTTGCAGAAATTCTTTTTTGCAAGCCCAAGCTGATTCTAGTGCTACAAAAATGGTCAGCTTTACTAATAAGGAATTTTTTTTTTTTAGAAAAAATTTTAATTCAATATTACATTTATTGTTGCAGTTAATTTGCTATTAATAACTATTCTTTCAGAAGGATATATTTTTTTTAGTAGAAATAGTTTAAGTTTGCTAAAAATAAATCAAATCTAAATGAATTAAATTTTTGTTTACATAAAAGTAAAAAATCTCCAACAAATTGGTATTTAATGAATACAAATATCAGTACATTAATTAACTCTAAAATTAATTAACCCTTGGTAATAAACAAAACTTCTGAAAAAATTTTCAAGTGCAGCGCAAATATATAAACGATCCCAATCGATCATGTACGTATTTAATGAAACTTTACATTGAAATTAGTTAATGTAAATACGTTACTGATTAGCATCTCCACTCCCATCCTATTTATTCTCGAGACACACCTCGTGTAGTAAATATCTCTGATTAATATAAACATGTCAGTACATCTTACTAGGTCAATTAAACCAACAAACCTGATTACACGTACGATATTCTCCATAACTCACAAATACCGTGCATAGTTTGAATCTAACATATGAAACCAGTTGGCATATTAAGAAAGTACGCAAAAAACTTATGACACCTTATCTTCCAAGTTCCCACGAATATTTCCTCTAGGAGATTAGCTTCGTTAGCCCATTGACCGTCATGTGTGCCGTGATCCAGAGAGTTTGCGACCGCAAGAGGTCATTCCACTATATTCCTTAAATGAATTACGATGTCGAACATACTGAGGTGCGGCTTCATACCAGTTCTTACTCCATTTGGAGTTAAAACACAAGAGCTGATTAATCAAGAGCATTTGAGAACATTTTATAAAATGAATGAAGCTAAAATACTTGCTTTTATCAAGCACTTCTTCCGTCAAATGCACTTACCATGTCAGCAGTACTCTTCTGCACTAATTAAATGGAATATTAATGCAAGTGAAATAAATATCGAGGCTTGAAGAAGACGCATCAAGCGTCACGTTGATCGTCTAATTCTCACGCTGCAGCCGGATAATTAGTCCCTGACGCTGCATATCGAGAGTGAATCCTAGCGTGGTAGGTCGTCATTGGCAATCGTGAGAGTGATATGTAAATTAGAAAAGAAAGAGATAGTATCCTCAAATGGTTCTTCTACCAAGACGAGACATTGAGTAGAGTCTCATTGGCATTCTCATCGGCATTAAGGGATTGTCTGTCTCTTTAAAAGATGTAGGATCGTTAAATTTACACTCCACCCATCTTCTTATCCTCAACAGTCTGGCAGTTGCAAAAGTCGTTTTGTAGACGGTACACCTGCATCCTGTTTACATCTGATTTATCTGTAGATTTTGATACATTTTTTTAATACTGTTGCTTTTGTTTATTGTTCGTGATTCTCACAAACTCGCAATCACGACTTCGTTTGAGTCTTCTGCTTCTACTTCTTTTGATCCTTCTTGTATACACTACAGCTGAATTCAAACATTGTTACCAATTGATTTTATGCCTTCATGCCAATCGAGTGATCACGTTTAAACTGTAATTTCAGGATTATTCTTCCATAACGGACTAGTTCTTTCTTTCTTATAGGGTATTGGTTGGTAGGTAGGTACATAGATAGATAGAAACATGGCGTGCATACTTGGTGTTCTAACTCAACCCGCGGGATCTCTTCAGATTCTCAAGAATTAGTCTCTCGTGTTCTCGATCCAGCGCCACGAATGTTGCTGAGTCGTGCGGCATTAGTTTCTCTGGAGGCACGAAGAGGAGACGAGGGACCTAAGAAGAGAAAAACAGAAATTGCCATCGCATGCCTGGACATTCGCGTCTATAACTGCCACGTTTTGCTGAAAGAAAAATTTACAAGGTATATCGTAGTGATCCCAGGATAATCCTCACGTAAGATCCGCGAGTATTTGTCAGAGATGTAAATATCCGGGAGGACCTGAGAGCATTAAACGTACATTCACGTTTGCCGACAAATTGCCCGCATGAACTAGAATAATTAGCATTGCGAGCGGCTGCCTGTGGGCTTTGCTGCAGCTCGAGGTATATTGCTACGTTGTGATGTAGACAGTCCAGTTGCAAGAGCTATAAACAGAGATAGAGACACCTCAATGCCGTGTAGGTATTCTACACTCTTGAAAAGTTGAACACAAACTCGCCCAAGATCCTTACTCTCTTCTTTGCCCTGTGCTTTTTCCATTTTATACTGCGCGCTCTCATTTCCTCTTCCCTCCTGAAAGAAAACATAATGTGCTAGCAAGACGCTGCCACGTTTAATCAACCTGCTGACTTGATGTGCCAGCTTCAGCCTTGTCTGCTTAGGAGTGTAATTTAATACTCACCTTTATTGTACAAACTGACACTGCCATTCATATTTATACAATTTATGGGCATACCCAACATTGTATCCTCCTAATTATTTATCCCACTATTTGATTTATTTACGTCAAATTAATAATATTTTTAACTGAGATTATTAATTTAGAAAAATCATTCTCCAACAACTCTCAATGGCTTAAAGGTCAGTCAAGAGTTGCTGGAGGGTAGATGTAGACAATTTTCTTTGAAAAAAAATAAATAAATTTTCTGACAATCTTTAATGACCTTCATCTTATTGTTTTCTAAATTTCTGTTAGTTTTTTTCAGCATATTATTTTTACCACCAAAGTAAAATGACTGGCGTCTAGAAGCTTGAGTAACACGAAACTCTATACTTCACGATCGAAAATTCCGAAGCATCATTTGTTCTTGATCCGGTAATCCAAAGAGCAGGAGTTTACTCGCGGATTTTATTTCACGGCCGGCACGTGCCTTACGCGCGTGCACGCCTACAGCCGGAAATCGATCAATTGCTTGGTGGGTGAAACGCAAAAGCGCTTGAGCAATGCTAATTTACGCCAGTCACGCCCTGGGGAACCCTTGGAAAAAGGGAGTGGCTCACATATGATAATTATTATTCACGAATCTTTAACTTCATGATATACACCTATAGATATATACATGCTACTTGATCGTTTCATGTTGATTTCAAATTACAAATCACTAATCAATTATACCGCAGCGAAATATCTAGAAAGCGTGTCGTCTACACTCGAGTATCTGGTCATTTTTTAATTCCTTCACTTATACATTCAGCATAGCAGAGCATCAATAGACCTAGAGTTTGTCTGAAGCTTAACTTCTTGAAGAATAATAAGAATCCTTGGGTGCACATTTGCTTTTCAATGTTTAAAACATACACTCAAGTAGAGGCTTACTCTCTTAAAATATCAACTCTGTGTTACGATAGTGCGCCGTGTTTATGTTAATTTCTTCTTTACGAATAGCTACGTTACGACCAACTTCCATTGTACCCACTCAAGCCTGTCGTCCACTTTTAATTTCTCATCTTTGTCGACAATAATCTGACTTATTTGCTCCGTCTTACTCCCACATGCATGCTAATAATTACCTTCGTGAAGCTGGAGAAATCGAAACCTTTTTGTTAAGTTGTTGGGTTCATTAAAGTGGCAATGATCTACGTGTTACAAGTCACTCAGTAATATGCTCCTGTGAGTGAATATAATAACGACTACAAGCATGAAGACGCTAGAGCTATTGCAGGGCTTCAGTGAAGAAGAACCAAGCACGACAGATCCGCTGAAGATCTTATCAACTTATCGATAGGGAAATCAGATGTTTTATTTCATTGCTTGGAAAGGAAAGAGATATTTATTCTCATCAACCGAACATGTTAATTAATCAGGATAATAAAAAATGACAAGTCTCTTTGTGGAGATGGAAAACAGTTGGAAGCTGAACTTGGTTTTTATCAAATTGAATATATTTTTATGAAATATAATTTGTTACTATGAATGTTGGGGGAAATTTATATCTCAGTCCTATAAAATTTATTATCAAGAATAATAAATTTTCAAAGTTATCTAAAAAGTGTGCTATTTATATTACCGATTCATTGCTTTAGTACTGAAATCAGTAATAAAATTTGTCATATTTTACGACAAAATCTACTACAAACTTCCTTTAGAAAATATTAGCGATGCAGTAAAATTAGACATCTCCCGTTATGGAATCTTATAAAAGTAATATCTATAATAATAATGATAATAAGAATAATAGCAATAATAATATTTATTTAGCGGCCGAGTTAATGGGTAGATATATAACTTTACGGTGTATCTGTTTTTAACTTGGTGGTGTTTAAATGCGTATATAGAATTTAGTGGTCTAAGGTAGCCGTAAATCTCAAGTAACGTTTAACTCGAAGACTGCTATGTAAATAACAGTTATTATAGATATATTAGTGAGAGAATTTAATATGTTGCAATGACTTTGTGAATTTTTTACAGACTATTTCAAGAGCATGTTGTTAAAAGTAACAAAAAATGATGACCAGCGAGTAAACAGAAAAAATTTTAATGTCGTGTAAGACGATCAACTTTGAACGAGTCCGGTAGTAGTCTGGACTACACAACCCTGTGGGCAAGATAGCTAAGTGATCACCGACTAGATCACGTAATCTTGCTAATCGCTTCCGGTATCGTTGGCTCTTTAAACGCTTCTAGTATGACCCTAAGTAGTTCCCGGACTCGTGTAAGCCATGAACGGAGTGAATAAACTTCAGCTACTGCGTCGTAAGTTGCACCTACCTGCGTACAGCAATTGCTGCAGCAGCTACTTGGTAGGTAGTTCGATTAGGTGTTTAGCCGATTCACTTAATGAGATTCACCATTACAATTTGACGAATCGGCTTTTAACAAACACGTTGTAATTTCCTAAAGTACCCTTATGTTAGCAATAATGACTCATAAAATGCAGAGAAATGTTGCGGATTTTTGTTCGGTTGAAAAAAAAACCTAAGAGTCTATGTTCTAAAGTACAGAACACCACCGCAGGATAGGTTGATGTAAAATAGTTTCAACGGAGTGTTTCAAGAAGCCTGGAGGAAAATTCCAGGATGCTACTCATGACACCTGGCCGGGTGGGAGCAATATTACAGGGTCATCGGGAGGTCTTGGCTTGCAGCAACAGCACGGAGGGAGACTCGTAGTCCTTCGGAGCTAACCAGTCACGAGGACTCTTCTAGATCCTGCTATTGTATAGTTCTCAACTCAGCTCCTAACACGTTTCTGTCCTCTGGCTCGCATTCCTATTGAATCTGAGCAAACTACACCAGTTTACTGCATTTATTTTTTAAAGGTTACATACCAACAGCTGTTAAGAAAATTTATGATTTTAGAGTATTTTATTCGTTTTTTGATCGTAATTTTATCGATAGAATTTAGCACATACGTTGTTGCAGCATCTTTTTATTGTTGGAATGGAAATACCTGATGTTTTAAGAGCATTGAAAAAATAATTTACGAGAGATAAATTTTATTGAATGCTATCAAGATTTGTTGATAATCAATAGGATTTATTTTTAATTTGATGATTTCTTAAATAAGAATAGTCTTAGATGTATGTCTAGGTCTCATTGTGGGAGGCCAACGTAATAGAAACAAGATTAAAATTAAAGATTACCATACTCTGATGATTAGATGGATAAGAATAATATGTAATTTATGAGTAGGTAGAATTGATATAATATTGGCGTTGAATCACATGTTTCAAATACTCATTAAAATATTCGATTATCCGGAAGAAATGGAGAGTGGTGGAACGTGAGTCGACCACGCGATACAAGGTCAGCGATACTGGTAAGCTTGGCGAGGAGAAAGTATTCAACTTATTTCTCGACATCGTTCGACTTTCAGCTTGTCGTAGACTGTCGAAGAAATCATTGTATTGTATTATATCATGCCTACATAATGCTCGAAGCAATCAAAGCAAGAATGATCTTTTCCAGTAGATTAAAAAGGAAGATTGACGCGTGAATATTTAGTTTGATAGATTATTAAAAAGTGATACTTGAGTAATTGTAATTAACGGCTATGAAAAAAAGTCATTAATTATTTAGCTCTTGTGCTGTGTATAATAAACTGTGGAAATATGGTCTTATCACTGTCTATCAATCATCAACACTCGAGTGACGAAAGGGTTGCCTACGAGGTGTCGAGCGATTAATAGCATAGTAGATTATTGCAAAACTCGATGATCTCACTCGTTCTCATTCCAATAATGGTATTGCATTCCTCGTTGGTTCAAAGGATCATAGCAGGAAGATTGCAAGTTATATCTAAGCGTCTAGGAGGTCAATGGGTTAACTAGGAAGCTGGTTTCCAAGCTGTTTCGAGTTTCAAACACTCACCGATTGCGCTCACGCAGCAGATCGTAATTACTTGACGAACTTACACGTTCTCGGGGGTTATGCAATCACGTGCGTGCGTTCAGACTCGCGTATCTCGTAATGCCTACGTCGAGAATATGCTTCATAGTCAGCCACGCCTAGAGAAGGTTTTCAAAATGACTTGAGATGAGACATTAAAATCATTTATCGTTTTAAACATAAACAAAATCATTTTTAACGCGTCAGTAATTTTCATACTCATCTATCTTGATTGTATGTCATAAATTTTTCGTCACGACCCTCTTTCACTTCATTATTACCACGTGCATCTATTGCTATTTCTAGTGAAACTCATTCCCTATTAGCATTTATTGTCTCGAAATTTTTTTTACATTTCACAAACACAGTCTTTGCGTCAGGGATTATTTTTTCTTTGTTTGCTACTTAATTGTGTAACGGAGCAAGCGTACTCGCGGGTTCCTAAACCCACTGGAATAGAACTAACTGGTAAGTGTGTTCACGGAAGCCTCGCATTTCGCGTGGGTAGTATCTGATTCACGATCATGTGCCATTGTTGTGTATCTCCTATGCTTGCCCTAATCGGACGAGAGTCGCGCGGAGGCGAACCACAAGGATCTGCGTCTAAATAAAATTACCTGAGTGTTTGTACTTTGTTCCTCTTGGTGTACAAAATTATATTGATTTTTTTTCCATTGCCAATTAGTTGGTCTGACGAAAGAAAAATTCATATCCCTTGAAAAATTATTTTCCATTTATTATTATTTTTTTTCTGCTTTCGAGACATCAATTTCACGAGGCTTATAATAAATGAGCTTGTTGAAAAAAATTATTTCAACTTCTTTATGAATTATTTATCGACTAATCATTCAGATAAAATGAAACAAAGCATGAATGATTTGTCAAAATGATAAATTCTAACAGAAATTTGAATTTATAATTAAATTATAAATCGTTTAGCATGGATTTATGATTTTGATAAACTATTATTCATAAAGAATAATAATACATTAATATAATCTCTGCAAATCTTTCCAGTAATTTATTTAATATGCTATCTAGATAAAAGAAAATTTCAATCATTACATAAAATGTATAAGGAATAAAATAAAAATAATGTTACATACTAGTCACCATGGTTGCAACGTAACACATAAAAATCTTAGAAAAACATAAATAAACAGCAATGGAAACTAGTAATCTATTAAAAGACAAATATTTCAAGTAGAATTGCATAACGAAAACTACGTAGCAGCATTCCAGACATTTATTTAATCGATTGGAAATTTGCCATCTTCAATTTATATGCGAAGAATCTGGTTAGAAGTCACCTTGACGGTGAGAAGAGAGTGTAGGTATTGTTGGAGTGAACGAATTTAGTTGATCTGTAGAAAAGACTGTTGAGACTCTTATTGCAAGTATCGAAGAAGGTGTTTCATGCCAGTCTTGTCGCGTTGCGATCGACTATTCTACACAGACATGACAAGAGGGCGGATGACAGTCAACGATCAGAGGAGAGGACAACGAAGCTGCATACGTAGAAAACCTACATGTCAGTAATGTCGAACGCCTCGTTTGATCTTTCACTGGTACGGGTGGCGGCATGCTTTCGTATATAGCAGCTGCACTGACGACGTAGCTAAAGATCTAGAGAGGCTTCTGAGAGGATTCACGTTGATCTTTGATACTCACGACAGCCCGCGCTTGAGTTCCTTACCAGAGGAATGAAACTTACTAGACAACGTCTCTGATGTCCAGCAGACCAACAAGCAATGATCGATCATGTTTAATTCCATCATCATTTTTTCTTTTCTACAAGGGGGAAAATTTATTTAAAATTATTATTCCTTCAGGTTCGTTGTTCTAACACTTTTTCAGTAGCTAGTGCATTACGTGCATCAAACGATTTGCATAAAATAGAAAGAGACTTAAAAAAAACAAAAAACAAACTATCAAAGTCTTACGATATTCTTCCATGAGCCGCACGCAATTTACTTACATGTCACGTAATCGTTATTTATTGTAATCCGTAATTTTTTTTTACAAGAAATTAGCATGTAAAATTACCAGGATTTTAAGCTGCAAGTCTTGACTTAGAGGAAGGTATATTGAACATCTAGTATTATGAGAGGAATACAAGAGAGAAGCCAGGGGAATGTTAATAAAAGAAGAAGAATAAGAAAAGATTAAAGAGGAGGTAGCTGTGTTATATACCATACGCATCGAGCAACTTACACGGCGGTCAAAGTACTGGTATGATTGTCATGACACGTTGACAAGTAGTATTTACACCTGATCGTGTAACTTGAAGATGACGAGTCGCAAGTAGGGTAAAAAAGTGCTTCATTTACATGTCAGCTGGTGCTTAAACGAATACCGAGAAAAAATGCATATGCAAGACAGAGAGAGGTAAGAGGAACGATTTGGATCGGCATATTCTGGTGTAGCCGTCCTTGAAAGTGAAATTCCTCTGAATAATTTCTGAGAATCCCTTGCGGCATCATACAAGTTAATTTTGATTTGCAAAAAAATAAGTCAAGAAAAAAATACGTTGTTCAAATGGAAGAGTATAAAGCGTTTGTTGTAATAGTAGGTAGTTTAATTAATAAATTAATTAATTAATTGTGTTAATAATAATCTCTGGTATATATTTAAGTATCAATTTGCTCGCAAAGATGGTAATTGTACGCGTGTGCACCGTGCGAGGAGGCAACAGAAATCAGTTGCGTAATGTGAAAGCCGCAAAAGGAATTCACTCTTACTTACGCTTAAAATCGACCCCCATCCCCGGATATAATGGGAACGATCTCTTGAATAACATATCTCATGCATATTGCAATAATATTTGGTAATATATAGCCTGATTGATTCGATCGATAATCGTTTTTTTTTTTTGGCTATTAATTTTAAAATGGATAAGATATATTCATTTTATTCACGTCATTAAAATTATTGAAAAGAAATTTGACAAGCGTACGCTACGGCATTTCTTATCGAAGTTAATTTGCTTCCACGATTTCTCGACGCTGCAAACGAACCGATCGACCATTTCCGAGAGGTTGTTTATCACTTGACGCATTGCACGTTCGCGCAATTCCGCACTTCAGACATATGAGGATGAGAATTATCCTTCTGATTTCCTGGATAGACTAGGATTTTTCTTTTTTTTTGTTGCATTCGTTTAATTATTGACATTAAATTCAATTAACTTGATACTCTTATTCAGAATGTATTGACGGATAATAATTATATATAATAGCTCACTGTAAACCTCCCTTTATCGCGATGGTAGCTCTGGTTGCGGTTGAGTAACGGATCAAACCCACAATACCAAGTGTCTAAGTTCTATCTTGTAGCTTCCTGTAACTTCTTCATAAATTCCGTGAGTGTTTGTGATGTTTAATTCTTTGATGCGTTGGCTTTCTCATGGGCTACGGTAAAAAATTCTTCATTTTCTTTTTTGAATCAGAAAAAAATCATTAATGAAGAATGTCAATTAAAATTATTGGTTCATGAATAATCTGCTGTTGAAGAAGAAAAAATTCTAAACAATTAATAACCGTTCTGCTATAAAAATATTTCTTGTAACATTGTCAACTGAGTAATTATCCTCTTTTTCTGAAAATTCTTCAAAAGCCACGTAAGCCATTAAAATTATACCCACTTAATCAACAGAAAAAATTCAATAAGCTACCAAGCCACGTGCAATTCTTCGTGAGTAATCGATTCAATCGCAATTAAAACTCGAAGGATCAATGCCAGAACAAGAGAAATGAAGAAATGACGAAATACTTTATTCATATATGGACCTAAAAATCCAAAAAATTCCTTAGTGGATCTTCAACACTCTCAAACTTTAGGTCTTCCATCAAAAAGGAAATACCAAATCCTAATTAAAATCCCCTGATGGCAGCTGTCGGCCGGTAGCAGTGTTATCGACAAACTTGGTAAAACCAATAACTAATAGTAGGTCGGCCACGTGTTTGTATTATTATCACCAGTAATTATCTTCAGCCAATGAGAAGTATGTAGCATGCTCCAGAGGTTTCACGATTTTTTTCAGTGCTCTAATCTACTGTTGCCGACATTTTCCACGACGACCGTAACTACAACACGGCTTGAAACACATCATGCTGGTCTCGTGCCCAAGCAATTTAGTTTTTTTTATGATTCAACATCAACCCTACATCGCGTATAAAATGTCTTAATTGAAATTGCGGAAGTTCAAGTATTAAAGGGCACTTTGGTCACGTCATGGCAAGTTTAACGGCGCGTGAAAAGGAAATAATTTGTGATCGTAAACGTCGATATATCGGTAGATCACTCTCGAGTCCGTTATATAGGTCCAATATGTGCTGGAGTCCGATTTCAGATGACGATTACTGAGAAAAGTTGAAATAAAAAATTTTTTACGGCAAATTACGATCCAGTGCGTGTGTGAATGCGACTGTGTCGATAGAACCATGCTGTTAGTCAAGACGAGAAGGATATTGCAGTGGACCAGGAGAAGGAAATTACACTGTTCAAGCACATGATTATATATCCAGACAATTATGATCTAATCGAGAGAAAATATATTACGAGTTATTTATGAATTTGTCGACTTGAATTTCCAACAGTTCTTTAGCTAATTTATGGATTTTGGGATAAATAAAATAATCATTCACCCATTACTTATACTTTTGTACTCATTCGATATTTAAGCGATAATCCACTCGATTATTTATGCATATTAAGTTACTGGAAATCCTGCAAGTTATTAAATTGTTGCAAAAGCCGTTGAATCACTGAATTTATTGAATTAATTAAACTACGAGAAAAAAAAACAAATAATTCTTTTTTATTACAACAACCATTAACTGCTCAGAAGTTGTAATAAATAAAAATTACAACAGAAATGATGAGAAAATTAATTTAAAAGAAAAAATAATCTTATCACCAAAGCGATAAAGAAAATTTATTTGCTATTACGTAGATTTAAAATTCATCTTAAGAATTAATCTGGACCGTAAAAAAGATCGATAAATACCCAAAAATGGATAAATAAGCCTTTGAATGAATATTTAATTTCTTGAATAATTTAATGCCATAAATAGAGTTAATCGAGAAAGATTGGCACAAAAAATGCGAAGGTAGGAATGATGTCACACGTACCTTCCCTGACCCACATGAGAGCGTTTGCACGAGAAAGTGAAAATACTAAGGCACGCAGAGCGTAGCAAATAAATAACAAGGATCTGAGATCTTTATGGCAATAGCCACTCGTCTTGGATTATTAACATTACATTCACACTTGTTTCACGCATTTATTTAACCTCTGGAAAGCTCATTTATAATGAAATTTTTTCTTGTTTCGTTTTCAGGTTGGTTCTCGGTGGTACCAAATAACAGCGGTTCCGGAAGTGCAAGGGCTTATAGAAAAATTGGTGCTCTAGTGAGAGCCGGTGTTCCGGCTTTTCTTCTAGCGAAACCTTTACGAGCTTATACTCTCACTCACTCCAAAATGGGTATGTATTCTTACGTATTTGTTTTCCCTAACGATAATTGTTTATTCAGGAATTCCAGATTGTAGATAAAACACGATATTTTATTAAAACATTTAAGAGATTTTGATATGCAGTAAGTAGAGAGATAATTTAATGTTAATATTTTTAAATGTATTTTTTCTGGGAATAGAGTCGAGGTTTAGAGAGAGAGAGAATATGCGCGAGAGAAAAATGAAAAATGATGCAAGTAAAATTGCGAATTAAACACAAATTTATTCGTTGGCTTGTCACTTTCCCACGAAGGTGAATTAACAACTGGATAACATAATTCGTCGCTATGTACTGCAATATAAATGGCACGCACCATGACGTACCGCAAACCGCGATTGGCACCCTGGCTAAACCTCGACGTGGACGTGGGTTTTAGTGTTTCAGTCATGCACTTTTATGTCGCTTTTACAGTGTTCTACCATGCTCTTTCTTCATAAACTCACTTCGTGAAGCTAAATACTCTTAAACTCAGCCGTTATGTTAAATACAACATCGCAGTTACACTAGAGTCGCTGGAAAATTTCATTTAAAATCCTTTTATTAACACTTATGGATAATATATTTTTGTGGGTTTCTAGGGGCATAATAAATCCTACTGGTTATTTACATTATTTTTATAATTGTTCCAAGCACATTTAATGATCCTTTAGAAATGTTTATTTGCAATAAAAAAAAAAATCAACGCAGCATGAGTGAAGAGAAATTCCCTATCAACTTGTAGTTCAGTCAAAAAAAATTATTGTTTATTATCTAATTAATTTTTTTTTCCTTAGAGTAATTTTTAGTTCATAAAAAGATACGCAAAAACGAAAATAATACCTATCTTTATGAATGATGTAAAAATGGATCATTATCTGAAAAAAGCATTTATAATTAAAACCCTTGAATCTGAATAACAACCCGTCATTTCCTTCCGTTCGCGAACGAAAAAAAGAAAAAAAAAAATACTTGGCAGAAAAAAATGTTATTTTTCCAAAGTTTCTTTAATCCAATTCCGTCAGTTATGTGCTAATTCACATCCTGCACGCGATGTATTAGAAAAGCAAAGACAAGAGTCTGAATATCTGCGATATAACATTTTCTCGAGTGCAGCGACTGGCCGTGACACGAATGTCAATGTGTCTGTTAACACAGCTTAGGTATATAGTTTGCACAGTCTTATGCGTTGAAACGTAGGCGAGTCGTGCGCGCACGTAACATAATAAGGCACGCGGCTCTCGGTGAAAGCCATGAGGCTCTCTCGGTGCTGTGTGACGTTATGCCATTGTATACTATAACGATTATGGTCTGATGGGATTTATACGTTTACTGGGGGTTATCCCTCGTACGATCAGTCGTATCGCCGTTATCGAGCTACAGCTATACAAACCTTCAAACGTGATTCCATCTTCTGTATTTATAGTCTTTATCATAAATATCATTTATTTCCATTGAATTGTATATAAATTTGTAATTAAATTCTGTAAACGTTGTAGAGAATGGCAATTTACGAGCACATTATACCAAGACTACTGTCAGAGCTGGTGAGGTTTTACGTTTGGCAGCAGTATTCCAGGACACACGAAGAGCTCCAGTATCCACCGGAGTAACCGGAGTGACGAGTGGAGCTTCAGAAAAGAATTCAAGGTCGTCGGAGAGAGATCAGTACGCCCAGTGTCTCGACTCTCAGGGTCATGAACTCTTTGCGCCTCTCTCGGCGAGAGGTGAATTCTATGCAACCTGTCAGAGTGGTAATCTTGACACCGGAAGTGATGCAGTCTTGTACAGGGTTCATCAGCTTGCTAAACGAGATTTACCTTTACGAGTAAGAACAAAAGATACATTGATGATATTTCTCTACTTTCTAATCAGACAATATTTTATTTTCAAATCTCTCGGGTCAATAGTCAGGATTGCATGATAAAACGGTTTCTAGTCAATTCACTGTACACTACTCCACCTTTCACTTAGATTCTATGATTCAGATCTATAATTAGATAATTACCATTAGCTGTCCTGACAAAGTAATAAATCTTTTTTTTTACTTCATTATACTTTTCAATCTACGAATCACTGTCGCAGTGTTATTTATGGTGATAATGTAAGTAAGAAATAAAACATGACAAAGACATTTCTAATGGAAAAACTACCTGTTTTGCGCTGGAAAAATATACGTTTTTTAATTATTCTATTGTCGTGCTGCACATTATGTCGTATTAAGTCGTTAGGAGACATAAAAACGGATTAATGTTTCATTATATTTCATAATATACCGTTTTGTTTATATGTTCATTATAAATTCATATTTCCTTCCATTTGATTGTTTATTTCAATTCTAATCCCTGATAAGTTGGAATAAATTTCAATAAATCATATTTCAACATGATTTTATTGACTCGATGAACTTCAAAATTTGATTATCTTAATTTTTAGGTACGATTAGTGGCTGGTCCATTACCGATACCACTACCAAGAGATTACAACGGTCTGATGCAACTGGAGCATGCAACAAAAGGACCGATAGTCTTAGGATGTGCAGTTCCACTAATACCAGAACGCCCACTACCAGGAACTGCAGTTCCTGAACTTCTAGAACTAGTAGCAACCGGTCCCGGTGCACCGAGAGTGAAACGAGCTCGACTAGGTTGTCCATCTGAAGCAAGGCTATTAGCATCTCCAAAAATGCAACGATTACTTTCCGCATGCCGGTAATATTTCTAGATAAATTTTTTTAATGAAGATAATTAAAGCTATTTATAGTTGTAAATAAAAAATAAAAAAAATATCAAAACAATTTCAGACGAGCGTTGGATCAAAGAGCAACTGAACCCCGCGTTGCACCACCAAAGCCAGTGAGTACTTGTATGCAATTAAAGGAGCTGAATTTAAAAGAGATAAAGTCTAAACCAGAAGCGAAGCCAATTTTACAGAGTTTAAAGGAAAGCTTGGAGCACATAAAGAAGACAACAATTCGAGATCGGAGTCATTCGAGAAGTAATGGAAGCACGAGTAATCACAGTTTCCTCGAGCGAATAACAAAGATAGCACACAGCAGTAGAAGTAGGAATCCTGCAAAGAAGTCGGCGTCATTCACCTTTGCAGTGCGACCGGAAATCGGCATGAGGTCACCGGAGCGTTACGCTAGTCTTGAATCGGATGCAAATGCATTGGGATCAAACGTGTGTATTGAGGGCGCTATAGTGCGGCCACAAGTGCAGAGATCGATATCAACAAGTGTCCTCGAGGTTCAGGATAGAAGTGACCTCGATCCTCCCTATTCAAAGGTCAGGGACTGCCTGACTCCGCTTCCACCGTCACCGCCGCCTAAAGTAGAAGATATCTACACTGAAATCTGCGAACCACCGGACAATAACCGTACTGGAAAAAATCAGTGTAGATCGCAAGAAACAAAATTACCACTACCGAGCAAGATCAGTACCAGAGAGAAAGACCGTGGTTACGTTAAACTAGCTTCCCATCCGGAAATCTCAGACTTGTCTAATGGCACAGAAGATGAAGAGAGTATTTACAATACTGTGTGCTAAAGATAATGGGAAAGGACTCGTTCTCATTTCATCATGTTACCAATGTGATTTACTTCCTCATTGGAACAGGTCAAGGCTGCTAGAAATGACTAATGTGCATGAAGATCACCAACGTTTCGTAATTGCTCCAGATCGATCAACATAACTGCAAGCCTTTTTTTATCAATTAAATTGTCATGGTCGACATCATCTTTTTCCTTACCTTTACGTCTTATATTAGTATTCTCCATGTAAATACGCTGATCTACAAGTTTACGCGTTGCGTGACTCGCACGATCCTATACCGTGGATATATGATTACGACACGTGTACTTGACTGTAATCTTAAACGCCCCATAAGAAGAATCTGTGGGGATCACGATGTATCGAGAGCCAAGTCTGTCTTCATGCCATTTTCTGCTTTTTCTAATAAATTCTTACATCAAATTTGCTAAAAAGCAATCATTGAAGGTAAAGTTATCAAGGTTTATCCCATCAATATCAATGGAAACTCTCATTCTCCATCATCTCTCTAACTCTAATCATTAATTTGTAACATTTGTATGTTGTGTAAATTCCAAGAAATTTGCGTAATAAATATCATATGAATATCAAATGATTTTTTTTCCTTTATTCTTTAGAAGTCTTTTGAGGTTTTACATTTATAATAGCATCATCCTACACAAGATACGTCTGTAGGGAATACCAAATTCAATTAACGCAGGTGACTGGTTTGACGATACCTCGGCCACAAAATTGCTGGTTGTCGCAAGCTAATCTGATCACTGATGGCGATTCGACGTTCCAAGGATTTCCAGTGACTATGCAACACGCCTGTAGTCATCAAAATATATAACTAATCCATAATCTTTTTATATATTCGAGTAATTTTGATTGCTTCTTCACTAAAATTCATCACTCTAGTCCGGACAATCTGCTCGTAAATCTTGAACTCTTATTTATTGAATTAATTTCTTAAGATTTTGAATAAATTTAACAGATTTCATTTCAAGATTCAACAATTAAAAAAATTACATAAATTATTTATCATAAATTTAAATCACATTCATAAGAATATAATTTATTGGTGGAATTGGAATTAAAAAAATTAATTCCTAGAAAATTTTACATCGAATTTTTTTTTTTTTTTTTAAGAAAACCTTGAAGATCTGGTCAATATGTATCGAGTCTTGTTAAAAAAATTTTGAACAAAGTCTTACAAAAGTTTAGTCGACGTTTAGGTAATTTCTATGAACCTCCTGATGCTTTGTTTAGCGAAAGAATAGTCAAGTCCTGCGGATCAGTTCTAAAGGACAATGATGATGGTGAATATGACAGATACATCATTTTTTGACAGCGCAACGAAAGAAAATGACAATGAATTGAGATGTGTGAAGAAAATTTTAAGAAAAAAGTGAGACGATGAAATAAGTAAAGTGTGATAGTATAAGTCGTTTGGATTGTCACGAGAATGAAAAAGAAAACAAGGTGAATGACGGTATCTTGCCCGCATAGCAAACGTTGTCCAGATACTGAACAAGAGAAAGTAAATAATCCATTGACTTTGATAAATGCGCCCGTGGATTCATCATGATGTCCGTTTTTGTCGTAACATACAATTGTACCACTATATTTGTAGACTACACAAGATAACATAGTTTATTTCAGCAAAACAAAAATCGTAAAAAATAATATAAAGAGAAATAAATAAAATTCCTGATAATCGAGAGAAATAGTTGTTGAAATTTTTCTGAATGTTTTCAAAATAAAAAAAATAACAGAAACAGAGAAAAGATATAATTTTGAAGCCGATAAATAATATCTAGTGAAACTGTCATCAAAGAACGTGAAAATAATTTTAAATTGAAGAAAAAATCTCGAGAATGAATTTATTAAAAATTCGAGAAGATACTAAAGTTGAAGAAGAATAATATAGTCACATACAAATATTTCTTGGTAGTGTCCCGTGTGCCCTTGGTCACGAATTAGAGAAAAAGACAGAGTTAGAGGGCCGCTGGCTGTAAGAGAGAATGCCGCGGCAAAGGGTCAGAGGGGTAGACGGGATTATTTGCATTTTAATTTGCATATTAAAACATGCCTCGTCGATCAATGGACCAGGCCAGCGAAATATGATACCACAAACTCCGCGCCCGTCGTATTAACGTTGTAGAGGTGAGTTACACGACCGCGAGGCAACCCGACGGCCATGAAATCGTTCACGCATGCCGATCTTGAAATATGCACCCGGGGATTGAGATTACCTGGCTCGATAGCGTTGTCTCGATCAGAGCTCTCGACCCATCGCACTATCTCGCCCCGTATTATTTGCCTCCTACATCTGCTCCAATGTATACTTTGAATCATATAACTATTTCATATCGATTGTAAATTGTTATAAAATTATTGACTCAGCCCTTTACTTTCTGACTTACGATATATTGGTTTAAACAATGTTATTCAACAGTTGTTATATAGAAAATATTTTTACATCCATTCTAATCATTTTCTTACCTACATATCTCCAGGATTTATTGTATTCTCAAGTCTTGGAATCAACACTGAGAGTTATTGGATAATAGATACCCTCATGGAATTTATTTTATCAAAGAATATATATATTTATATATATTATATTGAATGTTTAACTGAGCTTTTATTAAATAAATTATTTATAGGGACCATCTAGAATTTATTTAAATCTTTTCCATTATTATATTCAATAAAAATTCGATTTAATTCATAAATAATTAAGTGAAAAATTGATTAGACTTATTTAATAAATGATAGAAAAAATCAAACATTTCTTCTTTTTTTAAAATTAATAACCTCAATCATGAAAGATAATACACATTAATAATTATAATTTTTTCATTCTCCATTTAATAATATTAATTACTGCAAAGTTGAAATAAAAAACGAAAAAATTGAAAAAATAATAATTTTATAACAGTTCAAGTTCAAAGGAAAGTAGTAGCGGAAGTGTGCTCCATGGAGTTACCGCAGACACGAGTAAGGTGGAGAGATTGAAGATGTTGGTGTTACCTGCATGCAACTAGTTATTCTGCACGTGACAAGGTTGAGTCAAGTAAAGCACGAGGATCTCGTCTTGATCCTTTCCAAGAAACGCGATATGCCTCTGGATAAGCTAAACTAGACCTTTTCTATAAGCATGGCTACAGTTTCTCTCCATCATTATCGTTGTTTATGCCGTTAATATTAATGTACGAGAACGAGTACGAGAAGCTTCTCCCTTCTTGAGTCTTGAGACTCTGCCTTTTGCTTTAATGGAATAAGCGCAGCTGTGCGTATACCATGGGCTCGTAAAACATTAACTGCCCACAGGCCGAAGCACATGGTCTGCCAATCATCTTCCATTATTGTTCGAACTCCCGCGATGCCGTCACGACCCCAGAATGTCTCCGATTTTTATTATTCCCTACCTATCATCGACCCCAACTCCTCAGCATGTCTAGTAGAAGGAATTTTAACGGGAAAAATTTTGTCTAAAAATTCCTAGAGTTAATTATGATAGAATTTGAGTTAGAAATACATAATAACTTAATCCCTTTGGAATTTCAATTTATTTTAGATTATAATAAATTAAATGGATAAATAAATTGAATTAATTGAACGATTCTCTTTCGCTGCGTGATAAAAATAAAATACATAAAATCATTATTTTATTCTATTTCGAATGAGAATGAATATAATGCTATAAATATTGATAAAAACATTTTTCATAACAAAACATGGTTTGAATAATTAATAAATCAAAGGATCAATAAATAAACGACTTATTTAAAAGATAACTGAAAGGAGAAAAATTCATTACACGTAAAGAACTAATAAGCGAATAAAATTTCCCACTTCAATTATATATTCTTTATCATAAAACATTATCGAAGCTTTTTGTAGAAAAAGAAAAATACTCAATTCATATAAGACTATCATTTTAATCTTATCGTATGAATATTTGTTCTCAAAGGGAAAGATTGTTAAAAAATTGAATATAAAAGTAAATATAAAAATAGGAATAATGAACACCTAAAAAAATAATTGAACAGCTTTGCTTGAAGAATGTTGAAGTATTTAAATCTGTTAAAATAATAAAGCACTGTCCCATCTAAATAGTATATAAGAAGTGGGAAGAATAGTTGAATGCGATTGAAAGGAGTACACGGGGTTAAATGTAGAATAGAGTTATCTCACAGAGCAATCACATTCATAGTGTCTCCATTCAATGTATAGAGGTCCTATCATAATCTCTGTATGATGAACGATCACTGTTTATTCATGAATCAGAAGCGAAACGCCATTGAAAGAAACTCCCCACGCATAAGAGTTCATATTTTATAGTATGTATAAAACTGAATGTTATCATTAAGTACCTCTCAGATCATTTAATCCCATGCTGGAGTATTTTATGAAGTTAAAAAATAATTTAAAGCGTATAAAAATCTCAAAAGAAAAAATTAACCAAATTAACACTCCAAGTTATGAAGAGAGCTTATGCTTGCAATTCAGAACAAGTTTTTATGCCTGGTCTCAGTGAGATTATGAGCTCAAGAAGCGTCAAAGATTCCGCCATGACTTGAGGATGAGAAGTGCATGACTCTCGAAATTATAACTTCAACCTTGTAGTGATAATAAAAACATGGAGCATTTTATAGACTCCTTCAGGGGCTATTCCCATGAATCAGGTCGAAAAATTCATTTTAATTTTTTTCCTTCATATGTCATCTTATAACTCTGAAGTTGGAGTGGAAATTTCTTGAAAGAATGATTTGGTTTCATCAATTGGATTGAAAAAAAATTTTTCCTACATTTTTTGAAGTATTCAGAAGATCATTGTTATCATCAGATATTTTTTTCTAGCTTTCTTTGTTGATATTCTAGATGGTACATCATTTCTAGATTCAACATGAAGTTGATTCGTAACCAAAGAGCAATAACACGACCTAACAATTCCATTTCAATGTCTAGCATCATTGAAATATTAAAGATTCACTGGTTTACAAACAATTCATACTCATAAAGACCAGGGCATTCTGTAAAATGATAGACTAGAGTTTAGTGCGATGTGGAAGTTAGAATTGAATCGGCCGCAAGCTAGTTTTGCGGTTGTTCTTTCAGTTAGTGGGTGGATGTAAATTGGTGCTGAAAGGACCAAACAACCAGACAACACTCAAGAGTTTATCGAGTGTAGAATGGTAAAGCAACAGCCTGCAGTTGAACAGTGGCGCTGGTGGCGATGATGGTGGTACAGGTCCAGCTGAGGGTGGAGGAGAGGTACGTTGGCGTCGCTTGGAATGCCCGCGGACCACGAACGGTGCCGGTACGGCGGGATTACCTTTTACATCCTCCTCACTAGTCGTTTTACTTGAAGAAGAACAAACCGGCCGGTTTCATTCGCAAGGAATCTCGGCCTCTCTTTTTCTCAACAGTACTCTTTTACCATCTTCCATTCGTAAATTTTGGACTCATCACTAATATGGACATCTCAATCTTCAACTGCTCATTAAAGCAATAAGTAAAAAATTTAAAAAGAAATTGATAAAAAAATATGTAAGATTTATTGTATGACATTACGGAACTTTATGGGTGTTGTAAAAAAGAATAAGATAGTAATTATGAATTAAGAAAAAATATTTCGAGTATACACATCGTGCCGTTATGCATTTACAGCATTTAAGGCGGTTATTCGAAGCAGACTCATGATACGATGATTACATTAATTGATAGTCAACGCTGTCGACGTTACGCCCTGAGGGAACTCCTCTCTCGTATTTCTCCTTTTTCCTAGCTATCTTCCTCTAGCCTACACCAAGCTATGTACTAGTATGATCATGAGAGATCTCGCACCTAAGAAGCGTAGGTACCCTACGCGGATTTACTATCACGATATGCTATATATTCACAAAGCCATACACCCCGTAGGTTACATCTGCGTGATATATGCGAAACGTACTGTTGATAAATAGGCGAATCTATTGTTTCTTGTGGAAAGTGAATGAAGCTCTACAGGATTTCCTCAAGACCTCCGCGGGAAAACTAAGAATACTCACAAGTAACTTGTTCATATAAAGCCGGTTTGTTCTTTCGCCAAGTTAATGCTATGGTTATTAAAAAATGACGAGAATAAATTTCTTCAGTCCATACAATGATGTTTAGCATTTTTCAAATAGTCATGTGTGAATTTAATTAGTTGATAAGTTAAAGAGTTACCAATCAAGTTGGTAAACATCAAAGGCTACTAAAAGCAACACACCCTAATGGAATATGTTGATGATGTTGGACATAGTGCTGGGTTCTTTTGAACAAAGAATGACCACAGAATATTTTTCTCCTTGAATCCGGAATAGGTATAGTTATAGAACAACGGCTGCAGCAACTTTGTTGGAATGCTTTCAATTAGCCGATGTTGACCTATTTCTACGACCAATTGTCGGAATGTCTTGTGGTTTATGCTTTGTGAGTTGGCAAGGCCATGGAAATTTTATCAACAATGAGTAAATTTATTTCGTAATGTTACGACATAGAATAATCGAATGGAATATTCTGATAATTATGGTCAGGTCGGCGGCATTGTTTGATAATATTTCTGCTGCTTGAGTGTGGGTTTTATCAATTAAATTACATTTTACAAAATCGATATGCAATTAAGTAGAATTTTTTTCATTTGATTAAAGTATCGCAACAATTCGTAATAATTTAAACTTTTTAAAAGTTATTATTATTATTATATATTAAAATTAAAATAAAATTATAATTCTTTTCACGATCTTCTATATTTAGTATTCTCCATGTGTTTCCAATTTTTTTTTTAACAATAACTGATTATCGTTAGATAAAATTAAATTAACTGTCGAGATTCTTATTTAAAATTCTATCATTTTCTGTTGTATTTTTTGTCTACGAAATTTTTCAATTATCAATTTATTATAAATGATTAATTATTTCTCTTCCTTAAATAATAATACAAAAGTGATGAATCCGCTTTGTTCCAGAGGTTCATTATACTCTGGCATTCTGTATAAATTTCCAATCAACTTTAATAAATGTAAAATGTTAACATAAAAATTGCTGCATCATTTTCTAAGAAAGATTTCATCGCTTGTCCCTAAATGTTTGCATCCAAATCAATTTTTTCTTTCTTATTTTAACGATCAATTTAAAACTAAAACAATAATTTTTTACATCCACAAAAAAAAGAGTCATAAAAACAGAGTATCTTCAGTTTCGTACAAAGGTAACGGTAAGCTGTAATCTACATTACACGTGGAACGTCTAGAACCGATTTAAAATTTGATCTGTGAAAGGAAGTTAGTTCCAGAGATGTTGAAAATCTGCGTTGAACATCGAAATAAATGTGTAGACAGCTACTGCAGAGTTGAGCATCAAGTCTCTCGATAACTGCTGGAGCTTACGTGGGCGCGATTGCCGACTTTACAATGGCTCTAACGATCTGCGAGTTCGTGTGGCACGGGTCTCAACAGCAGTTCTCCCTATTGGTGTTCCTTCTTTTCTTTCTTCCATGGTTGTTACACTGCGGGCAAGGATTTAGAACCGGAGTTTCGCGGTCCCTCTCAGGTTAACGCACCCTAAAAGGGATCCCGAACGAGGTACAAGTCGAGGACGTTGTCCTAGCCGCCCACGTTACTTGGTCTCTAAGAGTCTTGCAGGCCCCTGCAAAACCTGAAAGATTCTTTCTCTCTCGCGTGATTTCTCAGAAGAAGAGAAGCCTTGTAATCCTCACGTCGTTCATGATTCACACCAAGAACTATCGAAGCATCAGATCAATCGATCCACCGTATGTCGAGAGTGAGATATCGACGCGCTTACAATTAATGAACTAATGCTTAGCATTCGGAAATCATCTACATCGATCTCAACATGAATATCGTCGCGGCACCAGAATCATATTGCCTGAGAGATAATATAATTGATTGATCATGTTGCCAATTAAACACTTATTATTTTTTCAATAGTTTTTTTTTTAATTCCGTTTTTAATGTAAATAATTCATTTGCAGTTTTACTGTGTCCAGTATATATTATTAAATCGATTCTGGGTTGGGATAAAAAATTTTTTTAATGAGTAAAAAATTGATGCGTAAATGAAGGAAGTGAATACAGAGCAGGATATCTAGGCTTTTAAGTATATCTCGTGATTAAAAAATTTTTTCATCACTAATAATCTTCAATAATGTAAAAAGTTGATGCTATAAAGAGTTTTTTTCTTAATATTCTATGATATGGAAGATAAAATTTGCCTACAATATTTTTAATACATTTCCTGTACACTCTTCATAATATTTTTTAATTTAAATTATTAGCATCATAATTTTGTACATTTTTTTAAATTAAAATTTAATAATTAAATATTTTTAATAGATACAAAAAATGCAGCACTTCTTCAAAATACTCTTATGCAACAACGTTTACAGTTCACTGCATTGATGATAATTAAAAAAATGTTTTTGAGTAATAAATTTTCATTAAGTTAAGTATAATAATATAAAATAAAATTATTCCATATGTTTTTTAAAACCCACACTTAATTTCCAATCAGCCATTTGCTTCTTTCGGGTAAAAAAATTTATTGTGACTTGGGCTACTTCTGACCCATCTTATTAAAAGAGCCATATGACCATAATTAAATTCAGATAATCCTGTAATATCATTAACGAAAAAGTTAATTAGAGGATAAAGAGTCAATTGGAATACTTGAGATACTTCGGAGCCTATTATGAAGATGTGTCGAAATTTCCATTGTATGCTGACTCACGTTGACTATGTTGTTTTTAAGTAGCGGTCCTGTTACAAGGCACGTGGCCCATTAGGTTAATAAATCTGATTACAGAAGAAACGTTGTTCAAGTAAGTTCATCACGAGGTCTCCAATTCCGTTATTCAGCTCGTCTTCAACTGAATCAAATCTTATTGTACATTTCTTTCCTATTTTATAATCGATAAGAGGTCTTTGACTTATCACTTTCATCCGATAAGTATCCTATAAAAGCCATTACCAGGTTTCTTGTTAAACTAATGTCTTTATATCTCAATTGAACTTTCTCCGCGGTGTAAAAAGTGATGCTTTGTTATTTTCTACCTACTAACCGGCAAATGAGAACATTTTGTAATAATTCATAAAGACATGAGGTGTAGCTAAATCATTCGTACAAGATCATGCATCAAAGCCAACGGTATCGTAGAATACAAGAGCATTTTCCCATCGGTTATTCACCACCATATGGTCACCAACAAGCCCTCTGGCTGCAATCTTAACTTAGAGTAATACATAATATGTGACGATCTAATGGGCATCATTTCGTCCTGATCTAGTGTGCTGCAATCTAACCTTGTAATCTTCTTCATGTATAGTTCTGCAATAAACCGTGAAATATTACCTTCCAGGAAATGAATGAATTGTAGTCAATAAAATTCCACATTGTAACTATCATGTTAACAGCAAGGATAGAACTGTAAATTTATTATTTTCAATTGACTATTTTTGTTTCTAAATATTCTATCGTTAAATTACCGTTAAATGATCCAGTAATTTTGTTAATAAATAATTGATTGTACTTAAACCATTACTGATATTATTGTAGTTAAATGTTAGAACAAGTAAATTGTTACATTTTATGTATTTAATTCTCTCGAATTATAAGACAATAAAAATATCGCTTTAAGTCGTTTTAAAGCTCAGTTACATTACTTTGGATTTAAATATTGGCCTTGACACGATCAAATATAATCAAATAAAAAAGGATAAAAAAGTGATTCAAGGAAAAATAAATAAAAATGCAAAAAAAAACATCGACATACCAGCATGGGAACATCCTGTCTATGGATCCCCTAGAGCACTTGTGCACAGTGTAATCTACGTTATAAAATCCATCAGTTTACAGTTATCATAGCGAGCGGCAACTCCTAGCAATCGATAACGTCAGATAACGAGATCGTCGTACTACTTCGAATAAGACATCCGATCTTGCAATAAATGCCCTAATTTGTCTAGTCAATGGACAGCGATATAAACGTCGAAACAGAAATTATAGAATTCACTGTAAATTGGAACGATTAGATAATAAATTCAAACTAATTGCATTATTTTCTATCCCAAGAACTAGCATGCAACCACTAAAAAAAATTCCAACCCATAAACGACCTTTGAATCGTCGTCGGCAAGAGGTTGTTTATTAAAAGAAATTGTGTGTAATAATTAAAATATTTTTTTTGTTTGTAGATAATTAAATCTGGTTATGCTAATGTCGCGTACTGTAAAGACATCACCAATACAATCTCACTTGATGTTCCTGTAAGATATTCTCACGCTTACAAATGGCAACTTAATTCGGTATTAGTAGTTGATAATAATAACGAAGATGATTCCTCTAGATGATAAAATCCTATTGGGCGATTTAAAAAATATGAAAGAGTTCAAGTTGATTTTCTTGGCTCTTAGAAGTTGATGGAAAATATGGTAAATAATTAGCGTCTATTATTGTGTATATCTAGACAATGTGAGCCAAGTTACTTTAGAAGGGTTTTATTGTATGCGATAGTGATGGTTGTTACGAAGAAACGGGAGCTCGATCTTCTCTGAGCTATGAATAGCCTGAAGAGAGGTTACTATTCCCTTCGTGTGCTTCATGAGGATGTAAATAACGGGAGATGGATAAAGGAAGAGGCGGTAAGGGCGTCCATTTTACGACCAGTCTTGGTATCCTGGTGGATATCAAAGGGTAACATGAGTCGACTACTTAATATCGATCGATATTTCAAGGATATATATATCAATTTATTTGAATATTGTTAATGCTAACATAAAGTGATACTGTGTATAATGTATCGAAATTAGATAAGAAATACGAAGCATCTAAGCTGTGCACATTCTTATAAAGGAAGAAAATGAAAGAAGCGAATGTTTAAAGATAACATGCTTTTCTTGTACTCTCAATAAGTTTAACTCAGTGGTGCCATAGCATACCACCAATTATCAAGTTTATTTGGTATACGAGACAACTCCATGAACCTAGAATTTTATGTTGTGCTGGGGAATTCTATAATTATAGTTGAACAGAAAAAGAGAAACTGTTATCTCCACTTTACTACTTTAAACTCGTACTAAGTGAAATCAAATGATGATATTTTATTGAACCTTGCAATTTTCCTAATTCGACAGACCGTGAAATCATTTTTAAAAACTGTCATTTTTAGCGATTGAGTGGAAATAAATATTTACACTTTTGTAAAATAGAAAAGTTATATTTTTCATTTTACTTTAGAATTAAATTTTTTTTTTCATTTAAATATTTTCCCTTAGAGACTTTCATTTTGAAGAATAAAAAATAAATTATATTGAAAAATTATGTATATATACTTGAGTAATTTTTTTCACGTTTCAATGTAACGAGTTTTTTTCGTTTCCGTGATTTAAAAAACCATTATTCACCAGAAAAAAATAAATTTCGAAGCTGCTTTAAATGTTACGAAATAAATTCACGTAAGGTATGTTCCTTAAACCAAGCTAATTGAAAAAAAAAAGTAAAAAAATTTTTTCTCCTTCGGTAACACAATCAAACATCCGAAGTAAAAAACAGCTGATAAAAATATATTCTCGAATAGTTTGCATTTCCTTTTTGAGTGGTATTTTATTCACGTTGCAGGTTCGTCGGAGCAATGACCGATAAATGTAATCTCATTTCCAATTCATAAGGACTGCCTCAAAACAGTTTGGAGGAACCGGAACTTTATGTGAGTCCCTTTGAAACGTAATTCGACGAGAATTTTAACGAATCACTGAATTTCTAAGTGAAATGGTCAACATCAGTTTGAGTTAAAGCTGGCCAGTGGTTCATGATGCAACACGGCTGCATCACAGCAGCAGGTCTCGGATGAGGTTATTGAACTCTGAGGACTGTTTGAAGTTTCGAACCTCTGTTTTTTAGCATCTGCATCTGTGGTTTTAAGTGTGGAATTTGTTTTCGGTTGGTACCTCGAAGAAAAAAAAACTCGCAGAATAATTATTGCAGTTAAACAGAAATCTAAAACTCGAAAATGATTTTTTCGGAATTTATGCTTGTCATCTGTAGGAGAAATTTATTGCAAGCATCATACTAATTAATTGACAACAGTTGTAATCCGATAGAAGAATGCGTTTCCGCAGGATATAGAAGACAGGATAGCAAAGTAGGAGAAAAGAGTGACAATTTATCATGATCTAGGAAGACCGAAACGTTATACGATTCAGTAGCTCTATTCAATGACAATAAAAAAAAAAGACAACCGAAAATAAAAAATTGACAATCCGGTAATTTAGTGTATCACTTCATAATCAACAGAAAGAAAAATTGTCAGTAAATTAGTTGTCATGTAACCTACATAAAAAATTTAGTCATCACTTTCATGTATAAGAGAGCTGCATATCCGTTCATTGTGATAATTTTTTATAAGAATCATAAGACAAATTACCAGTTTCACCTGAAAGAATCGTATAACGTCACGTAACTTTGTACAACGTATGACAACACAATACAAAAAGAAAGACTAGTAATAGCACAAGAGTGAAGATGAGATGAACATCGCGTCTGAAGGGACAATCACCAAGGTAGTACATCTACCCACTTATTAATAACGTCCGCCGCTATGGCTTTTTATATCTTCTTGGCCGTGACGTGAAGGTTAATAACCATTGTGAGTCGACCATAATCAGACATTGGCAAGGGTCTCAGCATAGTGCAGACCTCGCCTGCAAAATTCTTTCATAATGGGTATGACCTACGACTCAATGACGCAATGACTTCCTAGACTTTTCATAAACTCTATTATTCTATGACACTTCGTTAGCATTACATTACGAGTAATTAATATTCGAAATGCGTGTAGGAATATATGTACTTTAAGATGATTGGAAGAAGCATAAAAAAATAGATAAACGCACGAGGGAGAATTAAATTCATAAAAGCACACTCGCCAAATATAACGAATGGGCCTGTTTGTAAGAAATAAAATTGCTTTTACGATTGACAAGTTAATTAAAGATCGTTTTAATTGTAAATCGATATTAGATTTATATCTTTACGACGCTCGGCTGCTGTGTCAATTTATTGCACAATGATATGTTGGAGAGTTGAAGCTGATTTTTAAAATACCACAAAAAGCCATGGAGCCAAAGTCATCTGGTCATAAATAACAATTATTCGTGAATTATTTAGTCAGTTGTCAAGTAAAATCACCAGATATGATTCTGTTGATAAACTTTTGTGTGTTTGTACTGCTTCATCCATTTCTTACAGCAGCAGGTACATGAATAAAAGATTTCTTTATTTTTCTTTATCACTTCTTTATAACAATACAGTAATTCTTATTGGTCTCTACTTCGTCATTGTTGGTACCATTGGAGAATCGGACTCTGAAACTCATGATGATGATGGTTTCAATTATCATGATCTTGAAATGTGGAAAGAAAAATATCCCGAGTGTGGAGGGAATCGACAATCACCTATTGATTTGAACTCAAGATATTTTCAATCTAAAGTTGAAAACATTCCACTCAAGTTTCATGGATATGAAAGAGTACCAGCTAAAATGCAGTTAACCAACAGTGGACACTCACGTAAGGGTTCATTTATTTTTATGGGTTTTAATTTTCTTGAGGGATGTTGATTGTTTAGAGAAGTTGTAAAAATTGTTTAATATCAAATTTTCCTTTGGCTGGGATGTAATTGTAGTGGCATTAAAAGCAACGTGGTCGACTACAGATGAAATCCCGTACTTCAGTGGTGGTCCTTTTGGAAATGATGATTACGTTTTCGAGCAATTACATTTTCATTGGGGTGCTAATGACGAAGTTGGTAGTGAGCATACTGTTAATTTGAAAAGGTTTGTAATTTTCATCAGTGACATTTGATTATTATTTGTCACGTATATGGAAGAAAGAAAAATTTTCATCAAACAAATGATTGAATTTTTTCATGAAAAAATTATTCGATCAATTACACATATTAATTATTATTTAAAAATATTTTAGCTTTCCATTAGAGATGCATATGGTTCATTATAACAGGAAATATGAAGCAATTAAAAATGCTACAGAACATGAAGATGGATTATCAGTAATAGGAATATTTTTTGATGTAACTATAGATGAGTTTGAAATCAATTAATCAATAACAGTTATTTTTTGAAGAGTCATTGTTCTTTCTGTGTATCAATATTTTTTAGATCCATTTAACTGGAGCACGAGGTCTAGAGAACATTCTAAAAGAAATAAGAACTGTAATAAAACCAAAATCTCGAGTAGCAATACAACCATTTCCCCTCACTGACTTTGAAGGAGTAACGACTACTTCTAAATTCGCAAGTTATCTTGGATCGTTAACGACACCACCCTGCCATGAAATTGTTACATGGCTCTTCCCTATTACTATGCTGGATGTAACCAAAGCACAGGTGATAAAAATAATCCTATAAAATTTATTCAGGATTAAATTGAGAAAGTTAATAAAAACAAAATATTCTTCAGATGGAGACTTTAAGGTTGATGCAATTGGAACATGGCGATGACCATAACCACAGAACTGTCCAGCCCATCAACGATCGGGCGATATCAATTTTCAAGATAGAATAGAAATATTATAACTCTAGAAAAATTGTGATACACTTTTATTTTTAGAAAAAATTCAATTCAAGAATACTCTGAAAATAAAGAAATGATTATAGTGGAGTAAATTTTTTAATGTAATTAAATAACATTTTTTGCTAATTAAGTGAGACTAATGCATTGAATAATGAGACAATAGTCTGACAGTCTTAGAATAAAATTGCATTAATTAACAATTCATTAAATAATAAATTTGAATATCGGTATAAGTATAAATAAATATGATTTCATAAGTATTTCTAAAAAATCATGATTTTTCGGTTTATATTCATTAGAATAATCAAGTTTAACTTCAGCTAACGGTGGAAGTACTACTTTTAGTTATCTTTGTTCTTGAAGAAATTTAAACATGAAGTTTTTAAAAATTGTAATGATTCTTATTGTATCATGTTTATATATATCATCTTCAACGGCAGGTATGTAATTGTCTTTGAAAATAAGTTCATTCATAATCATCATTTTATTTTATATCATCAGATTTCAACTACAGAGACACCAGGTCCTGGGCTAGAAGATGGCCTGCCTGTGGTGGCAGAAGACAATCACCGATTGACTTTACCATGCGTAATGTCGATGAAAGTCATCGGAATCATAAAATTAAATTTAATAATTATGGTGTCATGCCTAAAGAGATAACCATACATAACATTGGATGGACTGGTAAAACATAAATCATGATAGCATACTTTATACAATTTTAATATATTCAATAACAAGAATTATTTAGAGTGAATCACTAAAACTAAATTCTAGTAAGAGCAGATTTTGCATGGGATGATGAAGTACCAATCATTAGTGGAGGATTTTTCAATGGTTCATATCGTTTAGACACATGGTATTTCCACTGGGATGCTCGAAGCAATAATGGGAGTGAACATACAGCTGGAGGCAGAAGGTTTATCATTTTTCTTTCGCTCTGTTAGATCATCATATCGTTTCAACAAGAGTCAAGCATAATTTCTTACAATTTTAGTGCTGCAATGGAGCTCCAGCATTTGTATTATAAATCTGAATATGGTTCTGTGGAAGAGGCAGCAAATCATGAAGATGGATTTATACTCTTAGGTGATTGGCTGGTAATATACATATTCTCTAAATCAATTCACATATTCTTAGAATAATTTTCTAGTTATCTTCTTGGGTAGTTTACAGAAAAACTTAAAAACGATTCAGTTGAGTCACAGGTTTTCCATCAATTTTTGACTAAAGTTCCATTAGTCGCAAAACCTGGATCTTCTGCTAAGATCGAACCGTTTAATTTACTCTCACTAGTATATCCTGGAGCTAATAACATTACATGGATTGTTTATTATGGTTCATTGACAATACCACCATGTACAGAAAATGTTATGTGGTTGATAAATACTTATACACATATAATAGATAAAAAATTGGTAAATCAGTGCACCATTTAATTAATAATCAATAATATTACAAATAAATTTAATTAATTAAAACACCCATATCTACTGGAATAATAATAATTAATATATTTACAGCTGAAAGATATTCAAACTACAGTTCAGTTCTCAACCGGTGATGACCATAATGTTAGAGAAATTCAACCATCGAATGGGCGTAAACTATACTTGATGAGCGCTGAACTATTATCATAATTATGTACATGTCTATAACTGATCTGTAATGTCGTTGACGTCTATAATCAATAATTAATAGTAGAAACACAAATAGTAATTTATATAAATGATTCAAAAATAAATTAAATGCAGTTTTGAACTTCATCCATTTTGCAATGAATTATTTAAAATACTTCGACTATTGTAATATTGATAAAAAACTTGAGGTTGAATGACATGTTGATAGAAAGTAACAGCATAATGAAAAATGTATTGCTAATTATTGCGTATTTAAATGTAATTTTAGATAAGAATGAAAATAGCTGTTAATATATCATTAATATTCCTCTGATAATGATATTGCGTTGAATACTAATCAAATCCCGACAATATTAACGATTTTCTGAGCATTCCAAATCATTATGGAGTTTCGTCTCCACTGAACGATAGAAATAATTTACAGTAACATTTCTTCAAATTAGAGTCTTTTAAAATGAAGCTACTTATTCTTCCATTTACTCTGGCTTTATTCAACTTATCAGCTGGCGGTAAATAATTTTGATATATATTTTATTAGTAAATTATTATTATTTCAATTGCTTTCGTGCCAACAGAATTCCGTTATAGAGATTCTCATTCCTGGGCTAGACATTGGCCTGCTTGTGGTGGTAGGCGACAATCACCCATTGATATCAGTCTGTCCATAGCTGATTATAGTCAAAAGGATAATAAACTTAAATTACAAAACTATGATGTAGTTCCAAAAACTATGCGAATGGTAAATGATGGTCATGCAGGTAAGAATATAGCTAGGATAAAACCTTCATTTCCACTTTATAAAAATAACATTGTAAAATTTTTTATAAGCTACTAATAATTAAATTTAAAATATAGTAAAAGTCATCTATGAATGGAACGATCAAGTGCCAACAGTTAGTGGTGGACTTCTCACAGGTTCCTATCGTTTACATTCACTAATATTTCATTGGAATAACAAAGGTACTGAGGGTTCTGAGCACACATTCAATAAAACCAGGTTTTTTTTTTTAAATTAATAATGATAAAATTATTTGAATAACTAATAGTTGATCTAATTGTTTTTATAATTTTTTTAGAGGTATAATGGAATTGCAATACCTACACTACAATACTAATTACAAATCTTTAAAAGAAGCTATGCATCATGACAATGGACTCGTGATGCTCGTAGACCTATTTGTAAGATACTTCTGCACATGAACTCTAATATTTTTTAACTTTATTAATTTTATAAACATATTCATTTTAGTTCGGAGAATCGGTTGCTCATAACTCTTATCAATCTCCAATTTTGCATCAATTATTTGATCAGTTTGTTCGAGTTTCGCATCCTGGTTCATCAATTAATTACGAAAACCGATTTGCTGTACTTGATGTAGCACCACCCAATGGTAATGATTTGGCATGGATTGCTTATCCTGGATCGTTAACAATTCCTCCATGTACTGAAAATGTTATGTGGATTGTCAATACGTATCCTCATTTAATGGATACTACACAGGTAAATGAATTTCGCTATTTTTAATCATAAAAAATTTTTTTCGCAATTTAAATCATTATTTTTTTTTGATTATGAGTCTATAATGGAGTATTATAATTTTGTAGCTGCAACGAATTCAAAATACAGTTCGATTTGCACACCACGATGATCATAATTTCCGGGATATTCAAGAATTAAATGGACGCAAACAATATGTGTTGTACACAGAACCATTTCTTCCTGTGTAATTAGTATATATCTTCAATTACTTATACAAAAGATGTAACAATGAATACTAATAAATTTTAATTCAGTGAAATAATAAAAATTTATCAATGTTACTTCCACAGTTAATTTTCCTTGTTTCCTGAAGTATTTTTTACGAAGGTGTAGATTGAGAAATACTTAGTTTAAACTCAATTTATTCATTCATTTCTTCTTGAATTAAAAAAGAGATTGAAAAATAATAATTCTGTATAGTAAGTTCAACAATTTTGTTCACAAGTATTTTACTTTAAAGAATTTATCAGTAAAATTAACTCTTTTGTATCTTCATCATAATTTCTGTATTACATAATCAAGTGCAAACACTTTTAAATTATTGTCATTTAACGCTATAAGTTTATGAAAATAATAGTTTAAACGTTCTGACAATTATGACTACATTTTTCGTTGATTGATAAGAAATATTTATTACTCAAAAAAAAAAAATTCTTTTAACATAATAATATATAACTAACGTAATTTCCCATTTTTTCTTTTTTTCGCAATACATAATCAAACCCTACAGCCTACGTACAAGCACTAATCCACTAATTGTTCATATTATCTAGCACTAGGGGTACATAAAAATAAATTAGTTTCCGTGCAAATTACAATAATTAAATTGCCCATACTACACTTCGTAAATTGATAAATAATAAACGAAGTTTTTTAGTAAACTTAGTTATCGTTTGAAGCTGGTGCATTACTTATCAACTTAATAAATAATGGAATCCGTTAATAAGAATAGTTTTATGGGTCTAAGTATATTAATAATAACATTCTTCATTGATTCGTCTTTAACAACAGGTATTAATTTTATTTATCAATCAACTATCAAGAAAAAAAGACTACCTAAAGAAAAAACTACTCTTAGATTTTGATTACAAGAATGTTGATTCCTGGGTACAAAAATATCCAATGTGTGGTGGTCAACGTCAATCACCAGTACGTGTCGAGGAAGATCAGGTTGATTTGTCAGATTCCGATGATATGATTTCTTTAGTTAACTACCATAATAAACCATTAAGTGCTACATTAGTAAACAGCGGTCATTCCAGTAAGGAATTGAAACTTAAAATAAATATTTTAAAGTTAAATAATAAATTCAAATATTTTAAATCCTTCAATTAAATCTTAAATTTTAGTACAAGTGATGTTCGTATGGGATGAAAATAAAACACCTTTTATGACTGGTGGAGTTTTAGGTGAAACTGAATATGTTTTGGATTCATTACATTTCCATTGGAGTCGTGTTAGTAATGAAGGTGGGGAGCATCTTATTCTCGATTATCCGTAAGTAATTATTTACTACAATTTTTTTATGTCAACTATTTGCAATAAGTGATCGCTACTAACATAATATTAAATTCATAGTGCTGCAGTAGAGCTCCATGTTGCCCATTATAATCGTAAATACGGTAGCATGAAAAATGGTTTAAATTTCACTGATGGGTTTGCAGTAATTAATACCCAATTCGTAAGCTAAATATTTAATTATAATTATTTATACGTATTGAGAGTATTTTTTAGATCAGCGTCTCTATAGTTAAAAAAATTCTTTTATTTTTTCATTAGGATATTGATTCGAAACGGCGACGACGCGATGTGGACTTCGATTCTTTCATGGCATCAATGGTACAGCCTTCGCCAGCACTAAGTCAAATTATAAATAATTTAGAATCGATTAGCACTCCAGGATCAAGTGTTGAAATTGAACCATTTTCTATGTATGAATTTCAACCTGTTCCATTAGAAACATTGACCTACATAACATACATGGGATCATTGACTATTCCTCCATGTACCGAAAATGTGTTGTGGTTATTGAGTACATATCCTTATTTCATCACTGCAGAACAGGTATATTTTTCATTTGAGTTTATAATTTCAATATTTATCACGATTTATAATTATCTATTATACTCAATTCTATAATAAAAATTCTTTTTTCCTATCTACAGTTGAAGACTCTCCAATCAACAGTTGAATTTGATCATGGAGATGATCACAATAATCGCGATATTCAACCTTCGAATGATCGCCAATTTTCTATTGCCAGGGCTATCAGCAGATCTACTAACTGATTCTATTTTATTGATGTGTGCCAGAATTTATTAAGAAATATTTATAGATGTTTGGAGTATTATTACTGATGATAAATAAAAATATTATAATTATTAGGCATATGTATTATACATTTTTTTTTAATGAGACACAAAAAGTCTTAACCTAAGTTAGAATATCAGACAACTGGGCTGCTAATGTTCAGCTTGATCCAGCGTTTATTTTTCCACTAAGAGTCTAGTCTAGGCTTTTGACAGTCTTGTCTAAATTTTATTCTTATCAATTTCTCACAACATAAAAAAGCTTTCTAAGCTAATTAGTTACATTGTATCTATAGTTTTTCATATTTTTTTTTTGTATCTAATGATTTAGCGTAGCGAACAACTCACTGATTTTTCTTATCATTTAAAGCAGCGAGAATGGAAGAATAAATAGCTTACTACAGAGATTATAATAATTTAATTTTTCATGTGAGATTTTTGGATTGATACCACTTATTTAAGTCAGCTGTGGTAGAATTTTTAGCTATATTTCCAAACGATTTAAAAACCTTTTAGACTTACAACCCTTTAATTAACAATTCTGACTGTTAATCTAAATAAGATTTCTCCTCTACAGTTACATATTCTTCAATCAGTGGTTGAATTAAATTATGAAGATTACCACAACAATCGCCCTGTTCAACCACTGAAAGGTCACTTTCACTTTATTATTAGGTGCTGATGCTACGTTAGTTTAACTAAATCTTGTAGATGTATCGCAGAATTAATAAAATTATGGTCATAAATGTATGAAATATTCTGTTTAATGGTTGAACCATGAAAATTTTTCCAACTTACTTATTCTTGCGTTAAAATTTTTTTTTAAGTATTTATTCCTATGTGTCTTTACTTAAGTTTAATCCTTTCGTGTTCCGAATTATTTTCTCTATTTCTTTTAAATTCTGTAATTTATTGCACTTATTTTTCTTATCGTTCAACAGACAAAATAATATAGCTGTTGTAAAAAATGTAATTATTCAATTTACTACTCTATATTTAATAACCTGATAGCTACTTTTTTAGCACAAAATTGTTGAAGGTTGTTTAGTTACCAATTCGAACTGTTGAATTTTACATAAATAAACTAAAAAATGAAGCAAGTAGGTAATCATGGTTTCATGGGTTCTATTTTACTAATAGTTATAATATTATTCATTGAAAAGTCATCATCAACAGGTATCTATTTTAATATATCACAAATATCGAAAAATTATTTTCGTTACGAAAATCGTTTGTAGAATTTAATTATCATGATACTGATGCCTGGGTACAAATAAACTCACAATGTGCCGGTTCTCGCCAATCGCCTGTCAGCATCAATTGGATGAATTTTATGGATAAAAAATCTGATGATCCAATGTACATGTTCAACTACGATAAAAAACCATTAAGTGCCAAATTATCGAACAATGGTCATTCAAGTAAGGAAAGAAAAAATATCCAAAAGTAGAATAAAGATTTTATTCATTTATTGAATTTTGATTCTAGTAAAAGTAGATTTCGAATGGGATGAAATTCCATTCATTGCTGGAGGAGTTTTGGATGAAAATGAATATGTCCTAGATTCAATGCACTTTCATTGGAGTCGTAACAGTAGCATGGGAAGTGAGCATATAGTTCTTGGATATAGGTTTGTACCCATGATAGTAATTTTTTCATTTCGATTATTTGCTGTGAGCAGTGATATGATATTGAATTTATAGTGGGCCATTGGAGATGCATCTTGTTCATTACAATCGTAATTACGGCAGTGTCAAAGATTCTTTAAATTTTCCGGATGGGTTGGCAGTAGTCGGAGGAATATTTGTAAGCCAAAGATTTAATCGCAATAAATCGAATCTTTATTTAAGGCAATTCTAGAATCAATACTTTTCTGTCTGAAGATAAAATAAAATAATGTTGTAATTCTTTTATGAGGAAACTGATACACAACGTCAACGACGTGACATTGATGATGAGAATGATATTTCAGAAGTATCACAGAAATCATCAGCTTTAGACCAAATTATGAGTCATGTAGACTCAGTTAGCACTCCCGGGTCAAGTGTTGATATTGAGCCATTTGCTATCAATGAATTCCGACCTACTAAAATACCGAAACCTGCGTACATATCGTACTTGGGATCATTGACTACACCTCCATGTACTGAAAACGTGGTGTGGTTATTAGATTTCTACCCTTATTACATCAGTCAAGACCAGGTAAATTTTTAATCCAATCTCATTCGTTATACAATTCAAATTGTAAATCTAAACAATCTTCTCTATTCACAGTTACAGATTCTTCAAATGACGGTTGAATTAGATCATCATGATGATCATAACAATCGCCCTGTTCAACCAATGAATGATCGTACTTTTACTTTATTGATGGCTGCTGATGGTACCTCAGCTTAACTAAATTTTGTAAATGTGTCGCAGAATTAATATATTAGGCATTCTGTTTGATAATAAAAACTATAAAATTTTCTTCCAACTTACGTATACTTGTGTTCAAATTTATTTTAAATGTATTCGATCCCATGTACCTTTATTTAAGTTTAGTCCTTTCGTATTCCGAATTATTTTCTGTATTTTTTTTTAATTCTTCAATTTATTGCACTTATTTTTCTTATCATTCAGCGGATAAAAAAATATGATTGTTGTAAAAATAGTAATTATTTAATTACCACACTGCATTTAATAACCTTATAACTATGTTCGAATGCAAAATTGTTGAAGGTTGTTCAGTCGCTAATTCAAACTGTTGAGTTTTACATAAATAAACTAAAAAATGAAGCAAGTGCATAAGAACGATCTCATTAGCTATAGTGTACTCATAGTAGTAATATTCTTCATTGTCAAGTCATCGACAGAAGGTGCTTATCGTAAATAATTATCAACTTCAAAAGAATTGTGATTTCTGAAAACATTGTTTCCAGAGTTTTCCTATCTGAGTATCGAGTACTGGCCAATAATATTTCCACAATGTGGTGGACAACGTCAATCACCTATTACCTGGACTTATCAGGATTTGATTGCAGGCGATTCCAACGATGATTTATCACTATTTAACTATGGCAAAAAACCATTGAGTGCTAGATTATTAAACGATGGTCATACAAGTAAGAAACGGGAAGATTTTCGAATAATTATTTTTTAGTATTAAAGTTAAATAAAAAAGCTGATATTTTGTAATTGAATTTTGATTTTAGTAAAAGTGTTATTCGAATGGAATGAAAATGAAACACCTTTTTTTAGTGGTGGAATTTTGGGAGATAATGAATATGTAGTTGATTCAATGAACTTTCATTGGAATCGTTATAGACCAGAAGGTGCTGAGCATTGTTTTACCGATAATTGGTTCGTAACTAATATTATAATTATTTTCCCCCTTAATAGTTACGATAATAGTTATTTTACAGTAGTCCAATGGAGATGCAACTTATTCATTATAATCGTAACTATGGCAGTTTCAATAATTCCTTAAATTTTACTGATGGTTTAGTTATATACTCAGCTGCAATCGTACGTTACAATTTTACCATTAAATTTAAAAATAAATAAATTAATGTTTCTGTAATTATTTTTTATTAGGATTACAGTTTTCCGAAAGCACCTAGATCAGCACCTCTAAGTTATATTTTCAAAAACGTAGAATTAGTTCGTACTCCTGGATCAAGTGCTGACATTGAACCATTTATCATTAGTAATATCATCGGCCATCGAACTCAAAGCTCATACTTGGTATACTCAGGATCATTAACTACGCCACCTTGTACCGAAAATGTACTGTGGTTGCTGAGTTCTACAACTCTTTTCATCAACAGAGAATTGGTATATTTCCTGATTAAATTTAAATTCCTAACTTAACTGCTGTTCATCGATAAAAAATAATTAATTGTAACATCCCATTTTATGATAAACATTCAATATTTTTTTAGATTGAATTTTTTCGATCGACAGCTGAATTTGATTATGGCGATGGTCATAATAATCGCCCTCCTCAACCACTAAATGGCCGCAATTTGACTTTTATACAGGGATTTGGAGATGCTGTTATATAATATAATTGCATGGATGCTTAACGAATTCAATTGAAGGAATCTTATAAATATATGTTAAACATTGAATTTAATTATTAATTGAAAATACTAAAATCATTATGTATCATTTATGTTTTGATTATTGATATGATTTACACAAATGAAGAGATAAAAAATTTTTTAACTGAATGTATCACACGAAATTGAAAAAAATAATTTTTAAATCCTTAAAGAAAACTCTAGTAAATTAAAAACATAATAACATTAAATGCTGAATCGGAAAAGTTTCACGGTCACATTGGTAACATTTCACTTGAATACAAAACTCTACAATCAAAGTTAATAATATTTTTGATTATCATGGTACAATAAAGTGAACTTCAATTTAATTTGAACCTGCTTCGCTTACAAAAAACTAAGCGTATCATCTTATTAGGTATCACCCTCTAGTAGAACCACATAATAACACCGAGCTTTTGTTGTCACTTTCATTTTTAATAAATGAAAGTTGATTAAACATGACCTGTGATTTCTAGAATAAAAAGCCGAAATAGACTAGAGTCATTAATTAAAAATTATAAATCGAAAGAAGATGATGTAAGCGGTATTTTTTATGTGCATTATACTCTGAAGACGAAAATATCACCATAGAAGGTGAGATTTCGTGCAATCACATCGCTCAAGGGAAAGGTAAATCGTTGTTGAGAAAGCGGCACGACAAGTCGCAAACTCGGGGCGTTTCCACTTAAGTCACGGTAAAGATTTCGTGATGCCTGAATGCTTCGATCGATCCATTAATGGAAAATTGTATTGAAGGTAAGATGCTGTAGTTCTTTCTGCTGTTATAGAAATGGCTTGATTCGTCTTAAAGACTAAGACGTAAATATTCTAGGAAGAATGGAAAGGTAAAATTACAAGAGACAAGCACGAACGGCAATTGAGAATCTATACTACGGGCGTGTCTCATTCGCTGACATGAGAATGCAATTCATTAAAAAGCATTTCATCTCTAAATAGTCAATTCGCGATATCATTAGCGGCGATTGTATACACAATCCGAAATTAATGAGAATATTTAATGCTGATGGAATCCATTGAATTGGGAAATAGCTGGTAGACCTTGAGGAGGTCGAAAGATGCTCGACCTGAAGAGTCGAAGGTTGTATCCCAGAATAAACCACGATGCAGTAGTGGCCATTCTCGAGAAAAGGGTAAAGGCTACGGCCTATTGGTAATTAAGTTAATTACAGAGTAATTAAGATTCATTGTGGCGCCAGTAAACTTCAAGGTTTAACCTTTGCTTATTTGATTTTGGAGATTTCTCTATACATTTGACTAATTAATGAATACGTCCAAGTAACTAGTCAAGTTTAATCGCCATCACGAAGTGAACTATTGGGTCAACTAGTTTATGAGATTACTCATGAGCACAAAGTTTAAACATGAAAATATTTATTACGAAATTTTATCGACTCAATTCAATGAAGAAAAAGAAATCTCTGCTTTAGGAGTAAAAGAAAAATAATCCGAAGGATGAAAAGGGTTTTATTAAATGAATAATTTCAATGCAAGCTTGATCAATCGAGATAAAACGATCGAGGAAACGCAAATACACCGAGATGATGAATGTTTCCGCTTTATACAACTATACGGCTCAGCTCTGAGTATTTTCTTCGGCAACTCGCGAATCCTTGGAGTTATTTTCAACACTTACAACCCTTAAGTTACTATCCTATTCGCAGGTGCGTTGAGCCAACTTGTTTTTCGATAAGGTTGGCACATGGAGAATCGATTAATCGGTCGATTAACGAGTCGATTTACTCTCTCCACATGTTTTCATACGTGACGTATCTGAAGGTAATGTACGATGTACGAACAAAAGGGCGTGTGCGATAAATTATTTGTAAAATTCCATCGCATGATGCATGATCATAAATAACTTGGCAAAAGATACTGTCAATGTATACTTTATTTCTACTTTGAAAATATCATCAGTTGTAAAATGATTTTTTAAAAATATTTATTACTATACCATTATCACAAACTGTCCTTTTCTCTATTTCGATGTTCGAGATATTACTATAAACATAAAGCCCACCCACGATGAACAATAATTTAGCACGATAGCCAGTACACGGATCCAGCTCCTACGGCAGCGACTTCATAGCCACGTTTACTCCTACGGGGTAGTGACGCTTATTGCTGTAGTGGCTACAACATGCCTTAACAGCAGCATCACCAACAAGACCGTCGATGTCTCCGTAATGGCTCCAACTCACTCCAATTATCAGATTTACTGCTGGATCAGACGACATAAATACTCCACATTCCCAAATAATTTTATCAGACTTTATTCTATCAGTGATTCAGATCGGGGAGTGGAAGTGGACAATTGAAGTAATATTGGTCGGCTAGAGATCAGATTGCTATTTTTCAATCGTCGTAGAAAAAACAATAAAACTAATTATATTTATGGGAGAGAGTTTAATTTCTCAGAGTGATTTAAAGTTATTTATTTTTTATAACCAAAGGGGATTAAAGATAGTAATTGATAAAAAGAAAATAAATATAAATTACTTCGTTTTGGAAAGTGGAAAAATGGAAGAAACCAGTGCAAGATTCCATCGTAAAAATCAACTATGCATTGTTCGATGTAATTTACAAAATAATGACTGCATTGATATAATTAATTCACCACATTCCTACATAGATTCTATCGTACCTCGAATTTTCCTAAAGTGGAATGGAATGAAAATACCAAGTTAATTTTCCATTCAACCATAAAAACACTAGAAAAAATTAGCTTATTGCCAATTAATTTTATTTATCACAGCAAAAGATTCCTAATAAACTCGATTTATCTTTTTTAGTTTTTATTTTACTGCCAATAAACTTTGAAAAACTTTTCTTCAGTGTACCACCATTATTTTTATTTTTTAATTTACATGAAAGCACATCTCCACTCGATTAATTTATTTTTATAAATAAATAATTACTTATAGATTTTGTTCAAGTCCCCAGAAGTCGGTTGATTACAAGAAAAAATCGAAAAAGAGGTTTGTTTTTTCGAAAATTCTTTATGGTTCATTTCGTGCGGATAAATTGAGCGAGATTTGATGTTTAACTCGTCAGAGTGATCAGTAAATGATCAGATGATTTTCAAAGAAAATTGACGGGAGAGAAAAAAGGGAGCAGAAAGAGAAACTGAGAAGGGATAATTTCATCGAAAGTCGATCGATCTAAACTGCTTCTCATTCTTCGGTTGATAGATGCTCGACCATCTGTGACTGATGTAGTCGACAGTCGTTTGCTCTCGTTAACTTAGAATTTGCGCGAAGATCCGTGAAGCCGATTGGCTTGGATTCCACAAACGATTGGCGAGATGCAATCGGTGACTGTGGAGCCGGTGATAAAGCTGACGATTTATAAGGCGGCAAGAGGCGAGAACTGATGCATCGTGCATTATGGAATTAATACGACTGGTTTCCACATTTTTATAACCAGTTTCTATATTTCTCACGTCATGGCCTGGCTACTGTTTGCTAATCTGAAATCAATGCAATAAGGTATCACCTCGAAGATTAAGTAGTGGCTTTAAGATAACAAATTGGTGTCAGTAAATAAAATTTAACTCTAATTAATTAAATAACTCATTTGCTAATTTTTTCTGAACATTATATTCTATTTTCTCTGTGAAGAACGCAGTAAGAAACACGACTGAGGTTCAAGTGGTTGATGAAACTGCAGAGAATATTTTCCAAGCCATTGAGATCGACGACCCAACCTTATCTCAAGGACCCTAAAGCAACTTACATCTAAATACATCAAGACCCTGTCGAATTTACGCCAAAAACCAGTCGCACATCAGAGTACCCTCTTCATCCGAAAGACCAGTGTCATTAAAGACGCATCATGTTCTTGAAAGAAGTTTACATTGGTCCTGACAGTTCTTAAATTGGCTGCTGTTAAAGCTTTTTGCCAGAGACCAAACTTAATTAGCTTTTATCATCGAATATTCTCGAATGCTTTAAATTGTATGAATAAATAAATTATTTAATTGAAATTGATATTTATAGATTAGCCGATGGAATTAATGGATTGATAATAGTAATAAATACTACAGGATTGCTGGAAAGTATATTATCGATTTGATAAATAAAAAACTGCTATTAATGCATTCAATGTACATGAAACGCCATATTTGTTTTAACACTGAGAATTCATTCAAGAAGACAATTTTTATATTTTAATTTAATATGTTAATATCATTAAAAATTAAATTGACTGAAATAAAAAAGATTTATGAAATAATATCGATGATAACTAATTTTGATATTCACCTATAACATAAAATGTTAAACGTAATAGAATCATGTACACAAACATTGTGTATAGTAAATGATTAACTCTGTGCTAGACAAACTACACAAGACACACATCTAACAATTGAGTATCAATATCAAGCGGTAAAATCAGAGTGTGAGCAGCAGAGCGTGAAGTAAAGTGGCCGGACTTGAGATCGTGTACGGCCCAACTCTCGACGAATTTATTAAGCCGTCTTGTAGGCAGCGTACGTGACGGATGAAAATTATGTACGCTCTACAATTAAATTCATCGTTCGACCTGTCGGACTTAAACTCGTTTTGTCAACCAGTAGAAGCAGCATGACAATCGACATTCTTTGCAGAACACTCGTTGGATAATCGTGCAAGATGATAGTGTCACTCTAGACACTCGTGAATTGCATTGCTAGGTACTTAAATCAAGATGAAGAAAAATTCTTGATTTTTTATGAGTACAATTTTGTTTTTATCTGTTAATAAAATACAAGTCTAGCTACTGGACAGTTTAGTTTTCCATTAAGAGACAGTCAGATTTATCCTTGCATTGTAGTAAATGCAAGATAGATCTACATAAGTAGGATCTGTATAGACTGCCAACAATTGTAACCTCAGGTCGATTCTCCTACGCTTAGCCTGTGCAACAAGATAAAAATACGATGAAAAAAATAAAAGGCAGGTATGCAACGCGATTTGCAATTCACTGGTTGACTGGAGAAAGCTTCGTAAATCTTGACTGCATCGTCCTCATCCTTCGAAGGTGCAGGCGAGGTCTTATATCATCGACCACCTCTTGTTCTTCTTGAAAAAAAAAAATTTAGAAAAGTACCAACGAAAGTGAGAGTTTCCTGCTATGCTTTCGATATTCTCAGACGATGAATAATAATCATAATCACGATAATATGTAAAGGGCAACGCATATATTTTCTAACATTCGATCATGATTTAACGTCAATGAAATATTTTTTCCAAACAATTATATGATATTTGTATAAATAGAAATATTCATGATGATATTGAAGTCGAGACAAAATATCTATTATTGAGATTATTGAATTATTCAAGTGATATAGATTGGAAATTATTATTTCATATTATCGAGAAATGATTATTACATTACGATCTTCTTGTCCGCATTCACACGCGACTTTTTCCCAACTCAGATATTCATCTTTCCCGTCCAACTTTTGCCGTCGAACGTGAAGCTATTGTTTTTACGATTGTTGCAATGTGTAACTCCGTGAGACTCTTATTATGAAATTCAATTACACGAGATTCATATGCTGAAGATTACACGATGGTATGCTTACTAGATACGTAATTAGAAGAATTCTTCTGTTTTAATAATTTTTTAATAGATCTTATTCGTAAGACGTTGCAATCATTTTCATCTTTCACTTCCTATAAGACGACAATTTTTACTCATCCCACTTTTACTAGATTTGTTTATATATACTTAATAATTATCTAATAAATCAATTGTGTGTTTTTTAAATCTGATGATCCTTGGAATGATGAATAATTTTTTTTTACCGCTGGTTTCCAGAATTAAATAATTATTGAATTATCTAATAAATAATTGTTGAGAATGAGATAAATTAACCTTAAACAATAAAATTAATTTACAATTCTCCATGAATGAAATTTATGAAACCTCAACCGACAACACAAATACATTTATTTCAGCAATTGTATAAACATTATTTATTCAGTGGTTATTTGACTTTCACTGTAGCCATTTTTATTGATATCCGACGAAAAAAAAGCGAAATTTCCAGTGTCCGATAAAGTGAGTAAATCAAGCGAAAAAATAGTATTTAAGGAATCACTTGGCACGTGGGTTAAAATTTTATGGCTTCGGTACAAAACTTGGGCTGTTAATTGCCAACTTTGGTGATTCACAAACATTTACAGAAGAGTGAGAATTAATACCGGAACATGATTGTGTAACTGTTAACCATAAAAAGTTAGTGGCACACGAGGCCCGGAAAGTTAATCACTATAAAGCTAATAAAAGTATAAATAAAATGTAAGCAACAACCCTTGCAACATAATCTCTTGCACACCAATGCGTGTACAACCGGTACGACAGAAAATCATAATGTTTCACGACTATGACATACTATTAAGAATGCATGCAGCAATGTGATCGTGTCCTCGCGTTCACGTGCACCCTGTTGGCTAAATCTGATTTATAACGATTTTAATAGGAATATAGGTGCGTGTGCTTATTCGTTTATTACACACTCAGCAAAGCCATACACGAAGGATACCTATGGTGACTATGTTGACGTTGACATAGAGTCAGGAATGTTCTACCTTATTTGAACACACGATCCGACACGGCTTTGGTATAAATATAGCAACTCTCCCTCCTTGCAACTACATTAGATTACATAAACTTCTATTGAATAATTGTCCATTGGATAAGAAATGAGCTAACTTTTTCAGCTACATGTTTCTTTGAGCTTTCGAATTAAATAATATTATCAGTTTGCCGGATATTTATTAACTTTTACTCACTTTATATAATTCAGCATCCATCGTTTTCATATTGAAATTAATCTCAAGTGAAAAAAATATATCATTTTTGAAGAATAATTCGATTATGGGGAATATTTTTATCAAATAGTGGAAGCTGATAGAGCAAAGATAATTTTTCAAAATTAAAATTCACTTCATGTAGGATTTTTTATTGATTGAACAAATTTACAATAAATTGGAGAAAAAAATTAATTGAGAAGTTTGTCAATAATGTTTTCAATAACGAATAATTATGGTTGAGTTTTCATAAAAACTACTAAGAATTTAATTTCTGAGAAATACTTGAATTTATTTATCTTACATAACAAATATCGAATAGAACCATGAGAAATTTAGTGGTTCTAAATTAGAAAAATTATAGAGTAAAGTAACATGAATAATTCAATTGGAGAGAAATTAGAGCACGTTTTAATGTGGGATCGGCAATAGACTCACTTACGTGCGTTGATGATATTATTGTCGTTTGGAGAAAATCCTCAAGTAGAAGAATAATTTATTGGAAACGTAACTACGCCTTCTATTCAGTTGGGTGAACTGTAATAATGAGTAATAACTACCAACGATGACATTTCTCTACTGACCGAGTTTTACTTGTGTTAATTTCACCATACAGTTCGCGATCTCCTTTTAATCTAGAACACTTAACTTTATTATTATTTTTTTTTTCTAACTTATCGTTGATGATGATTGCATCACCCTGCGAATGCTTGAAAAGTAACAGTTTACAAGTCGGAGTCTAATGAAATTTATTATAGAAAAAAGGTCACATCAGGAAACGGAAACTCATTACGTTTGAATTGAAGAGACAATGTAGGATGTTGATAAACTTCCAAACCATGTGAACTTCATTTCCATATCTTCAATAATCATGAGGAGGAAACAGAAAAGCTATGCTAATTTCAGCTTGAAGAAAGTGTGAAGGAATTTTTCTAATTCTTGAATTTTACCTTTTACTTTCAAGATGACATGAAAAATGAGGAAAAAGTGGGTTATGATAATGTAGTCTAATTTTGATAATTCAATAAGCACGGCCACGAAAATTAAAACCGTCTAAAAACGGATGTGTAAAGAGGAGTGGAGAATCAAATGTCCTGAATTTCTCCAATGAATTAAACAGGCTGAAGTCGTCTAGGTCATATCGTGATTAGAATAATATTATAATTTCTGACGTTAGTCATAAGACTAAGATATCACCTTTGGAGATCGCTTATTCACACTGGAAAATAAACAATACTCTTCTTTACGTTGTTCGATTGTAGAACGTTAACGATTGACACTAGATATTCTGATAAACCCACGCGATACGATGGATGAATGCTTACGGTTGTTGACCCCAAGTGTCTTTCCGGCGACAAGAAGAAGGAAGTGATCTTCCTTTAACATAACTTCTGATGGTAATAGGACGTTGATCAGAATCAAGGTGAAATAAGATTTCAGATTGGTCGATGCTTAGAATCGAGTTACCGAAACCGTATTAACGGCACCTGCGGGCAAATCTAATTTGTTCCAACAGCGAGAAAGATCCTCAGGATATCTCCCGACCTCGCTGGAGAAGCATCAGACCCTCGACCTTGCAGGAATCGTGCAAATCGAGTATCACGACTGAAAATAATCAAGTAACATCAGAAATTTATGGACATTCATATCAGCTGTCTTTCGATTTTACTTCCGGAATAGGTTTTATCAAAACAAACTTTTGAATTCCTCTGCTTGGAATTAACATTCGCGAAGGACACGATTGAAACATAGCTATCAGATATACTCGAAACTGTAATCAATTTAAGATGATGAATTTTTTGAAAGAAAAGTTAATGTAGTAGTTGAAGATGGTGAACACGGAGGAAATTTTTTGCAGTATTTTAAACAAGGAAAAAGTGTGAATGTCTGAGTGCTCAGACACTTTTTTGTAATTATCTAATTGGTTGTATTAACTTTTTAATAGTTCGCTATAATTAATTATGAGGACTAACTATACACTTAAGAATAATTATCGACACTCATTGCCTCATTTGAACTCGATGGATCGACGTTCAAGATGCTAATAACTATACTCTTGCTAATAACTGCACCGCTCACTCTATTTATTCATTCAGAAGATAAATATTATCCATCTAAAATACTTATTAAAAATATCATAGTTGTTTTTTATGATGCAATAAAAAAAAATGTACACTTCTTTTTCTGTTAAAGATATTTGTAGAATAAAATTCCTGAATGGGAGTTTATTTCTGCTGTAGATACACATTTTAATTTATGATAAATAATTAATGAGAAAAATATTTGTTTGAAGAAAAATGATAAATGATAATAAATCTTAAGAGCATAAATGCTTTGAGAATAATTTTTAAAGACTAATATCAAGCCATAAAAGAAAATTAATTCATGGCAAGTATAAACACATACAATTAAAAGAATAATTAGATTAATAAATTGCACAAACATACATTTACTTCAGCTGTCTTCAAAATGACTTACGGGTGGTATAAATGAAGAATGCTATAATTAAAACTTAGCCTAGTAATTCTTGCGCTTAACAAATTGAAAAACACTACAGGAGAAAAGAATGAAAGGTAATCTAGATAGGATTCATGTGAAATTCTTGGGTAATAGGGTGCGTGGCGGTACAGAATTACGACCTTGACTATCTGTGTATCTTATTTCGAGCAACTTTATTCGTTAAGGTCCAAGTCGAAATAAGGAAGAAGCTGGTTGGAAGAGGAAATCGTTAGATCCGCCCTTGCGTCCCATAAATCTAGTAGTCGAGTGAGTAATACGAACTTGCGTGTATAGTTTCATGTTTAATTCTAACTGGTGGCAATTAATTTTGTGTGTAAGTGATATTTGCTATCGTATCTGAGACTACTGCAATGAGCCAAGAAGCTCAAGGGTTGAATCAAAGACTGTAGTTGGGACTCGCGTGAGGTCTTTCCTTCTGATCTCGAACCAAACAGCTCCAATTTCTCCAAAGAACCAGGAAGAATAATAACGCCTTCGGGATTTTTAAAAGCCAAGATATCTTAAAGCAGAGAGAAAATGATGAGGAAGTAAACATGAGGAAAGCAAAGAGAATCGTTTTTGAAAGAAAGATAAAAAATCCTAAGAAACTGTTGGAATACTGGCGGGAAAGGTGAAAGAGGAGAAGAAACATGTCCTGAGTTTGCAAGAAGGAATTCACTGAGTGTCTTCCTCTATCCACTCGACTAATATGCGCGGCACCTATAGAGACAATTACAGCTAACCATATACGTTCATCTGTAGGGTTCATCTTGTAGAGATGAGTCTCCAGTGTGCGAAGATCGCGGCGACCCTCCTAAAGAATTAAATATCCATGGCGTAATCGGACTACCATAGCGGGCACAACCAGGGGGAGCAACGGATCCTTACAACGTTTCCTGTTACTTGTTATTCCTTTGTCCACACAACCTTCCTCCATACTTCTACCGTTGTTCTATCTTCCATGCTAAACAATTTGCTCTCACTTTAAGATTTATACAGTTCCCATTGACTATCACTATACTGTTATGCTCTTGGATCTTTTTTGAACTTTCATTTTATAATCAAATTACAAATACTGATCTTTTATCAATTTCTGAAAAGATAAAAGTCATATTGAAACTTTACAAACAATTTTTTTGTAACTTGACATAAACTTATGAGAAACATGATAAAAACAAATAGAAAAAAATCTCTTCTTATACTTTTGTGATCAAGTTAATCATTTAGAAAGCATTGATGATTTAGTTTCCTAAATTTTTTTCTTAATTATTTGAAAAGTCTTCTAGACTAGACCTTTTTGCACTCGACTGTTGTTAAATGTTGCATGAACTAAAGTTGTTTCTTTTAAAAAAATTTTCATAAAAAGGATTAGGTAATAGAATATTCGCAATTTGATAAAAAAAAACACATTCAATATAATTCAAATAGTCGGACAATAAAAAGATGGATTGAAGAATCTAAAATGTCTCAAGAGCACATTTTATACGGGCTATTACTTCTGCGGCTTTGCTTTTATTTTTTTTTTTGCTTCAAAGATTTATATTGCTCTCGTGAATGGCGAGTACTGTTACTCTCTTTTCTGTGCTTCTGTTCTAGCGATAGGCACTATGGATCTTTCTCATCGTGTGTCACACGCAGGAGGTAAATCCTTTTTCAACGATGAACTGAAGAATATCAAATTGTTTCTGCGTGGCTCTGACAATATCGATGTTTAAGTCGATCCTTTCTAACTTTTTTTTCTTACACATTTACTACCTATTCTCCTGTAATTTAAAGTTTATTACGGTCGTTATAAAAATTCGCTGTCCTGCCTGTGATTATTTTGAACAAAAAAGACTATTATATTTGACATAAAAAATGGCCATCGCTTGACTATTTTAAGAATAAAGGAATAACATACATTGAAGATGGTCTACACTTTCCGGATCTTAATAAAAAATTAATATAAAAAATATAATCCATGATAAGACGGCGGTGAAAAAAAATATAAAGCCGGTTGTATCATTAACGAATGATAATGGCGACAGTCTTGGAGAAATCGGCAAATGTAATTCCTTATCATATACATAATGACATAAGATTATACGACAGAGTTAGCGCCAGACAAGTTTGAGTTGCGGGAGTCGGCACTGGGGAATTCTATCGGCAAAGTACCAAGATCTGCAACGCGGGTGAACGGTAAAATCAACTACCTTCGTCGTTTATGTCGCCGTATATGCGACACGTTTGAGGCAGACGACACGTTTGAACTGTGGGACACATCAGTCGTTTACATTATTAGTAGTAATGAGCCTTCTAAGAAATACTAGTCAACCTTAGACTCATGTCAACAATTTACTCCTTGGTATTTGCCGATAATAAATTTTATCATTTTGCTGAAATCCTATTTTTTTGTGCTTGCGATTTATTGCAGGAAATTCCTCGTTCGCGAATTATAGAAATAGCTTGTCCAATTACGGTTTAACCGAAGCTTTTGGATAATTAGAGAAGAAAAATTTCTCATCATTAAAGACATTTCTCGATTTTATGCAAAAATTCATAAACATAACTACCTTATTGCTATTTTTTCACTAAACTGAGTAAAACATTTTTGCTATACAAAAAAAAAAATTAATCTAAGAGTAATATTTCTTTGAATCATATTTAATATAAAATATTTTATTCTTCCATAAAAGGGAAATAAAAAAGATCTTTTTGTCATTTATTGATGTACAAGCACAAATTTATACTATAAAGGAATTTACCCACGTTTGTGTGATCATTTGAATTCCTATTCACGAGAGATGATATGAAACGAGGAGCCTCCCATTTCATTTTGCGGAAGAGACGTAACGTATATCGGGTTTGGCTTTATGGGAAATGTGAAAGCAGTTCTCCAAGCGTGGGTGTCATACATTTCACGCACTATTCCACGCTTCTGTCTTTTTTCTCATGTCTAGTTTATACAAGAACACAAAGTTTTTCTTTGTCTATTTAACTATCACTATAACTTTTTTATTACTCCGACCATTACCAACTACTTGAACACTTATTGCTCATCTTGTTATACACATATTGCCAACTGAGTGTTGGTATACTACATTAGAAATGCATCTATGGACTACGTGACCATGGTAACGAGAAGGTTGATGAGGATGCGCTATACAAATAAGCCTCGCGACTACTAGTTTGTACAACACCTAGGCGGTAGACGTTATTTATCACCAGGAAGTCTATGACTCTGATTAATGAAGGTCGATCTAGGTACAATCTTGGGCCTGTTGAAGAGAAAAAACTAAACTTCATGGCTACTGTAATCTAGTAGTAGGAGGTTAAGATATTCAACGTTTATGAAAAATATTTGAGAGCTTGGTAGCTTTATAAGCCCCATAAAAATAAATAAGCACGTCTAGATGAAATGTTATTAGAAAGAAGACAAGCTTTAATTAACAAATAATTCTCAACAATAAAAATGATGTTAAAAAATGGAAAGATAAGATTTTTTGTTGATTCAAAATAGTCTTTTACAGACCTATAAATAATTAATTACCATTTAATTACAAAAAAATAATTTCTTATGAGCTTTCAATCATTCAGAATCATTAAAACAGCTTGTGTTCGAATGACTAATTATTCATTAAAGTTCTACTCTTGGTTTGAAAAAAATAATTAATTATAAATTTTTTTAGATAACCTTTTGTTAATAATAGATAAATTGAGCATTAACTGTAAGATTTGTAGCGCATGTAGATAATAAATAAATTTTATTATTACTGTTTATTTAATATGATAAAGCTTCAAACACTTATACGTTCATTAAAAGTGTCTTCAAAGGCTTTTGATCGACCGCTGATGTACCTGTGCGCGTACCAATAAGATGCTGACGTAACTCTACACAATCTGAGTTGCCGATCAACTGGACTCTCTCTTCTATCTTTCGTTTTCCCCTTTCACCTCCACTTCATTTTCTCTGTCTTGTCTTCTGCCTTCACTGTCACGTCGACGAGAGAAAGAATAACCGAAGAAGCAATAAGGGAGAAAAGATCGGAGCAGCCGGTGAAGATCTGCGTCCACGGCAGTACCCGCAAGTCCCGTTACACTTCCTCAGGGCTTCTAAGAGATCAGACATGTAATTTATATATCGTCTTTGCGCCCTCTCTCCAATAAACTTTGCGAAAGTATAAGACTTTTTATCTTTATTTACGTCATCAACAAAGAAGAAGTTAAAGAAGAAAAGAAGAATTGGACCTCTGGTTCGATGGTTAGTTCTCTTCATCCTTTTGGAGCAGATTCACGAAGAAGCAACACAATGCGTGAACCACCAATTACGATCACAGTAGCAGTTACCAACTGTTAACTGCCGATGTCCATTTACTTTCGTCGTTTCGTTCTGCTTTTATCGGTTGCTTCTTCAACTTTTTTTCTTTCTTCTCTTTCGTTTCCATCTAATTCATTAACCCTTTCACTTCTGGTGTGCCTAATTAGGCTTACGAAAAAGAAAAAAAAACCTGTGCTTATTAGGAGCTTCATTTTTTCCCCATTAAAATACACATTCAGATAAAAAGTTAATTTATCACGACTATAGTTGCACCTTATAAAAATTTCATCTCGAATGAAATAACAATAATGACGTGATTGAAAAATTCTTGAAATAATTTATCAACTTCTAGATATGGGAAAGAAATTAATAATAAATCGCATTGAATAAAATTTAATTGATAAGATGAATTTTTTTGCTTAAAGTAGATAATAAAATTTATTTCAATATCGTTTCCGTGTATTGCTAATTTATATCGCAAAACTTAGATTATATGATAAGCAGATATTAAATATCTCCCAACTTTCCATGACCTTTTCGAGTGGAAAACTGCCCAAGATCAATCTCTTCCTTAGGTGTTCCCGGATACATGTTGTGAGCACAAATCTATTCGTTTTAACACGCAATGCTAGCGAATAAAAAAAAAATGAAGAAAAAGATCTTAGAAAAGTAAGGATAGCTTTAGGCACAAGCAATAATGCTAGATGTTTTTCAATGTATGGTATTTTACGCAGTTCTAGGTAGAAAAGAGAAGAAGAGTAGACTTCATCACTATCATTTATTCATGGCTTATCGCTTACGAGTATGAGTACTGCTTTACAGAGAATGGATATTCATTAAGTTCATTTTGACAGGAATTTGACGGGTATGCCAAGCTTGAAACGTGCGTACGTACGTGTATACTCGAGAGATATATGTAATCCATGACTTAGCTTCAGGCAATCCAGCCTGTCTAATATGTTTGACAAGAGGGATCGTGATGACCTGAGATTTATACGCGTCGGCGCACTAACAAATGCATGAAACAACACTCTTAACGTCTACGAGATATGTGCACATAAATGCTAATCCTTTCAGGGCTTTACTGACGTGATCAAGTTCATTAAAATTAATTGCTGTTCATTATTCAAGAATAAAGTTCCATTTTGACTTTTTCATTTCGTCAAATAATTAATGAGCAAAAAGCTAGTGTTGAAAAGTGTTTGTTAAAATTTAATTAATTTTTTTTAACATTATTTTTTGTTATTCTTTTTGTTGAGAGATACATATATATATTTAATGTCAACAACCATAGACAAGTGACTGATTGGCTCGTTAAGAGGCAGTTGAAATCAACAGAAACAGTCGATCGTGTACCGTACAGACTGTATATACGACCATGAGGAATCTCGATGACCTGCAATTTATATTGAGAACTCCAAGAGCGCAGTACTACTCAAGTCTGGTACACACCATCCAGGGCACGCATGCAAATACTCTCGTACAGTGCTGATGCGGCCACGTCCATTAGGATTGATCGGTAACATTAGTACAAGTTAGTGCCGACATGCTCGAGACCGGCAAGCCGATCTCTGATCTCTGATCTTGAGTTTACTATTCTCCAACTCCAACCAGTATTCGTTTTACCCTGTGGGACAAGAGTTCTATTCTGTCGGCCATCAAGACTAGTGACTTCACTGTCGGGTATTAAACGACCGTGGAATTCTCTTCCGGTCTGCGAGAACAAATATACTAATTATTATTATTCTTCTTCTCTTACATAAGATGCTGCTAAATTTAAACGAGCTTTGCTTTGAAAAAAACTACACAGGATGGCAGATCAGAATTTGGCCAAATTATAGGTTTATGAATTCATCAGAGAAGTGATGACTTGTTTTTTGGGAGTAAAAAAATTATCAAGTCTCTAATGAGAACAGGTAGCTGAAGATGTTGGTATTAAAATTACATGGATTTTTTGTTTAATTAATTACAGTTATCTTTTTTTTTATCTTTCTGGAATAAACAAAATTTTATCAGTAAATCGAAAATTTAAACCGAATTTCATTACATTCTCTTGTATTATTGAGGAAGAAATTTACGTAATCGATTGCTGTTACTTAAGTAAAAAAAAAAATTACACAAAATCGTATGAAGGTTTAATGATTATGATTATAATCCTCATTATCATCGGTAATATCAGTTATTTTCCAAATTTTATAATAATCATAATCTACGATAATTATTACTGTAATTATGACTTTCGTTGAGTATATTTTTACCACCTCCTTCAAAAAATATTTATTGACATTATATTTTAAAAATCCTCAACTCACGATTGGAATATTATACGAATGTTTTTCTTCCATCGACCTAGGATTTGAAAAAAACATAATTTAAATAAACATCACTTTCTATTTTTCATGCTGTATATTTAATGCAAACATCTTTGCGAGAGTAAATGATAGGAGTAGAATAATCGAGTTAATTAAAATAATGAAAAGTCAAGTCGGAGTATGTATCTAAATGTATACATGTGCATAATAGTCCTAGAAGAATATTACTGGAGGTGCGAGAATCATTTAGATACACGCGAACGGGAGCTGTAAGGTCAGAAAAATGTATGATAATATTCCCTTTGCGTGATATCGATCGATCACCTCGACTCGTGATTAGTCTTAACCGCACGTTGTCGATAATTAAAACATGTATAAAATCCCTTGCGTAATGATTACCTGAGATCCAGTTTCCTCGTTACCTTATGTATATACAACTCGTGGACTGGAGTATAAATAATGCTTATGCACACGAGATCATGTTGACCAACGCCACGCTTGTGGTTTCCACATACTCTGTCTTTGATGTGCATCGAACCCTCGTAAAATCAAAAGGGAAAGTTAAAAAATTTCCTACATCTACCACGACCTTGGTCAATGAAATTTTATGGCTCGTAAGTTCTGACGAAAAGGACGATACTCTACGTAATAAAGATATGGTCAAGATTGGATGAGTTATAATCAGTGTACTCAGCTCAAGACTTTGTATTTAGTGTATGAACTTCAAGGACAACGGCTAAGATTTAAATTTAAAGGTTGCTGTTAATTTACCAAGGCGGCGTACACCATAAGGGAAAGAGGAAAAATTATGACTGGTCGACGCCAAGTATTACAGCCACAACCAGGCCGCGTAGTAGATCGTTTGAGATTCTTGCCGGCTTATTCCACAAGTGTGGCACGCCACAATGCTTTTGGGCAAGCTATTAAAGTAAAGGATTGGTACTGCCCCTTCGCAATCACAGTGATTACCCTTGGTGTATTACAATGTAAATGCTGGTTAATTCTTGCCACGTCTCTCAGTTACTCCTGTGCTCTAGTGTGTTCAAATCGCCAGTGTCTTGGCCGTTCATTTTGATGTAGAGGCGAACGAAAGGGCGAGAATGTGTACGAAAGATACTGCGAAAAAAGACCAAAACAAAAGAATGCCTGAGAAGGGCGAAAGATTTATGTGAAGAAGAACGCGCAATGCGAGACGAGCAAAAGAGAATGGCAAATAAAAAAATTGAAGTAGAAGAAAGAGAGGAAACACGAGGTTAAAATAACCATGGACCGGCTCGGTAACTTTTCGTATGCACTTTACACTTGAATTTTGGCCGTCATATTTATACCATCATCCACTGACTTCTCTTCAACTTCTTAACTCGTTAAATCTTGCCGTCAGAATGCTTCTTCACAAACATCCATAAATTTCTCTGTATTTTTACCCATCGATTATTTCTTATACTTATTCTTACTGTAGAATTTAACTTCATCATCAATGTTATTTTTTTTATTCTGTACCATAAAATAAGATAGTGACAGCGTTTCATGATTTTTCTAGTTTAAATGAGCTTTCTAACTACACTCCAATCATATACACTATTTCTAATAACTTATAATTTTCTAATTCAATGGAGATGAATACTGTTGAAGAATTTTCTTAAAATGAGTTTCAACTAAAAGACACCACTTTTATTTTTGCAAAAAAATTGAAATAAAATATTTCCATGGATGCAAATGCTTTTAGAAACATTCTTGCTTTAAATAAAAAATATTATCCAGGCATTTACTTGATGCGTATCGTAATAATAAAAATAATGATGATAACTAGTGAAAATAAAGGTAAAGCAACTGTCACCATAACGTACAACATTATCTTAATAGAATAAGCACGATGTGTAATATCAAGAGTGAATGCAGAAATTCATGTGATAGCACCGAGTCTAAATGTGTAATGCACTAACAGGACCACATGGTACCGACGATTATGTAGGGTCTTCTTGGATGTTGGAGCTGCATATTTGACATGCCTGATGTGGACACCAAGCGACCCTGAACGCCTCGCCCAGTATCAAGATCCTACCGCGAAGCTTCGTTGTCCGGTATAGAGTCCGTGCGTCTTCCCTGCTGTGTTCTGAGTTCTGAGTCGTGCTGCTTCATCGTTACTGTCCTCGGCCTACTCGCTAATTATAATGATTCCGATTTAACGGCTGCATGCATCTAAGCACCTTTGCTTTCAATTCTACTGACAATTACAAAAAAATATTAGCGTACACACGGTGTATATGTGTGCTATAAGCGATTCAATGTGTTTATGAATTCATAAATTCAAATAAATTGAAATAAAAGAATTAATTGATGCGGGATATGATAAAGATAAGGTAATGAAGTAGGTTGTAATATAGTTTGCATTGCAATTATTTGATTAAAATTAATTTTTCCCACTTTAATTACAATGCGTGGGCAACTTTCTAATGCATGACAGTAGCAAGCTCCCTGAACGATTATTGAGGTACTCAATTGGATCCAAGGCCGATGGAGAAGCGTCTTACTGAGGGAGATATAGAGAGGAGTTGATCGTCGCACTGCCGCTGGTCAGACTAAAAAATCACGACCCGAGCTAGGGAATCATAAAGAAACACAGGTCAAGCGCCGGTTTATTGGCATGATCGGCGGCCTTGAAGGTTCATCGTCGTCCGTGGTCGCAGTCTGTACTGCTCGTAGTAGTTGTCGGCGAGATATTGGGGAAAGCCGTGGGCGCAAAGTCCATCTACTCGACGAACTAGAAGAGATCAAGTTGGTTGGGAAAAATATACATCTTGTCACTTTGCATCAACTTTACTTATTTCTTCTTCACTTTTGCTTCTGATCGACTTTTTTCACTTCTCTAGATATCAACATGACAGGAGCTGTAAAAGTTTCGATTTCACACTGACCACACGCAACTAAACATACAAGAACTAATAATATCTTATTAAAGGTATTTTTTCTTTTTCTTTGGGGAATTATAAAAGAACCAAGAGAAAACTCTATACATCAGTCATTGCCTTTTGTTAAAAACAAAAAACAGCTCAAAAATCAAAGGAAAGAAAAAATAAATACATTACTTTTAAAAAAGTTATTGTTTGCAAGCTTTTATTTTTGCATAATCGTATATTGTTAAGCAATAGTTAAAAATAACGAAGTCAATGTAGACGAGTAGGCGTGTTCGTAATTTACTACAAAATTTTTACGAGCAGTATAAGCCAAGTTTTGATGGGTCGGTAGAAAAAAAAAATGATTTGCTGTATTTCATTGTAAAATTTTCATACACTCTTTAAAAATGAAACTCACTGCAAGTCAGTGTACATCCATTGATTCATTTTTAGCGAACACCATATTATTAAAGCGTTGTTTCATTTCGAGGTCAAATTTTCTCATCTACTCTGACAATAACTATGACAGAATAAAATAAATGGCTCTCTAAATTGAACAAAACTAAAATATCAGCATCGTTTAGTAAAAATAGAAAAGCAGGATATAGCCCTATGATTTCTGCAAAATATTCTATTGAAGTTGAGGGAGTGGGAAAGCCTCTAGGAGAATCTGATTTCATTCGCGTGGGAGAACCAGGATATCTGGTTTTTGTTCGCATTCAAAGAGATCAGGAAATAACTGAAAGAATGCATGGGGCTTTTTACAGTCATATAAATATTGAATTCAGCTTTTTATTTAAATTTAATAGTCTTAAAAGCACAGTAATAAATTAATAATTTCGATGCTATTCATCCTCAAACTGACATATACCAAGAATTTCGTTACCTGCAGAATGGTTTCGCAAATAAAAAGAAAAAAATTCATAGTATCCACCTACGAAAAAATAACTCAGATTGATCTTTTCTCCTACCCACTTCCACCCAAAAACGAAAGTGTAAAAAATCTAGAAAAAAAATTGCCAATCCGGTTGCATATGCCATGACCATCACTACACACTCTTTCATAAAGTCATACAAAGAAACTCATTTACAAACGTAGAACGTTGCTGATGGGATTGTTTTCACCGTCTAGAGCCAATCGACTTCTGATGGTGCAAAACCTCAAGCACGAGTCTTTGCGTATTACCTTTTGTCCAATTCTATTTAAAATTCTTATGGCTAAAATATTTTTTATATTCTTTCTTCAGAGTTTATTATTGACAAATAACAATGAAGTAAGGTGTGTCTGTTTATTTGACTGAATTGACAAGAGAAATAATGAAAATACCAATTACTATAGAGCCTAACATCCCTAGAGTGCAGGCAGAAACTTAATTGGAGCCAAGCAATGATCGTGATAAATTACAAAAAAAATCACGAGTTTAATTGCAGAATTATTCTTTGAGTTTTATACACTCTGACACTGGTTATAAAGTTTCTGAGAGGTTCAAAGTAACGGCCTTGTCCTTGCAAGGTCTTCTGGTTATATATTTAATGATTTAACCTCATATAAAATTGAGAGAAAATTGTTGGAAATTTTATATCGTCACAGATGCAAAGAAAATAATATTACTTGCCATCAATTAATTGTATAACCTGAACTAGTCTACTGTGTTGGGTAACAAAAAACAAAAATGCAAATACTTTCGAGATCTAAAAGAGAGATTTTACGAAAAAAAAAAACACGTATAAAATGATAAAAAGGATATTTTATAAAACATTGATGGTGAAGAATATCACTTATGCAGTTGCAGAAGAGCAAGATTCCATGGAGACTCAAAAAAACAACACCTCAAGAATTCAACGGCGATGTTTTTCTCAGAAAGCCAAGTTCCAGTAAATGGGATTGAGGCAGAGAAAGAGAATATAACCTCCGGCGGCCGAAACGTAGAGCAGTTATTAGGAAATCCATTATAACATTTTTAAGAGAGGATACTATATATATATATATATATATATATATATAATTTGAACACCAGCTGTAGAACTTCGTCAAAGATTTTATTAATTGTTTCAACCTTCTCTGTGCCAACGGGCATGATTAGGTGTTGATGAATAATTAGAAGTTTATCTTTTATTTTTCGTCCGGTAATTAGATAAAATAAATCCTGATGATTCAATTGGATTTCAGAAGATGATCAAAGAATTCCTTTTTCGTTTTTCATTGTAAGAATTTTTGCAGTCGTTAAAAATGATTCTATTGTCGATTAAAAATAAATTCAAATAATTATCTGTCTGTTATTTTTTATTTTTGATCATTATTTCTTGATGATTAATTTCTAGAAATTTTTTTTTTTTTTTCGTGCTCATTATAGTTAAGTCTTGCCAAGTTTCCTTCTCAAGTTCACGATGAGAGAAACTACTGTTAAACAGTGATAAATATTCATACATGGCGGTAGTTATTAATTAAAGAATTAATTTTTCTCAAAGCTTAAATAAAATAATTATTGCAATCAATTTGTTGACATGAATAAAAAAAGTTTATTTTTAAAAGATCAAAATTACTGAGGATCTTTGTAATTAGCAGCTCAGTAGAAAAAGCAATTAAAATCAACATGACCTTATTAGTGCCCTCATCAACGAAAAAATGCAAAACTGGTAAAACTCGAATAAAACCTAACCGATTACATCGAAGGCAGTGAAAGCCTTGATTGGTTGATGTCACGTTTGAAAAAACCCAAAGGTCATCTGATGTAACACACAGGCTGTGTGATATAGCAAGGAATGAAGAAGACCGAAGAAATGTTCTCGGTCGTTCTCCAGTTTGCGAGGACGAAACTCAAGGTCGTTCCATTTTCTCACAGACTGCTATGTACTCCCGTTGTCTGTATAAAGAAGATTCAAGTAGAGTACGAGTACCGCACAGTTCTTGAAGAACAGTCCCACAATACGATACAAGAGCACAACTTCCTGCGCGGGAGAGTTACGACGCGCGTGCGTTGGTAGCGGCATTAATGATTACGCGTGATTATGTTCTCCCAGTAGCTATTAAGAGCGTAGAGTCTTGATGTTTCTTCTTTTTTTTTTATTAATGTTGGCTTTACACACAGCTATTTGAACACAATGGCGGAGTCTGCATGTATAATAAAGAGACGAGAAGGTGAGCTTCATAGTGCGTATTCTGTGCAGAGTACATTCGACCTATGAATCTTGTGCCAGCCCCTACACCAACACGTGAGGACGTGCCCTCCAGCGATGAGCAGTTGTTAAAAAGGTGATGTTTGTATTGGTAGTAGTGCTATCCATATTACGACTCGCGTACCTGAGCGTCCAATACAGTTGATTCGCTAGTAACTTTCAGTGTTGAGGTGACTCTCTTACACTCTACTCACAGCCTGCCAAGCGTCAGTGACTTCGCGTTCGCCGGTCCGATCGGATCGCCTCCGAAAAACGTACGCTCTTTTACCTTTACAACCTCTTATACTTCTCGAATAAAAATATTTTTCAAATTGTTTTTAAACTTGAATAAAAATTATTTATAAATAAATTATCGCACGAAACAATTCACAAGTTCAAGTTGAGACAAAAAAAAAAATAATCTGATGATTGAAAAATTTTTATATTTTCAGGAGTAAAAAGATGGCGAGCAATAGATAATTAACGTAAAAGAAGAGTATCGTAGAATAAGAGTGGAGTACAGTTGGAAGCAGTAATTTTTGAGATGAGAAAGGGTTTTGACGTCCACGACGGTGTACCGAGGATCGGAGAAAAGTAGCAGTAAATCATAAACGCCACGGGGAATCGAGTCGAGGAGATAAGTGCCTTAGCGTGGAGTGTCTATCGCACTGTCCTGGGGCGCGCAAATGTGCGGCCGGATCGATCGATCCGATTGCCTGTGGATCCGTTCAAACGAATGGCAAGGGGTTTCTTAGCTCTGCGAAATAATCGCGAGTGTGTCTGGTTTGATCGTGATGGAAGAATTGCGAAGAACACGGGTGAATCAGGCATTACCATCCTTTGACTCATTTCAAGGTTCACTGATGTCTACGGGATTCCTGGATGACATCAAGAGCAAAGTGCACTGCAAACTCTGACGTTCATTGGCAGTACAATCATTGAATATATTTTTAAATAAAACCCGATCAGAATTCCAGATATCGTGTGGCGTTCTTGTAAAGGCCGTTGAATTTTTGTGGTCAATACTGATGGGAATATCGAGTTATCAAACCGGTAATTGAGTCATAAGACAAGAATTGGATGTTAATCAATTTAAAGTTATTGTATAAAGTGATTGGAGAATTAAAATAAAATCCACAGTCATCGAAAAGTGGTGACAGAGTGAGTACTCAAGCGCGTCTATACTCGATTACTCACAGAAGAATCAGAATCCGCGCGTGCATGACGAATTTGTTGGTTCGATCCGCTTCAACTCTTCACAGTGAAAAGGGAATTGCGGAAAATTGCAACTGAGTAAATGATAAAGAGGCCAACAGGGGCGGATAATTGCACCGGTTGTATACCTCGCCCTCACTGTATTCCGTTGCTCCTGGCAACGGATAGCCATCAGTAAGGGAGTCCTAACTCACTACTTGGAACTACAGTGTTTGATTGGAAATAGAGTTTATTCCACCAAGTCAAGTATGAGGAAGTTATCTGTAAAGTCTAGTTTAATTAATTCACTTAATGGAACAATTCCTGTTAAATAAAAATAGAAAAACAAAAAACAAAAACCGAGCAAAATGAAAAGTTACATTATCTGATAACTTTCTAGAAGATTCGACTGTTCTCTGAACTGTGACAGAGCTCTAAAAGTTTTAGAAAAGTGACAGTGACTTTATAACACTCTCCTTGGAGTGATATAATTGAAGAAAGTGCTCTTTGGACCTGTTATTAACCGGTAGTTAGTGCAACTGCACTTTCGTCGGTCACCATAACGGGTCTTTGAGGATTCCTGCAGAGTTGGAATATCAAAAATAAGTGTTATGACTACATCGTAATTTCCTAATGTCATTGAAATAAATGATAGTAGGCTGTGATTACAACTAATAAGATAGAGGACTAGTAAATATGACATTATAACAGTGGACAAGAAAAGTCAAAATGTCATCGAATGGTGAATTTTCGACCATGTCCAGTGGAGAAGTTCCTTCTCTACCAAAGTCCCTTCCCAGTTCAAGGGAAGCTACTGCGGAAGGGAATTCTAATTCTACCGGTGGATTTATGCCATTACGTGATTTCCTTGATCGTTTCTCATTACCAAGAGTTGTAAGACTTGAAGGTACTAACAGTCGACCCGTTTTACTCTACAAACAACAACAGCGATCATTAAGGGTCACAGCAACCCTCTTCATACATCGATATCGACATGATGTCAAAGTTGGACCGGAAATAGTTATTCCAGAGGGATATCCGGGTAAGTGACTGATACCGTTATCAGAATGTAACTCTACTAACTGATCCCTTTCTTTTAAACTACATCTATTTATTTTTTCCCTCTTGATGATGCCATGGGAAAACCCGTTTCCCGCAAATTATCCCCTGGATTAAAACTGCACTCGTACTTACACTCTTTTCTACTCGGCTTCGCTTCGCTTCTGCTATAAGTATACTACTAGATACAAAAACAAAGAACTTTTAATGGCTCAATGAATTCTTACAACTGAACAATTATAGGAAGCAATTTTTTAATTATACAAACAAGTTTTGAAATGTTACCATGTGTCATTTATGAGATTTAAATGCATATGTTAATTGGCTTGAATTGTTATGTTATAGTCTTTGTTAGCCTTATTATGTTTACAATAATCTATTTCCCGTCTTTAAGTTTAAATACCTATTGTGTCAAAATAAAAAAGTAAAACAAGTTGAGAAGTTGAAGCAATTCAGCTATCTTTCCAAGGCTGAACGAAGAAAATTATCAATTCCGTTAGGTTCTATATGACCTTACCAAATATTTACCGTATTCTGGCGATTTTTAACTCAATAATACTTGTAGAAATCGTAGTTGTGAAGAGAAGAGATTTTTTTACCACAAAAATTAAAGATTTACTCAAAAAAAAAATATTTTGATAATACTACTGTTCAATTTTCTTTTTTTTTTGATGAAAATGTTTAATATTGAAGGTAATCAAGGAAGTAGAAAGCTTAAAAAAAAAATTATTTCAACATTCATCTATTTTTGTTGAGAATTAAAATAATAAACAGAAGAGAATTAGATTTATGTTTCCCCGAAAGTATAAATTCTCATTAATAAGATTAAAAAGATGAGTTAATTTATTAGAATCATAAATAATCTATCGCCTTAGACACGAAACAGATGGCATTAATTTTTAACCACGTATTTCCAACAAATTCAATTAATATAAAAAACGACAGCCATCACTATCAGCTGTTAGAAATAAAAGTAAAATGAGAGTTAATGGTGTTGAGTAGGTCGATGTCATAAGTGGGTGAAACGAATTAGCATGTAAACTTATAAGTAACTTCTAGTCACATCATAGAAACCTACGCGTTTCGCCACATTTGTCAGCATTCTCATTTGAATTTAATGTATCAAATTAGTAGATAATGAAAAACATGAGGTGAAAAAAAAGAAGGCAAAGTAAAGAAGCGAATTGATAGTCTTGATCCATTAGACGTGATAGTAGCTTTTAGATATTGACAGGAAAAATATTCAGCAAGTTTTAAACACTTTTAATTTCGTTTTCTACTTGTTGCTCATTCACGTATGGTTTGCGAGCAATCTGCAGCACGTGACCCTGACGAGATATAGCGCAAGTGGATAAAAGCCATTAGACTCGTTGTATCGTTCATCTCACGTTCGTTCTACTGAAAGAGGTCCACGAGATGTCGATGAGCTGGCGTACAGCATAATGTGGCACGATGTGAGTGATCAAGACTATCCTAACGTATTACTCAACTCTCTCCTATTCTCGACACTTCTTCTTTAATGTGAAACATTCAACGACACGCAAACTTGACGTTTACATACAAAGATTTGTTAATAAATGCATTTACAATGGTAAGAAACTGAGTGGTATGACCTTGTGTCGACCCACGGAAATTTGTTCTTGTGTTTTCCCTTTACCCTACACCTGCAAACTCTTCCTTTTATACTACGATGACGACTACGCGTGAAAGAGTCTTTCTATCGCTCCGGGAATGGAGATCGATGAGAGATTACATCGTCTTCCCGTCGATTCGCACACAGCATTCTTTTGCCTACACTCCTTCATCCTCTGTGGGCATCTAAGACAGAAAACCTCATGTTGAGGATGTAACGGTGAATTCCATCAAGGATTTCGCGTCGACAGATTAATGCTTCACTGCTCACTAGTCAACAATACATTTTCTTTGACTTTGCAATTAATTATTGACATCTTCATGTTCAGTGTCATTCAATCATTTTTTTACGAATACTTATTACTTTTAGACCATCTTATATTAACTATGGATTTTTACTACATTTTTTACATTATTAATTGACTATTAATTTTTTCTTGTTTATCTTTTGATATTTTTTATCGAATTAAATTGATTATGATAATTGGTTATCAGACGCATCAGATAATTATTCATAACATACAAGAGTACGGAGTGGTTTTCATATAAAATTAATATAAATAAATTATAAATATTTTAAAAACACTATTGTTATTTTTTCTTTGAATTTTTTATAAGCAAATTAGGATATATATTATTTTAGTTTTCTTTAAATAATAAATTAATTCTTTTCTTGACAAAAATATATCGCTAGCAAAAAATAATTGAATTTATTATCTCCAATACCTAAATTCTACAAAGAAACTCGACTTCCTGTAGCTTTCAAATAATTTCCAATTTTTTTTCTACATTCAATTTAGAATTGAAGCTTTTAAATCAAAATCAATTAAGATAAAATCGTTATGAGCCGTCAAAGTAGACAATTGGCTAATTTTAGAGAACGCCATAAATTGTAATCCATGCTATTATTCATTTACCGACAGTGAAGGATTGTTATTTAAATTAAATTGTCCTGTTAGTCTACATTTAAACTCTATAATGGTAGAATTATGAGGCGACTGTCCCGGATTCGCAGCACATTACCATTGTCATTCTACCCTATGAGTATTCTTGCATCAGACTTGTGGAATTCACTGCAGACACACCAGTGTATGTAATTCTGTTCTCTTTAAATGCAAACGTCAATGGAATTGGTCACGTTTCCTGGACATACACGTGTGCCAATTCTTAATCACCATAATATTCCTATTGTTACCATAGATGATAGTAGCTTTTTATCTAAAAACAGTCATTAACTTTCATAGAACTTTCAAATTTTTTTTTCACAAATAAAAAAACCTACATTTTTTTTATCAGCTAATAAAACTGTGAGAATTCTAACGTCTATGTAGGAATGAGTTTTATGTTGATTATCTTGAGTTGTCAGGGAATTTTTTGGAATGAGACCTTGAAGCAAAGGAATAGAAAAAAAAGCAAAACTCAGCAAAGATACTTAATACTTCTTTCTACAAGATATTTCTTACTTATGGTAAGATTATAGCTAACAAAAACATGAAGTAAGATGTACATGGTGATTTTTTTTTTTAACTTTAACATTCGCAAGCAGATTGCTTGTTCGCATGAATCTGTGATCAGCGGAAAGATGAGTAAAGGGTGTGAGGAAAACATACAGAATTGGATTCTCCAGCAAATGAAGATATATCCAAGCTTTAAGTAGGGGTATAGAAGGCATAATGCTTAAGTCACTTATTTACAGTAATATTTACAACTAAACATAGGTAATTTTGTTAGCAATACATGCAACAGTAACACGCCAGAGTATTTAGGTTTTGTTCTATTATTATATGGTACATTAGACCTTATTATCTACTATCCCTTAGCCATTACTCTTTTTATCTTTCCAAGAGATAAAATGTGAAAAATTTTACACATTTAATGTTCTCCGGTGGTAGTACAATATTGTATTTGTTGAAATATATTGCAGGATCGGTAACAAGCGTATAAAACACAAGATAAAGTAATACAAATCATTAGGTAACGTTTTACTGCTATCACATAAATGTCGTATACTACCTTGATTTCAGCGCCTAATTTATTGAACAGTAAATAATTCATTTTTTATCACATATTGAATCCTCTTCAACGCATTTACTGTATATTAAATAAAGCTATTAGGTGTAAATTTTCAAGTTGTAAATTTTATTCATTGCTAATTAATCATCCTAGTTATGTTCAAATGTTTATGGAAGCATAAATTGTTGTTTAGCCTACGTACAATTGATATTTTTCAATAATAAAGACAGTCTATTCGCATCAGTAATCATATTTAATATTCAAATAACAGCTGTAAAATTCGCAATAAATAATTTTGTGAAATATCGTCTTAACGATGACTCTTATTCTTTTAAAACAAACAATAAATAATTTATATAATAAAATTCTTCATCTTGATTAGAATTTTCTTGAAATACTTGACAGATTTTTTTTACAGCTAATCTTTTATTGTTAAAAAATAATTATAGCTCTCTTTTTATCCACAGTTAATAATTTTTACATTTTTTTTTATATTTTTACAAAGTATAGATTTCCCTATAGTGTTAAAATCCGTAGAAAATTGTAAATTTCAATCAGATTATCGGATAATATGATAAGAAGTTGCAAAAATCAATTCTCTTCATGCGAATTACGATCGTAATTTTATAAAATTACGTAAACTATAGTGAAAATGACTGTCATCAAGACTTGAACGTTTAAATTGCATTTTCAAATAATTTTTCATCATTTATGATTGCGTAGCAAAGTGAAAATAATGGTAATTATATTGTGTGTGAGGTGTGCTGTTGAGTGTGGCCTAACAGACGACCTAGACGTTCGCGGTTTACTACAACCAAAAAATACATCACCGTCTGCGGACTACCCCTATACTACCTCAACAACGTGGTCTCTCCATCACTTTAAATAACGGTCATTATGTCGGGGATACTCGATGACCTTGTGCTGCAATTGCGAACCTCTGTGGGTGACTAAGACAGCCAGATGAGATTTATCTGCTTATGACCTTTCCTTATTTCTTCATTTTTTTTTCTAAATTCATTTATAAGCTGTCAAATTCATAGACTGTAGAAAATTGAAATAACAAAAAATTACTTTAAATTCTAAATGAAATTTACATGTTTTTTCCACACCATAGAATCGTCAGAGTAGCGTAAACAGATTTTTGAATTCAAAGAAGCATTAAATCGTATCCACGAGCTATTTTTGCTTTCACTTGTTTTTTCTTGTCAAGCTTGAGTAGCGCTATCAACTTGAACAACTAATCATTAGGATTCTAGTCAATAAAGCGTAACATCAATGACGAAAATATTACTAAACATATGTCATTCAGTCGAACAAATATTATAATAAGTTTTCTAGTGAATAAGAATTATTATAAAGAGGTCAATATAAATTACTCAGATATTGAGAAAATGTATTAAAATTATTTCGAGTTTAATCAACAGGAGGAGTTATTGATAGAAAGTCTTCTAGCATTGAACATGAATATTACTTATGATTATTTTTATAATTTCTATTTCTATTTAATATTAAGGTAATTCAGTGTTGCTGATTGAAATTTGCAGCAAATAAAAATCAATTGACTACATCCCACAGGCTATTAATTTTTTCTACTCCAATAATAAAAAAAAGAATTTCTCAGAGTCAATCTCATCGGATAAATATTATATTCTAAAGCCATTAGCATTTTTATAAATATTTTATTATCAGAGAATGATTTATATGAATAAAAAAAATATATTCTAGTTATTTATCCTTTAGAAAAATGTGTTCATCGGATTTAGTTTTTTTTCTTACGATTTCTATATATATCTAATAATATAATGAATAATCTTGGTCATAACACGCTGATCAAACGCAATAACATCCATAAAAGATTTTTCTAAGATGAAAAAGGTCAATGTCCAGTATGGGCGGAGGATGACACAGACATTCTGATGGATCGCATATCGACTGTGAGCCTAAAAGAAATTAAATTTGTGGTCTATTGAAAGAGAACTATTTGACGATAGGATCAACAAAGGCGAGGGTGAGAAAGATGAGATTAAATTTAGACAGACGCTCGCACACCTGGAGTACCCCTATATCTAGGAACAGCTGGTTTAAACGCAGCAGCAGTCTAGTACTAGTATATTTATGTCGACTGACAATGAACTTTACCGAGCTATTCTATTTGAAAACTAGATAAATGTTTAAAATATCAACATATTTCAATTTTCATTCTCACTCTCATTTACAGATTGAAATGTAAAACATGAAATCATTGACGCGTATCCTTAAGTGTCTAGATACTATCTAGAGTCTTTCGTCTGGTTGAAAACTTGATAGCGGCAATGCTATTATCAGAAATGAAATAACAAGTTGGCATTAGTGCTTGAGGCAATGCAATTAAATCAATAATATATACGCACTTCATATAATTGCATGAGTTAATTAATAAGCCCGGAAGGATTTACAAAACGAGAAGTAAATAATTTAGAGGCATTGAAAAATAGCCCGCACTTGCTAAAGCAGTGATTACTGCTACTATTCTCAATGATTTTAATATTTACTTCCTGTGAACGAAAAGATTTACAGTATAATTACACTCAGCACAAGAGCGAGTAACGTTAACTGTGTCGGATGTATACACGATGAAAATGGAAAGTGAAGGAAGACTCTCTTGTGCAATATATGTATATACTCGCACCTTCACATTTCTTTCCGGACTACACGCTGTCGACGCAAGTGCTCCTGTAACGCAGTCATCAACACAGAATAAGACCCCGACTTTACAACATATATTTATCTTGATAGTCTTAAGCTTCTTTTGACTGTAATATCACACGGATTGATTATAATCTTGATTAATTAGTTTATTCAACATATAATTGTCATTTGAGATTGTGTGAAAGAATAACAATAGTAATATTGGAGTGTGTTTTTTTCTATTATTTGAAAACAATATCTTTAAACTTGTATTTAATATAAAAAATATAATAGATTTAGAAAAATAAGATATATAGACAAGTTAGTGTCATTATATTCATTTTGACTTTTTAAAAATAGAGAGTATTAAAATGATTTCGAAAATATTTTTTGATTACTTAAAACTAATTCTTATTTCTAATTTGACATGCGTTCGTTAATTATGAAAGAGAGTAAAGTTAACAGGCCATAATATGTAATTCCATCAACTTTATCTCTCCAATATCTTTCTAAATTAAAACTAAATGTTACATGCAATAGAATAAAGGGGACAGGCTCAAAAATATTATTCCGCCCACTTTATCCAAAATTACTGATAATTAAAAAAAAAATATTTCTCCGTTCACTTTATAAAAAAAATTAAATTATTGTTTTACGTGCATTAACTATTTTATACATCATGAAATTGATGTATAAAATTTAAATATTCTCGAAATAATTATTTTAAATTAAATTAAATATTACTTTTATTATTGAACTTGCCACTACATATCTTACTCTACTATTTTATTGTATATCTTTAAATCTTTCAATAAAAAAGAAATTAATAAATAAAAAAAAACACTCCAATTACAATTATTCTATTTTATCTACTGATTAAAAACATTTAATTTAGCTTAATGATATTTTCGTAATTAATTTTAATATCGTAATTTGCTGTTGAACTCTATTAAAACGCATCCATTGACCTTTTTCCATATTAAGCTTAATCGGTCTGATTCATATTTATATTTCAAGTTAAAATTTATGTTAATTATTACTCATAAACAGCTTTACCAAGTTTTCTATTCCAGAATCATTAGATAGAATTCAAGTTTTATATAATGTAAATAATTGATTCACGGTTTTTCATACTGCTTTACGATATGCTGGTATTATCATATTAGTAATTACAAATATTTTTGAAAAAAGTATTAAGTATCAAGTTATGAGGATTTATGTAATCATTTTTCCATGTTTAATATTTTATATTCAATTCAAGATGTAATTTTTAAATTTTCTTATGTTAATATACCTATCATAGAAGTACATTACAAAATAATATTCAGAATTTTATCATTCAAAAATTGTTTATAATTTGTTAGAACCAAATTCCCCGTTCCTTAGATAATCAACTCGTTTTTATCTAATAATAATTTACAAAAAATTTTTCCTCTACTGATATAATTCGATAATCAATAAAACATAATTCAACATCTTAATATAGACTATCCTTACGATACTTATAGTTATTTTGTTTATTTATAATCTTTATCCACTTACGTTCATTTTTCCTATCAATATCTTACAGATAAAGATATTACACGTATGTACGTTACTCGACAACCTTATAGACACGATCATCATGGCTCATTAGCATAATCTTTATAAATCTACGTAACATGTTGTTATGCATATAGACCAAGTCTTATGCAGCTTAGCTTTTTAAATTTGAATACAATCTTTTATCGAAATAATATACAAATTTAATGCAGAGACATGATTATATAATATAAAAAAAATTATTCATGTTACAGGATGGTTCTCAGTAGTATCCGGAAACAATACAATGGGCAGTGCTCGAGTTTATCGAAGGATAGAGAGTTTAGTACGAGCTGGAGTACCAGCTTTTCTCTTGGTATCACCTTTACGAGCCTACACCCTAACACATTCAAAGATGGGTTAGTTAATATAGCCTTCATATTTTAATATTTTTTAATTCTATATTTAGAGAAACCGGTTTTGCACTACGCTAAACTATTAAATCGATTACATCTGTACAGAATAAATAAATACTCAGCTGAATTCATTAAAGCAAAATAAAAATACATTTTTAGAAGATGGAAACCTTCGTGCTCACTACACGAAGACTATCATCCGAGCTGGTGAGGTTCTCCGGTTAATAGCAGTGTTTCAAGACACGCGGAAGTACAGTTCAATATCCTTTGGTATATCTGGTGCAACGGAAAAGGACCAATATGCTCAATGCTTAGATGGTCATGGTCGTGAGATGTTCGTGGCACTTTCAACGAGAGGAGAATTTTATGCTATTTGTCAAAGCAATAATCCTGATACCGAGGGCGATACTGTTCTTTATAGGGTACATCATTTAGCTAAGCGAGCACTTCCACTACGAGTAAGTATCTAATCATCAAATAATAAAATAATAAAAATATTAATCTTATTAAATGCTTCATAATAATGTTCAATTGATGAAAAATTACCTTGGCCATCAATCAAATTAAAAATTTTGGGCATAAATATTTAAAAAAAATAAAATGAAATAATTAACATGAAAAAATTATTTGAAAGGTTCGACTGGTAGCAGGACCTCTACCAGTGCCATTACCTCGAGAATACGGAGGATTAATGCAATTAGAATCATCAACAAGAGGCTCAATAGTCTTAGGATGTGTAGTACCCGAAAGACCTGTACATAATCCAGAGATGCTGGAGTTGGTAGTATCTGGTAACGGCGCTCCACGAGTAAGAAGAGCTCGATTAGGTTATCCTTCAGAAGCTAGACTACTTACGTCGCCAAAGATGCAGCGGTTATTAACGGCTTGCAGGTATGGAAAATAATGTCATAAATATTCTTCACTACACATCGTTGACAGTTTAAAACACCGGCTAATTTCCTGCTGTAGCATAGGTTCAATGAACGCGATTTTATCTAAATTATTAGTTATTAGTGATGACTATCTATACAAACTAGATTGATTTATTTGTTTGCTTCTTTCAGTCGTGCAGTCGGCGATCGTGCAACAGAGCCTCGAGTGGCACCGCAGAAGCTCCACACAAGCAATAATATCGACAGAAATCTTGGAGAAGAATCGAGAGAGATGTACTTGAAGAAAATCAAACCTAAACCAGAAACTAAACCAGTTCTTCAGAGTCTTCGAGAAGGCCTAGAGCACTTGAAGAAGTCAACAGTGCGTGAACGAAGTCAAACTCGTCAAAATTCGTCAAATAGTTTCTTAGAAAGAATAACAAAACTCACTCACGTTGGTGGAGGACGTGACAGAAATCCAGCTAAGAAGTCTGCATCGTTTACATTTGCAATGAAACCGGAAGTGGTGGTCAAGGCTAAAGAGCGGTATTCAAGTCTAGAACCGGATATCACGTCGCAAAGTCATTCAAATGCTTCTAAACAACCAGTTCAGAGATCAATATCAACAAGTGTCCTTGAAACTCCGGTCAAGGTCGAACTTCAACCCAACTATGCAAGTGTAAAGGATAGTTTAACGCCAGTAGCATCCCAACCTAAAGTGTACACTTATAAAAATGACGATATTTACACGGAAATTTGTGAAACTTCAAATAAAAGTACTAAGGATTGCCCTGGTAGTCATGTAATTGCTAGGATAAAAATTATTGTAAAAAGTGACGAGTCGTACCTAGAGACTAATGAAGATGAAGAGGAGAGATATGTTAACTCATTGGTTACATCGCAACAAATGAATTCTATTATAAATACTGAAGACGAAGTCATTTATAATACGATATTTTGATGTTTCATTATTTTTACTAATGAGTTGATTGGGTTTTTAAAAAAGTCTTGCATTTTTAATAGCATTATGTTTGTTTGTTTCTCGATATAAATAAATTGTCATTATGTTAAGATGTAAAATATTAAATAGAAAAAAGAATGAAGACTTATTTACTAACCCAGAGAAAGTAAAATTGATTCGAATATAGTTAAAGATGATTGCAATAATTATTTCAATTAAAAGTTGATGATATAGTTATCTTTAACTCAAGATATAAATTTGTATTATAGTATATAAATTCATATTACTGTAGATGGTTAGTTATAATACTTCACTGTAAATAACTGGAAAGATTTGTCGACGAGACATAACAGTATAAATCAATAGCTCAATTTTAAAATATATTCCAAGAATAATAAAAAAAATTCTCTTTTTGAATCAAGAGAAAATAATTTTACATCTTTCTTAAAAAATAATTGTTTCAAAATTTATTTACTAAGGTAAATAAATTATTTGTACCATACATGTCTTATTTTATCGAACGCTTTATTTTTTTAAAAGTGCCATAAGTCTTTGCCTTCGATAATTTCGGACTATCAATTATCACTTTTTTCACTTTTTCCACTGCACTTTCTTTATCGGGTAATAATTCAAACTCAATAGTATCATTTAAATATTTACCCGAGTATCCTTTAGGAAATAGAGGTTTTGATAATAACGCGGAAAGTTGGTGTTTTTTTATTTTCAATTGACGCTTTATAGTAGCTGTCTCTTGCTCTTCCATTGTGGTTTCACTATAAAAATTCATATAAGACAAATCAATAAATTTATCAAGTAACTGAAGTATTAAAGTAGTCCGAAAAAAATTATAGATCAATTTTATAAAAAAATACTTACATTTGATCTTCATCAAGAAGAAGATCCATATCCTCAGCAGCTTTTTTCAACCATCCTTTCTGTGTATTGTTACGTCGACACATGAGCTCTAATTTATCAATTTCTCTAGCTGTGTTGACACATTCCTTTACAGCAATAAGTAGTCTGTCTACGACCGGAAAGGCTGGCATATCTTGAGCTGCAAAAAAATTTGTTTTTACTCTCGTCAATTAGAGAATAATGATAATGAATCATTCATCCAACATCTAATTAGCTGTAGTAATTACTTTTTACTCTTCATTGTTTTTTTATAATGAATAATTTTTAAAATACTAGAAATTATTGTATTCATAAAAAAATAATAAACATAAAAATAAATTTGTTGAAAACTTACTTCGACCCAAAGTTTGACAAAGTTTGGTATAAAATTGCAACTCTGAAGGTTCCATCATCAAAACTGTAATACCTTCCTTCCAAGCACGTGCTGTTCTCCCACTTCTATGAATATAACTTTCAGATGTTCGAGGAACTTGATAATGGATAACATGTTCGATGTTGGGAATATCAAGACCTCTAGCAGCAACATCAGTTGCAATCAAAAGTCCATTTGGATCTTCTTGAAACCTCTCAAGATTCTTTAAGCGTTGCCTTTGAATCATATTTGCATGTAAAGGTAAAGGATTGCATTGAAGTATTCCGAAAAGTGTTGCTAGTCGTCGAACACATCCAATACTGTTGCAGAATACTAGTGTTCTCCCAGGATGTCTTCGTAGAAAATAATAGAGGTAATAGTCTTTGTGATCTATCGTACAGGCAATACGACATTCTGTCAGAGTTTCTGCCGTACCTGTAATAAAGAATTAATTTGAATAAATTGTTCAGAATTCATTGTTTATAATCAATTTTAAAATAAAATGAAATTACCTTTTGATTGAGTCACGTCAACTATTTTTGGATTTTTTATTTTCAGCATATCTATAACCTTTTGTAATTTTTGACCAGGTGTTAGCTTGTATATATTGCTTTTGCGAGATTTTTGTTTCTTGCGCATCAAAAAATCTGGGATATCATGAACTAGAGTAAGTGTAGCAGAAAAGACAAACACTTGGCGGTGTTTAACAGCATTTTCATTAAAATTCATTTTTTCCATCAGCTGATGAAGTTCTTGAAAATGTCCTTTTTCCAACATTCTGTCAGTTTCATCAATAGTTAAATATTTAAGGGAGTCTAGTTGATTTAGATGGGCATTTCCCTGTTCAATTAATTCCCATAGTCGCCCAGGCGTAGCAATGACAATCTCAGGACCTTTGCTCAAAATTCTTTCTTGTTTAACCGCAGCCATTCCGCCAACTACTACAGCTATCTTGATATCTGTATACTTCGCTGCTTTAGTTAAATGATTTTTTATCTGAATAGCAAGCTCTCTTGTTGGTGTTAAAATTAATGCATATAATGGTTTTTTTATTGCTTTTGTTTCATTATTATCTTCTTCTAAATCCAGATTATCAATTACTTTTACACAACCAAAGTTTTTGTGAGGTGTTTCTTCAATATCATCAAGTTCTTCACTTTCTTCATCAGAATCATTTTGTTTCTCAGAAACTATCCATCCTTTATTAGTAGCACCTCGATTAGAAATATTTTTCAAATTTTGATGTTTTTCGGCGGATTTTTTTTTATGTTCCATTATCCTTGTTAAAATTGGAATTCCAAATGCTAGAGTTTTACCACTACCAGTTTCAGCAGCTCCTAAGATATCTCTTCTACCTAATATTGCTGGAGCCAATGTAAGAGACTGTATTGGTGTTGGAGTTGAGAAGTTTTGATCTTCAAGAGCTCGTAAAATAGGATCAGGAACTCCTAAGGAACTCCAAGCTTCTCTATCAAAATTTTCTGATGAATTTAAATGATCAGAGCCACTTGATTCATTTTTTTCTTCTTGTTGATGATCTTCAGAATTCATCGTAACAAAATTTTGTTTCTTTTTGATACTATTTACAACTTCCTGTTGATTATCGTTAGAATTCATTTTATTATTTTTATTTTTGTTAATTTTTTTCTTCTGAAGTTCACGGGGCTTTGATAGTTTTTGTTTCTTGGTGAATAGCTCTTCGTTATCATCATTAACAGACAATAAATTCTAAAAAATGTTGAACAAGTGTTTATAGTTAAAATATTATTTTACTTCGTCAGAATAAAAATTATTGAACGTACCTTTCGTTTACTAGAATTTTTTGTCGAAATGAGAGATTTTTCTTCTAATTTATAATCCGTCAATTCTTCGATACCTATTAAGTTTTCGATACCAGAAGATAAAATAGAACCTTCTAGCTTTACGGGCTTCCACCTTTGTGAACTAATTTCGCGAGACTTTGTCATTTTTATTTATTAACGCGAGTATTTGTGACAAAAAAAAAACATTACGAGTTTAGAGGTTACAATGTCCAGTGTAACCACGTGTTGAAGTGTGCACGATACAAGTCATCTTTTTAGTGTCAATTCAAATAAAAGAATACTTATGGAGTAATACGATTCCGCGGAACTTATTGGCACTTTAGAAAAAATTTATCTCAATATAAATTAATGTAATTTTTAACTTTTTATCTCGTTTAGGATTAAAAAATAATTTGTGAGCGTTCGATAAAAATAGACTCAGAAATATTCTCTAGTGTTAAATCTACGAACTAAAATGCATAATGTTGACTTACCGGCCGCTGAACAATGACTGCATTACCAATGAAAATATAAATCTCTTACTTATCGACTACAGGCGTTGAAGACTGGTATTAAGGGGGTTGAGCGTTGGTTTTTCTTTTCCAGGAACTAACGGCTACTTGTTGAACGTTCTTCTTCTTGGAATTTCGCGCGTCTACTGCGTTATTTTTGATGCTAAAAAATATTGAATCATTGTCTGTTAAAAAAATCAAATATTTAAATATAGCTGGAAATTAAACATTTAAAAAAAATTTATTTAAATTTAATAATTAATTTTTTTTTACTAATTTTGACTTAATTACTCTCATAAATAGCAAAAAATATATTTTCCGTAATTAAAGGCTTCTAATTTGGTAGTTATTTACGTCATGTAATTAATTAATGAGTAACAAAACATATATTTAGAATTCTAAAATTATTTTAAAAAGTAATGCGTCTTGTATAAACTAATGAGCGTCTGGCGCGTTGACTTATGGCGTCACTTGCATTTCCATCAAAATAATTGCATATAGAATATTTATAACATACCGAAGAAAGTGAAAATTAAAACATACTTACATATCAGCCTTTAACAGCATAAAAATTCTTAACGGAATCTCTTTTCGGGAAACATGGACATGGGGTTTCGGGCAACTCGTCGCAGCATCAGCGTCTCTTGTTAATATCTTGGCGTTCTCGTTGAAGTTTTTGCATCATATTTATTCCATTGTCTTTACATAAAATAATACTATTTCTAAATTCATTTCATTTGACATAGACTTAGTAATTCACTTAATTAATTTTTCCATATCATAAATCTCTGACATACAACATTCAGACACGTCCGCCCACCAGCGCGTCTCGCCGCCGAATGAAGCGGAGGCAACCGCGGTCATGCGCAAGGGTTAAAAAGTGATGCCAAAAATGGCGCAATATACGCGCCACTTCATTAATTAATTAAATATCATTATTTATGGCAGAATATACAAAAATTTATATTGATAAAATTACTATATTTTTATATTAATTAAATTAACATAAGTTAAAGATAATTTATATTAAATTTCTTATCTTATTTATTTTTTAATTATAATTAATTTGTGCGTGGGTTCGAGATTATAGTGGGCGGCTCACTTCCGCCAAATATGCGCGCGTCGCGACCGTTACGCGGGGTCCACACATCGAGATGTTTCGCGAAAAGATGCTTTTGCGGATTTTAATAATTTGGCAGGCTAAGTCTGTCCATAAAGTCCATTAACTACTAGTTTAAAAGACAAGGTAAAAATAGGACCTTATTTTGATGTTTTTTTTATATCATATGTGGTTTTTTGAGAGTCTAAAAAACACTGTCGATACACATGTTAGAACAAAAGATATAGGGGACGCCATGATTTGTCAGAGATGTTCGTCAGTTTACGCGGGACGCTTCACCCGGTAGGGTGGCTGGGAGAGTTTTCGCATTTTTTAGAGTTTTATAGACGTGTATTAGTGATAATTAATCAATAAAATACGTCAAACAAACCGTAAATAAGCTTTCTTAATAAAAAAAATGATTTTATAATTATTTGTGGGAGTAATTGTGGATAAAAGCTAACAATAAAAATTTAATGTTTTTTTATCACTCATTGTTGGAGTATTTTCAAAGTAATAAAAATATATGCAGTTTTTTCCCGTAAAAGGTAAGCATTTCAAGCTAAGATTTCTAAATATTTAATATTGTTATTAAATTTAATTCCCTTTATAATATATTTTGTTTTAACAATAAATATAACTTCACTATTTTTCAGCACCAAAAATGAAGCAGAATGTCTACTTAAAACTTAGCTGCTAATACTTTGCCGTTGATTCTTAAAAAAAGACAGTCGACTCTCAACCCCCTTAATGTCAGGTATTTACAGTTTGCATGCTAGAGAGTAAAGCCGAGGGAAGGGATCGCTATGTTTCGAACATGGTACTCCAGCACTTGCTAGCAAAACAGCGTTCTACCAAGCAAGTTTATCGGTATTATTCATACCAAAACAAACTATCACTCGAGATAGAAGATAATTATTTCTGTATTTAGATAAATATTTTAGAATAATCATTTTTCGAACTTTGATCTGCTTAGGACTAAAATGTAGTGATGTAAATTTCGTAAAAATATCGTCAATTATGACTGACATTCATCGACAGAAAAATTTTATAGTTTTTTTTACAAATATTAGGTTATGACATTTTTGTTTGAAAACATAACCCTTTATTATTACAATAAGTGCAATTTTAAATAGAAGAAAAATATATTTTGAAAATATGATTCTGAAATTGGCTGGAATTTCAAATATTTCAACAGTAAGTAAAATTATAAGAAATTCTAAAATAAATGATTTGTATCATTTGACACCAGTACGTTTTAAATCAGGTGAGTAGTTCTCAATCATTTTCTTCAAAAATAACTAATAAATATTCATACATTTTTTTTCCTAAATAATTTACAGATGATTTAACGGTGAGGATCAATGATGTATCAAAGAAAATTAGACCAGCTGAACATCGAGAGTACATTCCAAGAAAATATTGTAAGTTTTTTAAAAATAATTTTTATTATTATAATAGACTTTAATAATGGTCTTTTAATAATAATAATAAAATTGATTTTTCTATTATTTAGTTCCTATCGAACAAAGTCAAGAACTATTAAGGCACCTGCGGTGGATGCTACAGAAAGATGTCCTAGGTCAAGATATGTTTTTAATTGGTGGACCTGGTTCTCGAAGAAGAAATTTAGCTATGGCTTTCTTGGAGCTCACAGAACGAGAAGTAGAATTTATTGCATTGTCACGGGACACAACGGAAACTGACTTGAAACAAAGGAGGGAAATAGTAAATGGTAGTGCAATTTATCATGACCAAAGTGCAGTTCGAGCTGCGAAACATGGACGAGTTTTAATCCTGGAAGGCATTGAGAAAGCAGAGAGGAATGTTTTACCAATATTGAATAATTTGTTAGAAAATCGGGAAATGCATTTAGAAGATGGAAGATTCCTTATGTCTGCTGTTAGATATGACAAGCTGTTAGAGGTAAATTTATTTGATAATTAAATGAACAGCTCATTATAGAATTAGAGATTAGATATTTTTCATCAATTAAATTATTTGGATAATTAATATAAATATTTGGAATCTACAATTAATTTGAGTAGATTAATTGATGATTAAATGTTTGAAGGCTGTAATGATATATTCAAAAGCAATAATCTCTCATTATGTATTTCAGACTCACACCCAAGAAGAGCTTGATTCATGGAAGCTCGTTCGAGTAAATGAGGATTTTCGAGTTATAGCTCTCGGCTTACCATCACCTCGTTATCTAGGCCAACCTTTGGATCCACCTTTAAGATCCAGGTTCCAAGCAAGACATATTACTCCTCCAAGTTTTCAAGTTAGTTTAACTTTATAGCTTTTTTTAATAGTTATAGCCTAACGTAAGGTTAAACAAATATATTCAACTCAAACTCTTTATGTATTCTTCAAATTAAAACTTGGGAATTAAATTTTTACTATTGCAAGATTGTATAGATTAGGACTAATTTGAATACTGCGACAATCATTGCAGATTTTTACTAATTTATTACTGTAATTAATTTGAAACAATAAGACAATTTCGTCTTTTGTCAACACTGCACGCGAACAAATTTTTTAAATTATTTAAAAAAAGGTGTTTTGTTTTCTATTGAAATAATTTAATCGACATAGATATTTATATACCGGGTTTTAATAATCTTTTATTTGATTATATTTTTCAAATTATTTCGATAATTTTAATTTTATCTTACAAAGATTTTAAGATGAAGCTACATGTGTCTATTAAATAACAGTTTGTTGAATTTATGTTAATTCCATGACACATGATTATAGTTGGTATGCAATGAGATACACAAATAGTTGTATACTTAAAACTTTATCCCCTCCGCGATTTCCAGAACATCGTATATAAACCGATTCCGTGGCTGCGCGATGGTCACAGACATCGCACAGTTTAGATCGCGTGTTTCAAATGGCAGATACCTTAGCTGTCCTGCTACGCGACGTGAGTCGATACATCGAATTCTGTTGAACAAAATGTTTTATTATTAAATCATGGAAAAATTTATTTTGAAGAATACTGTTAATCCTTAAAAAAAATTTCATTGCAACAATTTTATCAATTAAAAAATGTATAAAACCATAGACTTTTTGGGTTGAAACATGTATTCATCTCTTAATAATCACGTGCTTCCACTCGTCAAGCAGAGATATGTTTAGGAAAAGAAGAGTTACTTGTTAAATAAATAGATTTCGAAAATGCCAGCAATTTGGTCTTCTTCGGAACGTCCTATTTCTGTGAGAACCATCTGGGTGGATGGCATAAGGCACGCAATACTTACCGCAGATGATCCACTTCTGGATGTGAAAAGTCGTCGACGACCTCAAACATCGTCATCGATATCTAAAAATTATCCAACCAAATACTCGAGTCAAGATTCCTTTCGCACTTCAGATAAAGTTGGCGGCTTTATTCAATTCCACATCCTTGGAGATAAAAAAGAATTGGAGAACGAAACTGTTACCAAAGTCGTTCGAAGGCGATCTGCTCCACTAGTCAGCCAGATTTCTAATCCATCATCAAACCTGTTGGATGTACCATTAACGAATCTACTCAAGACATCAAAAAATAATACCAGCATTGAAGACAGTAAAAGTATCGATAATCATACGCTATGTTCGAGAAGAATACCTTGTATATCACGAGAGAGTTCCATTATTGATTGTGGTTTCTTTGACAAATATTACGATCAATCAGACAGCATAATCAAAACTACTCTCGCTGAAGACTATGACGACAGTTTGAGCCTCACTGAAATCAATTCCAACCCACTCTCTGATCGAGTTCTCCAATGGATGGATATTTCAGGAATGGTCAAAAATTATTTAATAAAAGATGAAGACCGAGTAGAAAAAATAAATAATATGAGTCATCGTCAATCGACACCAAGAAGATCTCCCAGGAAGGAGTGTTTGTTAAATAAACAAAGCTCCTATATGTTTTCGAAAAAAATCTCATTGATAGAAAATCAAAAATTAAATTCAAACATCAGTAAACGTGAATGTGAAAATGTCTTTTCAGATGTCAAAGAAAACAAAGTTGAAAACATAAATTTAGACGAAAAACTTAACGATAAATCTGAAGCTCATGATGCAGATAAAACAGAGCGAATTTTATCAACAAGTAAATCATGGTCACCCTTTGGCCGACCTCAGTTACACATTTTTATGCCTGATTTAAATTCTGGGGAAGAAGATACGTCTTCCGAAGATTCTTTATCTAATGTGGATTTTTTGGATTAAACACTAAAGAATAAAAAATGAAATTTTTATTAAACGCTTTTCATGCTGATATTTTTCTATTCTTGATCTTATCTTTGAATAAATCACTCTTCTCATTAATTGATTAATAAATTATCGATTAAATTAAGGATATTAAAATAATAAACGAGTATATTTATAACTTCCGTTGACGAAAACGATTGAATTTCTCAAGATAAATTAAGGTGAGATTTTATTATTTATTCCTTGACGACATTTCACTTTTTATAATGATCTAGTGTCGCGTGAATAAATGGAATTTACTATGCGAGGTAGCGCTGTAATTCCAAGAGATAATGAGAAAAGTAACTATGTGACGTATTTTGCAAAATGCGAAAGCACATGCGATAAGGGACAAAGAACTTTCTAAACCAAAATACAATCATGATAGAAAAAGCTGATGAGATATCAATGATTGGAGAAGTTAAAATGAGTTTTTATATAAAAGCGTAAATTATCTGAGAATAGTTTCAATAGAAAAATTCATCCGTCTCTGTTATTAGGTCTTCTAGATGCAATGGTGATTTCTTAGCATGTCGGTACCATTCGAAAATCGGTTTCTCTAATATCGCGTGTGAGCTAAAACAAATGAAACTGAGCGGCGACATTTAAGCATCATTTAGAGGCATTTTAAAACATATTTTACCAACTATTCTTGAACTGTAGAATTTAAATGTTTTAGTCTATCATTAGGATAAAAGTTTGGAGGACTTGGCTTTTTAGATTGTATTTTATAAGTTAAGTATCAAAGTTTGATGAGTGGAAATTGTACTTAGAAAATTAAAAAATTAGTTGCGGTTGAAAGAAATGTCTTTAACCCAGTTCTGAAAATATAAACAAATAAAAGAATCATCACCATTTGCAAACCAACTGTAGTATAATTAAATAAGTTTTCATTGGAATTAGATAGCCTAAAATTCTATTATTCGTACTGATCGAGTGGTTTATATTGTGGTAGCCCAATTTTAAAGTTGCTGATGGAAATCGAAGCGTACAATCTCTAGAGTTTCGTGCCGTCCAGTACTTAGTCACGTACTTCACTTTACAGTAGTAAAACGTTTGTCTGTTAATCACTTTCGAGTGTTGCAGTGAAGCAGATCAGAAGTAGAATATTCTATGCACGTACATTCATCCTTAAAACTATGTCGCGAAGTTTTAAGGTGAACAGATAAGAACAGAAACTCTTGAATTCGAAATTATAATAATATACCTATGTAGACGATGCTTGAAATAATTTTCACTTATTCATGACTTGTACAAATGGAATTTTTTTTTGTCAGGAACAGATGGATACTTTGAAGAAGTTAGCACCGAATGCGGATGAAGAGAAATTATCACAACTTCTGTCTTGCTGTCATGCACTCATTAGTAAAGAAGCTATAGATATTGGGCTGCCTGATTTTCCATTGGATAATTTGATAACTGCTGCTCCGATTCTGGTATGGAAATAAAAGATCAGCTATTTATTTTTATTTTATTGTATGGATTAAAGTAGCGAATGTTTATTTTCACTTCAAAATAATCGTAGGATAAAATTCCCAAGTTGCCAGTTTTCGACGTATTTTATAGGTTTTATCCATACAAATTATTTCTGGGTAAAGAAGGAAGAGAGGCAGTTGAAAGTATTCTCGATGCTTTTGAAGTTTCACACAAAAAGAAATCGCTACACAATAGTGAGGATAAAATATTAGGAATTGAAGGAGAAGCTGATTCCTGCCTAGTATCATTGAAAAAAAGTGATCAAAATGTTAAATTGACTGTAAATATAAAAGCTAATTTAAAAAAAAAAATAATACAATAAATTTAATTAAGTTTTTTTTTTTTTGATGAATAATTTTCTTTTTCAGGTCTCTGGTAATCCTGAAAATAGACGACCAAATGATTCTTCATTTATAGAAACAAAATATCAGAATAACTTATTTACTGATATGATTTTATCCCATCTGTCTTCTGACTACTGCATAATTGGCCCCAAAGGATGTGGAAAATCTACAGTTGTTGAAATATTAGCAAACAATTTGGGATATGAAATAGAACCAATTGTCCTTTATCAGGTTTGTTATTTTTTCAGTTTTTATTTATAATTTTCATTCATATATAAATTTACTATAATTTACAATTGATCATTTTTTAAGGATATGACTTCAAGAGATTTGATTCAACAACGCTCGACAATGCCAAATGGTGATACAATCTGGAAGGATTCACCACTAATTATATCAGCATTAACGGGAAAATTAGCTGTTCTAGATGGTATTCATCGAGTGCATCCCAGTACTCTAGCTGTTCTATATAGACTTATTCATGATCGAGAAATTCAAGTACATGATGGAAAGCGATTAATGGGTGCAGAGCGGTTCGATGAAATCAAACTTAAGGACAATAAAACAGATAAACAATTAAACGATGCTGGTATCTTCAAAATAAATCCTGCATTCAAAATCATTGCACTAGCAGAACCGCCAGTAATCAATAGCCCTTCTAATCAGTGGTTAACTTCTGAGTTGTTAAGTTTATTTCATTTTCATGAAATGAGGCCACTTCATAAATCTGAAGAAATTCATATTCTCAAATCAAAGGTAAAAATTAATTTATTGAAAAATATCTTGAACTTTAATAAAAGAATTGATCAGCTATTTAATATTCTTTTAGTATGGAGAACCAAGTCCACCACTATTAAAAATAATTGATCTTGCTCATACACTTCGATCGTCTAATGATCCTACTTTGCAAGCATTAGCAGGATCTCTGAGCACGAGACAATTGTTAAGAATAGCCAGTAGAATGCACAAGTTTCCCAATGACGATGCTTACAATGCAGTTCACAGAGCATGCCTTGCACGTTTTTTGCCTGCAGTACCAAAGCAAGCTCTTGAAGATTGTATGAAGCAGCTTGGAATACGTCCAAAGAAAAATCAATCGATGGATTCAATAAAATGCATTATCAGTGATGACACTGTTACTATTGGAAAAACGACCATGAATCGATATAAGAGTGGTGCGCTTACAAAAGTACCGGATGTATTGTTTTATGATATTCGTCAGCATCTTATTTTGTTGGAAAGTTTGTTACAAGATTTTATACTTGGACAAAATATTTTACTCGTGGGAAATCAAGGCGTTGGAAAGAACAAAATAGTAGATAGATTACTTTTTCTGCTTAATCGTCCACGTGAATACATTCAATTACATCGAGACACAACAGTTCAAACATTAACATTACAACCAATCGTTAGAGATGGAGTCGTTGTTTACGAAGATTCACCACTAGTGCAAGCTGTTAAATTAGGTCATGTTTTACTAATTGATGAAGCTGATAAAGCGCCTACTCATGTTACGTGTATATTGAAGGTAATCGTCGTAAAGCAACTAACGAGAACTAAATTAATTAAGTTTCAAGTTAAATAAATTCTAATAATTTTTCTGTATCTATAGACTCTCGCTGAAAGTGGGCAGATGACTTTATCTGACGGAAGACGGATTATTTCACCAAGCAAGCATGAAAATCATGATAAAGATCCTAATACAATAGTAATTCATCAAGATTTTCGAATGATAGTGCTAGCCAACCGTCCAGGCTTCCCGTTTTTGGGGAATGATTTTTTTGGTGCTTTAGGCGATTTATTCAGTACTCATTCTGTTGATAATCCAAGTATGGAAGATGAGATTATGTTATTAAAACAATATGCTCCTGATGTAAATGAGACAATCATTCAGAAACTTGTTCAGGCCTTTGGAGAATTGAGAAATATGTCAGATCAAGGACTTCTGTCTTATCCATACTCTACAAGAGAAGTTGTAAACATTGTGAAACATTTGCAGGTAATTTTTTATTATATTCATGGAAAATTCAGATTTATCGATATTCATTTATTTGCTACTTTTTATTACGAAATAAATTTTTGACTTATGTTCCTATTACGTCAATGTAAAATACATTTAACATTCGAATATTGTGAATTCGATAGCCTTAAAATTAGAATCTTATCAGTCAGATAATTAAAATACCAATTCTATCATTTCCTCGCACGAAACTGTTAAAAATATTGACAGTTTTCAATTGTAAATAAAATTGATGTAAAATGCACATAAAATTAGAATATGTTTTATACATTGTATTTATGTTGTTTACATGAGATGTGCTATTTTTCAGAGATTTCCAAATGAATCACTGATAACTGTGGTTAACAATGTTTTTGATTTTGATCGACATTCTCCCGAAGTCTTTGATACTTTAATCAAGGTTTTTACCAAATACGACATTCCCATTGGAACTGTGGCCGTAAATAAAAATGGTAATCGTGAATATTTGCAAGTCACAAAAGAGAGATATTCAGGTCTCGACGTGTCTGGTCCAAAGCACGGAAAAGTAGATCCCAAAAATGAGCCCCATGTGGGTGGAAACACTTGGGCTGGTGGAACAGGAGGTATTAACTCATTATTAAGAATGTTTATCGTTTTTATGTGAATATTTTAATAAAATGATGATACATGCAATTATGAAGCTAATAATTTACGCTCGTAGTTGTATTTTATTTGAAAAAAATTAATATTAAAATCTACAAAAATTAATTCAACAATAAATTTTATACAGGGCGGGACACAGCAGGATTGGGAGGTAAAGGCGGACCATATCGTCTAGATGCAGGTCACACCGTTCATCAATTAAGTGACGAGGAGAAAAATGCTGTACCTGAACACGTAAAAAAAGCAGCACGCGAAATGGGAATTCGTGCATTCAAGGAACGTTTAAAGGAAATTCGCATGAGCGAATATGATCACAAATTATATTCTCAGTTTAGCGACGCAGTTTCCAAGCAAGTGAAATCTCTGAGAGTAATTTTAGGAAGTCTCCAAGCTAAAAGCAATGAGCGGCAATGGTTACGGCATCAAACGTCGGGTGAATTAGATGATACGAAATTGATAGAAAGTTTGACAGGAGAAAAAACAATTTATAGACGAAGAGCAGAGAAAGAACCTGAAATTGGAACACCACTACTGAAACCGAAGAGATTGAAACTAGTTGTTGACGTTTCTGGGAGTATGTACCGATTTAATGGCTATGATGGAAGATTGTATCGGGAGCTAGAAGCATGTGTGATGGTGATGGAAGCGTTTTGTGGATACGAAGGGAAATTTAAATACGATATCGTTGGCCATTCAGGCGACGAATATAACATACTTTTTGTAGATTGCAACCAACCACCTACTGACAATAAACAAAGACTAGAAGTCATTAAGGTAACATATTGAAATCCATTTGACGGTTATAATTTGTGTGTAGTACACTTAGTATGTATGTAATATAAATTGAAATGGAATGTTTATGATGAATTTCCAGACGATGTACGCTCATGCCCAGTACTGCTTGTCTGGTGATCATACATTAGAGGCTACAGAGCATGCGATTACCAGCCTGGCTAAAGAAGAAGCTGACGAATCTATTGTTGTTGTTCTTTCGGATGCAAATTTGGAGCGTTACGGTATTCCGCCTGAGAAATTTGGAAAATTATTAACTTCATGTCCTGAAGTAAATGCGTATGCTATTTTTATAGGGTCTTTAGGAGATCAAGCAGATAGGTAAGTAATATGAATTTATCAGAATTGGTTCAAGTAAAAAAAAAGCCCTATTTGAGGAAAAGAGTTAAAAGAATAATTTACATATTGATGAAAAAATCATTTACATAATTCTGCAATTTTCAGGGTTATGAAAAAAATGCCATCAGGACGAGCATTCGTATGCATGGATCTGCAAAATATTCCTCGAATTTTACAACAAATATTTGCTGCATCGGTGTTGAGCACACGATCAAGTTGAAGTGAAATTAAAATGTATATTTATTTTATAATTAATTATTAACTGAAAAAAAAATTGTATAAATTAATATCGTTTTAATAAGAGCTTATATTCAATTACTAAGCAAATTCATAACCCCTCATCCATTTCAACATCCGTAGATCCTGCGTGCATTGAAGAAAGGGTGAATAAGTCTATTGCAAGGGGATGAATGTCTGTGCTGTGTGTGGAACATTCCAAAATTCGCCAGACCGAATGCTCACGGGGAATCCCGAGGGATGACGGGGTAAGCCGAGCTGGTACGAGTGGAGTGGGACGTTCTGATGTCAGTGGCACGCCGGTCGTTGAATGGAGCGGGTGTGGAGACGTGTTCAGAGCGCTGGACGTCGTGGTACAGCCGGACGCTGCGGTTGTTCCATACAACCATGTCAACTGCACGTGGATCAACGAGCAAAACGTGGTGGCAACAACCGCAAATCTCATGGTCCTCAAAAAATAGTTTGTTCTTGTCAAGTCCAACCATGTCCTGTTCATCCTGTGCTTATCAGGGTACGACGCACGCGGCCTCCAAACAGCTGCGACTGTCCGCCAGAGTCACAGCCGTGTCCTCACGTAAATCGACCCTCATCCTCGCGGCGAGTCAGAAGGTAAACATCATTATTTTTTTATCACGAGTTAACTAGACTTTTAATTAATGAAATATTTTCTTTTATTCATTTCATAAATGGATGTTTGTTTTTTGTTTATTATTGAATATTTTTAATCATCTTTTAGCTTGTTCACTTTTTTCGCTGTCTATGACAGAAAATGATGGATAAAAATTTTTCACAAATGAAACAAGAGCGAAGTGAATCATGCTCTTTACACGGCTCGTAAATGTCAAGATATTTTCGTTGAAATTTTATTTGCTTCAATATGCTTTTCGTTGGATATATGCGTGCACCAATATTTGAAGGCGTCTGAGGGAAGTAAAGTGGTTCACGTTGTAAGCTGTGCCAAGTTTTAGATGGTTTGCTATACGAAATTTCCTGGAAAAAAGTATCTAACATATGCAATTCAATTCAATCATATAAAATCTCATTTCGATTTCACGAGTTTTTATAGTCACATTATTTTATAATCGCATTCGTTATGCACAAGAGCAGCAATAAATCTATCGTTATCATCCATTATTCAACATGTAATTACAACATAACTTGAAATGTTTTCACTTTGAATTTTTATTTCACAATAATTCAAATTCCTTATTTGCTATGGATTCTTTTTTTGCGAGAATATTCACACGACAAGTATTAATTGAGTAAATAATTATTCTAATAAATACTTTAAAGTTATTCATCAGAGTGACATTCTGGATTTTTTACAAATGATCGATTTATTGTTAAATCTTGCATTTCAAAGCCTTGTAAAGCTCTTTTGTTTTCATAGCTTCAACACGAATGATGTCTCATCACTTTATTCCTTTTAAATATTCATTTCCTCACCATTAAACGATGATGACTCATTGTCCTGCAATTTTCCAATAATTTCTAATGTTATTTTTATAATTACAGGTGTGATTGCACTGAGAAGCCCTGTCGTCATAATTCAGCCCCAGGAGTATCTCGTCGTCGTCCCCAAGGTTCCTTCTCATTCCCTGCAGCTCCTCCACCCCCACGAATTCAGAATCCCAACATCGATGCAATCTGCAAGTGTCCCGAAGGCCCGAATTGTCGGCATGCAGCGGGAAAAGATAATTGTGAATGTGAAGCTAAGCCCTGCGTTCATACAATTAAACCACGGCGTTCACGATACACGTGCGAGTGTACGAGCCAACCATGTAGTCATTCAAAATCAGCAGAAGGACGTATTAAGCGTGTCAAGTGTCGAGTTAGAAGAGCCGGATGTGCCATGGCTAGATGTACTGCAGAATTGGCAATGTTGAGACTTCATTGGGAACTTGCTACCGAGTGCGCGCCCTGCAAACCACGCGCTCTTACGCGACGTTTGTGTCGTCGTCAGCAGAGTGATAACGAGTTATATAGGAGTAATAGCTTCAAGTTTGAGAGGTTCGAGAGGACTAAAGATGAATGTGGAACTCCGATTAGAAAACAGGTAAGAGAATCAATAAGTTTGCATGAGATGTTCAAACTTTATTCTTCTGATTACTTTTTTTTTTCAGTTGATATAAAAGTTTTAATATACTTTTCATTAGCTGACATTAATGAGACAATTTTATTTTTTTGATCACCGTGTATAATTAGAGTTCCAGCCAATTTGTCCAGGAAATGATTTTTAATTGAATATTTATTGAATTTTATGCCGTAAAAAAGACAGTGGAGTTTTGAGAGCCATGATATGATCAGAACGATTATTTGTTGCATTGAATTTATAAACAGAGAAAATTATCTCCCACATAAACGTTTACGTTACTCATGAGTTATACACCGCTGTGGAGTCATATAACTAGGACGAAACGACGTTGATGTTTGCATGGGTATCCATTAACGTCTCTTTATATCACAATGCATGCGACAAACATGTTATATAAAACCCTACACATCATGATGGTTATTGCAAGAGATTTAATATAACATCATACACTCCTTTAGCTCATTTTATATTCAAAAATACCGAGGGTGAATTTGTGAATGAATTATTTCGGCTTGTTACAAAAATCTTTATTTATTTCCAATTTCAATAAAGTCAATTTTTCCCATCCCCAAATTTAATTACCCAATTCAATGCAAAGTTTATTTCATGTTTCTAGAATGCAATATTAGCAAATATTTTACATAAACATCCTCCACTTTGCCGTACTTTTTCAGCACGAAACTTAATAAATATTCAATTAAGATTGATTCCTTGGACAAACGTGCTGGAGTTTTTATTATGCATGTTTACTATTATAATATTATATTTTTTAAATTATAACTAATTGAAATATTAAACGACTGAATGTTTAAATTTGGAATGCGTTTTTCAATTTTATGTATCGTAAAATTTTATATTTTGGACATATTTCTTCTTTCGATATATTTTTAGTATTTCCAATATATTGCTCAAAACTTTGTACTAGTTTTCATCCTTCCGGAGTGATGTGACTCTGAAAACACTTTATAATTTATGAGAAGCAAAAAGTTTACATTAGATATTTCCGCTTTCTTTTTTCTCCAAAAAATCTACAACTATTTTTCAGAAAATTAATAAACTAAATTTTCTTTTGAATAATCACAAAGAGCTATTGTTCTTTTTTTTTTGTTTTAATCAATATATTGTTTGACACTGATTGTGGCTATGCAATCAATTTTAGTATAGTTAAAATACTTTGCTAAAAAATATAAAATTTATTTCTAAACAAAATATCACCTAAATACATGTAGACGAAACGTTTTTCTACGATTATTCACACAATTATTTTCTATAAAAATATTTCTTTTTTCTCATCAGTGTGAAAAAAGTCTTTTTAACAAGCCAGTTTCTTGCTGAATTCTTTTTTTGAAAAGATATTCATTACGTGCTAGATTATTCTAGTTTTATGTCATGTTGAATATTGGATATGAACGTAAAACGAAAATTTTCTCCTCGAATGAATTTATTCTAAGTCAAAATGTCAAGTAAAGAAGTCAAAGAACCAGAAGAAAATTTTCTTCTAGTACTAAGCTTTGACCCAGTTTCTTCCTCATAGGGTGAATATTATTTGGTTAGTAGTTATCATCTATATAAATTGTTAGTCAAGTACCCTCTCTTTAAACGTCAAGTGGCTATTACATAAATTGCCGATATTTTGCAACATTCTTGTTTCTGACTTGTTATACAATAGACGTCCCAAGAGTCGTAAGGATAGTAAATACGGTTGCGTCGCTAACCTACCCCTATATCAAGCATCAACGGAATTATCGACCGCTAACTCACCCTTGCGCAGGAATAGTATGGTCCTAGAATTCTTTATATCTGTATGGCCAATTTATTTTCCGACTTCTTATATACTAAAATTTTTGTTACTGTATTTCAATTTCATTTTAACAGACCCTTTAATGGCTGATCAATTAAAACTAAACTACTTCAAGTAATAAAATTATAATCTATATATATATATATATATATATATATAAATAAATAAATATAATATAATCTTATTGAAAGTTTTTCATCTTTATCTTGAAAAAAAAATTTTTTGTTATAAATGAAATTTTGTAGATACTTTAAGATATTGAAAAAATATTTTTGAAATGTTTTATGCAGATAAAATTTTGTCTTAAATTTAACACCAAAATAGAATATTGGAGAAAAGTATTTTTAGAACACGTTAGTGTAAAATATTTTATATTAAATTATATATTTTGACATGAACATTATTAAATTGACGTCAGACAGGGATTATATTTTTCACTTAAGTAGAAATATAATAAACCAAACTCTAAGTGAATGAAATGTTCATAAAAAAGTTACGATAAATGTTAGTGTTGTATATGTTAGCGGTAAAAAGCATTGAAGAAGTAAAGGAAAGATATCATCTTCAGAGTTCATATAAAAAGGGAGGTATAAATGTTGGGAGCTTTTCAATAGAGCTCAGGTCGACGAAGAAAATTGTAACAGCATTGCAAGGTTTGTCAACCGTGAATTTCTCAAGTGAAGATTTCGTTGTTCCTCTAGTCGTTAGAATGCTATATAAGACCACAAGGATACTTTGTGGTTAGTGTAAAGGAAGGAGGTTGTCTGCTTGTTAAATGTTGCGTTTTCTCAATTTAAATTATGCAATAGTCTTCAAAAAAACATTTTCAATAGGAATTTTCATTATTCATTCAAAATCAGGCCTTTGATTATTTGTTTTTAAATTTTTCACTTTTCTCTTTCATTTCACAATGTTGTTTAAATTTTTTACATCTTTAGAAGTCGAGGAAAAATATTATTGACAGTTTTTTTTTTTCGTGACATTCTATTAAAAAATTTTAAAACTCGTTATGCTTTTTCGATACTTTTGATGGGTTAGTCTAGCAAGTAAGAAAGACTGAAAGCTTTTCTTTAAAGAATTGGGTCGGAGACACTTTAAACTTCCGGCGAGGATAGAATTCGCCTTGCCACCTCAGAATAAAAGCAAAAGATAGGGTAGGCAATGGTGTTAGTAGATATGGCTTGAGGGAGTAAGACGAAGCGTCGAGGTCATTGAAGCAACTTTTATCACCGTTGAGTTGCCTACACATTACCAACAATCTAGTTCCTGGACCTTAGAAAAATTTCAATAGAAAATAATAGTGCTTCTAGAATTGGAATTTTTTTGCGATTACTCAAGAATATTTATTGTGAATAAATGATAAGATCTTCATTGAAATTTTAGCAACAAAAATTTTATTACTAAGATCATTATTTCATGTCACACCAAGAACTTTAAGTGATTGAGTAACCAAAATAAAATTTATTAATCAGATTTCACGAAACTTCTTTATCAATCTCCAACAAACTTTTGTGTTATGATATAATATTTAGTTTACAAGTTTCTTCATTTTACAAATTAGTGCTTCGTTCTTGGAATATTGTTCGTATAATCAATTCAATTCAAGTTTATAAAACGTTTAATTAATCCTTGATTGTTAAATTGTCTTGATTTTGAAACATTTATTTCAATTATTGCTAAAAATAAATAATATGTTCATTGTAAATCAAGAGAAAGAATAATGTTTAGGAAATGAGAATTTTTTTTTGACATCTTGAAAGCTTTGAATAGTCGTGTGCCACTTAGAAAAATGGAATTTCATTAGCATTGTAAATATCTACCATTATACATTACAAAGAGTACTGTAAAGTTTGACTTTTCGCGGCTGGAAGACTTTAAAATGAAAAAGCTTATCTTCTTTTTGTTTTTCTTTGTACTCGAATGCGCCAACTCATCCACTAGTGCTTTTTTATTTGTACAATCCTGGTACTGCTAGATAGATTTGTTTCCGTTTCTTTCTATAAAAAGCAACATGTGGACACTGACAAGAGTCTCTTATAACACGTTCCATAAAGTTATCATAGTCAAGTATTTTTTCGAGTATTAAAACTTAAAAGTTAACTCAACTATTTTTTTTTCTTATGGTCTTAAACTTTCATACTACTTGAGAGCTTTTACAAGCTCACTATTGTAGTCATGTCTCTACTTGGTTTCGCTTCAGACTCTTAGTGAAGAACTTGAAAGACATTAAGCGACCATTAATTGTTTCTTCAATTGAATACCAATAATAAAAATAAGAAATGAATCTTTCTACCATGAGAATTTTTCTTTGTCTCAAAAAAAAATTGGAACGAAGTAAAGTAGGTTAAATATTAATGTGTTCTGTGAAAAACCGACAATTTCATCGACTTGGTAAATGTGAGGGTAATAGGTATAAGCTTTTTTTAATTAAAATGATATAAATTTTTTTTGTGGCTTAACCAACGTTTGTGGCTGAATGCATTTTATTTTTATGTATTTTCCAAAAAGAACTTAATAATACATTTGTAAATTGGAAGAGAAGAGAAAAAAAAATACACGTCCCGGAATAGACAGAAAAAACTATCGCAGTAGTGAATTTAATTAGAATTCACCACTTTTTCATTTAATATTATTTGATAATAGGATTCTGCATATTTAATTTACTCAAGTATTTATTAAATCAGAGAAAAGAATATTTTTTTAATTTCACACCTAGGTAGGGACTTTATTTATTTAATATCACTTTATTAACTTATTTAATTTTTCGTAATAAAAATCATTGAACTTTAGTATATGTAAATAATTATCTATCAATTATGAGTACGTTAAATTTGCTTAAAATAATTTCGTCTATCGTTATACAAATTTGAACAGGCGATAGACTCATTTCTCTAGTAATGTTTATTTCGAAGAAATATAATCTAGTCACGTTCAAATGTAGCAATTTTGAGCTTTGCGTGCTTCAATAAAACTTGAATCGATGCATTTTTTAGTCCAAGTGTAGCAAAATGAAGAAAAATGTCAACCATTATTTCTGCAAAAAAAAAAAAATAATAATAAATAACAAATTCTACCTAAATAGAGATAAATTATGAGTAAACAAGTCACGTTGATCTTTTGCCATGCTTTTCTCATTGAATTTTTATAGAAATAAATTAAACAATCATTAGTAACATAAAACTTACCTCTTAAGTCGTCTATCAAATCTATTGCGAAGCTCTTCTATAATTTATTCTAAGAATTATTCAACACTTAAGTTTTTGTTTGAATCAGCAGTATTTTCAGAATGATAAAGTGTTAATGTCGTCGCTCGAGAGGTAGAAATACCATCAATTTCTTTGGAGTATCTTGAAAAAAATAAGCAACATGTGAATGCATGTGCTTATCGATCCACTTCTACAATGTAGACTTGATTCATTTCTCCATTCAACAGGATTTCCAGTCTATTTTGCTGAATATATTTGCCGTAAAAGAACCAATGCACAATTTGACTAAGAATATTTGTTTGTTACTATAAGGGAAGACAGACAATCAGGATATATTGAACTGAGCTGAAAAAAAAAATCTTTTATCCTTGAGTAGTAATTTATTTCTCAGAGCCACTAGAGTTTCTCTCAAAAGCTTCAAAAAAAGAAAATGCAATTCATCATTTCCTATTATTGAAATTGAAAAAATTCATCCATCATTATATTTATTGTTATATTAGAAATAAAATGATTGTTTTTTAACTACTTTTCATGCTTTTCTTGGTTTGTAGGATTCATTTGATCATTAGACTGTGTTAGTCATTTTTTCCACATGGGTATAATAGTTAATATTTAATCTCAACCCTGTTATGTACAATCCACTGCACATACACTGGCATCCAAGTGTAGACGTCAGGAATTTCTGGAACACCGCACGTTAATAATGCCAATAAGCTTACCATTAGCTGTCAAGGGACCACTAATATTCCCCTGAAATATCTTTAAAATAGTTTAATTAAGAAAATGATAGGGTAAAAGATCGGATGGAATGTCGAAAAATATGACGATGTGATAAGGATCCCATTTATTTTTCACTTTCTTCACATGATTGACTCTAGTTATCGATGTCTTCAGCATGTATATGGATGTCAATAACTCTAAATCCTGCCATGCTCAATAAATTCTTATAGGATTTTTGAGCAGAAATGTATTGCCAAGTTTTTCTGAATATTTCTGATAAATAACTTGATTTATCTATCAACAATTTAGCATTCGTTTATTTTTTTCGAAATTTCCTGATGAATTAGGGTCGAATGTATTTTATTTGCGGGATAATTTTTTTGAGATAAGGAGAGTTTGTCATGAAAACAATTAAATATCTACCGATTTATTTGCCACGACTGCTCTATCAACTATCTATTATCTTGCTTGATCCAATTTTGAATATCTGATCTTGTTTGGACAAATAAACTAGGATAAAAAAATTTCAAATGATATTATCTTTTTAAAGTATAATGAGAGGTACATTATTATTATTATGTTATACAATGATATTGATTATCACAATTATATTATCAACGTCAATGAATGTATAGTTTTCATACTTTATTAGCTTAGATGCAATATGCATTGATGCGAGATTATTACTGTCAATCATGCCACCGGAGATTATAGTCAGTGATAATCATAGATAATAATAGGCTTGAAAAAATTAAATTGACTACATCATTATTATTAATTTATACAAAAATATTAATATATTAGTCTGATTGAATTGTTTCCAATTTTTTTAATAAATCTCAACAAATATTAGACCATCACGTCACTTTTGATCGGTTCAACAGCATGTTACTTTGATGTTTCGGGCGTTTAAAATTCTTCAAAAATATCTGGAAACATAGAAATTAAAAATCGTGGTTTCTATCGATTCACTCTAGTTTTTTTTTAGATTCTTTTTTCATCTGAATTACATTTTTTTTGTACAAAAATTTCTTTATTCAACCTTAGATGTCATTCGGTTGTAATTATAATTTGGGTCGACGCTCATGAATCTTAGGTACAAACAAACTTCTTTGAGTTTCACTGCAAGTGAAGTACTGCAAAACTTCAACGATGAGTGTATATTGTTGAAGTACACCACAAAGTAGAAGTACATTATCTTCCTGGCACTATGTCAATATTTTGTACCAAAGAGAAAGCTGTAAGAACCTTAGTTAAAGCTTAACTTGGTTTACATACTCACAACTAGGATTTGCTATATAACTATCAAGTTAATTCTCTGTTAAGGATTTTAGGCTAACGCCAGAAGACTACTAGATACCAAAACTTACATTTCTAACGTTAAGAATATGAAATTTAAAAGAAAAAAAAGACCTTTTTATTGAATGAATCATTTTATTTATTTATAACTTTCATTCGTGACGTATAAAAAAATTACTTTTGTTGAGGTCAATCAGTTATTAGCATATACACGAAGCTTTTGCCGATATTTAATAATTATTTTGCTCCGGGGAAATGAATTGTGATAAAAAATCTGTACCATAGGTTTCTTTGAAGCTGACTGAATGCAAAATTAAAATTTGTTAAATAAAACATTTCGAGTTTACACAAACTAATTAATTATACAGCATTCTCTTCAATCCAGTCCAAATATTCAGTTACACGCGTGTATACTGTTGGATATTTTGTTGAAGCACAACCATTAGCCCAGGATACCAGTCCAACGAGTTTTTCATCCACTACTAATGGTCCACCAGAGTCACCCTAAAATATTAAATGAAAAATTTTAAGCAATTATTTTTGGAAAAAAAAAACTGAAAAAAGTTAAGTCAAAAGTTTATGTAACATTGACGATAAAAAATTTTTTTTCTTTTAAAATAGAAACGCTGGCTCATAACATTTGAACTGAATTTTGTTTCTGTGTATTAAACATTTAGGATTTATTCTTTTTTCTCTATTTTTCACCGATATTCGAGTATATCCATTTTGATAGAATTGTTAATATCGATAACTGAATTATTTCTGCCTGACCGTTTCACGTCTACATAGCAAATCACTCTGTTTTATTTAGTATTACTCTTTCATCATCCAAGTTATCTAGGCTTTGTAGTTTTATCTTCATAATAAATTAAAAGAACTTTCACATAGACAAGAGATTTTCAATTAAAAGTTTTTTCAAAATTAAGAAATTATCCACGCCTCAAACTTTTAAATAAAAAAAATGATAATTTAATTTCAAAACTAAATAAAAAAAAAACTTACGTGACAAGAGCCAGTAGATTCAACAGGGTCGTATGCACACAGATGTGTTTGGTAGATGTTCAATGCTATATTCTTATAAACCTGCTTACAGTAGTTATGTTCAGCAGTCTCAATCTCAGCTTTTTGAAGAACATCAGGGCTCATTCCACCCTCCTAAAATATATGAACGTATTTATTGAAAATATTAATGCTCATTAGTAAGAATATGTTTGAAACAAAGTTTGTCTCAAATTTACCCAAAGAGAACCCCAGCCAGATATACGCGCCACTGCTTTTTCAGGAACTACATATCCTTTGGGTGGTAGAGATACAAAGTTTAAAACTTTGTTAACAACAAATTCATCTTTAATTTTTATTAAAGCAATGTCATGAACCCAAGAGTCGTAAGAATTGTATTTTGTGTGTTTAATTATTTTTTCAACTTTGAATTCTGATTGAGGGTCTTTCAAATCAACTGTTGCTGCGATTACTTTTATTTGTGATGGACTTTTCCTGAAATTTTATTTTCTCGAATTAACATACACACTCGAATTTTTTTTTTGTACAATTAATTTCAATTATACACATGATATTTACCCTTGAATACAGTGAGCTGCTGTGATAACATATTTTTCGTTCAAAACTGAACCTCCACAGAAGTGGAAATTGTTATATACATATTGAAGTGATACCTGATGCAAAGAAAAAAATTTTTAAAGATTTATTTTTTAAGGGAAATTAGTGAGAGATATTTGATCAAGAAATTCGTGATATTAAAACAGAGTAGATAAATAATGAAATAAGTTTGTTTTCATATTTCAAGATATCTTTATGTTTATTTATTCACAAGATATTTGCTTACTTGATATGGGATTTCACCGAGCACAGCATCTTCTCCATTGATGACTCGTCCATGGAAAGACTCTGGCAGTCTTCCAGCTGAATCAATAATTTACAAGTAAATCTCAGTAATTTTAAAATCAAACATATCAAAAAATTAGCATAAAAAAGGCTTTAAAAAAATTATTTGAAATATCAAATTACCCTGTGATACAGCTATCACACTTAAGATTGTTATTAAAGTCCACATGTTTTCAAACCCGGAACGTTCACGAATGTGCTTTATTCCGGTCCGCCTGGATTTATATATCATCCTCGTGGCAAATTTGGAATGATTTAAACACTGATACTTTTTCAAATCACGTCAAAGAGTTAAGATTACGAGTAGATGAAGATTAGATACAGGGAGCAATTTTTTATAACAAAATGTCTGAATTGCGCAGTGATTTAGATGATGTTGATAGCTAAGATTATGATAAACATTTCAAGAAAAGTCTTATAGTCATTAATAATCAATATTTTAAAGGATAATGTTCAATCACGAAAGATATCGATCACAGATAAAAATCCACGACTAATGACACAATATTGATATTTAACACAATGAATTCACGGAAGTGGTCATAATCAAATTGATACACAGAAAAATCCAAAATTCCTGTTTGTTTTCATCGAGATAAAATTTATTGCGATGTTGAATTCTTTAGAAGTTACAATTTCAATGTTTTATCGAATGAGTACATCCTGGATCAATGATTATTCATGAACTTGAACGAATTGTTTTATTTTTAGAAGCAATCGTAGCAGCATAAAAATCAGATATTGAATATTTTGATAAAAATTGAGTGAAAAGCACAAAATAAATCGACTGCATTCATTAGTCTCCTTTTTAATAGACCCTTTATTTAAGGAATAAAGATAAGCTAGCCATTTGTGTCCTTCAGGATCTTACTCGTAGTTTTAGAGACGGCGTTAATGGGCTATTTTACTTCTCCGGCTCAAAGTCTGACTCGCAGATGACGTTGGCAGAGATCCAAGAAGTCATATACCTACTACCTTGTAACAGAGACACTCTCCCTGAAAACCCTTGCTATCATTCCTGGAAAGGAAATTCTCTGTTTTACTATTTCCCGGTCGTTTTATTTTTTTTTCATCGTTGGTGAACCACTAGAAATTTTGGACAATATATCTTCCAAGTTATTTGTCAGTGAAAGGAATCAGAATCATGACATTTTCGAGTATCATTTCATGAGAATGAATCAGAAAGGACTTTTATAGTTTGGAGATTCCTTGATGTCAAGAAGCCGTAAAAGAATCCCAATCCTTCCTTTTGTGGGAATATAATCATTTAATATGAACGAAAATTTCAATAAATATTTAAAAGTCACTGAAAATTTTTCAGATTTGACTCATTTCTTTTTCATAAAAACCGAATAAAGTAGAATCATAATATCAAAAGTTTTAAATCTAGATTACTTTTCGCGGCTATAAATGGAAAAACTTGCAATTGGAGATTCGTAACTTTATATTAAGCCGTACAACGTCAACTAGAACATCTTTTAGTCTTGAGAAAGTTTCAGTGTTTTGTGTAATCAATCTTAATTATCTAATTGCATTAATTCAGTTTAAATAAATGGTATAATAATTCCATATAAATTTATTATGTAGTTAAACTGAACAAAACCGAGGTGGAATATTAGCAAGTTTTATATAGATTCTGTTACGAACGAATGTATAATGGTGAACGAGATTGACCTACAGGTAAATGACGTGGTCATAGACCCCATGGTCTATATAAGCTCCTATATTGGAAAACGATTGCTCAATAATCCTTTGTTAGTCCTGAATCTCCTGGTTGGCGACGCCAAAATTTTCGATTATTATTCTCAAGCGTTCCTCCTCTCTGACAACAAGAGCATGGAATGTGATTCTATGAATTTGGCGAGAAGCTTTGGGAGTGGCTCGTAAACCAATTCGATTAACCAGACCGCTCATCTGATCATGGTGAGAAGATTTTATTGATTGCCAAGAAAATTGAAATGATTGGGCATCGCTGACCCTTCAAACATACTTACTCTATTTTATTGCTTTTTATCCCACTTTGTTTCAGTTATTTTATTGGAATAGGTAATTTAATTTTGGTTTAACCATATAATCGTTTTTATTTTATCATTTGATTTATTAGTTGACTGCTATTCAAAGTAAATTTATTGGAAATGTTCTATTTATATTAATTTCGTGAAAACTTTATGAAATTTTATTTGATAATTTTTGTACTTCTTTTGTTACATTGTTTGAATACCTTTCGCGAATAAGAATGAACTATTTTCTGTCTTTTGTTTGATGTTGAAGTCAGAAATGTACTCACAATCGTTTGAGATTTTACTAAATCGTAATATTTTCATACTTAGTAAGAAAAAAATTTTTTTTTAATCAATTAAACGCAATTTTTATACAATAAACATGAAATGAATTTTTGTTCAGTTTATTAATTAATTTAGTTTGTATAAAAAAAGCAGTTAATTAAATTAAATTCAAAGCGAGTTCTTTCTAAAGGTGAAAATGTTAATAGAATTTCATTTTATTTTTAAGATAGAAAAACAGTAGACAACGTTGAGATTGACATTTCTGATAGAAAGACTGCATTTATCTGAAATTTGCTGAAATCTTCATTAAACTAAGTGGTTCAAAAATGATTAAATCAGTTTTTTTTGATAATTTTATCAGGCCTGAGATACGTCAAGATGTATTGATTGACTGCAGTCCGTGTACATAGACTGAGTCAGTTGCTCTCAAGATATCGCCAGCAACAAAGTTTTGTTATTTGTATACAAATTCTTTATCATTTGTATTCTCTAGAGTAAAGAGTTACAGAACAAGTTTAGATACATATTTAAAAATTCACAAAACTATGTATCTTTCGCAACGAACCGGTTCGATCAATAAAATCTTTTTTTTTCTTCATCTAATTATTTGTCAATAAAAAAGATCAATTCTGCTCGTTAATTAATACATATTTAATAGTTAAAAGAAACATTTAATAATTTTTTCTATCTATAAAATTAAAGTTATTATTTAATTTATTAATTATTAAATCATGACACAACAGTTCAGACTTCGTTAGTTTTCGAGTTATTTATCAGAAGCTTTCATGTGAACATTCATAAAATATTTCTGAAAATGTCAATGAACTTAATCAGAATGTTATAGGAAGCGAATTTATTCCTATGATATACACTGAAGCACTAATGTAGCTTGTATATTAGTTCCCTACCAATCGGTGCAATTTATAATGTGTTTATTTAATCGAGTGCCTAATATCATTTGAATTACCAGGAATTCTCATGAATGACATAAATTTTGATGAATTGATGAATAATAACAACAGACAATCATAACCTTTAGATTGCTAATTATTAATTATTTTAAAAATACTTGATCATCAATGAATATTTCTAAACCAAATTAATTTTTATCTAAACAAAACCAATTTAAAGATTTTCTTAGTTTCGTCTGTGAGTAATTGAATTCCTTCTACCTTGTATTTCTATTCTATTCTGATGGGTCTGACTAGATCAGACTCTATTTGTGCAAGCTTCTGTATGTGCAGGTAAACTATAAAAGAAATGTTTCTTCTGTTCATTTATTTGATACCACACTCTTCATGTTTGGTAATTCGTCAGTTTTACAGGCTTTCGTTTTACTCGAAAGTTTTTCAGGTAGATTTTCATATAGAAGAGCTTTTGAAGTGGTCAGACAAGTTTAGATGCTTGAATGGTTCCATGATAAACGTACAGTAAAAGGATTGTTTATTAATGATGATAATGACTGTGAATCAAGTGAATTGAAATTTTAAATATATATTTATTAATTTATTTTTAGTATAACAATTAAAAACATATCATCTCAAAAACTCGTGGGAAAAATGAAGATAAAATAAATCAGTAATCTTTCACAAATCATTTAATAGAATGCCAATTATCTTATCACAGTCAATTGACGTTTTTTCCAGTTATTTATTTATTAGTTATCTGTTATCAGAATTAATAGAGTGAATAATTTTGATATTAATAATCTGCAAAAATGTTATTTCATGAAGTTCAGTAATTTGATAGAATGAATAACTAAAAAATTCATACTATTATTTCGTCCTCGAGTTTTCAATTACCCTTGTCCTTTCTAACTGCCCTACTCACCATTATTCTTTCTTCAATCAAAGCCTTATGATTATTCGCATCCGTGACTCGGTAAGCAAAAGAAATGAAACTCAAGCAAATTACCAGTCTCCAAACACTCTGTAATAAATTGCATGATCAGTAAAAGGAAACAAGCTTATTCTTAACTTTACTATGATTCTAACGTTGAATTTTTCAAGTTTTTTCTTTTGAACAAATGTCAACAGATTTCTTTTCTGTCAGTGAAAATCTGTATTCTTTAATCACTTCTTTTATCAAAATAAAAAATAATAAAAAGTACTTTTATGTTAGTTATTTAAACAAGGTAAAACTTTCTGGATGTTTTAACGTAAAAAAGTACAGAAAATGTTTCAACAATTTAATTAACATGTTCTAAAAAAAAATCGTAGAAGTACAATAAAATTATTTCGGTTTCTGTTTGAAAAGTGAGATAATTGGAGGGAAATAATTTTTTTTTATTTTGAGAAATGTAAGAGATGGCAAATATTAGGAATCCATTGTCTGTCTAGAGTCCTTTGACCTTTGGCCTTTGCTTACCTATGGATCGAAGTATTCACAGATCTGAAATAGGTTTTCCATTGTGAACTCTGGTGTTATAGTATCCAAGTTAATGGTCGTTAACCCAAAGTGAGCATACACTTTGAAGCTTGAAATAGGAGCTTTGAAGTTCGAAAATTACTGTTGTTGTGACCCTCAATAGTGAAGTAAATTCTCTCTTGCCATAAACGATTTCTCCTTTTACCATCGAGCTTGCGCAAGCTCACTCTGAAGACAGTATACTACCGACGAAGCAGTATTCTGTTTATCAGCAGTGTATATTCTACGTAGCTATCTCACATATCGACTGATAATTTTTCGTCCAGATGATAAAAGCTTTGTAAAAGCTTCTTTTATCGACAAATAACAAAAAAACTAATGATGCATTATTGTAAAAACATTTTGAATTTATTTACAGAGCATAAGTAGTTGTTGTAAAGAAAAAAACTTTTTTCTAAAAGTGCAGATTACGTTTCACGTTTTTTTTCAAAGCTCTCATGCTCACTTTGGTCATGGTAAAATGCATTAGGTTCTTGAAATATTCTCTTTTCTAAAGCTTACAATCTCGTTGAAGTCGTTGAACTGGTGCAATTCTATCGAGAGCTCGAGAGCTCTACAAACGCTAATTGGCCGGTCAGCCCTTTGGTAAGCTGAGATCTCATTCCCTATATCTTAGTATTACACCGGCTACAATACAATACAATTTAGGTGATTCGTCTATTGAATGTAGAAACCTTAATTCAGTTGAGCAAACGAAGCGAAATCCCCCTAGGAGGTGAAATTTATGATTACGTGATTTTTATTGTCTTTATTATATTAATAAATTTATCCCTCGTTCGTTGTTCAATAAACACTTCTCATTACTATTATTTCCGAAATAATTTCAAAAAAACATTTATAAAAATCATACCAAAAAAATTCATTGAATGCCAATTTGTTGAAATAATTAGTCTAATTAATTTCTTACAGTTATTTTATTGGCTAGTATGTTTCTACATTTTTATATTGAAATAAAATTTTTCCATTAGAGCTTCCAAAATATAACAATAAAAGATCTAGTATGTATAGAATAATTTATTTCTACCATAAAAATAAAGGTGTACTTGATGTTTATAGAAAATCTTTACTTGTTTTTTTATTTACAACGGATTTTTGGTTTTTGTCTTCACAACTTGAAGAAAGACGAACAAGAAATCCCAAGGCGCCGTCTGATCTGTCGTTTCATCTATTGTTTTCTCTTTTCTTTTTTTATTCCAAGCTACTTTTTAGTTTCTTCTTTTTTATTTCCTCCCTTTAAGTCGCATCAAAATTTATACGATTGTAGTTTTTTGCTAGAAAGAAAAGAAAAATTGTCTTGACTACTCTTTCGCTAACTACGAGACATGTTCCCAAGTGTGAAGATATTATACTTATTTCTCTCGACTACTTTCTGTCGTAACATGTGTTCATATCGAACTCAAATTGTACAGGCGAATAGAAGGGGAATTTTGAGTCTTGAGGAGATCTTTGGGTACCACTATTCCTTCCTATCAACCTCAGCGTCTTATTCATATTTAAAAAACCATTTCCCAGATCTATTCGCTTTGCTCACTGTGTCTCATGTGTATACTAGCACTCTCTAGGGAATCTGCGGTATAATAATGTTGACACAACGTACGTATAGGACTAAATAGACTGTTTCTATCTTCACCCATCATCAACTTTGTCAACCCTTGATGTACTCACCCTTGATTTTCTCAATATTTTTTATTGCCTATTGTTAATAGCTTTTTGACAATTTTTTAAAGTCAATAAAGTCGAAACTTTCATCTTCTTAAATTAGTACATACATTCTTTATTTTAAAAATTATATTCAATCAATGTAATATTTTTGATTTATTCTAAATCTATAATAGCTTTAAAAGATAAGGAAATGTTTAAGATACTTGAGACATTGTTGGGAACTTAGTCAAACATTCAAGAAGACGCAAAAGATGACTTGTTCAGCATTGTTACAATTTATCAATTAAATGTTGCTTTCAATCTCAGCATTGTCAGAGAATTAATTCTATGAATAGAAACAAAAGCAACAAGAACGAGTTACGACAAAGTCGATGATGAAAGTTCTGTAAGAATCTTTTGTGCGTTTGATGTAACAGTAGTAACACTGAGGTGACGTTGTCAGGATCACAGTGAGGGGCTGAAAGTGGCACCAGTAGAGGAGGTGTATATCTACATTAGGGCGACTGGCTGCATGGTATTAATGGAAGAAACGACTATGCTGCCTTCATCGAAGGTTGTTTAAGCGACGCGACAGACTCCCCCACAATTTACTACCATTTATTTAATTGGTTCGTCAAGGATACTGGGTGTGATGAAAAGCATCGGACAGGGACACTTTTCTCTTGTAATTTTTATTTAGCTTTGATGACGATCGACAATTGTAGACTATGTGTGGTTCAAAACGATCTTTCATCTTGCTAGGAACTTGCGTGTAAGCTCGTATATAATTTACATAATTATGGTCGAGCGTAACTGAGCATCTTATTCATGGTTGCACTCGTGTAGGAACGTTTGACTGATTATATAGAGCCATACAAAGTCTATATTAAGCTACTCAATTAATGTGGATTCTATTCAATGTAGTTACTGGTAATTCAACCTAATTTCTGTGCATAAATGTGTATTCAAGAGTAGAAATCGATGTTTACTTGGAAAAAATTAATTAAAAAGTTTGCATCAATTATTTTATGACGATTAATAGTCATAAATTCAAGACTCATTATGTCATCATCAAATTGATTGGTGTTCAAATAAAAAATGTTTATTATTCTATGTCATCTCACGTGTTTTTATAGTTGATCATAATATTAATCGATGTAATAATGATGGATTAAAATATTTTTGTTTCTTTTGCAGTAATGTTCTGTTTGATGAATAGCCAATAATCCAATGTAATGACACTGAGGGTCGATACAAACTTGGTCAACGTCGGTACAAAGTGCCAATAAAACGCTAGATGATTGGGAAGCTATTGAATCGCGGGATGAAAAACGCGACGGCAGTGAAATCGTGATTGCTTTTGGCGATTGGGCAGCTGCGTCACTGGTTTTTCTCGGGTGTCACTTTACTTCTTGTTGGCTATCATTTTTGTAGCTTGTAGATCAAATAGATACTTATTTCTTTCTGTTATACACGTTAACTCACCAAGCAATTTGTCATGTAGACAGTTTAAAATATTTTCTCACTTTGTGAGGTAATACCACTATGAGTGTCATCGTATAAATATGCATGAGAGATCAATGCATATATACTCGATTAAGAGAAGTTTGCTATCAAGTTTTCAACCTCCAAAACTGGACCCTGACTGAAAATTACCAACGTAGATGTGTCTAATGGCCTTGGAAGTTTGCGGCGCCACTACGACCCGTGACTCAGCCACGGTCATTTTCGATCTTCTCTTTACACTTCCTCTATCTGGATTGTAAACTTGTGGACAAGGTCCTTTATTACTGATGCAAATTCCAGATCTACACTTCTTGAATACTCTGTTTTCTTTGTTGGACTAGGCAAATAGTTTCAAACTCTATTGTGATGGAAAATAAAATTTAAAAATTAATTTCTAAAGGATAAATTTAAATCAAATGCTTATCAGAATCGATAAAAAGTTGAAACCATTTTTTAACAACCCCGGAATCCATTAGGTCGATAAAATTATTGATAGAATAGGCTGGAATACTGTGGAAAATGGTCAAGAGAAAGAGACAGATATCGTAGCATAAAAATGACCCTTTTAAGTAGCAACATAATTTCCTTTATTACGCAATAAAAATATCTCTCTTATAAACCATAAAAAATTGCACTTATCTGCCAGACTAAATCAAATATAATATTTCAAAAAAAATATTTAAATAATCTTCTTCATAATTTCATGATTACACGTAACATAATCTCCATTAACCTGATAATTTTTTTTTACTAAAGCCTTTGTAAGCAGCAACCTAATTCTAAACCCCTGAAATATCTACCAACCCCGAGGCAGGATGGGAACAAAAAACAGCATAAACTGAATTTCGCGTGTAAAGTCTGTGTATTTCACTAAAGGTAGTGGCTAGGGTGTGCCCTCAGAGGTTGGAGAAAGACATTCTCATGCCTAGACTACGTATCCCTGAGTTCGTAAATCACACGAGGTGCTGGTAAGGACAGCCACTTTCTAGAAGTATCTCTACATCACCAGCTTGCGGTGTCACGCTTGTTCGCATCTTCAAGAGCTTGTATCTTCAAGTGAATACTTTACCCAGTCACAGATATTCATTCTCTTGTTACAAGTTGACTTGGAACCACTCAATGTCGTCAAATAGTCGTGCCAAAACTTATGATTGCTGTGATTTCTTTTAATGATCGATTAAATAAAATTGTACAGGAAATTACATCTGAATTTTTATCAGCCTAGTCGAAAGCTGTAATTAACACGGGTTTCACGCACAAGCCATTGGTCATTGGCACGCAGCCGGTACAGACGTTTGGTCCTTTAATTACCATCAATGAATCACACCACTCTGTGTGTTGTATACTAGTGAGTCCAACCATTCGATGTTTTCTACTTGGTTTTCATAAACAAAGTCTCTACGCCTTGTATTAATTGTTTTAAATTTCTTTCTTCTTTCACAATTTTTAGAATATTTTAATACATTCGCAATTTATTACGCTGACATAGAATACATTAGAATTTTCAGGTTATTTTTATCAACGAAAGAGATATTTTTTATTTACTCTCAATTTCAGATTCATTAGTTCAATGTTTTATGGTGTGTATTCAATTATTTATCGTTGTCTCACCATCAGTACTGTATACCCTACCCCTACGCTTGATTTATTTTGTCTATTCGGCGAGAATGCTTTTGTTTTCATTGAAGGGCGACGTGCATTGTTTAATGTCACTGTTCTATTTGACAAAGGACTGTTAATTGGACGACTGTGCAGTGCCCTGTTGCATTTCCGTTATTGGGAAATAATTTCTTTGATCTTGCAATTTGACAACTCGTTTGATAATGCTATTTCGTCTTAATTATGATTGCATTAATTTTTTTTTATAAAATATGTCAAACATGAAACGTAACAATTTTTAAATCATAAAAATTCGATGAATGTGTTCAGTTTGATGATTGACTCAGAGCGATGTAATTAGAATGGGGGAAATTAGTTTTTCTTTGGTGAAGATTGGAGTACCAAACGCCATGAACGTGACTGAGCTTCTTGAGTCGAGTTCGGAATTTAAATGGCTTAAAAGTAAAAAGCAGAACGAACGATACTTAGTTATTTTGGTGCAGCCTCTTCATTTTTCCCACGTGCCAACTTTAAGCTTAATCTTACTAACTGGCCTTAAGATATTTGCATTACAAATATTCTTTGAAGAGTAAGGTTTCTTTGTTATACTCCATTTTTTTATAAAAAGATTATACATCTTTAAAAAAATACATTTTTTTTCTTAATAACTAATAAGATTTTCAAACTTTCATTCAAAATAAGAATTTCTTTTCTTTATGTTTGCGAATAATAAAAAAAAAGATGGAAAGCTCCAATGAAGGATTTATTTTCATGAAATAAAAAATTTTAAAATGATAATAAAAATTTCAAATTGAATTGTGACTTATTAATGTTATCTATTTAAAAAAGCTTTACAGATTCATATCTAAAATGAAAGAATCATGCATAACAGAAAAATGAAAAACGATAAAATGCGTTTCCCACAGTATTCTCATCAAGATTTATGAACTTCACGTGTACCAACACGTCCGTCCTGGAGTTGAACTAAAGCCATTTCGTTCAAGAGAGACGTATTTATGTGAGAGAAGTGTAATCTGGCGCCTGGGATACAGCACACACTTTATATATTCATCGATGAGTGGTAGCGAGTAGAGAAACACATCGCTAAGAGCTCAGTGTTAGCGTGGAAAGCGGCTTTCATACTTCGTTGAATCAGCCCCTTCCAAGCTTGATGGAAACGTCAACATGTATTACTTAATATTATACTTACATGAAACATGTAAAAAGACTATCACGAACATGGTCATTACAATCATTACAATGATGCTTGATAATCTGATCAGTCTCGAGTATTGATCATAATTTTAGTGTGATTGAGCTTATTCAGGGAAATCAGTGGTAAGTGACGTGAATGTATCGCAAGAGTCATGTTACGTGGTCAAGCAGAGCAATAGGATCCATCTCCATGTCACTTGATACATTAACTGACACTCAAGATAGTTTATCTTCCACGATACCAATTAATATGATGTTTCGTGTCCTCTTAAGTTGCGTGTAATTAATATTAAGTTGTTTGACAAATATTTTTTTTGTCACCTGGGTGTATGATATGGGTTCAATGTCCTACACTTTTTCAATCTAAATTCAACTTAGATTGTTCAATTCAGGAAATTAAAGTCTTCCTTTGTGTTAAAAAGATTCTTTTTAATGAAGAAAACATTTTCCAAGTAGATTTTGTAGTAGGGTATCTCTCTGCTAGGCAAAAATGAATTAGATAGTGTCTGTAGAATCGTATTAATTAATTAAATTCCTCTTTCAGATAGTCGTCAAGGACTTCTTTGTTCATCGACACCAATAATCGAGAACACCCTAAGCTCTAATCCACCAACATACAATGGGACTGTTTATCCTTATGCAGGAAGGCTGTTTATCGCAAATGTGCAGTGTATGGATTTGGTGAAGTAGGGTCTATCAGTGTCAAGGATGATATCAACCATGGCGACACAGTCTCTGGTTGGGCTTGATCGATGCTTTCTATTCAAAACATAACTCTCATGACATTTAAAATTCACATCTCCAGATGACGGAATAGTCAACGACGGCTTTTATCCATGTGGATATTCTTTTCTAGAATTTTCTCAGATTTCCGTGGAATATCTGGTGAACGATGGGTCTTTCATGTCTATAGAGGATAGGGTCTAGGTTTAAATCACCATAACTGCTTGAGATAGTGGACTCGCACCACACCTTTATACTTGAAATCTAGTATTTTATTCAGAAAAAAATAAATTCAACTGTGAATTTCAGTAGTGCAATATTCTTGAGATATAATGAGATTTGCTGCAATTTTTGATATCAGTCAAATGCACGAGCAAGTTCAATTTCATTTACAAAAGACTTAAAATATTTATCAGAGCATTTGTATTAATTCAAAAGGAAAAACTTTGTACCAACGAACCAACCGACACCTGTGTCTTAATTAAAGTCGGGTTGACTTCTGTTGCTGGTACCCTTCGAGTTTGTATTGTAGGTTCCCCATGGGTGCAATTCACTTTCCGAGCATTGTCTTCTCTCTTTAGCTTATTCTCAGTAACGTTCTGTTTCACCTTGCATATCTAAACATTTAAAATCTACTCCGATTTAAACAGGGGGACCTTGTAAAATGCTAACTTTCATCATAGTGATGAAAGTCCATAGGATAATTTATTTTACAGTGTAAGAATTAATTGAATTACTGCTTTTCCAAAAGATAAAATTACTGATAATACTGAGTAGTAATTGAATATCTTTCCAGTGAATGGAGAGCTTTATTCAATGAATCATAGTCATTAATATTCTTCTATAATTGATTCTAAGGAAGTAGAAATCGTCAAATTCTAAAGATAAGAAGTTTCCTCCTTTGGATGTTTTTTATTCTTCTCAATAAACTTTATTGATTTTTAATAAAAATTTTAGCTTAAAGTTGATAAAACTTATTATCGTCTGAATGAATCATGAGTATTAATGAATAAGTATACTTTTACCAACACCTTGGTCTGCCTAAGCTGAAATATAATATTTTGCTTCCATATTCATGATGAAGGTATTGATATTCTTCCTCAAATGCCACTTTCAGACAATAGCTAGACGAAGCCTCCTCAGTTGTTGATCCATGAAATATTTATTCAATCCCAAAACATACATCTAGGTTTTCTCTCAAGCCAACCTTTTTAAGAGAAGATTCTTCCTTTCAAATCTGAATAGAATCAATACATCTACTCGACCCTTGCTTTACTTTTGTATAAGATTATAATCAAATAAATTATGCAAGATTTTAGTTCAACTTCTGTAAAAGGATATTCAATTATTTTCAATTATGAGTTTGGACGAGGCTGATTGATGAAATTAAAGTCTCCGCAATATCAAAGAACTCCGAGCAGTCAAATCCGTAGACATATTCATCCATTTTGTTCAAAGCTACACAGATATAAAGGAAGCGAAAAAAATTGAAGCTAATCTCGCCCCTTGAATCGTTTTCATCCCAACTTTTGCCCACATCAACCTTACAAATGGGCCATATAACGCTACAGCCGTCGTTTAACCGTCGTTTGAGATGTGAAGGGGCGCTGGAGGTACCATTAGATACCAGGTGTAGGGTATTTCATTTCTAAGCACACATCTATTCTATCTTTTTCTTCGATTTAGTTATTATGCTCATAATTATTCCGTCAATCTTTTTCTCCCTTTTTTATTGGATGAATTGGTCCTTAAATGCTCATTCAGGAAATTTTTAACCCAACATTTATAGCTGAATTTTCTCAGGTTCTACAAATAACTTAATTTCATCTATCTCATCAACATCATGATCGTTTATAAGTAAATTATGTTTTTAAATAATTAGAGTAATATGTTTTTTCTTGTTATGTAGGATTTGGTGATAAATATTGAAGGTATTAAAAAAATTCAGACTTCTCAACGACGCAACAGAATAGTCAATTAACATAGAAACATTATGTCTATATGAATAGCAAAATCAATAGAGAATCGTCTTTGTAAGTATTCTTGTTATGCGTCCACAGGATTAAGAACGTGCTTTCTGTCTTAAAGAGACTATTGCTCTCGACCTTGATCCACTTTTGCATGATGCTTTGATTGGAATATTCACTCCAATACAAATTTGAATTAATTTTTTTTATCCAATTTCATATCTTACGTTTCTCAAATCCATCTTTGAACTTTACTTGAACAGAAGCCTCCAATGTATTGTATTTTTATCGAAATTTGTTATAATTGATAAGTTCAGTCCAACAAAATGCCTTGTGTATTTACTCTGAAAATAAGTAAAAACTTCTACTGTACTTGGTTCGTGTCAGACAGCTCTTAAGGATTCTCAATGAAAACATATAACCAGCCAAACAGCACTGAGGTGCAATCATTTTTTTGCTACTTCTCGGACTTTTTTCTCTAGATCTATCCATTTCTCACAGCTACTATATATGACCTTTCGCGTGTTGGTGCTCACGAAATTGCCTTGGGTCTTCTCTCCGGTGGTTCATTTGTGTTTCCCATAACATTTGAAGTTTTTTATGCTTGGTTGTAAAATAAATGTACATTTATACGAATTATCGCTTGTTTTATTATTAATTTTCATGAAAGTATCAAACAATTATTTTTTTAAAAAAAGTTTTTACAACCATACATTTTATTCATTAAACAATAACATTCACTAAAAGCTAACGAATAAAATGTTTTTTAATTCATCTTCAACCAGGCTTTTAAATAAATGAATTTTATTTATCAACGTATGATAAATTATAATCTTTTGTTATCAAGCCAAAAAGCAAAAATAAATTTTTAAACGAATTGATTTATTTATTATTGAAAAATGTAGACTGAAATATTTTATCTTCATTTTTTACTTTCTTTTTTTTATAATTAGATTACTGCATTATTTAAATTAAATTTTCAAGCATACTTTTTTCAATAATTATATGAGCAAGATGATTCATGGAGATGTTTTTTACATGGTTCAACCATTTCAAAACACCCATTATAAGCAAAAGTACATTTTTCTCTGCGATAATTACATTTCTCTTCATGATTCTCCTTCCTACATCGTCTTGGTTGAACTTGACATCCATAATCGGACCAACGACAAGCTACTTTCTCATCTGGATCAGCTTCGTATTCAGTATTATGTGATATTGTTTCGCCAAAATCTTCTTCACGATAGTGCTTTTGATAATTACACTTTTGTTCATGCAGGTGCTTCCGACGTCTTGGCATTTTCACCATGCAGCCATATCTATAAAACTTGCATTCTACTTTCTCTTCAGGATCTACATCGTCAAAGCTTAGAGAACCTAGATTGTGTTGGACACTTTCCAAAGCTTCTAGTCGGTCTTTGTATATACAGATTTCTTCATGTACAAGTTTCCTCCATTCAGGAAGTCTAACGTTGCAGCCAACTACGCTATATTTACAGTTTTCTAAAGCACCTTCGTCGGTTGATAAATCAGTGGGAAGATGTTCATCTTCTAGATTAGGACGCAGCTGACAACGTGACTCATGCAGTTCTCGAAGGTATTCTGGAACTTTGGCATAACAGCCAAGATGAGAATATCTGCAGGGAAAAAGTTCTTGATGTTCTGTAGGTGGTGATGGACACCACCGGTGTTCACGTTCACCTTCAATAAACGGAGCTGATGGAAAGGTGCTGAAAATTAATAAAAATTTAGTGTGACTACAATAGAAATAGAAACTCAGAAATGGTTTCGAATATATATCTGAGAAGACTAGTAGAGTATTGATATGATGGATAACACTTTCAACAAACCTTGGAGGATATGGCGGATACGGGTGTGGCATATAATGCATAGCTGGTGGCATTTGATATTGACCCATTTCAGATGGATGAATTTCTACATCCAGAGATGATTGACATGTAGGACAGGCAAAATAGTAAGGCTTACACCGATGACAAACTGCATGGCCATTCATGCATGAGTACTTGAGAGTTGACTCCATAGTCATCATACAAATTGGACAAATACCTTCACTCTTGAACTTTTCTTGAAGACTTGGATAAAGACCTTCCATGACCTACAACAATTTTCCGCTAGTTTAGTCGTTTAGATCAAAATTATCTCGTACTTACCATGCTTGCTACCCTTTTATCTTCGAAATAAGGTCAAGTGTAAGCTATTTTCTTTTTTCTTATTTACTACTTGGTTTTAAAGGAATATTTTTGGAAGTAGAATTTTTATTTTTATTACCTTGAATATTTTGACTAGTCAACAAAGTGAAGTTTTCAGGAAAGAATATTTAAATATTCTACTCGTGTAAAAAAACTCCACGTTCCTGCTCGCTTACAATTTTACTTGTCGTATGTCAAAGTCGAAGCATTTCCGAAACCATATCTGCGAAGACTGATAACAAGACTTTATCTGATAAAACTGTTGGTCGTGACGTGGCTGTTTACATTGCTGATGTCGAATAGATCATTTCGCATGTGTGTATAACAGATGTTATAACGTAACAATATTATCAAACAAAAAAAAAGTGCTCAGTATCTTCATTTTTTATGCATTATTCGTATTTTATAAAACGAATCTCTTTTCTCTACATTTATTTTTATCCGTAATCCTGGATTATTTTAGCCAAATATACATATAAAAAAATTTCTGCTTCCCTTAACATTTATTTTAGCTGAAATCTAAATTACTTACAAAAATAAAAATTATCCTACAATTCAATTCTTTTAACATTCAAGTATCTTTGAAACACGATTTTGACTATTGATTTTGGATTTAATAATAAATATAAATCACGACGGGAATTTTTTTTTTAAAAATTGTTGAGATACTTATTGGAAAAAACAATAAATATCTCAACAATACTTTAATCCAAGTTTGACTCATGAAATATTGATTGCCGATAAAATTTGCTAAAGTTTTGGAATTTATTTTTATCATTAAAATTGAAAATAAAAAAAATATTCCTGTTTTTTTATAAAATGATTTATCAATCTCAAATGCATTTTACGTTTTCTTATCAATACTCTTCACTTCAGAATACCACAAAGCTAAAAAATAATCAGCCATAAACGTCTAGAAAAATCAGATAATGTCTGGCATCACTTCTGACAGTGATAAAAATTCGATTCAAGAGTATGAAAGTGAAACCGAATACCCAGGTGATATACTATCTAGAGATGACTCTCGTGAGTGTTTCAATCCCCCCATGGAAGTGTCACATCAAAGATAGTGCATGCTGTTCATAGTTTGAAGATAATGCTTACTGACCATAAGTCACTTATGCAAATGTGATGGAGACGAAGGAAGTAGATCCTCTGCAACACCAATCCTCTCTATTTCACTACTATTTTGTACTTCCACATATGAACGTTTTTATTCTCTGCATCATATAGATTACACAAAAGACCATCGTTGAATTAAAAAAGTTGTCATGTTGTATTTTTTCATTTAAGCAAATGTTAATTTCATGAATAATTTACTTAGAGATTCTGCTGGCAAGATGCTGACAAGCTATCGTCATGCATGTAGGTAACACTAACTGTCGTCCCTTCTGTATGATGACGAGTATGCAAACACTTCGCCATGCTCGTATGGTATCCACTGGTGCATGCATAACTAGCGTCCCCAGCTTGTGCTCTAGCGCTACAAGCAGGCTAGTAAAATTATTGAAAGTGTCTGTGGATTCTGGTGGAGATATAAATTAATATAAGCGCCTAGAGCCAGTCATAAAGGGGTTTTAACGCCACTATATTTATGCTACTACTTGGAAAAAAAATCTATCGAAACTATCGAGCTTGTTTTATTACTGCTATTGATGTGTTAGTCGTAGGAAAAACGAAAAAATTAAAAAAATAGAAGATAGGAAGTCTCTTAAAGCTGATAGATGGTTAAATGAGATTCGATGAAGGTAAAAGAGAATAGCTAAAACTAAGCTAGTGTAAAAAAACATCAATAATCAATTTTTAACCCACTGCGACACTACATCCCTATCTATATATAGCACATGAGTATCCGGGACTAACGTTCAATCATTTTTTTAGGTTGCTTCATTTTTCATTCCAAAGCAAATTGATGTGGTGATAATGGAATTTCTTCTTGGCTTCTGTCATTTATTTTTTTAGTTACTTCTAATTATTTTCAACTTCTGGACTTTGGATTGACTTTTTCGAATATTTAATCCTGAAGCTTTATCAACATCCAGAAATGTTGACGTCTAATTGATATGGTGATAATGAAATTTTTTCCTGACTTCTATCATTTATTTAAATAATTACTCTACATTTTTTCTCAGGTTCTAGATTTTTAATTACTGGCTCAGAATGATTAGCCTCAAATGGAGCATCGTTAGTAATGGTATTTTATCTTTTTTCAGAAGAAAAAATTCACTTTGATGAATTTCAAAGCCAAACAAATAATCAGTCTTACTGAAGTATCAAAAACAATCGTATATAGATCAGTTGGGGGAGATTGATTTCTTCAAATTTGTTATTTTTTTTCTAAAGCCGATTTACAATAAGTGTGTGTCGTATTGGAGATTGGCGTAGTCGAGGGAAACACCCCTCTGACTCTACTTGTCGCCAAAGAATCCTTTCCGGACTCTTCGAATCTTCAAGTTTCCATGAGCTTTTTTCTGAAGTAGGTAGACAACCAGACTTGTGGCTCCGCAATATGCCGCATAATTTAGCTATAACTCAAACGCAGTCTACTGAGGTAGCAATAAAAAGATGTCGGAAGTTGTGAACCTAAGCAGAAATCAGTGTAAAGTAGAAAAGTATGAAACACTTGCCAGAAGACTATAATTTCATCTATTGTTCTATCTAAATAGTACACCTTTTGTTGAGGTTTAAAATATGTTTTTGTATAATTCAAAGAGTTTCTATGTTAGAAAGTATTGTGGTTTTATCATAAAACTCAGTCAACTTTTCCTGAAAAGTGCTATTTTTTATTTTTTATTTACGAGAGTATACAAACATATCTGCATGCTTACATCGTCTTCAAGTCTATGTATACGTAAACAAAATAATCTGCAGTAGCTTCTCTAGAGACAGTCGTATTTTGCTTGTGGTTTCGTCCCTTCTTGGATTCTCTCGATTCACGACAGCCAAGTCATGACTTGCTTAGGAGTTTAAAAATGCAACGTCCTTTCATGTTACTCATTTTTTATTTTGCTGAATAAAATTAACGTCTTTTTTGCAAAATGTAACTAAAGTTTTTACTTCAACGAAAAATGTCTTATGAACAAACTAGATACTGCAGAGTTTTCAAGTCTTTCCGTGAAAACTCTATGGCTTTCATTCTGATTTTGTCGCTGAAAAGTGTCCTCTTTCTTTTTCTATGATACTTTTATCCTTGTAAACTTCGTTGTTACAAGATGTTGCAGTCTAGTAGTAGAATTATCATACACTTGTGAGTACGAACACAAAGACTATAGGCTGAAAATTTTGCCAAGTTGGTTCACGCAGAAAGAAGAGAATAAAAAAAAAGTTGAGTTGTGTATAGTGGCTGAGCTAATTTTTCACCAAACTTTCCCTAGTTTCCTTGACGAGCAACTTGTTTTAGAGTATAAAATATTCAATTTCATTCACAATAATATATTCATTGGTTTAAAAGCCTTCAGAAACTTTATCAAGCTATTGTGTAGATTTTTTGAGGACTCCTTGATGCTAAAAGTTTGCTGATTGATGTATTATTTCCTGCCAACAACACATTATTAACGTATTTACACTCCTCTCAAAAATAATTACCGAATATTTATTGATTAAAAAATGTTTCTATCAAAGGGAAAATTAGATGAAGAAGAAAATTGAATAAGACAATGTTGAAAAATTAATAATTCCAATTTGAAAGACTTTTGGAAGCCTTTGTAGTAGCGAGAGTCAATAATTAATCAGACTAAATGTGAGAAATTGCGCTCAACGGAATTGAGACTCTTCAATTAGGTTTCGACGCACTTTTTACTCTTTAGAGTTTATTCCTATCGTATCATTCTCCTCGTACGTTTATCTCTCGTGTCTACGTGAATATTTCATGTAAAGGTGGAAACCAGGGAGACAAAGATATATAACGTGGAGTAAACATACGATCTCATTGACTTGAAAAATATATCATTAAAAAAATAAAAACAGTATCGAAAGACCGTTCATTAATATTTTAATTACTTCAATTAGATTTTTTTTTTAATTCTATTAACATTTCTTACATAATAATATATAATTCAATAACTCAAGTAATGATAGGCATCGCAAATATTTAATGAAAATTTTATCACGAGCCGATAAATCATTTAATGAATAATTGACTGAGATATTAGAAGAGCTTTCGTAATAATTGGAAAACTTGTTAAAAATAAAACTCAATTAAAAATTTAATTTTTTCGTAAACAATAAATAAATAAGTAGACAAAGTGGCTGATTGAAATGAAATATAAAACAATTTAGTGTCTCATCATAATGAAATTATCAATTAATAAAGCATTGAAAGGGCCATCAGCAATAGTAATAGAGAGGGAGAATATTTCCCGCCGGCTCTTGAAGCGATTACGTCAATTCACCACCAGGGTGCAACTCGAAGTCTTCTCGTCGACAATCGATTGCGATATATCGCCCTCTTACTTGAGGGGTAGCTGGCGCATGCGATTTAATTCTCATCAAGGATTGGCTGGTGATGATGTCATGCAGTCTCCCCTAGGTCTGTGATAGAATCTGCGGGCTTTTCTGCAGTCTACACCGACCACTCGAGCGGCACAGCTGTGCTTTCACAGATCATTTTGACAACTGTGCTATTTTATTTGACTCTTGTGCTTTCTTCAAGACAGTCAACGTCCACGTTGAAGACCAACTGCTCTCTGTTGTTGGTGAGTTGTCTAAATCCTATTCTATCTAATCATATTTCGTTATATCATCTCTGCATTACTCAATATTGTCTCTTGCATCCCGGTGGGGTGTCTCCAACTAGTATATTCTCCTTCGAATATCTGCAGATAATATTGCGGTTTAATTAAATTTCATTGATACCCACTCATCAGCATTGCTATTTCATGAATACATTCGAGTTGAAAACTTTTTTTCTTGTGACTCCAAGTCCATGTGGTATCTCTAAAGTTTGTTATTATTTATATTTTCAAAATTATTCTGCATTTCTGTGTTTAAAATAAATGATAAATATTTTTTTTAAATTGAATCCAATAGTTTTTGGAGTATTTTAAATTTTAAAAGTGTTGATCAGATCCACGTGTGCGTCAAGACCGCTATTAACTGAATCTGAAAAGTAAATACTGGGATCCAAGTCTTCTTTTGAATTTTCAGTTGAAGATTTGATAATAACTAGAATGAATTATAAAAATTGACACTTTTAGGTTATCAGTAACTATAAATGGGAAAGAATTTATTCTTATAATGAAATGACAATCTGTGCAACTTGAATATGATTCTACCAAGTGACGTAACTCGTTGCGCATCCATTCAACTTTATTACATTTTCTGTAGTTCTATATAATTCCTCGTTATTATTCAACTAAATGCATTCATTAAAAATAGTACATAGTTTCATAAAACATCTAGGATAAACATATACTTTTGAATATCTTTATCTATCATAACCCAATTTTTTTCTTCATATCTGATAGTTTTTTCATTGTTGACACGTTCTATTTCTACTTCTATTCTTCTTTCAAATATGGTACTTTAGCTTCAGACTTAACTAACAAGGGATCTTTACAATTATTCATCTAAGGTGTGATACGAAAGCTTTCAACAATGTAGGACACAAGTCAAAAACATTTACTCTGGGAAAAATGAAATCTTTTTTTTTTCAATATCGTTTTATAGAAATTTTTGTGTCCATGAAAAATTCACTCTGATATTCTATAATTAAGCAATAAAAAATAATCTATCTCGTTAAATTAAAGTCGTAAAAAATCCATTTATGCTGTGATACATAAACTTGCATGCAAATTAATGTTTCGCAGATAAAAATCGCATCAGAATAATTCTGGTCATATCAATCAGTTATTTATGAATGCCGATAACGATTAGTGTCCAATTTGGACGTTATTTATTGAATTTTGCTTCCCTTATCAAAACCACATATTTTTTATTTGGTTCCGTGGTTAGTATTTTGGACCATCGTCATTTGAATCTTCCCATCTTTGCGTGGGTGTTAGGCATTACATCCGCCTAGTTGAGTTCATGGAAGTCCATGAATACATAAATTCATCGCAAAGTTTCTTATGAGCAATAACTATTATGCAAGGCTGATTTTCTCAATTTGTTGGATAGAGTGTTTGAAGGAGACCACATTTTCTCTTAAATTGTCTTTTTTTGAAGTTGAATGGCCAAAATACATTTAGCATTGCAGGTGAAAGTAATCTTCTTATTCTATTTACGATCAATAAATTCGGTATTCGCTTTTCGAATAAGATTCTTAGTGAAGTGGAAAAACTGAAATGGTTCTTTTGCTTCAATAGTAAGATGCTTTTACATGGTCATAACATAAACACCGGAGCCATCAGACACACCCGAGGGATACTAGTGTATCATAAAAGGTCATCATTTGCGGTTATAGTCAATTTTATGACTCGTAATAATTATGTTTGCTATCAAAAGTAATTTTCAGTTATTCAACAGTTGCGTCAAGTTTGTTAATATTTTGATAGGTCGGATGTAGGTGGTGTAGGTTGGAGATTAAATTTTCAGGATGCTAACGAAAACACCCACATGTTGATGGGAAGATCGTAGGATTTTTAAATTAAATAAAGTAAAAATGATTGAAAAGTTATTTTTATTCAATTTCAAAGGGTTAAAATCCTGAATAATAGACAGTTTGATATCCTTTGTGATAAAAAGTAGCAACGTTGAACAATAAATTTATCGATCCTAAGGGTATATATACTATTTTTAAAAATAAAAAATGAAAGAATTTTTTTTTTCAAAGTAATTATTTTTTTTTAGAGCATTTTTATATACTTTTTTCATGAAAAGTTGTAATTAACAAAAAAAATTATGTACCTTAATAATTCTAGTATAATTAACTCACATTCCGTCGAGTAAATCATACTCCTAAGTTTCTATGCTAATTCTATCCGGAGATATTATCTTCAAGTTACTATATATAGGTGAGACTTCATTCTGATGAAGATAGATAAGATAATACCCGTAATGAAATAATTAACTATGATTACAAATAATTGAATCACTCAAGTATGAAAAGAACTGATGTAGTAAAAAATTAAATTAAAATTTTTTTATATTTAAATTATAACAATCATTCAAAATTACTCATTAATAGTGTGAGTTCTATTAATTGAGCTTATTGTGACCAATTTGTTCGTATGGCCGTATTTTATTGAAAAGATCATAAAATTGATAAGCAGCAAATCGATTTCGTGTATTCAGAGCTCGTTAACTAGCTACAAATGAATATGAATAATATATGTAACTCAAATATTATGTGTTTCGCACTGTGACGTATTTCAGCCCTCTGTGGTGCGTGAGTCATGGGAAATGGCCATGGAATAGTCGACCTCAGTTACATTTTTACGTTTCAATATATTCTGTTGACGTAGCTCCAAGCGTTTACTGAAAAATAAAAATAGAATCTGAATTGGAAAACAAAGAAAAATAGAGCAAATAATTTTTCACTTGGATTCTACTTATTTTCTTGAAATTTATTTTTTTTCATATAGAAATAGATTTTTACTTCAGCTTTTTTATTTTTATATTTTCTCTTGTCGCTTCTCTTACATCACATAATTTCATTTACTGAGTGAAATTTTCGTCCTGTCATGCGTTCAAAAGGTCGGAGTATCTTTTCTCTACGTACAGTGATAAAGGAAGAAGTGAAATTTTTAACGGAAACAATAAAATGTTTCATTGAAACATTTCATAATAAATGAGAGGTCCAATTCTCTCAAGCATAAAATGAAAAAAAATTGTTAATACTTTAGAATACTTGAAAACTTTAAGTATTCTTCAACTCTTTTTTTCCAACAACTATTGAAGTGATTTTTTATGTAGAAAAAAAATTGCAAAAAGTAAGACCTCACGTGTATTCTTATCATATTTCACATCCTTTATAATCACAGACATGTGTGAGATGAGATCAATGCTCGTGCAGGCTGTTGACCACGCGAGGGATGCAAGTCGTGAAACGAATTACGTCGTTATTGCGGAGAAAAGTGAAATTCGTACTGTGAAGCTACGGGGCGTCTTCAGAAAGAGCTTTATCTCCGCACGATAACGAGTATTCGATCGAGCCTCATCGAAAAAACCACTGGGAAAAAAGAAAGACAAGGGACGGACGGGAAATGGGTGTGGAAGATAAAATAATAGCAAAAAAAAAATCGTAATAAAAAAGATTACAGATTTTTCCACGTCTTTCCGCAATCAGAAATACAAACATTCAAGCAACATTGGTTCAAGTCTGATGTTTATCATCGTCATTTCAATCGTCCCTTGTTTGTCAGGAAGTTATTGAACTTGGCACGACTGTACTTTCATCGAAGGCTGCACGTATGTTTAGAGTCTATGTGTCTAACTTACTTTGATGCTTGTCGAAGTTGAAGTCTCCAAGTTTTGGGTATGCTGGTCATAGAAACACATTTCAAGCATGAGACGAATCAATTTATCTTCTTCTAGAAGTTTGTCATTTCTACGGTGTTTATGCTAGAAAGCTTTTTTCGGATCGAGCTTGATGCTTAACATCAATAGTCAGCTACGCATGAGTAATTTTACATTTTAATATACTTCAAAGTTGGTACCTAAGTGATTTTTAAGAGACTAGAAAAAGATTGAATATTTTTAAGGAAAATTTATTTTAAAAATAAAATTGGATTATATATTTTATTATGATTTTATCTTAATGGCAGTGAAGCATTTTTACATGAAACATAAGACTATTTATCTCTCCAAAATATTGCCTAATAGTTTGATGAAAGTCCGCATGATGTCATAACGCCTTTGTCACTTCCCATCACACCACGGCCCCTCGTAAGATTGTTAGACAAGATCTTTTATCATTAAGGGACAAAATGTATGAGTCACATTAGAAAGCAAATACTATCCTTACGTGAGATGCAGTTGCAGTGGATGTAGGGAGCCAAGAGACAAATAGAACGTGGGTTGATTTTTATAATCTGTCCTGTTTAGTATCTAGATCTAGATTAACAGCTTTTAAAAACTCACCAACTGTTTCCAAGCTTTTTTTTCTTCTCAAACCATCATAAATATCAATTCTAGTTTTTGATAAAATTCAATAGAATAAAATTATTCAGAGTAAAAAAATATTTAAGCTTTTTTTACAAATTCTTCTGTTCAAAATGAATAACAAGAATAACCTTCCATGAATTCGTAATACATAATGATGAAACACTAAAGTGTATTCGAGCCGACTGGAATAGAATTATTTTAATCTTTATTTCATTTACTTAACTTGAGTATATATTTAAAAATGTACCAAATGAATATTCAAAGTAAGGGTGCAAAAAATTACATGCAACCACTGTCACTTGCGCTCTTGACGCATCTCTCTTTCGGTGGCTTTACCAATTACCATCAACCAGCAAGTACGCCACTAGCATCCAAGTTCTCTTGTCTTCATCAATGTGTGTATTCACATCAATACATCGTACATCCCTCACACACTCTTGTGAATGTTGTATGCATTGTTTCTTGTTGTCTCTCTTGATTTTTTGTTCTTACTAATGAAACGTAAATCCACCTCGGCTCGCTAGATTTCATATTTGCTGATCAAAATTGTTACTTGGTACAGAAATACTACACGTCTCTTGATTAATTCCGTCTTCCCCTTTGCTGCAGCTTTCATTTGATTTTCATTATAACAAAATCCAAAGTTCATTTATTTTTTTAGACTAAAAAATAATTGCTATTTATATTTCATCTCATATCTCCTTTCAATCATTTCTGTTGGGAAAAAAATTTCATCATAATTCCAGGAGGCAGATAAAAATTCCTGTGAATCTCAAATCTGCAGAGGGGATACATTTGGAAAGCTGCAATCTCTGGAGCGTGTAAACGCTTTAAGATATAGAAAAGGGTGTTTTGATGCGAAGCTGAGAGTATACTCGTAAATCGTTTAATCGCCGCTTTTTACGGATCGAGAATTATTTTTAAAAATCGTTTAATATTAATATGTTAGCTTAAAATATTTTCCAACACATTTTCTTCTAAATTCATCTATGAATAAGCATAATGATGATAAAAACAGTTTCCTAATGATGATGAAATTATTCGAAAGGTGTTAAATAGAAGTCTATTTATCAAAACATTTCGGTCACTGAACTCAAAGTAAAAATTTACTACATTTTTTCTAGATGCAATTAATTACTCAATTTTTTCTAATGAAAATCAAAAAGCGTATTTTTACATATTTTTCTAATTAAAATATTTTTAATTATTATTTTCTCAAAAACTTCATTATAATTTGTCAGTTCCTTTGGAAAGTACCACATAAACGTTGGATAAACAGTATTTAATGAAACATTGTCGTAAGTACCGCGATATAATTAAGACAGTGGATAGGCTTTAGGTAGCAGAACAACAACAGTTAAGATAACAAGGATAGTCTGTTTATTAAAGAAAATTACTACTACTACTCCGTATCCTGATTTCATTTCCACTCTATCCTTCATGATGATGTTTGTCAAACCATTGACATATTCTATACCACCACCCACGTTGGAGAATTATTTTGGAAGCTCATAGGATGAGGATATAATGATGATCCGACAATGGCTGTCAATATGCCGCACGCAACCCTCGACATGTAGCAACACTGCGTCACTGATTTTTGATTACGTTTCAGATCCATGTCAAAACCTTGAATCGAAGAGCAGCAAAAATAACAAAAGAACCACAGTGATAAGTTTTTCATGATGAACACGTTGGGATAATTGAGGAATACTGGGTGACTTGCAACCTGTAGTTTATCAGGTGGATCCATGGGTCTATTAAACACGAACCCAATTGGCTGAATCGGCTCAGCAATTTAAAAAGACAATCATCAAGGCAATTGGTTCCGTCTGCTTGAACATCTACTAAATTTACTAGGACAGAATTTGAGAGCAGTTGCTGCCAATTGGATCCGTGCTTTAGCAAGAGTAACTCGCTTTTATACTGATCGACTGATTGCCTTGGAGAAAAATGGCTCATTGGTTTCCTGGTGATATTAAAGCTGAAAGAATAGGTGAAAATGAAACAAAATTATCAGATTGAATTTTCTTGTTTAATGAAATTATAATAATTAAATTTTCAAAATAAATTCTTCTCGGTATTGTTCGATGGAAATCTTTGAGTACAAATCTATTGTTAAAGGATCGCAGTATATTTTTTAGCTACAGAACAAGGGTTTCTTATTGTAACAGGGGTGTTTCTTCCCTCGAGACTAAGGCATTCTACGTTTTATGATCTGTGTATGGTGCCTGGAAAGAAGTCCCTGAACGAATTTACACTAACGAATCACGCTTGAATATTTGCCTTTTGATAGCATGGAAATTGATGACAATCTATATTTGATTGTAAATTATTTTTTATCATGATTAAAATATCAGTTAATTTCTCTCTTATGTAATATCAGTTTTTACAACATAGACTTTTTTATTCAACCATTAAAAAAATATCCAACCTCTTTATAAATTTTTTTTTTTAATTATAAACTCTATTGATGATAGACGACCTTATAATGAATTTATAAAAAACAGTAAAATAATTAACTTCTCAGCAAAAATACCCAATATCACAGGTCTTTACACCGTTAATTATTAACAATAATGACGTCGATGTATGCAGGCGTGGAGGTAATTACACAAGCAACATCTGCCTAGGGTTGTTTCGTCTGCGATTTGGCGAGAAGCAAGGGTGTCGTTAGTGACACGTAGCCATGTGGTGTTACACCATCCCTGATCAGTCTAAAGGGTGTAGATTGAGCGAATGTGTAGCAGTGGATAATAGTAAGGGTAGTTTCAGAATGGTCTTATACTGATGTCTCGAAAATAACAATTATCGGTAGGGTTGAGTATATCGATTATATTCCATTACAATGTCATCGCATCGTTGCGTTCGTAGGCAGCATTGTTGTCAGTCCAGCATTATCATCGGACTCACGCTACACAGCGTCCAACATCATCGATGATCACGGATATGGAAACTTGATGATACAGCAGACACGTTTAATTCATCATCTGACCGTTTCACTGTCATTTTTTATTCTTTTTTCATGAATAACAAACAAGTTGCATTTTTTTTTATTCTTCCTCAGGGAATATAAACAACAAAGAAGTTTTTAAAAATATTTTGTTTTCAAAACGCACTATTTTTATGAAAGAGAATACTTTGATATAAAGTTGCGGTGAATTTAATTCTAGAAACAAATATTTCGTGGCATGGATATTAATTATATAAACCCTTTGAAATCAAATATGCGAATAAACTAAAGGTATGGACAATATGTGAGGTGAAAGACGGAAGAATATACAAAGTGTTTCAAGCATGTATTTGACATCATTCCAAACGTATTTCACTACTCAGCTTTCTAATTCTCCATAGTATCTGCCACTGATAACTGCCTCAACCATGCTTCAAAGCCCCAACTTTAACAATAACAGCATCACTAACATCAAGTTTTGGATACTTCAAAAGCTAATTGTGATACGAGATTTAATTACAGTTATGTAACTGTTCTGCTACAATTGTAATTAATATTTAGAAATATCTAAAATATTGAATAATATTTAGAAATGAAAATAAACGCTAAAGTTGATCATCTTCATTGAAATTTTATTCATCCAATTGAATCTACTTTCATTCGTCAACTCAATAGATGCAAAGTTTGCACATTGCACCGTGTTGGGTTTACATTTTGTAAGTTTATACTACTTGATGGATTTACTTTCTTTTTTCTCAAGTCTTATTTCCGATATACCCCCTCTAGAAAGACGATATGTAAGCATAAAATTAGGGGAAAGAACCTGCCACGCCACATGATCGAATCTATTCCCCTCGACACTCGATTCTTCTTATGCGTCGCTTGGCTACGAATACCCTTCAAGTTCTTCGTTCTATTTACTAATCGAATGCACGATGTGGTATCAATAGATCTCTCGTTTCAATGAGGGTAGAAAATTCTCTTTTTTATTTATTTATTTATTTATTTATTAGGCTCTGCATGCTACTCAGTTTAACAGTTTAATTGAATTAGCAAGTCAATTTTAAATGAAACAGTTTACAAGAAAGCCTTTATGATCAATTTTGTGCAATAAATAAATTACTGTACATTTATTTCATACTTTTCTTTTGCAATAACTTACAGTTTTTGCTATGAAATATTTTTAATGTATTTTAAATAAAAACTAGTGGAAAAAATAATAAAAGTTAAAAAAATAAAAATAAAAATCGTTATTTACTTCAATTAAATTTTTTCTTCTACTGAAATAGCAAAACCTCCAACAATTAAATTTTTGACCATCCCTTTAAAAGCTCCCAAACTAAAAATTCAAATCAAATATAAAAACCACCAAAAATTCGTACGATAGACAGAAGACCATGTAACCACGAGTCTGTTTCACGCATAAGAGACGATCCCTGCTCTCATATTCACCCATTCCAAGTTTGCAACAGCATAACGAGCCACGTGCTTTGAATAATAATTTATCTCGTTCACGCAAATCATATTGTATTCATTCTCATCATGTAAACAATTCATTTTTCGAATATTTATTTATGTATAATAACTAAAACTTTTGGAATTAAGTATAAGGGTAACAATTATGACCGTTCAAAGCCCATTGTGATCTGAACTTAGTCGTTGGATACAGTCTCATATCGCCTAGGGCACATCCAGGGAGTGCACCCCTTGTGGCTAGTGCTCCAAAATCCGGGAGCATGCAAAGTGAACTGGGGTTGTTAGATTAAAGTCCAACCCTTCGCGACGCCCCGGATGCTTCTGATGCCGCGTTGGGTTAAAAACCTAGCTAGAACAGTGAGTCATCGTTAGCGATGGAGACAAATTGTATAAAAACACAAACAAAAGTTAGCAAAAAATTCTTTTCTCCGATAAAATAATATCAATACACTTTTATAACTTTATAAAAAAAGTTCTTTGTCGACTTAAACAATTAACTTAAATTTATTTTTAATCATTCTCAAAAACTTTTAAAACTATTTCTCCAAACTTATCTTTCCTTTTCTTTGTTTTTCAGGTAAGTGCTGCTGTTCCTAAAATAGACGATAAAGTACAAAGATGATTTAATTACGAAAAAAAAAAGAAAAAAAATCTGTTCTTGGTTGAACAATCATAACGTAAGTATTTGAAGAATAGCTTTCAAATTGATATTGGACCCATAAAAATTCTTTTTATCTCTTCAGCTAAAGTTTCGTTATTAAATCTTGTTCTTTCGATTATTCATCTTACCCTTCGGCTTTTCATTATCTCATAGCAACCATCATTTGATTCTCTTTGACCCATCAAATCCACTCAACTTATTGAACTTAATCTCACGTTTCAGCAATTATTAGAAAAAGTAGCCATATTCAACGAATGACAGTGAGCCCAGTGCTCATATTATGTCCCTCAAAGATGTTGAAAATGAAATTTTTAGTCGTCAATTATAGCATAAAAAACTCATTAAGCATTTCTTATCCTTTTCTTCAAGAGCGTGACAGTAACTTTTAATTTAACTTGCGGTGACAAGGAAAAAATGAATATATATTTCGTATCTCATAACGAGACGATTGTTCTTTGTCAAAGGCGACTTTATAAAAATATTAAGAGTAACGGATTTATTTTAATTTATCCCAGTTTCACCCTTGAGTAACGTAAGAAAAGACCATTCAAAAAAGCGTAATAGCATTTTGACGTAACGCCTGGTTTCTCTTTTGGCAGGGAATTTTGAGTAAAAGACTCGTCTTAGCACAAGATGAAAAAGACTTTGTATAAAAGCATCAAGGACTTGATGAAATCCTCTTCCGATTTAACTGCTAGGCTCTAGCTTACATTTTTGCTTAGAAATGGCTTTTGATGTCCCTGTATGATCGACATATGGGATAAAAAGTATTTTCATTTAAAGAATGACACTGAATCAAGGACTTGGTGAAAATCATGGGTGTCATGTTGAGCTTTTTTGTTATGCCTTCTTTTATAAACATATCCTACCAACTGAAGACACTTTATTCTTACGTTTGACTAAAACGCGTTTCTTAATGATAGTTCTTTTTTCACTCCTTTCTTCTGCAAGAACAATTCCTTTCAAAAATCACCATAACTTGTGATATCTTTCTGGTTCAAATATTTTTCCTTTGTAATTTTTCATTACAATAAAAGGACTCTTTATTCAAAGTTCTTTTTCATCTGCCAAAATATATTTTTTTTCATTTATCACAATTTGTTCTGTTGATATGAAAGCAAATTTGGAAGCATTTAGTTGGAAGATAACTGCGTGTATAAATTCCTTTTTATCATATCAGTGTTGTCCAAAAGCCCTGTAATCCTGCGGTCAGAAGATGAGAACGTGCATCATTCCTGACTCACCCTCACGAAGATTATAATTTCGTGAAATAGCTCGCATTTATTGAGCGTACTCATATTCTTCTCAGCGTGCAGTCAACAGTAAACACACTCACCCTCTCAAAAGAAAATAAAAAAGTGAGGGGTACAATAAAAAATGTAGGTAAAGCTAGAAAAACCAATGAACGTTGTGGTCAATGTAGGTGACAGCTTCAACTAACCATTTTTTACAAATTTTTTCATTTACTGCATTCGCTTTTCATGTCATCGACAGTTCTATTTTATTCATACACCTTCGTATTTTCTGTATAATCGATCATAGCTTGCTCTTTTTTTCTTTTCCATACTACAAACTGTCAGCCTATAAATTCAAAAAAGACAATCAAGAATCGTCCCGAAAGCTGATGACTCTTGAACTGTTTCTGACTGAAATAACGAAAAAAGAGAAATAAAATGCGTTAGAAAAGTTTTATTGTTTTCAAGTTTTCATTTGGCAACTGTATTTACCGAAAATTTCATTTAACGGAGCTCTAGATCGATATTCATGAATAACGTTAACAGAATTTGCTGGCAATTCATGGAACGCTGAAGTCCAATCGGTAGATATGCAAATGATTGCTGTTCACACGAGTAAATGGGGATGATGTATTTCAGGCAGACTGAGATAGTTGGTCTTGAAGGGGATAGAGACCCTCTCTTGGTCGCGGAATCCGCGGTACATATACTGGTGGATCAGAGTATTGAAACCGCAAATACCTGTGGGTTTTGGCATACTCGCAAATTTAGAATATTGGAACTCTCTTGCATTCCTCTTTGAACCTTCTTTGTAAACACAGTGGAATATTTTATACAAAAATGATGAAACCAATTTCAGAATATTGTAAAAATGCTTGCTATGTGCAAATAAAGAATGTGTCGTAGGCATTTTTAGTATTGCTTTGGGTCAATTAATTTGTGGAGTTGATATAGTTAAAATCAAAGCTATAAATAGTGTCACTGAAGTGGTCTCATGAGTGGACAAATGTGAAAAAGAAATATTATAAAAAAAAAGAGTGGTAGTAATTTTTTATTTTCAAGTATAATTCAAGTCATTGAAAAGCATTTAATAAATTTTCAAATTGTTTTGACCATGTTCGAAAAACTAGATGCAAATTTCTATCAAAAATAACTTTGAAGCTTTTGAAAATTATTTTACACTGAATCAATTAAACTGAATAAAATACCTTTTGTTTTATATTAAATCAATTAATTCCAAATTTTTATCAGCGGAAACAGCTGACATATGAAATGCATTGTACACAAATCTTTTATGATTGAAAATTGAAACTCTTATTCATTTAATTTAATTTAATAATAAAAAAGTGAATGATTCTATTCTATGATATCATTTCTAAAAATAAAATCATATAAAAAACTATTCTCAAAGCTCAGATATTGAGAGTAGACTTTATTTTCATTAATATTCAGGAGTTCTAACTAACCACACCAAACAAGAGATTATTATTCTCTGAATGAACATCAATGTAAACATCTACGTGAGAGGTAGAAAAAAAAAGATAGTGAAACGCAGTGTGGTTGATTAGTGATTTAACCAAACTGTCTCGATAAACACAACCCTTGTGAAATCGCGAAATAGCCAGTCCGCGAGGGAGTCGATATACTACAGAGAACTCAAGCTGATTCCTCTGTTTGGTTAAACAGACGGCCATGACAGAGCAAACCACTGAAGCGCGTTCGTACACAGGGGTTACGAAGTCATTTCACTAGCTATGTGTTCGTTAGAGACGATTAATCATCTTTCAGATTGACATGAACAGGCTATTATTCGCTTTTAAATCATTTCATCCACTCTCTTCCTCTCATTATCATTAGTCTTTTCTAATAAAGCCGTCACTACTGATGTCAATGGGCAAATAAGCTTCTTCATCATGTTAGCTAAAACCAGTTAGTAAATCTATCAAATCTTATCAACAGAGAAAATAATACCCGATAATATTTTTTATTTATTTTTAACGAAAACTGTTATATTAAAAATATTGATTGAAAGTTTACTCAGTTGTTATGCTAAAAGTTCTTGAAAAGTAGTAAAAGTACTTGGTGCAATTCCCGGAAGAGGTATACCTCATTTCTTTTCTGTTCAAAATCAATGTATAGTCAAACGACGTTTCCCTCAACAAACTCTGCAGCTGAGACTCCATCGAGATCCGATCCGATATTTATGGACAATTTCAAGATATTTGTTAAAAGCTTTTATCCTCTCTCTCTCCCCTAGAAAGTTTAAGTGACTTTTCATCGTCCTCAGTTCCCTTTTTATCATTATTTTGCTCTCAATAATCATGGAACGACAGTGTTAACAATATTCACGATTATCAACTTAGCTTCCACTTGACTTTAGCCTTTTTAGAATTTTCTAAGATTTTTACATTGTCCTTAAAGGAAGGAAATGGTTCTTCGCAATTCAAGGAGTTTCGAGGGGTGAAAAGAGTCAGGCAAGCATTACGTTGAATTGGTCCAAAGCAAGTGGACTATCTCTTTTTTACTTTTATATTTTATCTCTTTATTTTTTTTTTTTACTTTCTCAATTCTCTTCTCACTCATTCGAGTCCAATTCCAGACGCAAAACCCTTGAAAGTCAAATCCAATCTCGTCCTTGCAGATAATTCGGTAAACCATTTAGCTAGTGCGTGTCCATTTTCATTCGCTTCGTTTTCTGAATTCCTACTTGTACAAGAAGCTAATAATGGTGAATGTAGTGAATGAGATCAGTCCTCTGGTGGTCCACCGCACGCAAGACTTGGAAAACCCTTTCGCTAATTCTACAGCCAATTACGCTCTGAACTCTACGAGCTTTGCATGGGCGACAATTTTCTCTTTGTTACTCTTTCCTTTTTACTTCTGTTCTTTCGAATCACTCCACAACGATGTTGTGTCTTTTCAGAAAGGATTCAAGACTTAGCCACTTTTATAAAAGAAGCTTTGCTTTACCTCTCTTGTTCATTGTGATTCCTAACAAGCCAAAGAAAACTTTCTTACTTTTATTATAATCATTATCACTATTTAGCTTTTTTTATTTTTTCTTCATTATGACTCTTAAATATTTTAAGCTTTTGGTATAGTAAACATGATTACCAAGTAAACATTTGGTTGTTATAAATATCAGTAGAAAATATTTTGAGAAACTTTGTTAAGCTTGAATTGTTTTAGAAGAAAAATTCCTTGTTTCACTGATCCGTAAGCTGTTGTTTTAGGAGTTGACCATAACTCTCGATCGTCCCGGACCATTTACACATTGCCTAAGACCCCGAGGTCGTTGGTTTTTTTTTTCTTATACCATTGAAAAAGATTCTTCAATCTTTAATTCACGGTCTTTATGTTCTTCTGTGATTTTTCTCTTGGGTGTTGGACCAGAGAACGCATATATCTTGTTTTCGAGGATGCCTAGGGAGGATTCATGTCTTTGGGTCGCTAGAGTGAAAAGCCAGGATGACCGAAAGGAATATTTATCTTACTTTGTATTTCCTTCTTTGGACTTTTTACGACCTAAGCAAAAGTAATTGTCATTTTCTAAATTTGATTTCAATATAACATCAATGACACTCCTGACGTGAGAACAGCTAATTGAATGATATGTTTACTCTTGTTCGTTAATTAAAATGACTCATGAAACGAGGTAATAACAACAGGTTATAAATTCAAGGTTCTTGGAGTGAAAGAAATGTCAACGAGGGTGTGGCAAGTCTGGAATGTGGCCTGCATTACCCAAAAAAAACTAAAAAAAAAAGCCAACAATGCGACAAAATAATTCGTCTGCTCCGGAATTCAGTAATTTCTCTTGACGGCTACAAAGGGAAAATAATAAAAAAAAACCCTAAATTAAATGGTCGGAGACAAATTGACGGCAGGATGAATTAGTTTTTTGGTCAATTCGCACAGATCGTTAGTTAGATCGTTGAGCTATTCAAAGACTCACAACATTGCATGCTATGCTTTTTAATACTCAAAGCTTTATAGTCTGAAAACGTTCAAAAGTGAAAGGATGATAAACCTGTGACTAATTAAGGTACAGTTTTATGATAACTGGTGATAACCCATAACTGAAATGAGGGGGTTAGTATTGTTGGTTGACGCGAGGACGATTTGCATGAGAAAGGACGAAGGGTTTGTGACCTCGTCACCCTCTCTTGCCTCCATTTTACGGTTGTGCATACTTACTCGACCACATTTATCGCTATTTTACTCAACAATGACAAATAACCTGTATTTATTATCAATTTAAGTTATTTACGATGAACAGAGAATCCACGAATTCCATTTGTAACATTCTGAAAAAAATTATTCGCATAATATTCTGCTAATATTAGCAGAGTAATAAATTTAAGATATTACTCTAGGTTCCATTTAATTTTTTATGCTTTTTTAATGGATGTGCAAGTTATTCTTCGGAGATATTATTTTCTGGAGGTCAAAGAACGGTTCATGATGATTAAAACAATTTTTTCATCAAAATATTATACTGAACAGTTGTCCCAAAAATGACAAATGAAATGACTTAACCTTTAGAAACACAGTTGATTTAAGAATTGGTTGGACCTAGAGATGAGCCAAAGGTCGGGAGAAAAGAAATGGTTTATCTGTCAGACGAGGGAAAAAAATCAAGAGAATAGTACGACGTCACTTATCAAGACCAGGAAAGAATGAGGAAATAGAAGAAATAAAACTACTGGCAATTGGTGTAGCACGCAAGCCTGTTGTTTGGCTTAAGACAATCACACGATGGCTTAAAGCAACCCTCAAGTAGCGAATTGGATTTTTCTAGTTCATATCATTCTTTTTTTTCTGTTCTCTCTACATTTTAGACTCTTATGCGTAAACCAAGCTCGTGAGAGCGATTTTATTTCGCGGCTTACCAGTCGCTCACGACCCTTGGATAAGACTGAATTTCGCTCGACTGCTTTTATCTAACGACTTATCATTTGTCTTTTTTGGATTTGCGCGCCCTTTACTTTTCTCATCTCACTCTTTCTCTCTGTTTACTATCCCGCTAGGTTGGTAGAGTAAATTTGCATTGAATCTACTCCCACATTGCGTGCACCGACTGATAAGTTCTCTAACTGGACTCTTATTCGATTTTTTTTTGCTGTTCTGCTTCGTTAGATTGCCAAGAAAAAACTTTTTTTGATACGGAAACTTGAGCAGTTTTTTTCCTCTTTCTCGTTTCCATTATGATATGATCTTTTAGGAGTTGAGAAATATGTAACTTGGTGAATTAAACGATTAACCTACTTCAAGAATAAATATTTTACCAAGCATATTATTCTTGACTTGGAACTCTCAAGTCTTATTGTTTACATGCCGTAAAACCCTTGTAAAAAATAGTGGATATTTATTTAAGATACATTTCGAGACGGGAATAAGCTCGGATACTAGCTTAACACCCCTTGAGTGTCATTTTTCTTTTCCACTTCGAAAACACCCCTCTTTTAGTCTACTTTCCCTTACATCTCTGATCTCCACTTCCTGATCTTCATTCACTTTTGCTTACTCCATATTCTCTCACTTCCGTTTTTTTCTTCAGCATTCAAATGCTTTCTTCAGTCACTCTTCATCATTGTTATCAAAATATTCCCCGTAAAATTCCATAAATTTAGCAGCCACATCTTCAGTGAATTCTTTTTTTAATAACCATTAAAAGGAAATTATTTCAAAAATTATTAATTTAATTACTAGCGAAGATTTATGTCAATCTATTGAAAGAATAGGAGATTGAGTTTTGATATTTCAGAGAATATATTCATCCAATGGAATTTTTTAATGTCAATAAGTACTTACATTTTTTCAATTTCCGTGTTCACAAGAAAAGTTTGACGTTTAAATTAAAATTTGCTCAGGAAAGAGATTTGAATTTCACACGTAAGCCTTTTTTTTCAATTCGTATTAAAGTTCCAATGTTAGCAGAAAGTATCGACCCCTTTGCTTTTTTTTCCTTTTTCAAATACGATATCAACGAAAGGTGGTAAGGGCTATCTCATATCACGTAACCCTATGATGTGAATCCAAATGGACAAGAGAGTTTAATGAAATCAGGATCGAGTTACGCGAACACAGTTATAGGAAAGGGGACGTCGACCATATTTAAAAGCACTGTGAGGAAACCTTGTTATCAAGAAATTCAATGCGGTGAACAAGTTTTCTGCATACTATTATAAGTTTAACTTTTCTCAGCCCAAAGGATAATTCGTTATTGATTTAAATAAGTTTCTCTGTTGTTTATTACTCATAAAAGTATCAGAAATATTGGTTTCATTACAAAACAAAAATTATTTAAATTCAGCAAAACAATTGTAGTTGTGTTCATTATTATCGAAAGACATTCATCAGTCTGGAAAGATATTGAAATATTGACTGCGCACTTTTTATTGAATTTTTTTTTTCACTCCAATTCTCAACGGATATATAGCTTGCCCAGTCTTCAAAGTACATGGAAATGTAGTCACAGGGGATCTAATTTTAAAGAGAACATCGATCTTGAAGAGAATATATAAGCAGAGGTAGATTCATGTTGGTAGTTATCATTATGTCTAATTTTATCATTCTACTGATGATAAGATTTTATAAATGAAAATAAAATTTTACAACTGATGACATAAATTCAAATATTTAAAGTTAATAATCAAAAACAACGTGAACGTAAATTTTTATCACGAATATTAGCAGTCATTTGATTAATCTAGAAGTAGTTTACCAACAATTCTGAAATTAGAGATAACGCAAATTAATTTGACTAATTAGTAACAATATAGTTTTATAGTCATTCAACACAATAAACATGACGAGATAATGGAAATATAGAAATTATGTACAAATAGGCCAGATTACATTTGATTCCTAATATTAGTGAACTAAAGCAGTATATGGTGCTAATCCTCGAAAGCTCCACGGGGTCTTCGAGTGTCGCTGAGTCACAATGTCTGTAACCCTCCAAGAGGGTTTGTAAATAGTCAAGCTCATATACCACATAGAAAGCAAGTATGCACAATGCCACCAGCATAAATCTGTTACATCCCTGGAGCCTTTCATTCTTTGACGGGATTATTTGTGCCTCAAGGGTTCTTCTTCCAATGAAAAAATCTATCCGGTTGCTTCAGTAAGCTGTCGAAGCTTTCTTTTAAATTAATTTACATTTCCCGCATCAGTGCCTGGGTTCTCTGTTTCCCTGATTTGATTGGCATTCAATGTCGTTTATTCTGATAATTATATATTCTCACCAACTGGATCAACATCTGCTAATTTCCTTATTTCTTTCATGATAGAAACAAACAATATTACTAAATCATTTTTTGACTAACTTATAAAGACGAATCTCTCTTAGCTACCTGTATTCAAAGAATAATTAGTGATTGATACATATCTTTTTACGCCTGCTGCCAAAATTTTCCCTGAAGGATCACAGGATCAGAGTCCTGTTGTATCTAGAGACACCAGAGAAGTGGACATAGGGGTTCTGTAATGGGCAGCCCTAGGGAATATGTTCAAGCGAAGTCTGATACACTGGATGAAGTTTCGTGTTGCAACATACACCCCAGGATCCAGAATCCATGTGACGGGCTAACATAAATAGCAGCGAGGATACCGGAATTTCCATTATATCGTGTCCTCATACATCCACACCATAAACAATATCATTGAACTCCGACAACGACCGTCCCATTAGATGTTTGCTGGATATTTATTACTCAAAGGGGGTATTGTTGACCGAGAATTCATGATACAGTGTCAGGAGATAAAGATTTTAATTTACGCGATGTCCACAAAAAAAAAATTTACGATTAATGTGTTTTTTTACACTTTTTGCTAAAGTTTAATATCAGCTAAAAATGATTTTAAAAATATTTAATAACTTAAAAATTATTTATAATTGTTATTGCCTATGATAGAGCATGGTTGCATTAACTGCGACCATTGCAAACACGTGGCGCAATGCTGGTACCCACACACGTTGCTTAGAGCATACACCAACTGGTTTAATTGCATTCAATTAACCAACCGAGCTATACACAGTCTACTTCAGTCTCTAGAGAGTAAAATTCAGTGTAAACAAATTCCCCTGAATATTTTTTTTTGATATTTTTAATTTAATTTGATTTTTATTCTGCTCTTTAAAACAAAAGTTTGTTTCAGTTATCAAATCAAATATTTTTGATTAAAAAAATATGATCGATAAATAAAATTTATTATTACAAATTATTGATAGAAGAACGTTTTTTATATGAAGAATAAGCTTGAAATATAAACTTGTTTTAGAATTCCAGCCACGTTCAATCTGTTTTAAAATTTTCATTGAATGCGAAAAAAAGTCAATGAAATTTTATTCCTCCTTCATTTCGAGTTTTTTTTTATTTTATGAAAAGACAAAGAACTATCAGGAACGCAGGTGTTGATACTCTGGGAAAGTGGTCGGGTTGGTGGGAAACCGAATATTTCATGAGGTCTGAGCAAGTAACTTTCTCTTCAGCCCACGTGTTACCTTTCTCTTCTTCAGATGATTCATTCAACGAGGGTGAAGCTATAAAGTTACTGGCGACGATTATCACACACTGAGTCGCCTAGAGCTCGCGACTCCAAAGTTTCTGCTGAAGCAAACTTTGGTGTTAAAAAAAAACAAAACCAGAATCGATTTTACTTCATCATTCTCAGCTTATCACAATAAAATTTTATTCTCACTTACATACATTAATTATTTTTTACAATTTATTTACACGACTCAATTTATTTTATTGAAGTCTAATACTTCATTACAAGTATTGTCTACATCCACTATGTTATCGGCACCTACATACTCAGCTATTTCCTGTTTGAGACTCTCTAGAATGTTCGATGATAGCTCTCGTGATCTAGACCAAATCATAGCAAATCTTTTTTGTCTTATATACCTAGTATCATTAGCACAGACTATCATTGCTGAGTATTCATCGTAATTCATTGTTAGTATCTGGTGTTGAAATGGTCCTTGAAACAAAAAATTTTCTCAATCTTCTGCTTTAACAAGCAATTGTCTTCAAAAATAGAATACTAATTACCGATAACATTAGGTGATCCATTTAATTGCCACGTAGCTAATAATTGTTTGTCATTCTGTCTACCTTCAACTGTCCACTGAATTCGTCGACCATTTCTCCAGCTTGTTGATGAAAAATCCATTGAGAAGTCAGTAGCATTTATCACTTTGACATCAAAGTGCAAACATGCTCCTACACTTTTGGTAACTGGTGTTCCAGCAACCATGTACCACTCTCCAACGATCTAGTAAAATTATAAACAATTCACTTCAACTATATTTATCAACAAAAATACAAGCAATAATTTTTCTGAAGTATTTACTCTTTGCAAATCCACATAAACAATGTCATCGTCAGTAGGACACTCATTTTTACACAAAACTAAAGCAAATACTAGAGTAATGAATATCAAAATTTGACGTGTAGACTTAAACTGTCGCCACATTGCTGTGGAGCACGTTGTTGCTACATGAGTATGACTGTACTGTTGATGAAGGAGCGTAAACATGTCCAAGTATGAATTATCTAATTTATCTCAAGCAGCAGTAGTACGCCCAGTTGACGACTCCCGGCTTTTTATAAAAAACGAACTGATAAAAATCCTTGATAAGATAAATAGAGATTATATTATTTGTTTATTTTATTGATATCAGTTTTGTTAGAAAACCTATTATTTGGGTCAATAAGACACTGTATTTACAAAATAGAATATTGCTAAGGCATTTCATCAATTGTGAAATTTTCAGTGCTATTTTTATTCATTTTGTTGCTTCATGTCTCCTAAATGAAATTGTTGAGTAACAATTTTTTGATAAAATTACTGATTATTTGAAGGTCTTTAAATCACAAAAACACACGTGAGAAATCTAAATATTATCTTCACCTGTTTAAATTTGTCCCTTATTAATTATTCTGTAAACTAATTTCTTAACTATTTATTTTAAAGGTATAGTGTAGATTTAATAAAAAAATTATTTATCAAGCAAAAGAAGAAACTTTTTTGATGAGAGAAAAAAAAATTGGTCCAACTCAATAAAATGAGATTTGAGGGAAATGTTGAAATGAAAATTTTTAGATAAATAATTTTTTTAGAAGAAATCCAATTGAGAATATTAAAGAAGATACTTTAAACTTTTTAATGATATTCAAGAAATTGCTGTATCATCATTTCTTCGAGAGTTAAAAGAGTTCAAAGCCATAAGTGACTTTTTTAACTGAATCAGCTTAATGTGGTTATTTCGTCCAAAATTATTTATCTGATTTTTTTTATAATTCCTAAATTTTTCTCTCCCAAATAACCATCTTATCTTAATCGAGGAAGTGATGAAGTTCCAAAGATTTCATTGTCTCTCATTATCTAAATTTTTCGCAATTCATTAATCAATAAATTGCACTATACCAATTGCTATTGTAAGCAATCAGCAATGAATTTGAGGTCTCATTTTATCCTTACGACCTTGGCTTATATCCAAAATGTCTGAACGATTTTTCAGACTTCTTTTTCTCCGATTTTCTCATTTCTCGAATAGTCTCTCCACTCTTTATATGTCAGCAAAATAAATGTCAAGGTAAGCCATCCTAATATTCCATTTCGCAAATTTTCTCTATCTCTTCATTAAAAAAAAAGAAACCAAAACATTATGTAAATTGTAGAGACTTTAAAAAAAAAAAAAATTAAAATACTTCTTAAATATAAATCCATCACGTAGGTACTTGAAAACTATAACTAAAAAGATGAAAGTCAAAGATTAATGCCCTTATAACTTCTGTATAATTATTTAATTAAATTCATCCATCATCAGGTATTACTCAATGTAGATATTGGAGTAGTCCTTTGTTATATCCTTTAGAAGCCAAATTCCTTAGAGTTCTCCTAACTCCGAAACTATCCCTCCAGCTGAGGATCATATCGATTGACTCTATTGTAGCCAGTAAATTCACCACAGAGATTTCAACCTCTAGATGTCATTAATATCAATTCTAACGTCTTCCTGTCATTGATGAATAAATAAACAAATAAAGTAATCAAGAAAAAAAAAGCAAGACATTCGAGCAGCATTTAAAGTGAACCAACAGGGAGTAATGATAACGGTCTGCGTGTAATACTCTCTTGAAACATTTGAGTCAATTATAGCCTTCAGGGTTCTTAGGTTGTCCCTAACCCTTATTACCAGCATCGAGGTCCAGCGTAAAGTGAATTAATTAAGGGTCAGAATGACTACTGAACCCATAAGACTTTCTCTGTCTACACCTTGCAAACTTCTGCTCAATATGATAGTATCTGTAAACTGAAAATTGGTTTATATTATACAATTGAACAATCAATTTTATTACTATGATATGAGATTATGTATTTGGTAAAGATTTCTTAGAATTCCTTTATTGATATTCCCAAACATCTCTGTTATCATAAAAACGTTTTTAATGATTATATATTTATTTATAGCTGAACTGCATGTTGAGAATACTTTTAAACAAAATCACCTCAATTTTGAAATTATTTTTCTGTCAAGTTTCTTTATCAATAGCACGTATCAAGGTTTATTGATATTCAAATGACGAATGATTCCATAAAAATGAATACTCTATTAAGACATAGAAAGAAAGATTTGTTCAACACGTGCTAAAAACTTGATCTTCTTATACAATAAAAACGATTAAATCATTAAATAAATTGAAACCAGCTATTCTATTTATTCTAGATTAAATTCAAATTTAATAAATAATCATCCAATTATTTATCCAGTTGGTTTCAGATATCAACATCATGAATAACAGAAAATACTTGACTGAAATTCTCTTTTAAATAAATTTTTATTCCACGTTTTCATTTGAAAATTTCTCGAATGCAGAGATCACACCTCGTCATTCATCACGGGTGTAAAAATTTTCACATTTTGTAAAAACTCTTTCGTTTCTTATCTCTCTCATCCACGCTGTCATGTCAATTAAACTTTTCCAAGCTTTCATCAACGAACAATGTGTGTCCGAGACAGAAGGTACTATTTGTGGACATTAAGCAGTGCGTGTGGTCGTATCATACGTAGTATATAATGTATTTTCCACAGAAATAGAGAAATATAATGCTGTAGAACTTAGTGGAATGATACTAACGGGAAAGTGTGGTGTACCACAGACCTAGTGTTAGGCAGTTCGTGTTGTGGTCAAGCTTCAAAAAGTTTGGACTGCCTAACAGTACGTCGTTAGCTGCGAATGCGTGTTTCTGTGGACTCGAATGTCAAATTTGATACGCTGTTCGCGTCAATTATGCACGTACATGATCCAACCCTCTTGGTATCTGCTTGGCAGGAGTTAGACATGACGAGATCATTGGACAATGTAGGGTGTGTTTGATGAATTATAATTTATCTGATCAACTGTTTTTTTTTATACTTCATGATCCTCTTTAATACATAATGAATTTTTTAAACATCAAAATTATTATCTGAATATTTTATGGTGGAAAAGATGAAGAAAGACATCATTAAAATCATAAATAAGATTTTTTAATTCAGTTTCCATTAAGATTCTTGATAACACCTGAAACAACGCCATTCTACAACCGGAAATAGAGTAAAGCTAATGTCCCGCGAGATATTAATGTTGGAAACTTCCCTAAACTCAATTTTATATTTCCGTTAGCTTGATTCGACTCTCATGCACAGTTCGAGCAAAAGGGTTATTCTGAAAATTCGCCCAAGTTCGACATGATAATAAGCCACGTTAGAAGTTTGACTCTGGTTCTTAGAAAGTTCCTTTTAACCACCAGAAGCTATTTATTATTTGAGTTTACATGAACTTGAGTAAGACTTAACAGAAATATATTTAGTCATCTAGGATTTTCTGAATTGAGCGATTATAGTAAAGTCTAGAAAATGTTGCTGTGGAAAATAATGTTTGTATTCAGAGTACAGAGGACAGTAAAATGGAGAGTCTGAGAGTAAAAAATACCCGGTAGAAGGGAGTAACAGAAAAAAGGGAAACGCAATGGTTGGAGGTGAGTTCTGATGCAGCCCAGGGCCATACATTGTTGCACTACTCGTGATTACGGTTCTTCCGTTGCACAACTAGACGCCGTTACATTTTCATCATCCAGAAGATGTCAAGATACCTTGACGCTTTCTCGTGTTATGTTTTGATGCGTCTGCTGAATTTTTTCCTCCATTTATTTTCACTTCAATAGCTTTTTCTTCTCCACTGATCTATTGTTCTCAGCATAAAAATATTCCAAGTGAATATTTAAATGAGCAACATTTTATTTATCACTTGATGATAAGTATTATCTTCTGCTATAAACTTTAAATAGACAGTCTTGCTAATGGAGACAAGAGGTCGCCTCATTTTCTAGCGTTTCGGTCCGTTTAGCGAACGACAAGGAGTCGGCGTTCCGCATAGATAGTTGTTGGCTCTCAGAGAATCACTAAGACAGCTTAGATGGTTTTGGAAACTCCCTTGACTCTCACCCTCTTTTCATCAGGCGGAACTACGCGCGTCGTTTCCTGAAACACGACTAAGAGTGGGTTTGCGTACGAGAAACTTCTAAAATCAATTAGCAGTCCCTCAAGTATAAGAGTAGAACGTGGGAAGAAGACAGAGAAATAAGAGCCAGATCGAGTCGACTTGTAGAAGTGAGGGGCGACGTTGCACCCTCCAAGATAAGGGGTGATAAGGACTAGTCGGCGTTTATCTCAATGGTGAAGCCGGTGGAACAATCAGAGCATTTCCGCGATAGTTTCTCTACATGCAATTCTATTCTACTTCTCAACAACTTCACTCGCTATTTTCGAGCTAAAAAGGGGGATTCAAAACAGCTTTGGTTACACCACAAGCAAACAACTCTTTCTCGTGGGTTCGACATCAAGACACCCAGCACGTGCGCCCTAGGGACTAGGGAGATTATTGCGAATGATTTAGACGACCCCTAGGAGCGTTATGTTGACGTTCATTTTTCTTCAAAATCCCTTTATCCTCTAAGAGTCTATAATGCAAGCTACATCTGGTATTTATCATTTTTATGCTCGTAATTAAAAATAAATTTTCTCGATATTTCTTTAAAAGTGGCCAAGTCAATATTTCCTAGCTTTAGCTCTAGCTTCATTAGGTTAGCCGCAGGTTACTGGTATTTTTTTTTTAATCAAAGAATCAAGTCATTTAATTTATAACAAGCTTAACTATAAAAGTGAATTTAATTTAATAGATCAACTGAATAGAATTTTATTATTAAAAAGAATAAATTTATCTCAGTTGAGAATAATCTTGTTAATCTTTTTCACTACTAAATTTAAAATCCATCTAATTTTTTGCATAGCAGAAAGTAAAGATAAGTAAGAATCGAATGTATTTTCTATGATGAAAAATGTAGTGAAATAGACTACTTTTTTATCCTTAAGCTTCTTAAATTCTCATCAGTGGATCTTCATGTCTTATCCAACACGGATTTCTCCTTTCACTAGAAAAACTATCCTAATTAATAATTAAAAGCTTTCTATAAATGAAATCTCGGTATAATACGTTTTTACACCATTAGCTGGAAAACTAGGAAGCCTGAAATCTTGTATCTATCTGAATGATTCATAAGGGTAGCTAGATAAGTCCTTCCTAAGCGATCGAAGGGGTGGATTTAAGTTTTAACGAGCCGTTGTCTGCTGAGATGCCATGACAGTCCAACTATGGAGTCCAAGCAAACCGTTGGCTCCAAGAGGCTCTTTTAGCATCTAGAACGTCTTGAGAAAGTTTCAACATCTTAAAACTCATTCGTGGCACTTGGTATAATTGAGCGCGAACATCAGAACCCCTACGGCACTGGAGGGTGGCTTTTTATTCTACCAATAGCCCTCCAGAGAATGGAGGTGAATACAGAGAGCACGGAATGCTTTGTCGAACGGCCCTGGATGAATGAGGAAATGACTGATAGGGATGGTAAGGTCGGGAAAAAGCAAAAGAGATGAAGTTGGAGGCTGGGTAAAATATGAGGAAGACAGATGATTAGAGAACTGTTGTACTAGCCCCCAGCTTTCATCACACGACCCTTCGCCTTCCCACGTCTCTCCAACTTTACTGGACCACCAAAGTTCGATGCTTTGAGCACTCATGCATGAACGACTCACTTTCGTGTACTTCTACATTCTCTAAACTTTCTCAATAGTGTCTTGATATTTTTAAGAGACCTTTTCTATTTTTTATTCAATTCTCTAGACTGCAGGGATTCGAAACTGTTAGAAAAGTGATATTATTTAAAGATTAAATTTTCATTCGCGTTCTGATTAATGATGTTACGTCTCGGACAATTTATTCTCTTGAAAAAAATCATCTTTTTTATTTTGCCACTCTATTATTCATCTCAGTTGATTTTTTACTCTTGAGAATTGGCAGCAGTCACGTTTGCAGAAAGCATTAATTTATTTTACTTATGTTGTCTTGAAAAGAACAATACCAAATTGTGCCCAAGTTTTTTTTACAAAATGCAGGAGTGTCAATCGGAAAATTTTATTCTTTTTTAAGAGAGAATGTGAGAATAAATCTCGATGATAAATATACGAGGGTGTGTTTATGCATTATTCTTTGCCTGTCTTTTTTTTTTTACTTTTTAGGGGTGCGTCACCCCTAGTTACACGACAGCCGTTGGCCTCATTTTCTGCGTACAATACTTTGCTAAATATCATTGAAAAATATTGTTAATCATCACATCAATACAAAAACAACTTCAAATTTAATTTTACTACTCTTTATAATTATTCACTATTCTCTTAAAAATGTATTTTTAAAGGCAAGAAAAATTCAATTACTCGAAAAAAATCTCTTTGAAATTTTTTTCTAAATCGTTTGAGAATCAAATAACTTTTCTCCAATTTAGAAGGAACTGATTGAGCCCAAAATTGGTGAAATGATGTTGAATTGCCAGGTATAAGTTCAATCTCATGTTCCAACTATTCCCTCTTTAAACTTTAACGTATTTATCTTCGTCTAGTTGAAGCTGTAGAAAGGGTCCTCACCCAAAAGAAGAAAAAAATAAAATGAACCTAAGAATTCTATGCTATTCAAGCCAACTCTTTGTGTCTTCAACACTTCAACAAAAATGATTGTTATAAGAGACTATAAACACATTTATTTATATCATTTGCTAATGAATATAACACAAGGGCGGATAATTGTTTTTTGAAGACTCAATTGTAATTAACCTGTTGCCAAGCGACTAGGGTTCCGTACTGGTTTGTATTAAGTGCTGCTGTCATTCCGGATGGTTGGCTCTTCAACGATTCCTCAACACATTTAGGGAGCGACCCTCGTCATTTTGAAATTGTTCCGCGATCCTAGATAGTTAATTATGTCATCAATAATCGCATATTATAGAGTTTACTACTAAATTTCAGGAAAATATACAACTACCAAAGTAAAAAGATTGAAATTCCCGGAATAATGAAATCCACGAACATGAATCTGAGCATCCAAAATTTTAATATCAAAAGTTTACGAACTTTTTGCTGTCATAAAGATCTCGAGAGTTCTGCGAGCTCGTAATAGGCATTCTTATCATACTTAACGAAATATTACAGTAGTATTATCAATGCTACATTATTACATAGCAATATAGTTAAACCATGTTCAGCAAAGCCTTAATCATAAATCGGAAATCCCCTACATAAACCTTGAGCATTCCAATAAATGAATGGGGATTCTCTAGTTTAATTGGAGATTACTAAAACACATATAGTAGCTACTTCGTTAGCAGAAAGGTATTTTATGAAAACTACAGAAAAAAAATTCAAGTGAAAGAGTAAAAATACCGAAGGCCATAAGCATCTACGTAGGTCGAATTTCCGATTTATTCAAACCACCAAATACTTGGAGCCCATAAAGAGGATGAATGGGATTGTGGTGGTTGTACCAATGCTCAGAGCTGCTTTAGGGTTCATGAAATACGTGCCACCACCCTCTTGGCCGCGACTTCTCTACCCTCTCGTGGCTCTTCCTATTTTCTCTTCGCTCTCATCTCTCTCATCATGTACATTCTCCTGCTATTACGCATTTTACTCTCACTACTCTTGCTCTTATAATCGTCTCTCTTCGTTGTTCGGCCCCACTTGAAACTCGGCAGGGTGGCCAGTGGTATTACCATGAATTTCCATAGCATCTCCCTGTGTTCTGAACATATTGCAGTGCTTTGATTTATGCGAAATATTTGCTAAATATTCCGTTTAATCTCGGCTTCGCGGAATCCGTGCGAATAAACGACTGATGTTCGTCCTGGATGACAATGATGAGGTGAAGAACATATGAATGAGGGGAGCTTCTACTACACTAGGCATTAGGGCATGATTTATTACTTTCGCAGATGCTAAGCTTTTGATTTTGAATATTTTTATTAGATAACTTTCAACTACTTCCTAACATTCATAATAATTTTATTTTTATTTTCGACAATGTGTCATCAACAGCAGGATGATGAAAATAATAAATATTCAAATGTTTGCATGAGCAATCATAAACCAAAGCTAGCAAATGAACAACCTGAGAGTGATAAAAAGCGCATGTAGTGTGTGATCAAATTAAAGCCATCAGTGTATAAAAATAAATTGTTATCTGTGTATGTGACTAATGAAACATGAACACTTGATATCCTTTATCAATGTCCATATATCACATGATATAAATGTCATTGTCCGTCGATAGTGTAATTCAACGTTCCAGTTTGCATCTACCAAGCACTCTGGCTCAAACTTATGTTCATTCAACTGTGTCGAAGTTGCGAAAATCGGCAAAGGAATAACATTGGACTAGAACTTTGAATTTCAAATATAAAAGTAATGCAAAAATAGCAAATTTTTTATTGTTTCACTTACTATTCAAAGCATGCTTGGCTAATTTCAAACAAAGGTTTAAACCGTCTACAACTCATGTCTGAAGCTTAATTCCACTCACGTGCATATGAACTGTCTGTCTGTGCGAAATCCGTAAGCATTATTGTAACAATGTATTCTGTCTATTTAATCCATGCTGGTTGAAGAGAGATATTTTTTTTCTGATTGGGATTGGTTTTAAAGATTCAATATTATTTTTGTGTTCATTCGTTCTCTTATGGCCTAATGGCTGATATTTTCCGTCCCGCCAACTTGTGTCACTCATCGGCCTTTTTCTCATTCGATATCTCTCACAACCCTTCTTCCTGTTCCGGGGATTTTGTTTTGTTCGTCTTCCATTTCCCACTTCACATATTCATATACAGCAGTAGTCTTTGCTCACAATAAACGCAGGCCATTTGCATGTAGGGTTTTGAAGCGGAATAAAATACACGTCGATGTTTCTCCCTCTCACTTCTACTCTTCAAAACGCCTACATCACGTCCATACTCTTCCTATTTCTGCTTAACGTCCATCCTGAGCCTGAAAACTAGCAAGCTTGGTCGCTTCTCATCCTATATGTGTTCAGGGTATGATAAGCCGCCCCCATGAATCCTCAATTGTCCCTATTTATACGCTTACATATAGCTGCATCTGTTTGAGTAAGTTCTGTTGAACAATGCAGCTGAATAGTTTCGATAAGTGAACTTTTTTTGGTAGACAAAAAATATCTCTGATGGATCAGCTCAGTGCAATTCTTCAAGTGGCATAAAATACAGTGTGCTATTTATCTAGAGTTAAAAACTTTTTTGTTCTTTAAAAAATGTTTGATAAATCATGGTTATTCATCTTGGTTTCAGGTGTCGCTTTGTGACGATTACAGTCTTCCCGTTGACTTTGTGAATAAACGACGTCCTGCTAGTGCTGCTGCAGTTACATCTACGGTACAGTGGGCATTACCAAGCCCCAGTGTAGAGAATGTAAGTAGCTATTTAACTATCATCAACTGAATAAATCATGAAAATTATCATTCAAATATTTAAATGAATTTGGAATGTTCAGAATTACGTCTAGTATCCTTTCAAAGTTGGTTTTGCGTCACATGTGCTTAGAATTAATTTTTAAGTAAGTACCAGGTTGAATCTGAATTTCATTGATGAGTTCTTATAAAATTCATGACTTTAATATTTTATAGAAGCACATATTTAGTACAAAAAAATCGTGTTAAATATTTCCTTTGATTTATTTTTATTCATTAAATATTAAATTTATGCTTTGAAGCATTAATTTTGTAACTAATTAGTATTTTATAAATCTGATTTTATAATCTAAAGAGATCAAATTATATTTCGATCAAGTCAATGAAAGCTTTGAAAACAAATCCAGTAATTACGAAATCTCTCTTTATAGTAAAAAATCCTTTCATAAAATCCAACATCAGTTTTATCTCTATTTAAAATATTGTCAATTCACCTTGACTGCAATTTATTTAGTATTTACGTGCAACAGAAATTTCTCGATCAATATTGAGTTATAAAAAACAAGAAAAAATTCAAAAAGAAAATGAATGAAAAGTTTCCAATAACCTAGGGCTATGATAAACCTTAGACAGAGCAAAATCTTGTGTGATGTTGATGAAAAGAAGAAGCAGAAGTAAATGTAGGAGTAAGAAAATTTGGGAATGTTTGCGGAGGAATTTTTCTCCCCATGATTTCCTGGATGATTCTGATCGCAGACGCGACGTATCGACATTTTCAGTGCAATCATACAGGCAGGAGAAATATAATTATGAGGGTGACAAAATACCTTTGGGGCATTGAGCGTTAGGGAAAAAGATCGAAAGAGAATGGGGGTAAAGCATGGTATGAGCGTTGATGTTGGTGAGACCCGTGACTTCCGGCGTTGCTTATAATTGCTCCAGCACTCAGTGCTGGGTGCTCGGGGCAGCCTCAGGCACTACGCTAACTGTTTCTTCTGAAATATTACTCGATTCTACTATCCTCACCCATTAAAACCGAGTATAAAATACTCTTAAACACTTAGTCCGCATAATGTCCACATGATTTTGTGGGCTTTCGGTTCATCTAATGCAAATATTTGCTGCTCTTGGTGATCAAGAAAACCTGGAAGGTCTTGGAATATTCAGAAAAATTGAAAGAGGTTTTTTTATCTGAGATTTATGATGTGTAAATTATTTAAAATAAATTACGAAAAAAATAAAAAAGATTTCATGATAGATTAGAAAAGCTCAGAAATGATTGAATAACATTATCTAACATCAAAAAATATCTTTAATCATTGGTAACATACCAATAATATCACGACCCTTTTCCTCTACCCATAATCCAATGAAATCACAGATTTCAAGTTGATTGAAGTAGACAATAAAATAGACTCATAAAAAATGATCGTCCATACAGAATCGTGAAGCATGATTTCATGGTGCTAGCAAGAGCACACTTATGTAGCCATTTGAGCAAAACGAGGGAAAGAAATTGTTGAAAATTGTTGGAGGTTGGTCGTAAAGAGGGAGTAAACAACACCTGGGAAATAAGAGACAAAAAAGTTTCCTCCAATAGTCTTCTTCATCGTTCGCCTCTTTTTCTCCTTACCATCCAGTATCGTATACGAACCAAGCATATTACGTACAGACGTCTACTTCACTCAAGGGGTCGAAGGAACCCGTTATGACTGAGTCTTTGATGCCTATTTAATACTTGGCTCCATTTTGAACACCAAGTTCACCAGACGCAACACACATTTATCATTTTTAACAAAAGCTTTAAGTATAGGCAACTTGAAGACTATAAAAAAATATGGAAAGAGCAATAAAGCACAAAGGGGAAAAGGTACAGGTTGTTGGAAGCCACGGAGCTTTTGGCAAACCTGAGACCGTGAGAAGTTGTAGCTGTAGAAGAAAGCCTATCTCTCTAGTGTTCTCTTTATTTCCCTTTTGCACGATCAATTAATTACTCAAGAGAATCTCCCAAGATTATTAATGAGCAAAGTGAGAGCTTTCTTCAGAAAGATGGCTATTATTTATCATCTGAGTAAATAACCAGATTTATTTTATGAATCATTTCCATAAACTTCAAAGATTTTAATCGCTTACAATAAATGTACAGCGATAAATATTTATCCAAGGTATTATATATTATCATCATGTAAATATGTGGATGCAATAAAATTCAGAGCTATTACACAGGCTAGTAATAAGCATTCACAATTATAATGCAGTGGCTAGCATAATCGGTTTAGGGTCCTCTCGATGAATCGATGGGAATTATAGTCAGTTCGTAAATACGCAGCCCCTTTTGGTCGACTGGAATCGAGAGGGCTACAAGTTTTACTGTTCGTTTACAGATTTACACAGCGTATGAATTGCTCCCAACGTTATTTTACAATTTAATCAACTTTATTTTTTATCTTTCACTCTTTTATCACGTACTTTCCATCATTCTCTAAATGTTTTAAAAGATTATCATACTTAGTCTGATATAAATTAAATTCCAATAATACTTACTGTTACTGAACTGCATTTGCAGGTCAAATAACTATTTATCTTCAAAATCAATTTAAACATTCCGTGAATCTTAATGTGATGAAAATGAAATTTTGGGTTGAAAATGATGAGTTTTTGATGGAATTTTAGTTGAAGAAAAAAAAATGTTGGTAAATTTGAGTAATTTAAAAAACTGAAGAAAATCAGAGGTGCAATGGCACTGGCCAATGATGTTTCCGAATAGCCTGAAGGCTCGATATAACTTTGACAGGAAAAGAGAAGAGAATTCCAATTTCGTGTTCTTCCAATTTAAGTCTACTTGTCTTGCTCACTGTCTCCATTCTTGCGAAGTTTCCACAGTAACTTTCACTCTTTTTTCCCCATCTTTCCGATATCTTTAGCCACAGAAGAGAAGAAGACTATTCACAGCAGTCGCCCATTGATTTTACGTTTCGTTTCAGAAATCACGGTTCACCCTCCTCTTTAGACGCCATTGTTGTCATTATTAGTATCTGCCTCTATAAGAAGAAATTTTCTTGACGAAACTTCTGAATATTCGTATAGCCTCGAGACATATGACTGCCCTCTGCTCTTGGATTAAATAAGATTCCAGTATATTTTTTTAAATCAAGAAATACCTTTCTCCTGTTACTGCTCAGCAATTAATCAAAGCTAACGATCTGTGCACAAATACCAGAAGCTTATCAAATCTTTTCCTTAATTTGAATTTATCCAACCGTAACTCACTTCATTTTATTGCTCTCAATACATTTTAGCAATCATTCGACCGCGTTGAAAGGAAATATTTCACTAAAAAATAGTATTCAAAAGGGCAGAGAGACAAATTGATAATTAAAAGAATCTTGTGTGGTAATAAAAGTCAGAATGAAAGGAAAAAGGATATATGAGTCATATGGGGTTACGTGTTTTTCTCGAAACGATAGCTTAGGGAGAGGAAAAATGTTTACCCTTGGAGCCTGAGGAGATATTACCACAATTGCTGATGCTCCAAGCTGAAATTGTTTAGCAAAACTGGACTTCAAGTGGGCAACAGTAGTTCACAGACTTGGGGTAGAGATAGAAACACTGGCAATAACCCTTGCTTTGTATCTCTGAGGGATAGCATCGTGACCCAAACACGCACCTCGGACTTGCTGCCAATTTGTATTATTATAGCTGTACTAGGGAAATCTGATAACTTCCTCTGATAATATTAATTTCATTTTAATGTTCATCATGCTGTTGATACGTTATTACTACGAGCTCATAATCTAGCAAGTCTAGATTGCAAGCTTTAATGAGTTTTTTTTGTAAAGCTTAAAAATTAATTTTTATGTTCCATTCCTTAGAAAAAACTTCTTCCAAGTTTAGTTTTAGAAAGGAAAGAATTTTTAAAGTTTGAATATTATTTAGAAAGGCATCATAACTTAGGGAAAGAAAAGTTATATTGTGAATTAGAGTTTGTATAATATTCTTTGCATTGATGAATCATACGGAATTGAATGATTAATTTTGATGGTGATTTTTCAGGTGGAAGTTGAAGTAGTAGAGCAATATTGCGATCCACGGGACAGCAAAAATCGAGCTTACGTAGAACCAGGAGCAGAAACATCCCTCCCTGCAATATACAGTAAAATAAATCGTAACTACTGTCGTCCCTATACAGGTAAGCTTTGTTGAGGATTGTGTTATCGAGATTATGGAAATCCATATCGAATGTTTTTCAAGCTATCGGTTATATTTATGGATCCAACAAATTCGCGAGTTTTCAAAAACAATACACCCCCTGGTACGGTGATTGAATAATTTTTTCATGAATGAAGGGTACAAGACTTTGAATTTCAATAAAATGACATGTAATACATCAGAGTCTAAAGTTTAAATCACGTTATAGCTATGCCTACTACTTTGCGAGTGACGGGACTGGCTGAGTTCTTACAGCAAAAAACTTTTTCGTCCTAAACCCTCCTCGTTTTCGCGTGATAAAACCTCTGCCCCTCTTACTCCTCTCGAAAATCCATACAAGAGTAGAGAAGAGCGTGCAATAAAAGTTCAAGTTTAATTTTAAAGCAACCCTGCATCGTTCGTTCATGATTTCTCTAACGTATAACCACTTATACGATAAGAAAAGTGTGGCAATTTAAAATTTTTTTACTTAAGTATTAACTTTTACAGTTAACCAAGGATCCTTAGAAATTTCATGAGGAATAAAAAATTATTTTAAAAATCCTTTTGATTGCTAAAGTTGAGCTGCTTTATATGGGATAATAAATAACTTATCTCGGATGAATTTGCGTTTCAACTTCAAGTCAAATATGCAGATTGTTAGGGTGATACGAAGCCCAAGTAAACAACAATGACATTTGCATCCTTATCATATTCATGACCGTTTAGGTTTAAGAGTCCCTAGATTTTCTAACGCATCATCTTTCGACATTTGTCAACTACACACACACCCACTTTTCTACAAGCTTTTCTAAGCAACAACACAACAGCTTTTAAATATTCCTTTGTTTAGACAGAAAAGTTATCTGAATATTTTATCAAATTTCTTTATTTAACATGTTAGTATTACATAGACGAAACTAGATAAACTTTTGTAACATTTATGTACTTTGATATTGAATTTCGTTATTCGAAAGCAAAGTTTACTTTGTCATCCAACAACACCACGATACGATGAGTTTAAATATTTTTTAACCACTTCCGGAACATAGGAGTCATTCGACCGGACTAGCAACCTTGCTCGCCTCGATTATTCCAACTTTTTGAGTAGGAGCTTTTGTGTACTCTATGGTACTTGCCAGTGACACCACATTCACTATACGGCCGACTTTGCTCCCTGCTTTTCCATAATATGTCGCATGATATTTAATTAAATTCCCCTTCCACACAGCATCCTCAACGTTCGTCCCTTCTATCCATTTCTGCTGGTTTGTAAAGTTTCAAGGGTTTTCCTGAACAGCCCTTGGGACTTATTAAACGTTAGAGCGATTATGGATTTACTTTTTATGTTATCGAATTATTTTAGATAATTAAAAATAATTTTCATCGGCAGTTAATGATTGTAATATCAAACCCTTCGGTTTGGATCCTTATTTCAAGGATCAGAATCTGAAACAAGATATCGTTGTTGTAAAAGCAAAAGTCCCCTTCTTTTTCTGCGGATTTCTCTGTTTCCCTCTTCTCCGAAACTACCCCATTTCAATTAATACTACTAGGTGACTTGTACCTCGTTCCGCGTCCCCGAGCAGTTATCGTCAGCAGCTCGTTGCGTCCTATGCAAATGACATGCTGTCCGTTCGTTCGTCGTTTCCTGCAGTGATGCGTAGGGTCGACACTCCCTGTCCTGAAACTTTGAAACGAAATGGTGAGAATGTAGTGACTCCAGAGCTTTTGTTAGACATACAATTCTGTCCACTCCCACTAGCATACATTTATACACTACTTTGATAATATTTCTCTACATCATGTTGTCCTAATTGCTTGTCTGTTAAAATTCGCATTCGTCAAGTAGTTAATTAGAATACTTGGCTTGGAATTTTAAAGTTTCTTCATAAATTTTCTGTCATTTCATCAACTTCCTTTCTCCGCTTAATTGTTAGTGGATAATAATTAATAAAAAAAATTAATATTAGCTTTATACTTGAATATAAGACCACAAATTTTTTTCCAGCTTCATTATATTCTCTCTCCAAACCACCGTCGTGCTAACATATTTTGTCATTAAAATTTTTTTTTACTAATGAAGCTAAAAAAAAAAAAACTTTCTGATGATCTAAAATGTTGAAAAAACACTTGAGAAAAATAACTTTTTATTTTTTTTCTGATTAAAAATTAAATCTTTTTTTTTTTTTTTGTTCCTTAGATGACAATGAAAAGTTTTCTATAGATTTTACCAAGGCGACAGTGTTAGTATGCCATAAGCACCCAAAAGGAGCCTGGAAGTTGTTGGATCGGCCGAAAAGATGAATAGTTAACTGCGAAGTAGTCGTCACCCCTTTCATCTTTCATTTCATCATGTCTCTACACCCTTCCCATCCACCGATCTTATTTGTACGTTCTGTGTTCTATTCACTCTTTCTTTTCTCTATCATAAACATGGGAAACGACATCATTTGCAAACTGTCAACGTCATGACACATTCTTACCGCTGGTGAAATTCGAGGACGTGATTTTCCACCGAAATTTTAATCCAAAATGCAATTTCACCAAGTTGAATTTAAATCAAGAGCTCCAGGGCCTCATTCAAATACTTTGCAACAGTCGAAAATAGACTTTGCTATTGAATTGATTTCAATTGCTCTTTAAGCTGTCTTTTTTTAACACAGATGTTTTTAAATATTCCATAAATTTAATAAATAAGATTTAAATAAATTTATCATTTAAATTAAAATATTTATTAAAATGAAAACAAAATGGATATTTATAGACTAAAATACCTGATATTATTTTAAGTGCTCTTCATTTTTTTCTAGCCATATTTAAACTTTAAATCATACAAACAAATTTTATTACACTTCAAAGACAAAGTTAGTGATTAAATATTCCGGAATTTATCATATTATTTATCTCCCCTGAAACTCATCCAATAAATGACATGTATTTATCACTTCCCCATAAACAAAACAAGCTATGGACCATCCTGTAATAATTTAGTGACAAGACAAGTGATGATTAAACGTGCTCAATTGCCATCAAAGTTTCAATTGACTTCAATGAGCTCTTAATGTGACGATGAATATGAAGCAGTCCCTAAAGAGAAAGAGTTATCGAAAAAAAAAAGAAAAGTGTTGAATAATAAACATCACGTGACAGGAAATGATTAATTTACATATAAATTGAATAGTCGCACCGTTAATAGTTCTATGGCTGAAGTTTTTTGCAGGTAAATGATAATGGAATAAGAGAAAGTTTAATTTTATAGCATTAAAAGTCTTTTATGAATGAGTAGGCGGTTCAATTTTTTTCTACTCAATTACTCTTTGCTTTTAGTAATCTTATTCTATTTTATACCACAATAAAATCACTTCAACTCTCAGTGAATTTTGCTACTTTAATGATAAATAAATAAAAATTTTCTCACTAAATAATTTTCACAAATTTATCAAAACCAAAGTCAATTAAAGAATGAAAAATAGACACTAATTTGAGCTCTAAGTGTAAACTTTAGCTCATGATTAAAAAATATCCATTATAGATGATGAATTACTTGTTGATATTTCAGATTTTAAAATGAATGAATAATTAAAAAGCAAACAAATATTATATAACTGATGGACGTAGTGTTATTTATTATCAATTTTGTTCCGACAATTTAATTAAAATATGCCCAAAGATATTTTGAAATGTTCATTTGCAATAAATGAGATTTATTTAATGACAGAAAAACAGATTTGATAGTAGTTAAATAAAAATTACATAACTCTAGTCCATTGCAACATAATTTTAAAGCACTCAACCGAAAGTAGAGATTAAAGTTTTTTTCTCCCGAAAAAAATCTCTATTTACAATGATTTAAGCTTCTATCGTAAATTAAACTCTATTGTTTCATGTTCATGTAGATTGTAAAGCTCTATATAAAATGACGTAAATATTGCAGACATCCTTGGCTGTGGTCCAATATCAAAAATGACTATTCAAGATGGGCAGAACTAGTCTAACCTAATGTTCATTCTAGACTTTATCTTACAATATTAATTCATCCTCACTATCTCACAATTGCTATTGGAGAAACATCACCTTAAGCGTTGAACATGACAATAATTTACACACAACTACTTCCAATCACAAGATGTAAAATAACCAGATTTACAACTGGTGATACTAGAATTGAACTCATGGGAGTTTCCTTGACAATTTTGACGTAGCTCCTGAGGCAACAACTAGAAAGGGATGTAGTCACCAGTTGCCTGTGGCCACAGTTGTAGATTTCAATTGATTTGTCTGTTCCGATATAGACGAGAGTCATCCAAGGACCCCCATTCATATGTCTAAAGCGATAAGCACAGAACATACAGATACATCATATGATCTCCTAATTCATGGAGCTAACATTGATTTTATTACCACTAAAACCAATCGATGCATCTACACTTAACGAGCAACAAAATCATCTCCCAGTCAGTTTCAGTAGTCGTTCGTGGTCTCTAGTAGCTGTTATGCATTGAACAAAATTCAGGGAGTGAATGAGAACGAGAAAACAAGATCGCTACAAGTGAGACAGGATGAATGGGTGGAAGAGAAAGCGAGAGACAAACGATTACACAGAACGAGGGATATCCCACGTGTACGTGGCGTGAATACTGACCGTGATTATGCGAACCCCTAATGCATTCCGTATGAACTTGGTGGATATGTTGCGTTACCAATTCCTCCGACATTTCTACCATCTGCGGAATTATCGGAACTCACTGCTAGACTATTCATTGCACTAATTACAATTTGTTAAAAGCTCGAGGGAAGATCAGGCTATTGCTAAATTAATTTTAATTTATTCTAATGTATATTAAGCCATAAATTTTTTAGGGGACTTAATATGCCATACATGAGGTTTAATTTTATAATATTACTGTATTTATTTCGAGATAATTAAAATTTTATTATTTATTGGCAATTATTTTTTTTAATAAAATTTTTTTTGCTTCAATAAAAAATATTTTCAAGCTAAAAATTAAAAAACATGTTGAACAAATAAACATTGCAGGTGTAATTCTGAGGGTAAATGATATTTAAAGCTGCGTTTACTTGAGTTAGAGAAAGAGCAAGGACGCATAAGAGTCAAGTAAAACGATAATGAAGCAGTGATGCTAACAAAATAAAATTACTGAGGTAAATAATTCTGGGCAAGTAATTGCCACTCAAAAATCTCAAAGGCTTATGTCTTTTTAATTTAGCACTTGTCATCACTGAAGTTAAAAGTCTCGCATCAGTCGAGTTCACCACGTAAACTTACTTTCATTCAGAAGTCTACGTACATCTCAGGGGATCTAGAAAATACAAGCTTTAATCAAAGAGGAAATTCACAGAGAGAAACAAGATCTTAAGAATACACTTTCTGTTTACGATCAGCCTAACATAGTCTTGATCCTTCATCTTTTCGCACAAAACAACCATGACTGATAAATATTTTGATTCATGTATATGCTAACACAGCTTATAACCATGAAAGCAAAAGTCTCTGACGACAAACTTATTTTTCACGGAACTCGAGCGTATCTTAGTACATTCAAAGCTGTACTCTGTGAATAACTTTTTCACATCTCTTATAGAGAAAATGGATTCATTGTGTAAAAGTAATTTTTATTTATTTATATTGTTATTTTGAAAATTTTATTTAATTACTTAATACATTTAATTCTCTTGCATACAATTAAAAAAATATTATTGCTTTATTTTTTTTATGAATAAATAGTTCTAAATCATTTTAAATCAACAATCACTTGAAAAAGAGTACACTCAATGTTTGGTCAGCCATTTTATATATTTGAAATTAAACCAGAACACTAAAAAAAAAAAAGTGCTATTATTGAACTCTTTTTCCAGTTAATATTCGTCCATGGACCATTTTTAGCATCGTAAATAAGACTTTTTTTTTGAAATACAGCCAATCTCAGAAATAACCCGGTATTGTAGAATAACACAGTGCAATAACTGAGATTGGCTTTCATTTCGTTTGAACCACTAGAAGACTTCCGAGATAATCTTTTCCTCGGTGTGACAATGCTGCTCATATGAGTAGTCTCGATGATCCCTGGTAGACTACCCGTTGAGAAATAGGTGAGCTTCACCCCAACTAGATTTTTTTCTTTTCATCTGATGCTGCACGAATCCTCGGCATTCACAACCCACATCCAATGGCCCGCCCTCGGTTATGTTACGAGGACAATATCTAATAAAAAAAAAGACGGGGATGGAGAGAACCCAAAGCTTTAGGCTTTTGTGTAAAGTCTTTTTACACAGCGTATTCACGTTGCTTTCGACTTTTTGACTTCTCACTCGTTGTTTCTTACCAATATGAGGTCGTCTGAAGTAGACATTATATTTTGATATTTCATCGAATTTTTGTTGGCATAACAATTCTAGGTCTTTTATCATACTCTTTATGATGCAAAAGACATCATATATTTCAAAGTCTTGAAGTACATCTTGCTCTTAATCATTTATTCAATTTTCCAACATTTTTTGAATTAAAATGAAAAGATTCGAAATGTCTGAAACGTCTGACCATGATTTTATCCGATGAAAAATGATAAATTTGATGGAATAAAAATACTTTAAAAATAATAAAAGTGTAAGAATTCACTCTTCTAAAATGTAATGATAAAAATAATGAATTTATTCTTCGTCACATTTAGTACTAAAAATAATTATGACACTTTTAATAATACCCCTCAGACAACATACACTTTTAAAAGTATATTTTAAACGAAATTTTCCACTAGACATTTACAGACGAGTGATCAAAGTAATTGAGACACCTCTGGGAAATATATAGAAAATAAAAAATTATAACAATAAATTTACAGTTTGCCACACATTTATGTGCAAACGAATCACAACTCACGGATCTGCAGTGATTGTAAAGCAGCAACATCGTTCGACGTTCCGTAATAGATTCATTAGAGGGTTGCACTCTCGCCGTATCAACGAAACGAACGCCCAACCCTCAGTATACGCACTCGAGTTTGTCAGTATATCTACCCCGCGGGTACGTGTATATCGTTCAAATCAGATTATCCATCGGTAATCAATATCCAGGCGATTCGATGATCAGCGCCGAGGCATCAGGACAACTGGGGTATTTCGCAAAACCATCATTCCCTCCTAGAATTACATCGCTTCCTGTTAGGGATGGAGATCGAGTGTGGTAGGCCACTGGATTTCGTGCGGATCACGTAATCAAGCTACTCTAAAATTCCTTGCTGCTAATGAAGACCAGTAAAAGTCCGGCTTACTTTTATCAACCTTAACCCTTTGATTTTATGTATTCTCACTACATTGTAAACCACGAAATCTCATCAGAATAAATTTATATTTCTTCCTCAGAAAATTTCCTTGGCTTAAGAATGAAAGCCTAGGGTTGGACATTGAAGAAACAGCTGTAGATACATATTCATATTTCTTTTCCTCTGCTTTTTCCCTTTAGTACGACTTCTGCTTCTTCTACTTTCAATTTATTAAAGCACAAGGTGAGGGTAGAGCTTCCTATTGTGTAATTTCATAAGACATCTTCTACCGACTGCTTAAAATAATATTTAGAAATTTTTAATGCTATATTCCTTCAATATTTCAAGGAAAAAAATACCTCAAAAAGCCCTTTGACAAACATGTGGGAATTCTAATCTCTCGAATGCTCCAAAGTATCATAAATTACCAGGTGCTTACCAAGTCTGTTTAATGAATGTAATTTTACGGATTCTCTTTCTGATGTGAAACTTAATTGAAATTAATTCTGCCGCGAGTCAAATGTTCTTTAAGTAATTTAAACAGCTTAAACTGAGAATGGAAGTGAACTTTAATGAACTTAACAATAAGAATTTGTTCAATTTAATCGATTATAAAATCTGAAGATAAAAGATGATCTTCATTGATTGTCTAGCTCTCTAACTGAAGCTTTTATTCGCTGCAGTAATTTTCCTCCACGAAAGTTTACTACAACTCCAGAGCGACAGTGTACCTGTCACGAGCAGAACTGTATGGTTTATGGAGTCAGTTCACTGCTCAAGTAACAGGAGGAGGAACCAGTCTTTCCCTAAGCTCTCAGTAAGCATAATGCGACCATTATTTTCAGTTCTCGTATCTACTCAACCACGTACTTAAAGACGCCGACCACGTTCGCCTTTCATTCTTAAATCCGATTTCTTGATCTTCATCCGTTCATTTATTATGTATTGACTAGTCCTAGAAAGAGATGGATAAAATGAGTTAGATTTAGGATAAATGGTCTATTGTTGGATTAAGTTAATATTTAATATCTAATTATACGACTGAGATTTCAATGTAATAATCTTATTTGCTTCTTTCACGTTTTTTCAATGATATTAAATGGTGTATTACATGTCGAAAGAATTTTTTTTTACTTATTTTATACTAAAAATAATAAAGTGCTAGCACTAGCAATACCATTAGCGTAATATTGCGGCTGAAAAAAGTGATTTCAAAATATTCCGTGGCAATTTCTCCAAGAAACGATCCCCTCATTGTTGAACAGCAACCTTCAAGACCCTCTGATGGTTGAGACGATTATGAAAATTTTGCTTTATTGGTATTTTTCATTTCATAAAAATGTAAAATATATTTTTTCTTTTTCATTATTAAAAGACTTTCAAATAATGGTACAATTATTTTTGTTCTAGATCCTTCGGCGTCTGACTCTTCCTGCAATGAAGAACTCCGAGGCCATTCTTATCAACGTAAATTTAAAAATCCTTCGAGAGCGTCCACTGCAGGAAAAGACTCCCGTTTGAGTAATAATTCAATATCTCAAGACGGTGTGACTGTGGATTGTGTGGCTTTGGTTCATATTACTGACCAATCACCTACTGAATCCAATCCACCAGTGCGTCATCCATCACCTTATTACTACGGAGATCTTTTTAAAACACCAGAACAACAACAAAAGACTCAGCCCAATAAGTATCGAAAAAGTGTAAGCCTTGACGTACCAGGTGACAGATCGAGAACGCCGGTTTTACCTAAAAGGAATTCAGTCGCTGGTGATGGAGGTTCACCTTACGTCTCTTCTTCAAACCCACAACAAAGTCAAGATCTAGTAAGTCCTACGGGAAGCGAGCATGCAGTACCATCAAAGAACAACGAGATACTCTCATCGTGTATTATTACTGAGTGGGATCACACCCTGATGCCTCCACATCGTCTGTTAAGTCATGATCTACCCAATACTGTGTGTATGTGCGTGGCATCAGCTGACGAAGATGAGTTAGAAGCACCAATAAAGGTTGCGCGACATCAAGTGCGCAAACTGAGACGATCGAAACGCATAGAGCCACAGCAACCAGCGCTCATTGAAGACGAATACGACGTTGAAGCTGAGAAACCTGGAGACGAAGCAGATATTGAAGAAGAAGATATTGAAGAAATTGATGACGAAGAAATGGCTAGACAACGGCATTTGTATGAGACAGCGTTTGATAGTAAAGTTAGTCGGTCTGATGACGACCTTGATGATGTTGACAGAGTTACAAACCATCCAGTGTTACACTCTCATGTGAGAACAAATGTAAATACATCTCAATCTAGAGCAAGTTCGTCGGTTGAAGCATCAAAGCCACCATCACAGATTCATTATATAGAATCTCAACAACAATCAAAAGACCACAGACGAAAAGTTGTCTTATTGCGACCAAAGCCAATTCCTGGTAGATTGCAACATCATCCGACTGATATTACGAGTATTTCTCAAGAAATAGAATCTCTTCAAATAAATTCTGGAGATGAAAAGGTATCATCTCCCCGACTCCCCACACGAGAATATACTCCTTCGCCACCTTCAACTGCGCCTTTGCCTGTTAAATTCCATGGAAATAAAGATCATCTTCTATTGAATATTCGCAGTGCACCAAATTTACCCTCACAGCCTGACCATCCACGACTAAAGGACATGAGACTGCCTGTAAAATCGCTGAGAGCTAAGGATTCCCCTCAGAGCAGCGAGAGTAGCATTCTGGAGATCAAAAGTCGACCTAAAAGCTTGGTACAAGAGAACAACGAATCATATGTTCGCAGAACAGAAAAAGAGATTATTCTCGAGTTCAAAGGAAGGCCAAAAGAAGAACGACAACGTCCAAGAAGCTTGGTCAGAGAGAGTAGACCGATTATGGAGTTCAAGGGAAGGCCACATGAAGCTGAGGGTGATCTGCCGAGACCCAAGAGAGAGTCCGGCTTGATAGAATTTAAACTTCGTCAAACTAGACGAAGAATCGGATACTCCAGTACTGAAAGTATGGCAACCAGTAGCAGCGGAGGTAGTATGGAATCATTGAGAAGCAGTACTAGCGAGGGAAATAGGTCAACCAGCAGTTCAGAAAGTAGACACAGTACGAGCTTAAGTTCTCACAGTTCTGATAGCGGTAGTACAAATTGCTTCCATCATCATCACCATCATCATCAACAACCTGCTTCTGGTTTTCTAACTTACCATGCATCCAAACTTCACATTTTATCACCCATATCCGACAAGTCGTCGCAAGAACCAGCTTCTGAAACTTCGGATAACAATCGTAACAACAATTCTCAAAAAGCATCACCAGAAGAAACATCCACTGAAAACATTACAACCAATGTTAACACAAATACAAATACCACAAATATTGTATCCCCATCAACAGATACCTCGTTTAAAAAACGTCGAGCACCACAGAATAAAAATTTAATCAATTTAGCTCTTCAATCATCGTCATCTGGGGATGCTGAAATTCAAGGATCAGACAGTGGTATTTCTATTGAATCACGTGCAGGCATTAAATGTAAACCATTTGGCTTTCATTTACTCAAACCACAAATCGACAATATCAATTTAGTTGACAATGAACCTGATTTATCTGATCTACCTTTCGATATGCCAAAACTTCGTAGAAGAAGACTGCTTATGCAGCAGGATGCAACCACTTCAGGCAGTGCAACTAGCGTAGATCTCAGGGATCTTCCATTTGACATGCCAAAATTAAGAAGGAGATTAAGGTGTACACAGAGTACAGAATCCAGTGCTTCTCAAGCTTCTTCAAGCCTTTCAATTAGAGATGTTGACCCACCTCCACTCTTCGGTAAGCACTACATGCTATATTATTGTCATTAAGAGTTTATGAAGCTTATCTAAAAAGGCACTTTAAGGTAGTTATAATAAAATCGATAGTATAACAGTAGTTGTGTATCCTATACTTGTATCCCTTTATTTTGTATAATAAAGAGAACGGGCAACCATTAGACTTATAAAAACACCACATTTTGGAAAGGGGAAGATGGGACAACGCAAACTAAAGACTCATCAGAGAATGAGGGAAAGACCGTAATTTGATACTCTGCGTTATGAACCTCCCAGACAGGAACTAATGTCGTTAAGCCCTACTTAACACCTGGGTATAAATAATCTTAAGATCAAGTAGTTGTCAAGTCATTCAGATAAATAATTTTAAATATTCTTTTGCATATTACTTATTCAATAATTTTTATTTCATTCAACTGTTTATATATTGATGAATAATTTGATAGTCGAAACAATCTAGGATAGCCAGTATTTTCGTTTAAAGAGAAGATGATAAAATCCATAAAGTATTAAAGAGATTTTTGATGTTCGACTTTAGCTATATACAATATACAAGCAAAAGAGAAAATTAGTCGTGGAATTAAGTTGCCTGGTAATATGCGAGCTTCGATACGAACCCCTAGCTGTCGCGTTCGGATTTGATGGGACTTTGAACGCGTCACGTCTACCCGATGAACACAAGGGGTGGTCCAAATTGCGAGTGCCCTAATGCGAACATGGAATAGCAGCCTGCAGCCTACGGCAACAGACGCTATTGATGGGGTAAAACTTTAAACTTCGATATATGTACACATTGAACTGTAATAATGATGATTACAAACTCGTTGAAATTTTTTATTAATCATAAATATCGTGCAACATGTAATTGATTAATACTGCAAGCGTCATTTACGTTAGTCATTCCAACCACAGCTACATTATTGCATGAAGATAAATTGAGATAGAATTAATTGAAAGAAATGTTGAATCAATAGAGTATCATTCCTATAGCTAAAATATTCCATGATGTTTTAATTACAATGTTTTCATCAAGTTTTTAAATAAACTCATTTTAAATTAAATGAGTAAATCAATCATCTGCAATTTTGTTATACAACTGTGTAATTAATTTTCTTCTGAATGTAATTAATTTTTTTCCTACCTCAAATGAATATAATGTACATGTTTATACATGCTTACTGTCATAAAAATGGTAAAAAAATTGAGATTGAGCGGGATTACGACATGATCGAAAGGATATCAAAGAAAAGTTATTTGTCTTCTTATGGTGTATTTCGCAGAAATGATCGATTGTTCTCTTAGCCCTTCTTAGAATAAATCAAATCATCCAGCTTATCAGTTCTCTGGAAAAAGGATCTTCTATAATAAAAAACATCTTTCTCATTAGGATGTTTCATCTGGTTTACCACAAGTGTTATAACGATCATTCAAAATATTTCTTTCAATGACATCATTGTCAATAAAATAATTGCCGTAGAGATAAAACCACAGTGATAACGAGTCTTGTTATTTCTGGATTCGCTATGTCAGCTGCGGTCATTCACAGTACTAGGTGTAGAGTCTTCATCAACAATTAGTCTGTTACACGTATCGCGTGATAGTGTTCAATCCGACCACGAAATTAACAGGTAGTCATTAATCAGTAAATACTTAATCATCATATATTTTATGACATATGACGACAATACAGTAGTCACAATCAGGAAATATTCTTTATCATTTTCACAGGAATTTTTCTTTCATGATAAACTAATAATTCTCTAATAAGATAGGAATAAATTGGATCATCTAATTGGGTAAAATATTTGTCTGTTGAGCATGAATTTTAATTAAATGGAGTAATTTAATCAATTTGAGGTTGTTTTGACTGTGTTTGTTAATTATTAAGAGATTTGATAAATGCAAACAGACGTGGCATTGGTTAGTGGTTAATCATAGAATCATCAATTAAATCAATATAATTAAATGCATTAAAAGAATTATTTCATGTCAATAAATAAAATCTTTGTAAATAACTTGTTATCAGAAATAGAAATTACTCTAATACATTACATCAAAATAATGTTTAGTCAGACATAACATATGGTTTAATTTAAAAAATTCTAATTTGCATCAAAGGTACTTTTATCAGCTACAGACATGCCCTGGTAATTATTCCCTAATTAACTCATAAATTAACAAGCTGTGTGAATGTAATATTACGTGGATATTTATTATTAAAAAAATTTTTAACTTATTCAAGTTTAGTAATTTAGTGGAATAATGATGTTAGTCAATATTAATAATTAATAAACATTACTATTTATTATTTATTATTTACTGAATAATATTGAGTAAATAAAACAATCTTCTACGACTTTTAAGCCATCGTAATTAAAACATTAATGACATCGAGAAGATCAAAGGAAACAATAGACACTAAAAGTATAGATGAATTCGGAAAAACTACATTGTTCTTCCAGACAAAAGCCAGGGCTGCCATCAGCCTCAGGCTCAACCCGATAAAATGCCTAGTTTTGTTCACAAACTTTCACATTTATTGTGTATGGTCTCACACAAGTTTGGAGTTGGACAGAAAAATTCCCTGCGTGCTTTTACACCGTACGCTGACGTTAGCGTATTGGTAATATTGGAAATATCACGCTCTACTTGCTGAACAGTTGAGGGTGAAAGAACGAATGATCTTTTCGATTTTACGACGTATGGAAAATAGAAGTTGAATTTCATGTTCTGGCCTTTCTTACGTATTTTTTATCGCAAATTGCTTCTTTGCCAAGTTCATCAACGTCACCATTTTTTCCCCTGATTTTTGAGAAACATATGCGGTGTTCCATCACTAAAAACTTTCTTCGACATTGAACATGTCGTCACATCAAATCATCATAATTTTTTTGTTTAGGTGTTGTGGAAAAAAAAAATATTTCATGTTGATTTTCTATCATAGCTCTCTCCTGTTTATTTTTGTCCATGAATTTTTAGTGAGCTGAATGTCTTCTGGAAAATATTCCTGGAATTTTTGAAGATAAAATCCTCCATTTCACAATGACCTGTTCAATCAATCTTTTCCGAATAATATAGTCAATTTTTAAATAAGTTCCCAACTTATCTAATGTCAATCAATTTAACAAACTGGAAGTTTATGATGCAATGAGCATAAATTGGAAATAACTTTAATTCACAAGGAAATTTTTATTATGATAAAAAAGATGAATTTTGCATCAGGCATATTAGCATCACAAAAAACCACGAATAAAGCATAAATAAATATTTCATTCACTATCATATTTCCGGAAAAATCTCGAGTTAATACGAGCCATTTGATAATCGCAAACGTCTATAATTCTTACTCAGTCGTTAACGGAAGAAAGAAAGAAGTCTACCATCCTATCGGAGTCTTTTCGGTTGACTGAATTGTGAGTTAAATGCGTTTCCAAAAGATAAGATATTGCAGTTTGCTTGATGGAGTTATGAAAAAAGTAGTTGAAAATTTAGTTGAGCATTGCTGGGTTTAAATTTAATATTCATCAAAAAGTAAAAATATTCCAATCACGCGGTTTGACAAAATTCTAGTCCCACGTCATTCTCTTATAGAAAGAGTGTGGGATATTACATGCTTTGTGCCTTTGACTTTTTTCGCTGGTTCTAAAAAAGAAAAGTTGAACACATCATGAAAAAAATGTCGAATGAAAACGAGGGGTAGAAACAAGCAACTATTCAAGTGAATATTTAAGATAGAACACAGACATATGATCATCATATTTTATTTAAATAAAGACAATAAAAATAATGATTACTTCTAAAAATAAAAAAAACAATTACTTAAATTGTTACAACACATTAGAGTTATATTGGATTGTCACATAAATTCATTCATTAGCAGAATGTCTTAGAGAACAACTTAAGTGCTACAGATTATTTTATTTCTACTGAAAATCTTGACGAGTATAGTGGCTCTTGTGCTGAGAGCATCAGTAAATGCTTTGTCGCTGATGGGAAAACTCAGTAGTAATCCACGAGGGTAAATTGCGATGACGGACGAGTAAAGGATGGGAAAAGGTTTTCGTCTACGACCTTTCCACCTTCGCACTTCATATTTCATGAAGACAAAGATGCATCAGGCATTCAGAGCAGGCAACTAGTGTTTGTTACAATGTCGATGGGGATGATGAGGTCAGAAGGGAAAGTAGGGATGACAGATAAAAGGGGTGATATTTGGACACCATGTGCAGCTAAAGACTTGAGCTATCATACATGGATGTCGGATATATTAAATGTATAAACAGATTGGTAAGCTTTTCGTCGGAAAACAAATCGCAAATAGAATATTTTAGCAAAGCTATAAATTCTTTGTGACAATTCCTGTTTTCAACAGAATACTAATATTTATTTTATAAAATCCAAACATTAAAAATTATTTTCTTCGAACTAAAAAGTATTTACAAGTAGGAATATTATTATTGACTTCACTGTTTAATTATTAAAAAAAGTATGTAATAATTTAATGTTAGTGAAGGGAAAAAGAAAACAAATTAGTTGAAGAGAATATAGATCTTGATTTACTTTAGGAAATTAAAAGTGTACTCGTCTTCTTTTCCTGTTTTCTTCTGTCACGAATGAGACGTCCTCAACGCCGTCTGTTCGTGACTAGAAATTTCCCTAGAGACCCAATAGAAATATCCAAAGCGTGGTTCACCTTGTCTTCCGCTTCTGGAGTGAGAGAATAAGGGAACGATTGAGTGAGAAGCATAGGATATACGTCTCCTGCCTTTGGGCGATCTGTCACTTCATTCGAATCTGATTTTCCCTGTCTGGAGAATTTTACCCAAGGGTGTACGAGAAATGTGCAAATGTTATCGATACTTAGAAGCTATAGTTTATGTCGAACATGTTGATTACATTTTCAGATCTTGTTTGTTGAATAATTAATTAAAGGTCCATTTATCAAGACCTCTCGTATTAATAATGAACAATTATCTTGTGAAGAACACCACACACGTGGAAATGAATCGCTCATTTATTCCCCTATCGTTTCCTGTCTATTTCATTCAGTCCGGCTGTAAGTTTTCTTTTTTCCCCGCTTTTTCTATCGACGGGGAATCAGGTTTTGGGATGGACTTTTACGTGTAATTACATTGAGTCTGTTTTTTGATAAGAAGTGTTCCACACCAATTCAACACACAGACTGATCACATGAGTCTTTTTGCCACACGGTGCGATTTCCGTTACTTGGGTTTTTCCATTTCCCTGTAGACCAACCTTTGAGGATAAGGAGAAATTGATTGAGGCGTACCTCCGTCCGCAACGGATATTAAAACCATACGAGAGATGGCTAGTACATGAATACAGATCAATTCACATAGATTCTAATAATTGAATACAAAAAAGATCTCTTTGCTGATCAAACACAGTTCTTTCCTGTAATAAGCTAAAAATATGGAATATTATAGCATCCTGGAACATGACGGATCATTAAAATTGACAACTTATTAAAAGATGATTCAATTACCCTTACAACTTTGCTTTTAGAAAAACCCCTTATTTAAAAAAGATCTACCTTTTTTTAATTTAAATATTTCTAAAAAAAAAAAAAAAGAGTTTATGTCCAAATTTTTTAAATGAAATAATCATTACCAGAACTCCATTCTAAAATTACCATCAAACCGCATTCTCTTTTAGCTTGATTGTAAAAATAAATGTACTCCAACCACCATAAATCTGTGTTGAATCACCAAATCGAATTTAATAAACCAGCTAACGCCAATCTGAAAGAGTGGAGAAGTAAGCTTGGAGATTCGTTAATATTTGATAACACAAACTCTTGAGAAATAAAATGTAAGATTCAACCACGAAGAAAATTGGAAGGGTCGGAGAATAGAAGTCAACTTCTTTGTTTATCAATTCTTTCATATAGCCACGAAAAAGTTTCCAACTATGTTATCTTTAAGTATTGCTAACTCAACGATACAGCCGTCAGACCAATTTTCCTATACCCGTGTCATTCTCTTGCAACTTAACTACTAAAGATTGCCACGGCATAAACGAAATTATCGTGGAGGTTGAGTCACATCTACTATCGTTTCTCTACGATTTATCCATGAGACAAGTGATTGGTATATGAACACATGGCAGCTTTCGACAGTTTGTCAGCTTTCTAAGCTTCAATCTCGCGCGATTATAATCCTTCCTGACAATATTTTATATTAACTGACACTATGACTTCAGCAATATTTTATGTATATAAATTAATAGATTTTACATTCCAATAACATGTAGACAAGTGGAACTGATTCCCTGATCCATCAAAAGTTTTGATTGCTTTGAAGAAAAAATATATTGCTAGTAATTACAAACTAATTTTGCAGAGAAAATATTAACTTTCGTGGTTTAGAGATATTGCTTACGCTAAAAAGTAAATATACTCTTAACTGAGGACTCACTGGGGAACGATTGCAATTTGACCCGATTATCATAGCTCATAAAACCCTCAGATATTAGTGTACCAGACTATCAGAGGTTGGGAAAAGCTTGACGCGACGTCTAACTGGTGTATGACTCATTTCAGGCGGCAGTGTGGCGCGTCCAAAGATGACGCTTAACTTGGAAGCTAATGGTGGAAATGGCGGAAATGGGGGTGGTCTCCCAATGATGAAGAAACCTGGTGGATTGAGTCTTGGTCTTGAGCTAACAACTAGCCGTGCATCTGCGGATCTTGTAGACGTTGAATTACCACTTGAAAGACAAGGGTAATTATTTTAATTCAACGAATACTAATTAGAAATGTTGAGAAAAAAAAAATTAATTCATTTTATTTTCAGATGGTATCATGGATCGATAACGAGAATCGAGGCTGAGGCAGTACTGAGACTCTTGCGAGAAGGAAGCTACCTTGTGAGAAACAGTGAATCGACTAAGCAGGATTATTCTTTGTCGTTGAAGTAAGTCGATGAAAGTTTGACATAAGTTACAGATCCTTTGAAATCCTCACACTTTTGTATGCTTTCAAATTTACATTTTGTTCATGGTATATAAAAGATTTGTGACTTTTTTCAAGTTTTGTTTCATTTATTAATTCATCGAGAGTTGTTATGATTATTCTATACTGAAACAGTCTTTATCTACACTTTGAAATAATTTTCCAAAAGGTAAAAATTTTATTGTAAAATATTTTTCTGATTTAATAAAATTTCTAATTCGGTTTATTTTTGATACTTTCAGATTTTTCCATAATCATAAAATAATTTTTCAGTGTACGGTAAAATGTTTCTTTTATTTTCTCTTTACATAACTTAGATGTTTTCCTCTCCAAAGATTCATCTCTGCACGTATATAAGACTTAAAAATATTTTGAAGTATGAAAAAATACCAAGCATTCTTACATTGTTGAAATTTTTCAGGAGTGCTCGAGGATTTATGCATATGAGGATACAGAAGAATGAAGAATTAAATGCTTACATTCTAGGACAATTTAGTAAACCATTTGACAGTATACCAGAAATGGTTCGTCATTTCAGCGTGAATCGTCTTCCGATACGAGGAGCTGAACATATGTGTCTTTTGCATCCAGTCATAGCGCAACTGTTGTAGCGCTTCTATCGTAGCGCCCTTTAAGGCGCTGATCATCTATATATTTCATGAAGAGCACATGGACTTGTCATTGAAAAATACGTGCAATGGATTCTCAGTCGATCTTATGATAAAGACATGGAGATAGGAAGACAAATAAGCAATGCACGTTTCTACGTAAATTATTCTCAATGTTTTTGTAAAATTTGCTCGATTTGGTATCCATAGCACGATGCATTGTTTACGAAAGAGATGGGATCATCTGTGAGAGGACAATAATTGAATTGATTGGATTACTACGTTGTCGGTGAATCATAAAAATTATTACAGTACAAAATACGACAGATTCATTCGTAAATATACATTCAATTAAAAAACTAACAAATGAAATGAGTAAAAAGAGCTTGATAAATATTAGGTTTTAATTGGTTAAAAAAAAATATTTTAATGTTTTTTAAATTTGTGTCTGGATAATTTTATTAACAAAGATCAATTCTTTACTATGTATGTAATGTACTTCAGGGAATTTTAGATGTTTTTGGTAAAACGTACTCTTACGTAACTGTATTACGAGCAACGTATGTACGTCCGAAGAAAATCTAGTTGTCTTCCCCAATTAATAGCGTAATCTACCTCCGCTACACTTGATACTACATAATGCATTTTAGACGAACGTTAACTTTGAAAATTTTTCTGAACTGATACAATATAATTTATTGAGTCAGAGACAATGTAATGATTTTTACCGAAAAAATAAAACTGAATTTTGATAAATAAAATTTAAAAACAAAAAGCATTTGAGATTAGAAATTATCTTGGAAAGTCATCATGTCTACATAATTTTCCACATTGATGATTATTAAAAAGAAAGTACTTATTTTATGCAACTAATATTGCATTAAGTGAAGCTAAAATTCATACCAACAATCATGTATTTCAAGTACAGGAGGTTTGAGGACAAAAAAAAATAAAAGAGTAAGAAAATAATTTTTAAATTCAAGTTGTTTTAAAAAAATAAAATTTAACTTGATTTATTATAATTTTTATATTTAATTGAAAGTAAATAATTCTTTTAAAGTTATAAATATGTTAGGTTATTATTATATTTATTGATTTAAAGAAACAGGAACTTATATACAAAACATGCGAAAATAAAAAAATTCAATTTTAACTTGAATGAGAAAACTATTCGAAACAATCATAAAGTTTCTAAAATAATGGTTTTATTTTCCACTCGACTGCACCGTGAAAAGAAGAATTGTCTCATAGAATAAGAGATTAAAAAATCTTCCATCCAAATAAACACAATAAAAATTCGGCAAAGGACAATTAAATTTTTATTCTAATCAATGCCAAAGTTGAACTTCCATAAAAATATCAAGAATTTGTACCTCAAATTATTTAAAATGTCAAAAACTATTAAATTAGTTACTCAATCTTTTATTTCTTTCCTTCTATGTCATTTAGTTTAGACTTAGTAGCATAAAATTTAATACTTGATTTAATGAATAGCTTTCAGTCAAACTGTAACACTAAATTTAATTATAAATGGTAATGATTTATTAGTTGATAAATCATGGGTCATCAATTCTTAACAATGCATAAATATAAGTGTTAAACGATTGCGATGCAACAAACACATATTTTTTCATGTGATAATAATTTGTTACAGAATTAGCCTAGTTTTCATCTGTGATTTATTGATACTTTATAACTATGTATTAGTTATGTATCATCGTGTGCAATGAACATCAAATAATTTACTTATCAATTAATTGATTAATCAATTAACGATAATTCGATAAACAAAATTAAATTACTTTTTAAGCTATCATAATTTCTCTAGAATAATTATCTATCTCAACATGAGTAGGTGTGATTCAGTTATATTGACATACTTATATTTATAATTTATTAACGAATACGTCCATAACCGTCTTATGACAAATATGAAAAAATTAACGAAATGAAAAAAAAAAAATTAGAAAGTGAAACATAGCTGGGGGAAAACTGTTGAAGAAGGTGTACAAAGTTGCGCAAGATGATTGATCCGTTGAAATTTATATTACATTTATATTTTTCTATTTTTTAAATATAGGGTGTTTTGTTTGTAGATTTGAAAGAAATCCAGTCCTATCCAATAGTAATCATTTGAATATAATTATTAATTAAGCACGTATTTTAAGCTGCCAGTATTATTAATTGTAATTAATACATGATGCATATCGACGTGATCGTTTAATGGAAATATAATTATATTATTAAAGGCCATATAATAAGGTAATATATTTTTCGTCACTGCTCTTAGCACAATATTAATTGCGTGGGTCGTGTTTCATATGTTGATTTATTCATAAGTCATAAAATTCGCATTAAACTCTAGTGTTAATTATTAATATTATTATAATTATTATTGATTATTGTAATTATATTTATCAATATTATTATTTTAGATAAGCAACCCTAATATTTATTCTATACTGTCGTATCACATGATTAAGATTATGGCTGACGTGTAGATACTCCTTGTACCTTAAAGTTTATATGACGTAGATCAGCTCCAGTAAAATGATTAATATTGTAATAATTATTAAGTCTAGTCCAGGTCGTATAGGGCCTATTAGTCGTCCCTTAATAATTAGGTATTTATTATTTATTAAGAAAGATCATGTCCAATATAATCTTAATGTCTGATAAATTACCATGTCAAGTAATGAAACATTTAATAAATATCTATAAAATTGACTGTTCAAGTAATTTTATTCAACAAAAGATTTTACACAATGCAATTTTTCTTTTTAGAAAACAATTCATTCAATATTTTTAGAATATTGAATGCAATAATTTTTTTTTATATTTTTTAAATATGTTTAACCTTGGAAATTTTCTGATTTGTCAACGAGATTACAACATACATTTTCATCAAGTCCACATACTTTAGGCACATTAGTTGTACCAGGTGGCATAGGTCTGCAATGATAAAGTTGCCCATCAGCTCCTCGTACAGTGCCTTTGTTTAATTGAATTATTTCTGGACCCCAATCCGTAAGAAAATGACCCATTCTCATAACTCTCTGCTGTGGTGTTGTAATGGTGTGACTACCTCCACAATATCGATTACTAAAATGATCTCTAGACGATTTTTCCATGATATCATGTGACAAAAACTTATGTTTGTTCATGTCTTGAACTGCGGCAGTAAATAGGTTTATGTGTTTAGCTGGAAATCGTCTCGGGTGTTTCCTCGTTTGATCCAATTTATATGTCAAATAAGGCTTAATCATTTTACGATAAGGCATTGGATCTGCATAATCTAGCGCATTTTGTTCTCTTTTCATGATTACATCTCTATCGCAAGTAATGCATTGAAGACCTCTAAAAATAAATTGTTAAATTTAGTGTTAATAAAACATTTTATTATGAGAACCATTTTACGTTAATATTTTTTTAGCTCCTGCTGCTTCACTTTCACGTTTTTTCATATTCAATTGTTTGAGTTTATCTTGCAATGCCTGGAGTTTTTCTTCCATATATTCTTGGATAGGAGATACCTCTGTTTTATCCAATTTGTTATCAATTTCTTGCTGAACAGTATTTAGTGTTTCTTTCAATGCAGTTTCTTGTTGATTTGATTTCAATATTGTATCTTCCAAAGCATTAGTGAGCTCTTCATATGCAGTATCAAAGCGATTATATGAGACCTAAAAATAAAAATCATTCACATTTTATTAAAAAAAAATGTAATTCAAGGGAAAAGATTTAAATTCTGCTCTAGACCTTTCTATCAACAACTGTAGCATCAGCTTTGCTGGCTAACGCATCTTCTAGGTCTTCTCTATCCGCTTTCATGATTTTAAGTAGCTCCACTTGCTCAGTTAAAATCTAAAAAAATATGTGTTACTTAGTACTTGTGAGAACCATTGTAAAATATAAATAATTACATCCATATTTTTATCACGTGATTCCTTTTCTTTATTCAAATTTTCAATAGTCCAATTCATTCTTTCAATATCAATTTCAATATTTTTGATATTTTGTACAACATCTTTCATTCCTTTAATTCCTTCGAATCCATCAAAGTTTAACATTTGTTCTAACACCTTGACACGAGAATCAATTTTTTTGAAATCTTCTTCGTGCTTATTTTGCACCTTCTCGATCATTGCAATTAATGATTTTTTTTCATCTTTGAAATCCTTTAATGTTTCATCATCATTTGTCGAGTCTTTACCTGGTTTGCTTAATGTCGAAACAGTTGAGACAAGTTTTTTGCTACTTTTTCTACCATCACTATATTCTGATTGATCCTCAGCTAGTATTTCGGAATTCGGAAGACTTTCTACACTAAAAACATCTACTTCCTCAATAAAAGTCTCTGCTTCATCAACTGTTTGAGGAATATCTGAAGATACTTGTCCTACAGATTGTATTTCAATCACATCAATGATATCACGACTAACAGCTTCTTTTTCTGCTGCTTTCTCTGCAATTTCTTCTTTATCAACTACTAGTTGGTCGACATGATAACGAATTTCTGCAACATCCTGCATTATTTTTGCCATGTCATTTTTTAAAGATGATACTTCTTCTTTTAGATTATTTAACTGCCCTAAAAAATTTAATATACGTTTTATTTTATCAGAAAGAAAATGTTACAATTGGTAGAATATTATATTCCCATCATACCCGCATAGTTAAAGCTTTTTGAAAATTGTTGGGATATTTTGCTTGCTGCTAAGCTAGCTGTTGTTAAACCAGAGACCTTGCTGGCATAAACTGATGATTTAATATCATCCCTTTGTTCTTCAATTAATATCTTATCATCACTAAAATCTTTAAATTGTTTATTTTCCTCATCATTGTCTCCTTCATCTGCTTTATTATCTTCTATATCTTCTTCTTCTGTATTTTCTTCTGCCCATATTTTTTCTTGGTGAAATTTTTCATTATAATCAGATTCATTGAATAATGATTTTGCCTCTGGAAGCATTGATGGTTCAAGTTCAGCTGGCTGAGATGCACTGATAATTTCTCGAAGGTTTGTTACATCATCAAGAATATACTCGAAATTTATTTCTAAATCAGTAATTCGTTTATTCATTTGATGAATTTTCTTATATAAATCTTCATCCACAGATTGTTGATCATTATCTGCTTTATCAGCTGGCTGAACATTTACAACTGTTCTCGTCTTTGGAGCATCAACAATATTATCTTCAACTTCACTATTCTTTTGTGGAATTTGATCATCAATGGTAGAAAAATTTACTGTGACAACTGCTTCGTCAGAAACATAATCTCCCTGTACAATGTTTCCATCCGTGTCAATAATATCACTTTCATGGAGATAAAAATTTGAACCATCTTTCAAAGATGCAACCATAGCCTTCAAATATATGTATCATTTTTATTCAGTGAACTAAATTTTTTTACCACAATTTATAATAAAACATTTCTTACTTTTATTCTAGCTGCATCATCTCCTCGATATTCTGCTTTGACATTATTTAAACTTGTCTGACGTAATAGAATATAAAGAAAGTTGTGTAGAATATTAAAATTTACTGATCCTACCTTTTAAACAATAATTTAAAATTTAATATTAAACGTGCCATGACAAAAGCAGGATAAAGAATATTCTTTATTATTACTTCTGGTGTTCCTAATGCCAGGTCGAGCATTTGAAGTAAAGGGACTTGGAAAGTTGCATCATTTGGTGTCATTTTATTTTATTTCTAGCACTATTACTATTATTCCACCTAAAAATTAATCAAAAATAAAAAAGCAGGTTATTTGATAATGTAATTATGCTAGATAATTTGACAGGTATACTGAATTCTTTTGTTAATATTAAAGAAGGTTGTAGAAATAAAAAAAAGAACATCATGGTTTTTATTAATAAATTAAAAAAATGTATTGTCACGCATTATTAAGAAGTTTACATCAGGAATTAACTTTGAAAGAACACGTACCCAAAGCACATAACAATGTAAAATGTTAAATAGTTAAAAATCAATAACTAAAAAAAAATTATCCACAGAAAGGTCTCAGTAAAAGTTCTTGAAAGCCAGTCTTTGCTGGAGAAGTGATTTGAATTAAATATTCCGTACCATCTTTGATACTGCTTAAAAGATCGTCATCAAGTAAAATATGAATACCTAATGATTCTACAATTTTAATTCTCTTAATATGATTATATGGAATATGGAATTTTCGCGAAATCTCTTTCAATAATTCGTCAACAGTCATCATTCTTAAACAAATAATTTTCCACAGATGAGATTCGCATTCGTTAAAATCTAAGGCACAATATATTGTTAATTTAATTTTTAATGCGTGAATCAAACGTATAGCATCTTCGCGGCCACAAATTGATGCCAAATCATTTTTCGAGAGATACGTCAAATCCTTGATAGAAAAACCTGCCAGCTGATGCCAGAGATGCCCAAAGCAATTTTTATGAAGCCAGTGCAGCAATTGAATAGTGTCATAAATATGAGGTCCATCGATGGGTCCGCATCCTTCAATGAATTTACGCTTAGAAAAAGTAAATACTTTGTTGGTGAATAAATTAGGAAAGGTCGCACCGTAATGCTGAAGTCCTCGAGCGTGTAGCCAGGTACAAAGCTGGGCAATCCAAATGTGCTCGAAAGGTAGAACTGCGTTGCCATTGTCTAAACTATTCAACGAGCTACAAATAACCATTATTAATTAGCCAATTTAATATTAGATATTTATTTAATCAAAAAAAAAATTGTTATAATTACTTTGTTGAGCTTGAGTGTAAATCATTTTTCAAGTCGTCATCCGTTCGTGGATATTGATGGTAACTTCCGTATTCTTCCATTAACTCTTCGGCTTTGATAAAAGAAGACGAAAGAGCATTCTCGAATAATTCGTGACCACTGCAATTCAAACTGTCGAAGAAAATTTCTCTATTAATAATAACGATTTTTAAATAAGAATTTATGGAAATTACCCTTGGCAATTTTACGAAACATAGCAGAATTAAATTTTAACCGATTCATTTGACTCAATCACACTCAACGACTGTTGAATATTTAAATAGAAACAACAAATTTTAAAGAGATGACATGAAGATTGTTTACAGCAGAGTATGATGTGATTTGTTTTCATTATTTCTTCATTATTGTTATTGGTCAAATTGTATTCATAAAACTTGTTCAGCAGTTTCAAAATAATAATCGTTGGAATGTGTGAAAACAGTGTTGAAATAATATTGATCATGAGAGATTAAAATAAAATTCGTTATAAAATCAGTATTAGAATTGTCGAAAAAAGAATATTGAATTAAACTCTAGATATATTAATGGAGTTTTAAGGAAAAAAAAATAGCGAAAAAAAATTCAACTTACCTCAAATTATTGATCGGCGTGACAAAATCACCATCTTTCTCATAATCTTCATCTTCCACTTTACTTTTATTATCCATTTTCTCCGTCATTTCAATTATTTCTTGTAATTCACTAAACGAAGTTATTGCAAATACTGCAAAGTCAGTTATCTTCGACCGAATTAAATTACTTACTGAACTTAACGCACGCAGGACTAGAAGCGGTACTCGGCTTAGTAAACTGAAAACTGCCATCCAGTTCGACATGGAGAATATTTAAGTTTTGATGCTCTCTAGAGAAAACAAATTGGTACGACTACCACAAACTGACTAATTTCACAACCAATGTTTTGGCTTTTTTTAACGCACTAGTCCCACCCCAAATCACTTGTTACTCTTGGAAGGAGAATGCAAGTCAATGACCTGATTGGTCAGTTTGGCAAAGATAGTAAGTGAAGAAAAGAGCAGGGGTAGGGGGCAAACTTTTTGCCAGGGACTTCAGGTATACTTGTGACGTCACTCGGTGGGAGAGTATTATTGTAATCCACCTACCTATGCCGAGATCCTCCTCATTACTAGCTAGGTAGTTTTGATATTTCTATCCAACTGTATTTCTCATAATAAAAACAATCCCAAGTTTTGTACTAAGGTTTCTTAAATTTGAAATATTGACCTTATATTTTAGGACAGAGATGGGCAAGAACCTACATAAAATTTAAGGTTTACAAATAGCGGTTCTAATCTTAAATGAAAAGATGTCAGGTAAATTTCTAGAATGTCTCCAAGAGTGCACCTTGCTAAACTCATCGTGAAGTAATTTGCAGGGTTTGTCTTGACGAAATAAAATTTCTAGTAATAAGGAATGAATATTTTGAATAAATTAAAGGTCGAAGATCAGATGGGTCTTTTTTCTATCTTAAACATTTCTGGCCTAAAAATATTTTTTTATGTCGCAAAAATGTCAGAATTACGATATTTACTAAGTGAATATTACTCATAAAAATTTATCGTATAATTTAAAGGATAAAAATTTTTAATTGGAGATGATTATGACAATGCAGAAAGGATTTTTAAACAAATTCTCAAGAAAGTAAATAAACTTTAAAGCGGATGAATAATCGGCTTTTCAATACATCAGTAAAATCTTTTAAAATTTATAGCCATTGGTGAACTATTTACTTACTTAAGTTTTCAAGACGCAATGAACATGCATTATTCCTTGATTATTTTTTAATAACATTTCAAATGAAGAATTTAATATTTTACTCAATGGTAAATAAGATAGTTCTCTATAATGGTATTTGCATAATTATCTATCGAGGAATTTCCATTTTCAATCACATCTTACCATCACACATCAAAAGAAAATTATAGTTGAACGTTTTTGATGCTAGATGGTCACACTATACTCTACCAGGATGTGGTGCCATCTTTTAATTAATCTACAGTAATTTAGTTTAATTACTTTCCATTCAAATATAAATACATTAATCATAAAATAATTTTTAGTGTAATTTGTCCTTCTTAATATTTTTTTAAAAATAAAACAAGACATTTGAGATGTTGATGATCAAACAGTTAAAAAAAACAGCGATACGTTAACACAATGTGACATTTATTGAAAGCGTGATTTGAAACAATCAGACAATATTGACTTATTACACGAATAACACTGACATTCTTCGAAGCTTCCGGTGGAGATAGTATCCGTGATACCTATGACAAGTGTCCTGTTTCAAACGGGTGTGCAAAGCCGCCTCTTGTCTCCATCTAACCGGGCTTTAGTCATTTGTCAAACGGAGCGTGCAAGAACAGTTCTGCAGTGCATTGATAAAATATAGTGGGCGGGTGCACCTGAACAATTGCTTCACTAATACCATGTATCCTGTCAAGTTAATTTTTCGCTCAATAATCATAGTGAGTATTTATCAGTAATTGCTTTATTCATATTTATTCTTTCGAGAAAAAATTCTAAAATGCTTATCTTCTTTCAGATTGCTGTTTTGAACTTAATTTCAATAGAATCATCACCGGTAAAGCCGCGTAATACTAAACCCATTGATTTGATTCAGCCATCATTGAAGGAGTCTCCATACTGGGAATATATTCTCCGAGAGTTCGTGTTCAAGACAATATCGTCGCCACCCCAGTTTAACAATGTTCTATACAAGAAGTTGTTGGAAGCTCCGTTTTATAGTGGACCCCTGCCAACGGCATCTAGTGAAGACAATGCGTTGCTGTCTCGTGGAGACGTTTATCATCTTCCGGATGGTCGATGGATCTTGTGCCAAGAAGGCTGCGAAAACTGTAAACCCTGCACCAACCAGAAAGATTCGTTGGTGAAATGGACTCTGAAAAGAATAAAACGTTTCATATCTTCAGACTCATACCGATACGATCTTCAACTAACCGTCGAACCTCAAAGAGAAGTTTCGCTTGCAAACTTTGGTACTGGTCGTAATATATACGTCTCGACTAATCAATTAAACCCATCTGAACTTTCAACATCTACACAGGGAAGCCACATCGATAGATCACGATCAAGATCATGGCGTAGAATGCAGAGAGATCAAAATGGACAGTTAGATAGACACGAAGTTGTTATTGGAACTGAAGAACATTCTCCTAGTAATTCTAACAGTGAACTATTGTTGAATAGTTTTGAAAAAAATTCCTCCAAAGATAATGATGTCGAACCAACACATCAATTAATCATGGGCTTTGATCAATTAGGAAATAAACACATTATTCATATTTTGTCGACTAATTTCCAAGAAAAACCTGAGACTCAATTGAATGATCATAATTATCAATCAGTAAATGATGATATGAAATATCGGAAAATTAATTTTAATTCCCAATTGTCACCCTATCAAATATATATTCAAAGATTATTGGATTCGATATACACTCATAGACCTTTTATTGAAGCTTTTTTAACTCGAGGAGATTTAAATGACAAAATGAAGAATTCAACTAATTTTTTAAATTTATATAAAAATTTATAACATAATAAATATTCTCATCGATACGACTTATTTAAGAGTGTATTTATTAATCCAAAAAATGTTTAAAATATTGTTTGAAAAGAAAATATATTATTCTACATCAATAATGAATAAAAATATTTTTAATCCCATTGCATCATTATCAATAATCCTAAATTATAATTTCTATATTTGCCAGTAGATAATGCACATAATAATAATACTCATAATAATAATAATGATAATAATAATAATAATAATCATAATAGTCAATGTTCAATTTTCAACGATTATGTAAATAATTAAATGGAATATTCAAAACGGTGCTTAAAACTTATAATGTAGTTCATCAACATTGATTATTTTGTTTGCGAATGTTTGAAAATTTATGGCATACGGACAGTATAACCCGTATTATCATTGCATTGAGAAACAGAAACAGTCGCAACATCGCCTGATGAAATACAACACCAAGGGTTGCACTGTTAAACAAACAACACAGGAATATTCAACGGCTGTTTCACGCTCGCGCACGTGAGTGATCGTTAATTCGATCGTTCGCCTTTGCGCAATGGTAATGTGATCGTTTAATACGGCCTAATGCAAATAAACGTGGTCCTCACACTTCACTCGTACTTCGTCTATAAAGCACCATCTCTTTCTACTCAGCAGCAACAACGTGATCGTGAGTTGAGTCGCGATATTGTGGTGCTATATGTGCATTTAATGTAAGCACTGCGCTGTTGCTGTAATTGCATGGCAATAGATACGAGAAAAGCGAACGGTATCTGGCATTCGGTATCTGTACATGCACGTGGAGAATTTGTACCATAATCTAGTGTGTATGTGTGTTCTAGTGCATCCAGAACTGGTTTAAGAGAAGAGGTAAGCTGGTGCTTATATTTAATTAAGGAGGAAACTAGCATGGCTGGAGGTGGAGGAGCCAAAAGAGAAAGCAAGACGCAGCCTATCTGTAGATATATATATATGGCATGGAGACGGGGGTGAGTCACTGTTACTTGTCTAATTATCTACCCTTCTATCCACTAACGCCTCGAGCCACTTCCTCATTGCTTCGTTCACTTTCTTTATTGTTTCTGTCCTCTCTTTTCTCATTCTATGTCTAATCTCGTCCCTGGTCCACCCCTTTATTTAGACACCCCTCAATAATTTGCCAAAAGAAGAAGACTCTTGTACAGTGTGAAGTCCATGCGGGCTGCTTCAAACATTTAGTCTCAAGAGCTTTTGACTTTTTAATTAGATTTAAATGTTTCGCTATTAATTAACTGTCGCTTTTGATATTGCACCCGGAAAATTATCTTAAGGAGTATATGTTTAACTGTATAAGAGTCTTTTTTTTTTCAAGTTTTTTTGGACTAAAATAATATTTTTTCACGTCTGGGGGGATGAATAAAATCTCATATTCTGAAAGTAAAGTAAGAAAAAAACATACGAGAGATTTAATATGTTGTACGTGGGTATTTTCAACATGTTTCAATCTTTCGACCAACTTTTGATGGACGGAAAAGTGACTCCATTTTACCGATGATGAAAAAAAAAGTAATATATATGGGCAGAAGTGGAACACGGAAATTTAAATCCTTACGAATGATTTGACAGACTCGGGGAAAAAAGCTGAAATTTCCGATACGACATAAAAGAGTGGAAAAAAGAGAGTCAAGCTTTTTGTTGAGTGGCAAAAGCTCAAAGTTGTTCGAGTGTGACGTGTATTCTGTCAGACTAACATACTTTAAAAAGACAGTGTGGTTTTATGTGTTGACTGTGAATGGGTAAAAAGATGCATAGGCTGAAGAATGTAACCAAGCGAGTTTGGTTTATTTCTTTGTTACGGAAGAAGAAATATAAGAAATAAAAATAAAGTTTAAAAACATTCTGTTCCATTGGTATTATCAGCCACGTGCACTCATCGAAGTAGGCGGCGCGTGAATACTTTCAACCTCCGTAAAACTCATTCCAACCTTGGTCTTTTTCTCTTACTCTCACATACCTCGTTCCCTAGAGAAGCCACTTCTACGTGTAAGGGGATGGAAAAAGCCCTGGGTGATGAGCCAGAGTTGCTCTTCGCTTTTGGCCGTACTGTTCGGTGCCCTAGGGCTTCGGCAAATGGAAAGAAGTAATAAACGATCTACTTTTGTGGGCGGGGATATGAGACTAGTCCGATTACTCTATATAACTGCTAGGCAATTTAAGTTAATAATTGTTGAAAATAAAAAAATATGCTGGTGAAAGGTTAATAGCTATTTTCGTTTAAAAGTTACTTGTACGAATTTAATCCAAGATAAAAAAGTACTGAAGGATCTAATACTTTTCGTAAAATACTCGATAATAAGTTGATGAATAATCACTTTAACTTCTTCATTCTATTCAATTAACATCTGCACTCAATTATATTTATCAAACGTCATTAATATTTCTTTCGAGAATTATTGAAAAAGTTGGAAATAATTAAAGATTTATCCGTATGACAGAATTTCGTAACCGAGAGGTTCCTCGACGTTCTCCTCGTGGGACTGTAGGAAACGTTTGGGGAACAGAATTTTGTTTTTTTTTTTGAAATTTTTCTTCTCTACTACAAATGTACTTTAAATGTGTTCTATTTGCAAAAACATCATAGATAATGAAATGAATGAAATAATGGTATATTGGTGAAAAACTGTTAGACGTAAAAATGTGCATAACTTCTACGCTAATTATGCTATAGAGTTGATCGAGGACTCATTTGAAAGATCTTGATGAGAGGAAGGAAGTGAATATGGTGAAAATCATAATTGAAGCATAATTTATGCAAAAATTTGAGTAAGTTCCCGTTTTACCCATTTTAGGGGTGAAAAAATTAATTTTTTATATTTTTGACCTGATTCCGCATTCCTACGCATCAAGACGAAGAGAATGAGTGGTCGAACTTGAAAATCGGACAACTTTGATTTTTCGACCCCAAAAAATGGCAAGTGGTACCCCTTTCCATTTTTTTTGGCCAAAAAATAAAGGTACTCCGATTTTGATGATTGAGGGCTCATTCTCTTCGTCTTGATGCGCAGAAATGCGGAATCGGGGCACTGGTCAAGAAAATTCACTTTAACACCCTTAAAAACGGGTTACACTAAATACAAATTATAGATTATCATCCCCTTGACTTTAAACCCCTATAACTCGCAAACGGACGATCCAATAACTGATTTTAAGGACGTTTTTGAAACCTGAAAATCCAAGCTACACATTTATATCTATAAAAAATGTCTAAAAAATTTCTTTCACCCTTAAAATCGCGAAAAATAAAAAAAAATTACATTTTTTTGGGAAGTTGCAAACTATTTCGGCAATTTTGAGGGTGAAATAAATTTTTTTAATATTTTTTATTGATATGTATTTATAGCTTAGATTTTGAAGTTTCTAAAGAGCGCTTAAAAATCATTATCTGATAACTTGCATGAGAGTTATGACGGTCCGAAGTCAAAGTAAGGTCTAAAAATCATCTATTTTTTGACTTCGGACCGTCATAACTCTCATGCAAGTTATCAGATAATGATTTTTAAGCGCTCTTTAGAAACTTCAAAATCTAAGCTATAAATACATATCAATAAAAAATATTAAAAAAATTTATTTCACCCTCAAAATTGCCGAAATAGTTTGCAACTTCCCAAAAAAATGTAATTTTTTTTTATTTTTCGCGATTTTAAGGGTGAAAGAAATTTTTTAGACATTTTTTATAGATATAAATGTGTAGCTTGGATTTTCAGGTTTCAAAAACGTCCTTAAAATCAGTTATTGGATCGTCCGTTTGCGAGTTATAGGGGTTTAAAGTCAAGGGGATGATAATCTATAATTTGTATTTAGTGTAACCCGTTTTTAAGGGTGTTAAAGTGAATTTTCTTGACCAGTGCCCCGATTCCGCATTTCTGCGCATCAAGACGAAGAGAATGAGCCCTCAATCATCAAAATCGGAGTACCTTTATTTTTTGGCCAAAAAAAATGGAAAGGGGTACCACTTGCCATTTTTTGGGGTCGAAAAATCAAAGTTGTCCGATTTTCAAGTTCGACCACTCATTCTCTTCGTCTTGATGCGTAGGAATGCGGAATCAGGTCAAAAATATAAAAAATTAATTTTTTCACCCCTAAAATGGGGTAAAACGGGAACTTACTCAAATTTTTGCATAAATTATGCTTCAATTATGATTTTCACCATATTCACTTCCTTCCTCTCATCAAGATCTTTCAAATGAGTCCTCGATCAACTCTATAGCATAATTAGCGTAGAAGTTATGCACATTTTTACGTCTAACAGTTTTTCACCAATATACCATTATTTCATTCATTTCATTATCTATGATGTTTTTGCAAATAGAACACATTTAAAGTACATTTGTAGTAGAGAAGAAAAATTTCAAAAAAAAAAACAAAATTCTGTTCCCCAAACGTTTCCTACAGTCCCACGAGGAGAACGTCGAGGAACCTCTCGGTTACGAAATTTTTTTATACAAGTATTTGTTTAATAATATATATATATTTAAAAAATAGAAATGAATAGCTTTTAGACACATTTCATTTTATTACAGTTTATTTTGATCTTATCAAATGTCTGATTAAAATGCCACTAGCAGCTACTTAAAGTTACAAGTAATTATGTAAGTTGAACATTTTTCACCTAATATTCTTCCAGAGATAGAATTTTCATCACAACTTTCCTAAACTTCTGCTCCACATTTTCGGCTTCTCGGTCTTGAAGCACATCAAGATAATGTTTTAAGAAGCATCACGTTGTCGCGGAGTTTCCAGTGTCAAGTTTATTCCTTCTCCTTCATTTAAGCTTCTTGCCTTTTAACAATTAATTTCCTTATTATCACTATTTCCACTAAACTTATTGTTTGTTAATTTATTTTTTAGACCCATGCATTTGATTATTAGCTTTTTATTTACTCTACTCTGCATCACAAATTGATTCATCTTTAACTTTCCTCTTTTTTTGTTGAACAATACCGTCAATTTTTTTTCCCAACGATCAACTAGGCTTAATTTTTAATTCAAAAAGAAAACTATCAGTTCCCATGATCAAAACAAATCAACCATTTCAAACGTATTTGATGCAAATAAGCACGTGATACACCTTTATCAGGTGGATAACGTAAGCCGATGGAATGTGTTGGTATTATCCAAATTGCATTATCATCTACTGTTTGTCTGGTTATATATCGACAGTTCACATGCATTTGTTGCCCAAGCGCCTCAACGTAGATATAGCTAGTCAAATGACGTAATTGCTTTGTTCGTGCAATTACGAAATTGCTTACAATTTACAATTAAGCACTCGAGTACTACTCTCAGTGTTCAACTCTGATCAATTTTATTGTATGAACAACCAGTAACGATTTTGTCTTTTACATTTTATCCGCTATTCTATTATGAGTATTTCGATTTTACACTTCTATAAACATAAATCGACGAATCTCCATAATAAATATTTGTATCTGTGTTAATACAGATAGTTGTTATTATTCCATAGATTATTTATTCTATCATATTAATTATTGTTAATTTATTTTATTTCAACTCTGTTTTTAATGAAGGAATTCTCGTTGAAACAAAGGCTTGAGAGGTTGGATAATTAATAAAAAAAAAAAAAAAGTAGAACAGATAATCGTGATTAAACAAATGAACAAACATAATAAACTTTGATGTCATTAATGAAGACAGGTCTTTTATACATTGCAATGCTAAATAAAAATTTGTTGCAAATTTTTTTCTCTGGTATTTAATAAAATTTATAGTACACCATGAGAATGTTTGGAAATTAGAATTTAAATATTAATAATAATATAAATAATGAATATATAATATTTTAATATTGTCTTGTGCTAATATTAATTAAATTGTGCAGTAGTGACACTTTTTTGTGTGTGCTCCATTATATCCTCCATTCTATATATTATGATGCAGCACAAATAATTCAATAATGTGGCTTTGACATGTGCGGACATGGTGAATTTTAACCAGCGCGTTTTTAATACTCATTCACACTAATGAAATTGGAACGAATGATACCCATGTTATGAACGCAGTTGTTGTACGAAAATTTCCACGAAAACGTTATTGATCGTTTAGACTATACGCATATATCACGATTAATTAGCAATAAAATGAAAATGCGTAAACGAAATTTTAATGAAACCGATAAATAACATATTTTTAATATTCTCTTAAAAATAAAATATATTTTATAGAAATTACCCTGAGATGACAGACATGATGTTGTATCATAACTCATAAAATATAGATACACATTTGTGAACACGCCCTTTTCGCTTATCTCACGCTTGGGGGTTTCAGATTTCAATTTACCAGCTTGGCGCTTCGCTCGTCTCTATTTCGACCATGTTTAACTGACTATATTGTAGTTTAGAGGTCATGGTTTTTATTCGCTGGACCCGCCACATATAACACCTATAACACTGAAGAACGGCTCCAAAAGGTATGCATTTTCAAGTGCTAAATTGATTTAGTGCAGGACAAAAAAGTCTAGAATAGACATACATGATGATATGAAAATTCATTTTATATCTTCTATAATTTTTTCTAAAATTTCCTTGATAAAATAAAAATCGAAAAATATGTGAAATAGATATTTATGTCTGTAGGAAATCGAGGTAGGTTGAATTATGAACGTTTCCTCTACTGTGAGACTTGTCGTTTCATCTAACCGTCTATTATGTGTCAAGCTGTTCTCGAGGATACTAAGATCTTGGGAAATTGGAGACTCTGACTACCATTCCGTTTATATTTCCGTCCACAAGGTATAACGTGTTACTGATATTTCCGCTTTTCATCACTGGAATAATATTAATAAAATGTTATAACCTTGAAAAAGCTTTCAAATCATGAAAATCAATAGATGGTTGCACCTTTTGATGAGAGTATAAATAGCATTAACTGCGCCAAAGAAAAATTTATGCACGATTGTCTTTGGATGATTTGAGATCGTCAAAGTCTCGTGCTTGCGTATTCGGAAGAGACTTGAGTGACGGAGGTTTCAAGGAGTTAGGAGGAAATAAAGGGTCTGCTCAAGTGAACTAATGTCACAGTGTTGGTGCTGTAAAGTTTCGATAAGTCGTTCATGGTGTTCATGTAGTACAGTTCTGACAAACGAGGGATGTCGTGACTGACTTGAGCTAAAAGTAGCAGTAGTAGTAAGCAAGTAGGTAGAGTCTAGACGTAGGAAGATCAAAAGGCATCGTTGAATCGGAAGTAACGTGGTCCTGGAAGCTTCTACATCACAACTGGGTCTTTCATGGAATCATCCATCCAACAGCCCCTTTCTCTTTCCACACAAACACTACCTTCGTCCTTTCTTATTCCTCTCCAGTACACTATCTCTTCAGTCAACCTGAAATTTCTCGCACACGTGGACCCAACGATTTCAACATTATACGATTTCAAGGGAGTTTGAAAAATCACTGATTCAAAAGTTACCCTGAAATCTTTCAGCTGTAGAGCTTTTTATTAAAGGTCCACTTGTTGTTGTATCAATGCCATGAAGAATCTCTATAAAGTTTGATACAATCATTTATCATTGTTTATTTAAATAATTCTCTTCTAGAAGTTCATCATTTTTAAAAAATTATATTTTTGGGGAAATATGTCATTATAGCATTAAATATTACATTTTACAGAGTTAAAATATTACTGAAAAGTTTTAAACATTGTCATAGTTTATAAATATATATGAATGGTTTTGTCACCATGTACATTCATTACTTTAAATCTGTGATTTCGCTTTACATTCATTTCTCTTCTGCAATTGTCCATGTGAGAGCGCTTCAATTTGTTGCGAGCACTTTGCTGATTAAGCGAAACTGTTAAGTGTCAAAACTCGTTGGCTCGTATGTCGAAAAGAGAAGCTACGTAGTTCAATACTGCTAGATTTTTTTTAAGAGCTAAGTAATGTAGAAACTGGAAAATATCTCTATGACAATGAAAGTTTAATTTACTCCAAAAAATGTTTACTTCTAGTTTTGATAAATAATTAGAACAATCATAGTAATAATGATGATAAAAAAACTTTCTTTATATAGGACAGATCATAAACTAGGACGAGCAAAAGACACATATAACTTCTTCCACCTCAAGTCTGTCAAACACATGCCTTCCTTTGCTGTTTCTTTCCACCAAGACTTACAATCTGTTGAGAGTCTTTTACTCTTTGACGAAAGATTGGTGAAATATTTTGGGATAAAGTGCATTTCACTACAGCAATAGCAGCAGTTTTCACACTTGAACTTTAGTTGCTTTGACTTTTTATCCCCTTTATAAGAAAAACTGGGTGATACATGGATCATCCCCACCCATGAAACAACACACACCTTATATCGACATCTTATTTCGTTTTCTATTACGTAAACGTCAAGCGATTTGTTTGCTCTATTTTCATTAGTAAGTTCTTTGGCACAATCTCAAAGACCCAAAGGTTATATAGGCTCAGTAAGCACCTTTTTTATTCTTCATTTTTCATCTAACATTTTACCATTTCAATCTACTTCTCCGTTTTATCCTTCAGTTTTCTCACACACGGTTACATGAATATGCTCGAGTCAAATCTGAATATTTTTGATTCCTTTAAAGAAAATATCTTTATAAAAAGTCGTTTTTTGTGTTTACTTAGAAAATGAGCTTTTTATTTGGAAATAAAATTTATCAAAGACTGTAGAAATACAGTTTTTTCTTATCTCATCATGCATATCATCCTTAATCTTTAAACTAAAAAAAGGAAATTTTTATTATCTAGAAGAGATTTTTTAATAAAAATATCTTCATTATTTCTAGTAGCTATGAATAATCATATTAATTATTCATTTCTACCAATTTTTCTGTAATTAACTGATGAAAAATTGATGCCAACTATTTTCATCCAATTTTAATGCAGATATAAAATTTTATTTGAGATTCTAAATTAAATATTTCATTGTTAATGAATAAAATGAGGAAAGAACATTTATAATTATCATAATTAAAAAAGATTTAAAAATAAATTTACTCTGATAATAAAAGCAATGTTAGTGCTGGCAAAAATAATAATTCAATTATTGCCTTAAATGGAACGATAAAAAGATTAAATAGGGATACTGGAATCTACAAAATAGTTTTTAATTATTTATAAAATAATTCATGAGTAATGAAGCAGACAAATTTGATAATTAACGTTAGACTTAAAGTCTTGGAGAAACAGACTGAGGATGAGGTGACTTCCTAGATCATGTTCCCGAGAGGAGTCTAAGGGGTCTCAAGCTCCAACCGCTCACGCGCTAGCATTAACTACGACACTATAGCTTAGTAGTAATGGACGTTTGAATTATGCATTCGTTTCCTCGTCACGGAGAGTAATTAGTTATTTACACATTTCAAGTGCGCGTGAGTTGGTGTCAATGATTAAGAAGGCAAGAACGAACTTTGGCAACGTGGTATTTAACTTCTGATGAGTATTAGCTTGCCACCATGGAAAGAGGATAGGACTCATAAAGATGATGGAAAGAGAACAGCAGCATCTTCTTCCTTCAGGCAAGCACGAGCCGCTCACAAAGTTCCTCTCGAAGTCAAAACTTTCTCGTCTGAACGAAATTTCTCCTCCTCATTTTGTTACCTCCTCTTTCTTTATTTCACTCGTTCTCTCTTTCTTTCACTCTCTTATCAAGAATATAAAAAATATCCCGTCATTTTTTATTCATTTCTCTCATCAGCAGCTTCATTCTCATCGACCTTAATGGCCACAATAATAATTAAAATATTATTAGCTTGATTATCATAGCATTGAATTTAGTGAAAAGATATCAACTAATTTGTTCTAATTTTAATTTTTATTCGGCGGATCATCAATGAAACCTCGAAAAAATCAAGAAACTTCTCACGCAATCGTGGCCATTACCGCGAGGTAAACATACGACCCTCGTGCATGAGCAGAATATCCGATTTCCTCTCCACAATCCAGAAAGTAGAGGTTTCCTCGAAGATAAGATATACCCCATGGGTCAAGTATGAGAAAATAAACTAAAAACAAGTGCCATCGATGGAGTAGTTGCTAATGATTTTTCCTGCCAAACTTTCTGAGATTGGAATCAAAACAGACTTATAATACTTGAATCAATTTATTGCCAAAAAATAAATTCAAGAAGTAAATGAAATACAACAGCTTGTTGACATTGTGGTGATTCTTCTTGAATTTACATTTCATTAGCTTTACTTGAAATTATCAAACCTGCCGGTGATAAATGAGTATTAGAGCTTTTGAGATGCAAAGAGCATCTAATTACTTGTCAACTTCAGCACCTAAAGCTGTCGATTTATGTTTTATTTATCAACTGTTGCGGAAATCCATTTTACGTATTTAAATTGAGTATTTGTTCGCGCATTTTGATGCTGCAATACAAGTACTAAGGTTTTTAGTACTAATCTATCCTTTAGTTTGTGGATAAAACATTCCTGCCATTTTCCGGTCGAGGGGTAACGTCGTATAGAAAATAGATTGGTTTGTATACGGTATCGAGGGAGAGAAAGCGAACAGAGATGGTAACGCAGTAGGACAGAATCCAGTTTGGTTAACGACGAATGGAATTCAAGAGGGTGCGTCCTGCTCGATGCATCAGCATTTACTTTTTTCTACGATTCAATTAAGTTTAATTCCGTCTTTGTTTTTGCTATTTCAATAAATCCGATCAATTCAATTTAATAAATTATCTTCCTATTTTGGAATCACCATTTATTATTCATCATGCACTTTGTCTAGCTATTCATAAATTACACTCGAAGTATTTTTGAGTGTTTTCTTAAAGTTTGAATTTAATGTACACTTCAGTGATCTAATTATCTTGAAATATAAATTACAATGGTGTTAATTCTTTTTCTAAAAATAAATTTACATAGAAACAATGAATACAATAGAGCTTCTTCATTTTAATCTAGATTGTAATAATCGGATTATCAAGAATGTTTAGTTTATATTTTTGTCTCTGAATAAAAATCTTACGTTGTTATAAGTTTATTATTTAGAATTGATAGATTTCCAAAAAATTTATCAATTATTCATTATTATTGATTAAAAGTATCTTTGCTAATGCGGGTAAATTCATTTATTTATTAATTCATTTATGCAAAAATAGTAATCAAATGATTATTCAAAGTAATTGAGATTATTTGAATTTAATTGTTGAAATTTAATTTGAAAAGGTTTTGCTATTTTTTAAATAACCATCATTTAACTCTACAATAAGGTATGAAATGAATCCATAATTATCATAATCCAGCATAGCAATTCGTTCCAAAGTTAATTAATTGGAAAAATAAAATTTATTGAAAATTCATTTGTCTATTGATTGGACTCTAGATTAGGATGATCTTAGAAAAAAGCAGAATAATAAATTTTTTTTCTTGCATTTCATTTGTTCCCAAAAGGGGTATGGTAATTAGAAATGCAAATTAATCGAAAAGCAATTACTCCAATAAATATCCTTAAAAAAAATTCCTTCAATTTATCATGCAGTTCTACAATTTTTTTTTTTTGTTTCATTAAAGCAGCAATTGTTAATATTATTATCTAACAAATGAAATTTTCAATGTATGTCGAATAAATAAAATTGTCGAAAAGAAGAATGAATGTCTCGTGAAAAAAATTATCCACAGTGAATTATCGTAAAAAAATGTAGATTATAAATGTGTATATTGCACGTGCATTCCCGTGTGTCCAAAAAGATTGTCAGGCCAATAATGCATTTCTGCTGGCAAAAAAGAGAGTATATTCGGGACGAAGGAAAAGATCGAGGTAAAGGAGAGAAAGATGTACAAGATAGATTCTGCAAAAGAGCATGTTCGGTCCGGATTTTGTCGTTTAAAATGCATAGAGTTCATAACTTATTCGCGCGGTTGGCTCGCAAGTATTGCTGTTGGCCGTCGGTGAATCTTATGCGCGTGACTCTTGTATTCCTTCCGACTTTCTTTCCTACCACGTCTTATGACATTGTTACTTTGGATATTTTTATTCTCATCCTTGTGATTATAAATACAAGAGTCAAGCACAACGAACAAGAAAGATATGTCCTCCATTCAACCGTTAACCTTATCTTCTCATGTACTTGAAAATTAAATTGTGGATTTTCTTGTAATGTTTTTTCATTCTCTTTTTTCCACAGTTTCACTAAATCATTGAATTATCTTGGTCGTTGTGATAAATCAGAAAAGAGAAACTCATAGCTTGTATTAATACAAAGTCTTACTCAGAGAATGAAGATTTATATTTGAAATTATAATTGTTTTCAAAGAAAGTTAATTTAAAGTTAGTTGGAATCGTTCATCGTACTGCAAGCTAAATTATTAATACAAGTGTGTATAATAGTGAATTTGAGAGTGAATAGCGAGACCAATTATATCATCAAATTCAATATTTGAATCGATTAAATCGTCATTTCCCTTTCTTCCTTTCTCTCTCTCTCTCTCTCTCTCTCTTTCTCTCTCTCTATTTTCAGAACAGATTTAAACGAGACAACACCATTTGCAGACATATAGGTAGGTTTTGGTAAATATGATTATTCACTCACCACGAATTTAACGCTAACGGAATAACGAGTCAGTGATTTTTAAAATTTATTCGACATTTAATCACCTCATTCTACATTTAATTCATCTGAATCCTTTTTATCCGTTTTCACCCTTTAAATTTATGTACGTGAAACTCACAACCGCGCAAAAATTCGTACATTGTAAACAGTGAAAAATGGAAAAAGGTAAATAAAAAAGTGAGTCAGTGAGTCTGACACCAAAACGAGTAAATTATTGTAAGTGCGATTTTTTTCTCTGTAATTTGTATAATGGTTCAATTGAAGCACATACCATACCACTTGCCTACGCTTTTGACAATTAACTCCATTCTCTCTAGTATTTTTAACTGTATTCACAATATACATTTCGACTCTAGAGTATTCTCATGATACCGAATTATTTAAAATCAACTCGGAAATGACTAAAAATTATTTACAGTCGTAATAATGACTATTATGTTTTGTAAAAATATTCGAAAATTCTAGTTTGTCATTCAATTACACGTTTGAATTACGTACAACAATTGGAAGCAGACCGATTGATAATATGATTTGATGAAAATAGTTTTTATCGTTGATTTTCAACAATTTATCCATTTCAGTGGCTTTTTAAATTTTCATTCGACCAAATCGACGAGACGGTAAAAAAACAGGACACCAATTTCAATTAAAAAGCAATCGTGAATGTTATTTAATCTTTTCGTTCACTAGGTGGATTTTATTTTTATTATTATATTTTTTTTTTCTTCCAATCAGGAAAAATCAATATTTACATTATTGATCATTTATAACTACAAACTCTCATGCATATATATACCGAGAATTGTAAAATGGATAACTAACGTGGTTATATTACTGGAGGCCACAAGAGACTCGTGTCACGACTCGACGTTAAACCTGGAATGAGTGGTCGAGACGTTGGAGCCAACCGTAAACTCAACGAATGCAGGTGTACTGAGTTTAACCTTGCCATTACATGTTTGTATAGTACTAAAACACGTAGAGTAAGAATCTCAAATGAATAAACTAGATACAGTAAAGTTGAAATAACTCTCCAGAAGTAGTTTTACTTCTTGCTTAAAAAAAAAAACAAAAATTGTAAAGAAGAAAATCTACTTTGATGTCAGTGCGATCGTTGATTTTTCTACTGATGTTTCGTTGAACCTTCTGCTAGCTAACTCATCTTCACTTTGGACCATGTAATGAACTCTCCTTGATGCTTCTAACACCAAATGGTGCCAGTCTGAACGAGTTTTTCAAATGTTTCAACGCTTCTTCAACGTCACGTAACAGCCCTCAAGTAATTTTCACGAACGAAGCAACAATTTTTCGTTCATTGTTTTTATGTTTTTTCTAACAGTCTCATTTGAGCAGAATATCAATTCTCAAAGCGAATTTAATCTCGAACATTTTCCCCATCATTGTGTCTTACCATTTCTTATCTCGTTTTAGTTAATTGGTGTTCCAACGTCAAGTATCCAGTCTCAAAACTCTGGCACCCGTCACTGACATGAGTGTATACCAGCTTAGAGTCTTATACTTAAGTCTTCTCACCCCCTGAGAATGATTTAATAATGTGCGCAGCATTAAGCAGCCTAAGAAAACTTAAGCGGGGATAATCCCTTTAACCAGTTGTCTAGCAACCCCTTTAACCCTAGAACCCGAGCGACAACTAATTCCCAACAGATATTGCTCACTGGGGTGAAGTAGTTGTGTGTCACACACTAACACCTTTTACCCTCTTTACTCCTTCACTTTCTTTTATTTTTATACCCTTGATATTTGCCAAGAAATACGTGAGAGATCCAACCGATGTTTTCTGGGAAAATTATTATCACATTTTCGTGTACGCTGAATGAAGAAGAGCTTGAAAATGATATCATTCAATTTTTTATTTATTTATTTATGTGTATTTTCCTCTTTATTAAGGATATCAGGAGTTTCTCTAGCAGACCACTTACTCGTAATTACCGTATTTTCTATCAAGAATTTCGAGGATTCTTCATCAAATAGATTTTAATTGACTACGATATGAATAAAGGCCTTTACGACACAAATAAAACTCATTACCATTTTCAATGTTTTTTATTAAATTCATCATTAGATTGAAAGCTCAAAGCTCTTCCGTTAGAGCTTATCCTATCGGTGTTTTATGTTAATTCAGGAAAACTCTACTTAGAGAATATTACCCAACTAAAGTTGATGAACAAAACTACAAACAGTGACACGTGCTTGATGTTTTCTTATGTATAAAATACAAGGACACGCTTATCTAGACTCATTGAGTTTTATTTAAGACAACAACAGTACTGTGGAGCTTCTTCTCAATGGTATAATGCACCTGCTGCAGAATATACTGACTTTACGACCCTATAAACTGAAATGAACCTTAATATAAGAATGTTATAGTATAGAATTTCATAAATTTCAGCGTAGTCCTCTGTGACGAGATTGTCGACGTCTTCTGTTCCATGTGCGTTCGTGGATCCATGGCGAGAGTCGATCTCATAAAATTCGTATTCGATCATAAAGATTTTATAATTTAAAAATTTAATAATAAGACTTGTTTTACGACTTTCTTGATTTAATCTCTCGGTCTTGATAAAATAGAAATGTTTTTTAAATTTGATTATATATTCACAATTTTTTTAAATTCATTTTTTATTAAATTTAAGGATTTCGAAATATTGAGATGCCGATGAATTGTATCTTAGAGGAAACGATGCTATACATGCAGAATATTATGAGAGAAAAATGCTTTATATACGAGTGACACGTATCTCCTACGAGCTGTAAAATTTTGCTAGATTAAAATTGCAGAGATACGCGACCAAGTGTAGATGTATTTATATAAATAAAACCTTCCATAACTGGAGGAAAATACATTGCAAGTTAAGTAAGAAAGGTGGAACGAGGTAAATTTCCACCTTGAACCGACATCGTTCTCGCATCCCTCATAACTTTATTTTTTATAATTCTCCCCTTATGATATCACTTGCCGAAGATTTCTCAGAGCTCAACACCCCTCGGTAGGTTTATTAACGTACATCGTTGGCATTCCTATGGGGCCTAGAATTTTCCGTGCAATTTGTCTGATTTGTATTTCGAGAATGTGGTTTATTATATAGCTACATGCCGGAAATGAAATATTTCCAAATGAACATTGCGAAAAAAAATTGTCTGAAGAATTTGTATATTTTTAACCGCAGTTTTGACAAAACATCCGTTTGTTTCAATTCGTTAGTAGATCTTCTGACGGCTTATTGCTATCACTCGATTCATCGACCCTACGCGATTTTCACTCCAACACCGAGGGCTGGACAACGTGTGCATAGTTCACCCTTGATAGGGGTGACAAGAGGGAGAATTCAATTAGCGCGCTATTATCTCCGCGTGTGTAATGAAATTATACGTTTTCCCAGTCGCTATTGACCGGGCCACAATTTGACAATGAATGCCTGTAACAGAGCGTGTTATCATTTTCAGTGTTAAATAGACTTGTGACAAAAATTCGTAAATACACAGACGAATATTTTTGACGAAAGGAATTTGAAGATTTTTTTTCCTAAAATGTAGCTAGAGATAACCAATTTAAAATAAAATTACAAATCCAAAATATCATAATTTAATTATTTCAAGTAAGTATAATTACAGTTATTTTTTAAAATGGTAGAATAAAATAATCAATTAAAAAAAATTTTTTATTTTTGGATTCTTGGTTTTTAGAAAGATTCATTTTTTATTCTTGAAATATTTAAGCTTGAACTTCTATATTAAACAGATATTTGTCTACTTCAAATCATTATAAAAAATTGATAATAAAAGATTTAACATATCTTATAATTCAATTTATCTCTTGAATAAGACAATCAGTACTTCACTACAGATACAATTGAGCAATTGCAAATTTTCATGTAACTTAGCATCTCTCTAATATACTGCATTAGATGATTTCTCATTTTAGAACATCCTGATCTCTGGGGCTGTATAATGACAATAATGACTACTGGTATAGGCATTGATTCCCAAGTGGACAAGACGATCATAGACGCCTAATGCAAGGCATTGAGATAGTAATTTGCATGCACATCGTTATAATGACTATCCATCAATCTAATTCAGCTCAAATTGACTTGAATTACTAACCTACCTAAATACCAAAATAGATACATCATCCATAAAATATATTAACAAAACTGAAGTCTTGTTAATCATTTATTTACATCAATCACATTTATTTTTAGTTCCACTCAAGCAAGTTTTATTGCAAATGTCACAAATTGGCATCGATAGACAATAGTTTACGGAATGACCGGAAATGGAATAGAGAATAGAACTGGAGGGTGTAAAATGCCATTGGATCAGCACTATTCTCTTAACGCCTGATCTGTCACGAGGCTGTTTTCACTAACGAACGTATACACTACAAGCAACTTTGGTTTTGTGGGCTTCCATGTCTGAACCACGTACCGAGAAGAAAGCCGAGGGATTTGATAAAGAGGTTCGTGAACTGGAAGGCTAGAGAACTTGAGGGAAAAAAAATACTTCTAACAGCTTCAGATCTTCTTCATTTTTTATGATTCATCAGTTTAGAAAATTCGATAACATCACGTGATAACAATATTGACTAAGTGATTCATTAAAATTTTACATTTTTTTGCCTCATCACGAAAAACTGGAAGTTTTGCAATTTTTATAGTCCAATCAATTACCGAATGAATTTTTTAGAAAATAATGTACTCTTTGTTTATAATTAGATTACAACTGATCGATTTTTGTGATAAATAAATTTGAATTTAATTGTTGAACTTTTAGTATTTATGATAATTAATATCTAATCCATAAACTTGTGATAAACTCACCACTTAGTTATTAACAAGAGTCGAAATGAGCACCGCAACATTACATTCAATAAACAGGAATAGAATAGGAATGCAGATGGATTTGAATAATAAGATATTAACCGATAAATACCAGAACTTATGCGATCCAACCAAGTTGACTATGAACCAAAGACATTCCCAAGGGGAATCGAGGCATTGAAATATCGCTATGGCGAGCAAAATCGCGAAGTAAAGACGAGGAAGTAGAGGCCATTTCATTGAACGATAAAACTCATCAGGCATGTAGATACCAATAAAGGGAATTCTGATGCGGTCTGAGCATCTCGGGAGAGAAGTAGGAGCGTCCGATTTCGAACAATTCGCGGTATTTCACCTCTTCCAGAGCTTCGGCAAAGCAGTAGACGGCTATCGTACATAGAAATATCATAAGGGTTGGGAGTAGCATTACGCTGGTAACCCCTGCTTTTCTCGTGTGGGTCGAAGAGGGCAATAACATACCGAGCCGGTTTCCCTTGCTACTTCCACGAATAATGGAGCCTTGTGACTATCCATGATTAACGCAGCAATAACGATTATTTATAGGCCTAAAACAATGTTTCGCCGCTGTCCACCCGAAAGCACAACGCCGCCCTTCGTGCCTCAGACACGACATCCCCTCCGTCCTCGGACCTGGCTGATTCAGCAGTTACTACTCTCTCTGGCCTCTCCGCACTCTTGAGACCCCGACAGTCTCTCACGCCGCGGTGAGTTTTACATTAAAAATTACGAAATCTCTACGACGCAACTTCGCCTGCGCCTTTTTAATTAATTAGGATGCCACCAGTGAACTCTTTTCCTTTTATTTGAATTAAAAAGTGATGTACACTTAACATCCGTCAGAATATTCATCCGTCTGAAATGTTTCAGACAGACGTATTTATATCAAAAGTTAATAAGTTCTAGGGTTTCGACATTAACTATTGATGAGAAATATTGAACACAATTTTATGACGGCAAAGTTTATAGAGAATATTTGAGTCTGTTCTTGGGGAGAAAAAGTCCATGTTTTCGATTGAATATTTTTGTTATTTATGGCCACATATATGTAGATGGTTGATGAATATTACTCTCAGTAAAAATTCCCACCATGTAAGAAGAAGACTGGTCATTTCTATTCGCGAAGGGATGGATGAAATGTTCGGCAAGATCGGTTGCTGGCAATTTGCGGGAAATTTGTACTATTCAATGCATAACTACGAAAGCCTTGAATAAAATAAATTGCGGCGAGCCGGCGCATCTATTCGTGCTACTTATACATATTGAGTATAAAATGAAAGTAAAAAAAATGGAAATATCTAGACATATATATATATATATATAGGTGAATATGGCTTTGAAAATAAGCTTTCTAAATGTATTTACTTTCCAAATACGACTTTATTATGGAAGAAAAATCTACGTGAAATGAGATGCTCGAGGTCTAGAGATACATTTTAGATAAAAAGAATTCCATTTAGAAAATATTTATCAATAATAACAAAAAATTTACTTTTACTTTATATTATTAATTCATTAATAATGCTGAGAAATTCTTTTTTAATAATAAATTCAAACAAGTTACGAAAAATATCAACAATATTTTTTAAATTAAAAATATTTATATACATATTTCCAACATCAAGGAGCTATTTATGCTCCAATTCCAATAAAATCTCGAAACGAGTAGTATGAGTCAATATAACATCCGCCCAGTTTATTGTTATAATTCGAAGAATAAAGTGGTTTAAAAATGGATGGATTCCTCCAATAGTGTAATCAATTAGTGAATATTAAAAAAAAGCTTTTTTAAAATAAAGAATTAATTGAAAGAAATATCAATAGCATCAAAGATAAATGACGTTCACTTAATATGTGTTTATTACTTTAATTAATAATTGTAAGATGAAAAGAGAAAAATGAATTTTCGCAAAAGTTCAATACTTATTGGACTCGCGTGATAACCGAATGTTAGAGAAATGTTGTTAATTTGTTTTCACAACGGATAGTTACCGGTCAGTGAGTGAGAAAATCGATAAAGCCAATAACGTCTCTCGGCAATAACGCGCTAATATCCTGAAGACCATTCTTGCTTCGCGATCGCCCGCCTCCTCGTAAACACATACTTGTAGATAGGGAAGAAAACAGAGATGACGAAAGAGAAATGGTTTTAGCCTAATACTATTTTCCTGCCTATCCAGATGTCTTGATAATTGTTTTCCGGTGACTTGTCGATTCTAAGACACCTTCAGAATATAATTACATCTTGACTTCTTTCATTCTTTTTAAGAAATCAGCAATAAAGTTGTAAGTAACATTTTGTTTTAGGTCATTGATGTATTATTCAAAGGTCCTCACTGAAACTTGGAATATTGATGAAAATCTTTTAGGTCAATTGAAAAACAAGCAATTTATCGAATTACCTTCTCAGCGATTGTTCCAATTTCTGTTTACATTTTCGTGAAGTTGTAATTTCTCGTATACTACAAGTTAACGCTCGGACAATATTCCACTCTATTGAGTCTCTCGTTTAGGCGTTTACAAAAAACCAATATCCGGAAAGACTGTTCAATTGAGAAAGTAAAAAAGGAAACGCTTAATTGACCACTATATATCGTATGATTAAACGCGATTTATTTTTTTTATTTCTCTAAGCTTTATCACATACAATTTTCTGTCGAAAAAAAGCTCAATACACTTCTCTGAATTTAAATCATTTTAAAGTAAAGAGAGAAAAAAAAAGCTTTTTTTATTAGACTTTTTCCTATCGACCTTTTTTTTTTATTCCTCAAAGTGCATGCCCCAATTTTAGTTTGGACGTTGAGCCCACGGTTGTGTCATAAAAGTTTAAAAATTATTTTCTATCAGTATGCAGAATTCGCGGAGGCAGACATTACGAATTCAGTACGCGGCGATCCCCAAGCCGCAGCCTCAGTCCCAACTAAGTTACACTCTTGCCTATACCCCTGTCAATAATGTGGCTGGGCCAAGTGCTGTTGCCGTTGTGTCCGGATACACGCAGACAACTGTAGATATGTAAATATCCCCTATATCTATACACACATCTACGAGTATATATATGTATATTCTGATAGCTGTCGATTGGCCAAGAGGTCAATTTATCCCATTTCCAATACGTCCAACGCAATATGCTGGCTTTACCACTCAGACATTTCAAACTTCACTTTTGACAGTATTGGTATCTCCTGTCAAAATGATATCTAATACAATAGAATAAAGCTACTTATCAATTTCTGTTTTAGCTGTGCATTATAGATAAAAAAGACTCTAAATATTTGAATGATTTAAAAAAAGATCTTTTTTTGTTTTAGTTTCAATTTTTTTTTTTTTTGTTAAATATTCGTTTGTTTAATCGTATTTATTAGTTTATTAAAATTCTTTCATACTTTTAGTCACGACATCAAGCGAGTATAATCACGTGAGAGCAAACAGGTAAACAGTGCTAGATCTCGACGCGATTACGCGCTGAAAACGTCGCGAAAAATGCAAGGGAGTCTCAATGGGATTTTAGAGTGGTAGTTGAGTTAGTAGAAATTTTTTACGCGAATTTGAATTTTCCTTTCTAACTATTAGTAATTTTTTTTACATTTCGATAACTATGTAGAATTATTGATTAATAAGAATACAAGATTACCGATGTTATTTAAATATTAATAAAAATTACTTGTACAAAAGAATAAAAATAGTTCATTCAAGTATTGGAAAATATTTTCTATTCACTTTATTTTTTATTTATCGTGATAAATATTTTTCATAAATTTAATATGATAGACATATTGCACAATGACATAAATAATTTTTCGATTGTCATCAATTTAAATGAGTTTGCATTTTAAAAAATAATTTACAACAAAAGAGTTTAATATTAAAGTATTCTAAATATTTTATTATTATTAAAATGGGATGAAAAATTTTTTTACTGGGAAAATATGAAGATATAATGTTGCTGAGCAGTGACATCATTCTAGCTGTCAAAAAATAAATAACAGCACAATTGGGATAAATCTACAACAAGCTGCTTTCTAGCAAACCTAAGAGTCCATTATCTATATACATTACTACTTTATTCTACCCTAATATCTTCGAGACGGTAATTCACAATCCGTGACCAGTGATCGATCTTGCACGTCCCAAAAGCAACTTAGCCACCCCCATGGGGCGAAGCAAGAAATTTTTCTCTATTACTCGCGGGAGACAGACTGACTACTTAGTTAGTAACGAGACTGAGTATTCCTATGGGACCTACACCTAACAAAGGTCACTCATATACTCGCCTTCCATAGATCATGGTTAGCTGAATCTCCCGCTCCTCATTGCATCCTCATGTGGTTGCCTCTTAAGACCATGGCTCAGCATCCTCAATTATCTCCTTGGACTTTTAGCTCGACCTTTTTCACCAAGACTGCGTTGTTCTGGATGGTGGTCAACCACGAAACTTTCCCTTATAATTAAATCATTAATTAGCCTCTCCATTTCTTTGTTTCAACCTGAAGGGACTTGGCAAGATGCCCACAAATACGTGGACTTTTGTGGTTTTCGAGTGATATCATGGTTGAATCCAATCGAGATATCAAGGAGCACGTGCTTCACATACTAGAAAGACATGTTGAATCATAGGCATCGTTTACCTTGAATCGTGCATATTAATAATTCTTGTCTAGATAATTTTTTTTAAGAAGTCGTCAGTAGTAAAGGAACTTTTAAAATCGATTTTTAAAAATTTTTTTTCATACTAAAGAATTTTAATTGAATATTTTAAATTCAGTATGTCAGATATGACTGATATAAGTTCCTAAGATTTTCTTATCTTATTAACAAAAGAATCTTTCAAATTAATTTTAAAAAATATTTTTCATTTTTTAGAGAATAATAAAACTTAGATATTAATTTTTAAAAATTTCATTTTGTATGTCTAGTGACAAAAAGTTATTCAATAAGAGACTGATAATTGTTCTGTGAGCTTGCAAGAAAAAGCTGAGAATTTGCAAATGAAATTAATCGTTTCTATTTCATCAAGTAATATTCTTAAAGAACATTGGAAACTTCAAGATTAATAATGGATTGCATCTATAAGATGTACAGTGATGATAGCAGACAAAGTCAAAGCGAAATATTAATATCAAAAGAGAAGAAAAGTTAATACTGTTCAAAGTCTGGTGCCATCCCGCGCGATCCTTACGAAACTTGCATTCATTTATCCTACGGTAAATTACTTCCTCAATTAAAAGTTAAATAAATCTCCCAAGATAAAGCCTTTTTCTTTAATATTTATTTAAGTTATTTAATTTCTCGGAGACAAATTAACATACTGAGTCAATTTCTCATTTGGAAACATCATTTACTCCGCTAAAACTACAATCACCATATTATTACAGTTGCCAATGTATTCAAATAAACTTTCAAACTTTTTAATCAACACCACCGCAGTCAGCAAAATTATTTTTTTCATTTAAACGACAATTTTCCACTCTTATCTCAACCAACTGTAAATTATAGAAATTTATCCGAATTATTACTGCACTAGTAATATTTTTTCACATAGTTGTAGATGAAAAATTCATCAAATACTTTCAGACAATCTCTACTGTAGCTTTTTTATTTTCAAAAAAAATATTAATACATCTTCAGGAAAACGTTAAGTAAACTAGTCTCAACGTTTACTATATTTTCTATTTATTTTCATGTCTTGATAAAGTCGTTGATCGAAGCAGTAGTTTTTTTTTTCAACTGTCGAAGAAAAATACAAAAAGCAGACGGAAATAAGCGGCAAGTTTGACGAGTCAATAGCATCCTCATGAAAATTGCTTGAGAGTTACGAAACAATTCTCTCACTTTTTTTTCTTAACTCATTCCTCTTGCACTTTGAAGAAACTGACAAATGCCATCAAAGTTTTTAATACCAAAGTCATTTGAAACTTAGCTCCATCTGTCGTGTGGCCTCTTCATGTATCCGCCTTGCTTCAAGCTCTCTTTCTCTCTACGCGTACACTCAAGTTATCTCTTAACACTGTTGCGACCCGCCAAGTCGCGTTCTAATCTCCGCTCGTGAAAACGTAATCTCACAAATTCGCTTTGCCACGGAAATTTTTCATCACTACAAAAAGAACAATACACTGAGTTATTCTCCTTGCAAAACTTTGTCTTCTTCTTCTTTATATACAAATGCAAATAAAACTTTTATACAGAATAATTCAAAAGTATCTATCTAATGACTTCATGGTTGTATAAAAAATAGAGCGATATTCTTTTATAAAGTGAAATAGATTTTCTCTGATTTTTTTTCTAATAGCTACAGAAGATACTTCATCTCTACCAGCTATTTTAAAAATGGAATAAATGATAAACTTCAATATTTTCCTGTTTATTTATTGTATTCCAGTGATAAATAAATTTATTTTTACATCTGAGTTTCCTTGATAGAAACATTACCCTAATTTATGACCAACGACTTTTCAAAGTGACAATCCTTTAACTTTAACTACTCATTGAATTTTCACATGAGTTGTAATGCAGAGATATAATATACGCGAATGTCTTCATGGATGAGTAAAGACTGGATAGCAGCATTAAAGAAACTTTGTTACGACGAAACTGGTTTACTATCCGTTAGGTTGCCCTTTCGGTAAGATGACTGTCATTTAATAGCCAAGTTGTAAAATACAAGTTTGTGTTTGGATAGCCCGCAAGTTACACCAGCTATTTTCATTATTCATTTCTGCATCTTTTCTCCTCCCCTTGGATTACTTCAATATCGCTCTCACCCCTCCTGTTATTTCCTAGACATTTTCATTTCATCGAGCAAGTTATTTCTAACCTGACGCACTTCAATTCCAACTAATCTCGAGCCGCATGAGTTCGGTTTGACAGGCAATGGGACTGCTGGTTCCGACATACACCAAAGCGACAAACATCTATACATACCCACGTTGACCGAATCCTGCAACTACAATGAAAACTCCTTCCATTCATCCAAGTTGCTAGTTTGAATAATCTGCATCCGAAATTCCGGCACGTAGGTACGAAATCACAATGATTACGAAACTTGAGATTTCGTCCAAGACTCCTGAAACTTCTATGCATTAACATTCTACTAACATGCTTCGAAGATATCTGAAAGCTCATCATTAGCACTTTGTCCATAAAAATGGTGTCTAAGTTATTTAATCTATTCATGGCTTTATTTTTATTTTCTATTTTCAAGATAATACCTAATCCAGCTCATGTGTGATAGAAAGTCTGGATTATCGGCTGATACAGTTTTACTTTTCGTATAGGTTTTCGATTTTTTTTGGCCTGGATTTTGAAACTCGTGTTTAAGGAAAAGTAAACTAAATTGCTTGGGGAAAAGTTTGGAAAGAAAAAAAAATCGTTTACGTGTTGAAACGAAATCAGATAATTCTACTTCCAAAATATTTTGGTGATTTAAAGAACTTTAGCAATTTAATTAATTAACTTTAATTAGGAAAAATTTGTCAAATATTGTTTGAATGGTGAATTTATTAATTTAATTATAAATATAAAACAATAAAAATTGTTATAGGAATAGACCTGTTAGATTAACTGAATATTGTTTTTGAGTACTCCAAAAGTCAAATGAATTGGTTTTTTTATAAAGTAACTCCAATAATTACAACTAAAAATACTTTGAATAATAGAAATCAATGTTTTTAATTAGTATGTCAGTGAATTAATAATTAAAGTTAAATTTACTTTCAAGTCAATTTTACGTATGAATATCAACTGGAGAGGGTCATGAGTTATTGTTTTAAATTTAAATATACATCAGAGATACAAATAATCAGGACTGGAATATTTTTCTACTTATATTTCATTGGACTAGTAAATGAGTTATTTATATTGCTCAGCTTTATTAGTTATGAAGTGAATATTGAACAGAGTCTATCAATTGTTCATGTACTGTAATTACTTTTATTCCGATAATGGAAACATCAATTTTAAAATTTCGTTATTTCATTTTATTTGATCATCAAACGTGAAATTATTTCATCGAGAAAAGTAATGAAATACTACAATGTTATTTTTATTGAAAATCGATTGCGTCAAAATTGCAATTTCAAGCGAAAACTTTGAAGAATTCTTGTGTAAGAATTTCTACTTGTAGCTTCCCTTTGTATACACAGCAATATATTTTTCAGTACACCAAAATGCTCGTCATATCTGAGATGTATTTCCCAGACACCGAGAACTCAAGAGTCGATCTTGTAGATCCCCATCATTCGATTTTGATCGTGACGTGACTACTGTTAGATTTAAACCCTGCCATTGGCCATGACCACCATCGTCACGTCAGCGAATATCGTGTAACACTCGAGCGCAATTGCCGGTACGTCGACGATATCGTTGCTCAAACCACCTGATACCGATGACAACGACGTGTTGGACTTACTGATGTGGACAAGAGTCGCGGATGTATTTTATTGGCTTATTTGTCAAGTTTGTCAATTGCTGGCTTTGTATAACTTGATTAATCCTTTAGAAAATACATGTTTTATCAAGATAGTTACTTGTACACACTTATTGGAAAATTACTTTACCATCAACCACTCAATTTGCTAGCAGATTAAATTAGAAAACAATGTCAATGAATTTTAATATTTTTAAAACTTTAAATTTAAAATAAAATAAAAAATGTTTTTTGCAAGGGTTTGAGATATTAAAAGCATTCACAGTGATGGAACATAAGAGACTGGCTTATTAAAACTAATAAAAAGCATAGTCTATATATAAACACCTTTGTTCTCTTAGACTGCTGGACTATCTTTGTGTTTAAACATTAACGAAGAACTCAAACTAAAAAATTTTCACAAGCTACAATGAAATGAAGATATTATAACATAGATTTATAAAATAAAAAAAAAGTTAATACTGAAATAAGGATAAATTCTTATCTTATTAATTACTCAATTTCAAGCCGACCACAAAATGAGTGTAAATTTATTGGGGAAATTAGTCGAACGTCTGATTAAAGTTCATGGTTTCCTTAGTTCTCCAATGATCCGTTAGAAACTTAGATATATTAAATTAAACGTCTGGTAGCAGTGGAGAACGAGCAGGAGAAATGTTTTAGTAGAGAGACGCCCTTAGGCATATATAGGTAAGCAAGTTGCGTTGAATAACTTGAAAGTTAGTTTATATGAGTTGGCTGAATTATGTGTCACACTCAGCAGTGAGGCTAGCTGCATCTCCTGAATTTAGGCCCGCCCATTTGATTCACACTCGAATGGCCGTTCATTTGTACCAGCAACACGCCATTTCATTATAAGCTTGTATATATGAATAAAACCATACTCTACAGATTCTATGTCATGTGCGCACGTGCACCCAGTCTATATCTAGTAAAGTTGTTTCAACTTTACTTGGGCCCGGCGTTATAGGAGAATTGATAACGCCAAAGTTGTTAATGCACTTTCGGATCACTGCTCTGAGAAAGTCCGAGAATGGAAAATCGGTTGAACGCGTTGCTGACCAAATATTCATTCACCCGCATATTATCATAATTAAAAGTTATCTGATCTTAACCAGAATATCCGGTATCTAAATAATTTTGTCATACTTGGCCAATTTAATTAATTTCTTCATTGAATATTACTTTTATTTCATCTTTATTCCATCTAAACTATCTTAACAAATTTTTTCTTTAACACCATCCAGCTGAGTTCAATTATACAATATTTTTAAAATCAAAGTTTTGTGAACATCCGCAGATTCATTAATTAATTAAACAAAGTTTGTGACATTCATTTGTCATGTAGACATTTGTTCAATAATTAATTTGGTATCTATGTTTAAAAAGTCTTTAAAAATCCATTAGTTTCATTAATTAAAAAAAAAGAAAATTAATTTGATTACTATCTATTAACTTGTGATTGAATATATACCTCCAGGAAATTGGAAATAATTTGAATAAATTGGTGATGACACTTTTTTTTAGATTTTTCATTTAGATATGTTTTGATTCTGTCCAACGAAAATTAAAAAATATTAAAACTTTCAATTTCACTCGATTATTTTGAACTCAATATTGGATACTGCCACCAATCTTGGACAGGATCCCAGCATCGGACACATGTTTAATGACCGGTCGTTCATGATTGGATGACCATAACTAGATCATGTTCATTATTAGGCTTCTCTATATAAATTAATGGGCATCTATTGATAATAAGGTTAATTGTTATTTCCCAAAAAGTTAACAACATTACTGATAATATTTCTTTTTTAAAAATTTTTTCAAATCTCTGATTCTCCATTTAATAAATATTATTCGGTTATTATGTTACAGAGAATTGGATACCTATCAATTATCTTCAGATGTCGTAATCATTGATCAACAAGAAATGGAATGAAGAATCACAAAACTGTTGGTGTACTGTCAGGATTATTTGTGTCTAACGAAAGAATCCAATAATCTTCAATTCTGCGCTTCGATGCGCTGCAAATATTAGTTTATATAAAGAAGGATAAAGAAAATCTCAATAAATATAGTGTGACAGGTAGTTGATGGTGGATTTCCATTAATGCTAGATGGTAATTGCATCAATACTTAAATTACGCATTTGAATAATTTATGAATTGAAAAGGTGGGAAGTGACTTGGCAGATGAAAACTTGAGTGCTTTTGTTATAAAAATACGAGTTAAACCAACATCTGGAAAACCAATAACCGCTATAAATAACTGGCGGTGGCGTAGGTGCCAGCGTGGTCTACCAAATTACACAATTTGCGGATGTAACGATAACGTAGAGCAATGGGAAAAAGTTTTTTTTACCACAGGGTTGAAACAAATTGCCCAGACGCCGAGTCGCATTTTTCTTCACCACCAGCGTAATTACTTATTGGTCCACAACTTCACCAGGCAAGCAAAGTGTGTATTTTCGCATGAGTACATTCAGTAGCCAGTGACAGGAAGTTGCTGGAACAACAGATGAAAAAAGCTCTAATAATTGTATTTTCGATATTTTATCTACAACTAAAGAGACAAAGAGTGGAACGTAAGAACAGACGATCACAGAAAATGATATTATTTCTTCAATATCTTAGTTATTAATTGCTCGGTAGATGAAAAGAGTGGATGGTAATCTAATTTCTTGTCATTTGATTCCAAGTAAAAGGAAACTTGTGTCTGTAGTTTCTCAATTGTCAGTTGATTCTCATATGAAGAATTTTCAAATGCCAAAATGATCCATCATTTTTTTATTGAATGTCTTTCAGAAGAGTATATAAAATGTATGATGACAATCAGAAGATGTTACTGCGGCATATAAATGTTGAGGGAACGAATTTTTCTTAAGTAACAGCAGAGTAGCTTTAGTGAATAGTTGGTGATCACACTGGGGAATCAAATGCACTTAAGGGTTTGTTGATGCAGTGGCAGAAATGTGACTCCAAGAGTTATATTCCCGATAATACACTAGAGACAGATGATCTATCTCTGACATTTATCGAAGCAAATGGAAAAATTCAATCCTTCATTTTCAATATCTATCACTAAGAAGATACTTTATAAATGCATTAAAAACTCAATGATCTTCATTGAATTATTAAAAACGTTCTTCTTTAAAAGCTAATAAAAATAATTTACTCAAGAATAAAATGCAAGACTTTTGTCACGAAGAGGTAGAAGATTGAATCGAGCTTTTAGCTTCTCCAGCTCCACCAAGGCATGCCTCTGCGTCCCCTGCAAACTTCCGTTTCCATCTTTGTCTCGTAAAAATCAACTCTGACACACCCGCAGGCTGTTTCTGGAAGAACCAACATTAAGCCAACGTGGCACGCAACTTTTCTCTTACTCTGTGATAATCGAATGATCGTCTGTACAAGCGTCTGATATTTTCACGACGCCTTGGCCGCTCATCTTGCCCCTGTGAGAATCTACTTATCATTGAGCCCAGGGTGACTATGGGAACCAGCAAGTAATGCTATCAAAAATACTTTCCTTAGTGAAAAGAGTGGCCGCAGTATTTGAGAGCAAGGAAGAGAAGGAAGAAGAGAGATGTTGATGGAGAAAAAGAGAGAGCAAAAAATGGAATGTTACGCGAGTCTAAGTGCATACCAGCTAGGGTTACCACTATAGCTTGTAATATAACTCCCTTCTTTGCGTCAGGATAAAGACAAGTAGGATAATGGTGGAGGGTAAGAAGGATCAAGCATCTTCTTGCCTAATGGTATTTTCAAAGCTGTGCAATAGAACGAAAGAAAATATTTTAAATTTAAAAAATGGAAAATGCACACAGAGAAGAATAAGATGTGACATAGACAATTTTTTTTTCACGTTTTATTTTGATACTGGAGCTGTATTGTAACAGTCATTTGAAATGTTGTAATTTTTAGCTGGGTTTTTAAATTTTTAGTGAATTTTAAAAGTTGTTATTGTTTTGCATATTTTTATTCATAAAAGGTATATAACAATAGACAGTATCTAAATAGTTTTTTTCTGTTTCTGTTCTAAAAAAAATGATGAAATTTTTTTGTGAAATGTACGAACTTTTTTTCTTGGTTTATGAACGAATTCTTACAATGAAAAAATATTATTCAGAGAAAAGTTTTGTTAAGTAATCATATAATAGTCAATTGTTTTATCATAGTACAAATATTAACCTTAAAATATTTAATACTTTCTTCTTATTTAAAAATATTTTATAAAAAATTAGTGCTTGTATAATGAATAAAGAATTAAATAATAATATAAATATCCAGTATAATACATCATTTTTATTTCCTGTTTTACATTCAAACTAAAACTATGTAACAAAAATCATTGGTCAACTATTTTGTACATGTCAACAAGTCATATCATCAATACTCGAAAAAAAAATGAAGCTACATGTACCTGGAGGTTTGTTCTATGTAAAAAAAAAGTACCTTGTACGATGATAAATATCTTTGAATGAGCTCGAATTAACCATTGAATAGTATCACAGGCATTATTAAAAAACATTGGTGGTTGAAGGAAGCTTTATATATGACATTACTAAATTTACATGCTTACGCAAAATAACCAGAGTAATTAACAGAAATATACGAGTGACAGGATAGTAACAAAAAGCGGAAAAATTAACATCGCGTGACAAGTTTCACGAACACATTTAGAGGGAGCAATAGAAGAGTACAAGTGTATATAGGGGATATGCAAGTGACCAAGTGGCAGTGTATTTCGTGGAAAATGTATACATGACTACATGGCGTCTAGCTAATCGCCCAACTGGGAAATGTGTCCTACTCGTGCAGAAGTGAATGTTTCGCAAGCCTAGCTCCATTGCAGCGACTAGTCTCGTCATTTTGTTACTTTTATATTTCCAAGCTGGCGACTGGGACGAGTACATATCCCCTCGGTGCAGCCTATGAATAAAGGATACACCCGGCAACGACTTATATTTCCATAAACGTTCACTAGGGAACGCGAAAAGCTCCGTTTCTGCATCTAGCAACCAGAACATCCATTTTCATTTTATTTAAGCTCTCAAGACTTTTTTTGAAAGCAACTTATTAAATGACTAAACACTTTAAGAAAGTCGGCTTTTTTAACACCTGGATAATGAAAAAGTCACTTATGTTCTGAAATATCAGATGTGAGATATGATTAAAGCCATAAACAGATCATTTAATGTGAATATTACTGTGTATAGGTAATGTAAATACTAGACTCGTGGTGAGGGCTGTTACGTTCGATTTATGGCCAGTTTCCCTGGTCATACCAAGCTCACATAACTTAGACACTAATGTTCAACGACCGAGTTCTACGACACGCCAGCGGCTCACAGGTGTTTATCGAGATTGCAATCAGAGTCTCGTAATATCACCACCAAATCGTCTGTCTAATTCCTGTGAAAATAACATTCGTGTCAGTGATTAACTATATTTGGTAGTAAACACAACTCCCAGTGATTAGAACTGTCCCACAACTTATTTCATACTGTTACAACATTATTAGTAGGATTCCACAATCGTCTTCATTATTTACCTGGTACTTTCGAGTTGATCTCTTGCTCCTTGCCCTCTTCATAGTAATCTACCTTCAGCTGATAATCATTCCAATAAACTCAATTGATTCATTTAAAACAAAACAAGATGATTAATTTTTTTTTTAAAAATATGAATAGTTAATTTTGTTTTAGTCCTCATCAGTCATATCACCATCATCTCCAAGTGGCAATTCATTTATTTCTTCATCATCAGAAGTGAATTATTTTGAAGAAAATAAAAATTAATAAGTACCCAACTCTGGCAGCTGTCATTTATAAGAATATTTTTAATAAATCTTCAATAAATTCTCTCAGACTAACATTGAAAGTGCATAAAGAGGTAACAATAATATTACAAACTGACGTATGGGATGCAATTTTTCTGCTCGACTCCATCAGCATTTTAAAAGTGTTTGTGTACGATCTGTATCTACGTCAATTACATTGGTATTTATTTAGCTCTGATGCCAAATATTCATTACTTCAATTACGCTGATTATTGTGGGGAATAAATATAAAAATCAAAGATAAAAAATAAATAGTCAATATTTTAGTTTTATTTACTCCCAGTAGTAAATAACTCTCATACAGTCATCAAAATATTCTCTTAAACTTTTTCATCAATCACACATCAGCATCTTTAATGTCAAATATTTTCTCAAATAATCGATGCGACGCGACGTTTTTTATTTTCCTGATCAGAGAAATTGCTCTCACATCAGAGATTTCTGAAGATAACGAATGGAAACGTGGAATACGTAACATCGATGTATTCATCTGCAATTCTTGAATACTTCAAAAAGGGTCTGCACCCATAAAAATTCTTTCATCGCACGAGAATCTTATTTAGTATTATATAACTGATATATTTTTAAAGGTAAGAATGACAATTATTGAATGAATTACTCCAAATAATCAGCAGAATATACTGATAGGATTTTTTTGTGTGTGAGTTTAGGTTTAAATACTTGATTTTGAGATAAAGGAAAAATTTTTTCAAGGGTGTACATAGTCTTGATGAGGTAGACCATGCAAAGGGTTGACTGTATACATTTCATAACGATATCAGTATGCATTTATATACAAAACGAATGGAAACTGGCAAACGTATGCAAGATATTGTTCCGCTGATATTGCGTATCATTCTGATGTTACAGTCTTTTGACGTAAACCTTTTAAAGCAGGTGGCACTGGTATTCAACGCTTGAGTGTATTCATAGAGCTTCAAAGATACAACTCAACTGTTAGCTAGGCTTTTTTTTTTGCCCATTTTACGATAAATTTAGAATTTTTCACTATCAAAAAATCTTTATTGCCTCTTTCTTCAATCCAAATACTCTTTTCGATGCAGTAAAAAATAAAAATAATTTTTTTTGTTATAAAAAGAATAATAATAGGCTCTACATATAATCTCGATGAATATGAAGCGCAAGCTCTGCGGATTAGACCAGGCAGAGTGCGGCTTTTGTCGAAGAGACGAATTGACTATCGATTGTGCGAAATTCGAGTATGTAGATATTTCAAATAATAGAGAGATAGTGAGTTTTAGAAAACAACACCTGGAAAAAAGTTCGACGATATCAAATCAATAAGTACTCGAATTTTGAATTTTTCCCTCTATTATTTTAAAATTTTTAATTCATACTTCTTCTTATGGGTAAAATTATTTTTCATCCGGGATGAAAAAATGCTTCTCCTCTCCTCCAAACGTTCTTTAAATGTGATAATGATATATTGGTGAAAAACAGTAAAACATGAAAATGTGCATAATTTCTATTCTAATAAAGCTATGAGGTTGATCGAGGACTCAAATAAAAGATCGTGATGAGAGGAAAGAAGTCAATATGGTGAAAATCAGAATTGAAGCATATTTTATGCTAAAATTGAAGTAAGTTCCCGTTTTACCCCATTTTAGGGGTGAAAGAATTAATTTTTTATATTTTTGACCTGATTCCGCATTTCTACACATTGAGACGAAGAGAATGAGTGGTCGAACTTGAAAATCGGACAACTTTGATTTTTCGACCCCAAAAAATGGCAAGTGGTACCCCTTTCCATTTTTTTTGGCCAAAAAAAAAAGGTACTCCGATTTTGATGATTGAGGGCTCATTCTCTTCGTCTTGATGCGTAGAAATGCGGAATCGGGGCACCGGTTAAGAAAATTCACTTTAACACCCTTAAAAAGGGGTTACACTAAATACAAATTATGGATTATTATCCCCTTGACTTTAAACCCCTATAACTCGTGAACGGACGGTCCAATAACTGATTTTAAGGACGTTTTCAAAACCCGAAAATCCAAGCTACATATTCATATTCATAAATAATGTTTAAAAAATTTCTTTCACCCTTAAAATCGCGAAAATATAAAAAAAAATCACATTTTTTCGGGAAGTTGCCAACTATTTTAGCCATTTTAAGGGTGAAAGAAATTTTTTTAACACTTTTTATGGATACTTTTCTTTAGCTGAGATTTTGAAGTTTCTAAATATCTCTGAAAAATCATTATTAGATAATTTGTATGAGAGTTACGGAGGTCTAAAGTTGGGGAGTAGATGATATTTTCCCCTTTCTTTGACTTTGGACCTCTATAACTCTTGAACAATTCATCTAATTATGATTTTTCAGAGATATTTAGAAACTTCAAAATCTCAGCTAAAGAAAAGTATCCATAAAAAGTGTTAAAAAAATTTCTTTCACCCTTAAAATGGCTAAAATAGTTGGCAACTTCCCGAAAAAATGTGATTTTTTTTTATATTTTCGCGATTTTAAGGGTGAAAGAAATTTTTTAAACATTATTTATGAATATGAATATGTAGCTTGGATTTTCGGGTTTTGAAAACGTCCTTAAAATCAGTTATTGGACCGTCCGTTCACGAGTTATAGGGGTTTAAAGTCAAGGGGATGATAATCCATAATTTGTATTTAGTGTAACCCCTTTTTAAGGGTGTTAAAGTGAATTTTCTTAACCGGTGCCCCGATTCCGCATTTCTACGCATCAAGACGAAGAGAATGAGCCCTCAATTATCAAAATCGGAGTACCTTTATTTTTTGGCCAAAAAAATGGAAAGGGGTACCACTTGCCATTTTTTGGGGTCGAAAAATCAAAGTTGTCCGATTTTCAAGTTCGACCACTCATTCTCTTCGTCTCAATGTGTAGAAATGCGGAATCAGGTCAAAAATATAAAAAATTAATTCTTTCACCCCTAAAATGGGGTAAAACGGGAACTTACTTCAATTTTAGCATAAAATATGCTTCAATTCTGATTTTCACCATATTGACTTCTTTCCTCTCATCACGATCTTTTATTTGAGTCCTCGATCAACCTCATAGCTTTATTAGAATAGAAATTATGCACATTTTCATGTTTTACTGTTTTTCACCAATATATCATTATTACATTTAAAGAACGTTTGGAGGAGTGGAGAAAAATTTGAAAAAAAAAAAAACTTTTTTCCCCCATACATTCACCATAGTCCCACGAGAGGAACGTCGGGGAACTTCCTCATTGAGGAAAATTCAAGGAACCTTTGGGGAACAACATTTTTTTATACGTAATCATACCCTAAACCATAAAGTTAAATAAAAATCTAAAAGTAAAGAAAAACTAATTTACCAGCGATACAATGAAATTGATAAGGACATGTTTATTTTATAAATTTTCATAAAATAATTATAAAAGACTAGTAATCGTAGTATAAATATTTGTTTGAAAAGAATGCAAGATGAACATCTGCGGAAGCTTTCTTTTTCATAGATGATTATCAATTTAATTATACGGTGAGTTACTAGACGATGGATTTTTTTCTAGCCAAATAGAGTAACTCTTCTATATTCTAAGTTTACCTATTCTTTCAATTACAGCGAAGCTTTTATTATTCTGAGAAAATAATTGCATTCATATGTACATAACAACTATAATATGAGCTTTTACGATCGCGTGTGTGGTTGGTACTCATTACACAACGATGAAATATAAAATAAGAATACTTTGAACTAGTCTCTGAGTTTCTAATAAGATAAAAACAGAAAACTCAGCAAATTATTTAATCATAATATCGGAACATGTACCATGTCCCAGATCAACATTCAAATGATATGTAATCAAATAATACTTATCATATGTAACTATATTAGTGTTTATGTATATCGATTTGTTTGTACAATCAATTGTAACACAATTAAACTACAATAACAGAAGAACATGATAGCTACATTTATTTGATATTGCTACAGGTCTTAGAGATAAGAAAACTATCCTCAATATCATTGGTCTGGATAGGTGGCTAATTGAAAGCTCCATACTGGAGTGTGTAGAGCACCTGATGCGCTCATTATATCCGATTTGAATTCATCGACTTTCCCTGGAATGCACAGACTCGATAAATGTTGTGAAGTGGTAGGTAGCTATTAATGCTACGTTATCGAAATGCAATTTATGCGCTTCATATAATCGTCGTTCTCTCAGTTCAACGTTATTATCAGCTGAAACTAAATTTTATCGATTCAGTTAACCACAAGCCAATGGTTTTTGTATTGTTGCTAAAAATTATTGCGTGTAGTGTTTTTCAACGACACACACTGTGTATTGAGAATAAATGATTACTCACGCAAGGATTATCATTTTATGAGGGTAGCGAACAGTAAATTTTGGCTAAACCTACTGCTTAGTGTACATTTATCTTGAGAAAACCAACATACATTATCAAATATACATAAACTTGCCAGAGGAAATTTTTTTTTGTCCTTGAAGAATAATGATAGAGATCAGTGATTTGTTGAATCGGTGGAATAGAATATCGTCAGACTGGACACTACATATTTTATTTTTCAAAAATAAACTTGAGGCTTGGAGTTATTTTTCTGATGTCTTTCCAATGTGATTTATTAAATTTAGAATATTTTATTTTATCCAGAGTTTTGGTAAAAATAATCAATAAATTTTCTGGCATCAAATAAACCATTTTTTGACAACCAACAATTAAACTTTGTAGAATTTTAGTGTCCCATGTACATTGCAACAAGTAAAAACTCTTGTTCACTGACCACAGATACGTTATAAATCGAAGTCGAATGATACGAGTAAATATATAACTAAAATGGATACGATCGTTAAATTCTTTACGAGAAGTTTTTATGGCAAAGTATATGGTTTGGTGTATCGATATATTTTTTTTATTCTTGACATTCAGTCCATGTATACGAATATGTATGTATTTTACTGCTAGATTCCACAGTAACTTTACATCATTGGGATGTAAAGTAAAAACCAGCATACCAGTCTTGTATCAAGCCAATCATTTCTCAAGAATCTACATAGAGGAATTTTTTTGCTGCGCATGAATAAACTTTCCTATGAAGATTATCGTAAAGAAAAAACATAATATAATAACTAAAAGTTATAGCGATGTATAGGATGAAATCTAATAACAGTAATAACTAGAGTTTTTCGTTTTATTCGAAGAAAGTCACGATTAAACTGTAGAAAAAAAATCAACGACTTTCTAAATTGCAAGCTGTGGTTTCCTGGAATCTAGATTTAACCAAACGAATTGCTGAAAACTAAGTTAAAAGTATAAACTAAGATACATAATCCAGATGTTTTTTATTATTATTACGGCATTGTTGCTTTTTTTTTCGTTATGTAATTTGGGTACTGGAGTTACCAAGCGGTAAAAAATATTCGCAAATTCACATTTGCACTTAACACACTTTTTCAAGTATAAAAGACAAATGTTAGTACTTGTATTCTCATTTTCGGTGACTCTCTAGTTTGAGTTTGCCATTCCGTTCGTTGGTCTATTTTCTGAGGAGCGTGATGCAATTGTTCAAAGAGATCTCGTGGGACGTGAGTGCATCCGAGACTCATTCAAGACTCGTCGAGTTAGGGTGCAGATAAAATGCTACGCCGTTGCAAATAAATGTCTTTCGTGCAACACAGGGTTTCTTATTGCCTGTCATATCTATGTTTTGCTCCCTGCTTCCTTTTTATACCCCACCTCACCACCTTTTACGTTACAACTTTCGACCCTCGACCTAAGGTATCCTACTGCGATAAATACACAGAACAGCTCGCGTGAAAAACAGCCCTTGGCGAACTAAAATACGACTCTATTTGAGGAAATAGATATTCATGAAATTCACATTTTGATAATAAAAAACGAATAATAAATATCAACTGAATGGAACTGGGGTATTTATTATTAAATTAAAATGATGATATGAGTACAAAAGTCAAGAGCTTTTTGTCGAGACGAGCAAAAAGTGCGAGATTATAAAGCTTTAAAAGAATATACAGCAAGTTAAAGCACGGATAAGAGGTAAAGAAAAAAATACAGATTCCTACTGGGTTGAGACGCCTGCCGAGTTGAGAGTTTGTAAAATCCCCAGTGTTTTACGCACGCATTGAGAAAAGGATTTTATATCATTTAACAAAGTTTTTAATAGTTGTTTATGTTTAATGAATTCTCTACTCTTTTGAAAATTTTTTACATCATTGTTAATTATTATTAGGTTGTTTTTTTGTTGATCTTAAAATTATGACGAATTAGTGAGGAGTTTAAAAAAAAAGTTTTTGTAACTAACCGAGGAATTTAATTCAAAATTATTTAATCCTCAGAAACTAATTGTTCATTCATAAAACAGATATTTTAACTGAAGCATGTTTATAACAAAAAATTCTTTGTTTTAATGTGACTAAATAAATTTTATCATATCAAATGAATAATTATTTAATTTTATCTTTACGTTGAAAGTGGGTTACTAATTGTATTTTAATATGAACAATATTAAGTTTTATTTATCTCATTTATTTGTTAATAATAATTATTATTATTCTGATTATTAAAATAATTTATTTCAGCATGGTAGGATATTCAAAACAAATTTATATAATTAATTTAGATGATAAAAAACTGAATAATTATAATATAAATAAAAATACCTGGAAATTTTATTAAAATATTATTATTAAATAGTACTAGTCTTTTTCTAAGTGTGCATAGTAGCAGAACGAACGAGCAAAAGAGGAAAATTTGAATGGGATATCATCGATAACGTATCAACATTGCTGTGGAGTCAGCAGTTTTGGCATACCTCTATATAGAAGCATGTTCTATCTGCAGTGCGTGAGCTTTAGCGAGGTCCATATTGCGATGGATTTCAATAAAACATTGAGACAGACAGACACACAGAGAAGCAAAGCTGGGGGGACTGTGAGCAAACTGCGCAGCCTGCAGTCAGTAATGTATCGAATATATTCCAGTCGATGCCAGAGCAATCATGAAAGAAACATAGAGAAAAAAAAATGATTTCCAACAAAATAGCAGTTAAGTCTGCTTGAAATATTAAAACTAAGGCGTCTGCTTCCGTCACTTGATTTCATGTGCGCAGATTTTAGATCTCGAGAGTCTGGAAACCAGGCGCAAAGTAGTCTGCCAACGAATATGAGAAAGAGTGAGTTGAATGGAAGGGGAAAAGGAGGAAGAGGAAGTGAGTATACTCGAGTAGGTGAGCTTGAGAGTCGTTCGGGGTTCCACTCCATAAAGCAAACTTATGGGGGTGGTTATTTCGTGCACCGAATATTTATTGGTGCTTGCTTCTTCTCTTGCTTGATCTCAGCGCATTCAATGATCTTACTCGCTCTCCAAAGTGTTTCAAGTACTTTACCATTATCAGAGTGTCCAATCGGATGACGAGTTATATGTGTATATATAACTTACTCTCTACTTCCATTGTGTCTTCGATAGCTTTTGTGTGGAGGAATTCCTTCGGGATAGCATTTGCTTCCTTTCGGATTCTCAAGAATAGCTGGTGCCTGGGCTATACTCAAAGTAAATTTTTTTTTCACCCCCCAATTTTTATTATGATACGTAATGTGACAAAAGTGCGCCTAAAAGCGACATTTTTATATGAAAGAGTCGTGTGGGAGATTTTCAGATAGGGTGAATACAACCTAAACGACACTTTCATTCATGAAATTATTATTTAATTTTAATAAACTAATTTTATCAATAATTCTCCATTTAATATCAACTAAAAATTAACAAAGTTATTAATTTTTTGAATATTTTATGATCATTAAATAAATAATTTCATTAATTGAATTTTCATGTAGATAAAAATTTTAAAACTAATGGACACAAAATATTCAATGGATAATTAAATCATTTACGAAATTTCCATTTTTAATTTTAAAAATGAATAAAAAATTATCATATTTTGATTGAAATAATAAAATAATTTATTTAATTAGTTTGAAATAGTGGCAAGTATTTTTTTTATTTTAAATAAGAAATATCTGATGTTGGTTTTAAATGCTTTATTTCAAGATGAAGTGATTAAAATAAAATCTGTACAAATTAATTTAAAAAAAAAATATTTTTGATAAAACAGCAATCCAGAAATTGATATGCCTTAAGCTATGATTTAATTCTCTGTATCCCATAAGCAAATAAGAGGGTGCAAAATGGCGGAAAAAGTAATTTTTTATGATAAATAGTCGTAAAATATAAGCAGTGGATGCAGTAAATTAATATTCTTCTATTCTATACGGTTATTTCCAGCTTTATCTATTGTTTCTGATTAGTATCAATGATCTGAACATTAAAGTTGAAAGAAATGCTAATTATATTAGCAACATACACTTGGAAATAGCCGGAAACTGACGGTTGTCACGCAGGCACAAGTCCATAGTAATAAAGATAAAATCATGTTCATAATAGAGAACGTAATCGAGCATATAGGAATGTTAAGGTATTTTTTTTGCTTAAAAGAAAAATACATCGTATGGTGAACTGAGCAATTAGAATTTTTCGTATGGACATTAAAAAAATGTGGGCACTCTCAATTAATTGATCTCTCGTTCTAACGAATTTTTTTGAGTTTTTCCAATGCGGTGGTGAACGAACGAATGAAAAAGAAAATAAAAAAAAATGAAAAATAAAAAATTTAGTGCAATGACAATTTTATCTAGTTGTTTTTTCATGGCGACGCTCGTTATTTGGCGTTACTCTTTTCGTTATTTGCTGTTCGCACGTGCATACTCTTTACTCTATATATTCGAATAAGCGAGTTAGCTCTGCTTCTGGCCTGATGACTGGATTCTAAAGTGGGTTATGTTGAAACAATAGACGAACAAATGGATCTGCGGCCATTGCAATTATATTCCGAGTATTCTTCTTCAAATATACACTTTACATTCGATTGATAATTACTGCAACCTCTCTCTCTTTTTGATATTCAATTTTCATCAATATGAAAATTATAGATTTATCCCAGTGACTGTCATCTTAAGTAACCTTTTTTCCAGTCATTTACTTGATTTTCTTCTATTAAAAGCTTTTAGAAAATTTTCGACGTTATTTCTTCCCCTTATGATAAAAGTTTCGACTGGAGAAATAACAAGAAAAGCCTACTTTTTTATATCTCGCGTGTCTGAACTGAGATATCCACCTATAAAGAATGTATGAACGAACAAAGATTTTCATTTATCACATTTTATTTTTTTCTCCTCCTTTTCCATTTACTCATAAGCTTAATTCATTTGTCGAGACTTTATCTCGCCAGCTTCACTGGCATTTGTAGAATTAAGAAATGACACACTTACAAAGAGGGCAAAAAAATCAAAAAGAAAGTCTGGTCTTTGAAAGAGGCATCAACACTTTAATCAAGAAATTCACTTTAAGTCTGGAACAATTTTTTCTTCAGTTTATTTTGTCTCACTAGTTCTAAAAATTTAAAGAAAAAGACGGAAATAAAATTATCACTAATTTCCAGCATTTTTTTCTCTCAAGTATCAGTAGTATTTTTCGAAGAATCTATTTGTTCAACTACTTTATGAAAAAAAGCGAGTCTTGAAACAGTAATTTTTTCAAGTAAGATTTTATAAATCATCGAGGAACTTTGTTGAGGTACACGCGAGAGTCAAACGCGGGTTTGATCGAGACTCAAGTGCTCATAAGTGCTGCAATCTTGCAGCTGTAATTTTGTGCAAATAGTAATATCGTGCAGACTGACTGGCTGCAGTTGGGCCAGTAGGTTGCGTGCCAAGCAATCGTTTGCATTATTAGCCAACTACTAGAAGGGTGAGGGAGGACGGTAGTAGCAGATAAAACCAATTAAAATGCTATTCACCAATATCGCGTCCAATGTTGTCAGCATTCCATGGCTATTGTTATCAATCAATACTATTTTACTTGCAGAATATTCTTTTTCTATCTCCTCTGTTGCCTTATATTCAGTCGAGGCGATCACCAGATACAAATTGCAGGAATATTCTATGCACTACAAAAAATTGCAAGTCAAAGAAAAAGAAGAATGCTGAGCATTTCTTATTTATCATTCACCCAAAAAGTCATATTTTTTATCGACAGCTGTGCTTACGGAAAAACTAGAATTCACTGAACCATTTACGTAATAGTTCTTGCGATACTGAAGAATGTTTCGTGATAACATTTGGATCAAAACATTCACGCGAATATCAACCGTGTCAATTTTTACTAAAAATATCACTGCTTTAGAATTTATCAGCAAGTTATGTGGTGCATGCACCGAAAACGCGTTGGATAGATATCAGATGACGAGTCAGTCTCCATGCAACGAAGTTTTTAGACGAGGAGTTGACATGAAAAGCTAAAAGGCCGACGACGGTAATACCCTGGATTATGGAACAAAAAGCACACTAGGTTGCTTGCTGATAGTTCCGTTAACCAGGCATAATCCATTTGAGCTTCACGAAACTGCCAGTTTTCGTCGTCTTTCTTATCACGCATTATGCTCTTGAAATTCTTCTGAAATTCATTATCTTCCATATTGTATTTTTATTAGTGTCCTTGACGCTTCGGATCAAAGTGAGAGCATTTACAAGCATGATTGATGTTTCTACCTTGAAAAAAAAAACGATATTAAATTTTTCTAAATATTTTTTTGTATCACTTGTTGAGTATAAACCTTTTAATAAAAAAAAAAATAATAATAAATAGAGAAGAACCTTTCTTTTTTAATAATAATTATTATATTTTAGTAAAATTGAAAAGACCTTTTTATAAAATGTTTTTTTAATAAGAGTAATTATACATCACTCTGTACAAATTGTTTTCATTATCAAATTAAAAAATCGTCAATCATATTATCTCAAACGTACAATTTCAGCTTTAAAATTCACTCTGTATTATGATTATCCCCTTTCAATTTTGGTATTATCATATTTGATGATTGGAATAATATTATTACTCTGCCACTCATCGTATCTCGCACGTATAGATTACGCAAATTGCGATCTAGTTTATATCAATTATGTATGCAATTGGATTTTAAATTGAAATTAATAAAATATTTTTTCCATTAAAAATGTTAAATAATTCTTTCTTACCAGTATGTTCATTAAACGCCTCTATAAACTGCATCGTTCATCGATTTTAATTGCATCAAAGTATCAATACAGACCAAACACAAATCCACAGAATTATTTCAATTTATTTTATCACATCATGAGTGTTATAACAATGCAGATTTTAGTCTACTCGAGTGTTAGATGATGCTACTACTGTTGTGCAACGAGTTATCCTCGTGGGAAATACCAACAAATATTCTCACATGTGCAAACGCTTGATTTATTCCAAGTCCTCTAGGCGATTCTAGTGGAAAACGTGCCTAATCTTTCCAACAATGTCGTGGTCCAGAACAATTTTCTTTTATTTTATCATAAGTCTCAATTCAAAAGAATGAAAACATGTCGACTTGTCTGTTCAGTATGTGTAGAAGATGCTGATATGATTTCCCAGGTCAGTCAGAAATCAAAGTCATTGATTCTGGAGTGAATATAACGATTGATAGGTCAACCATTTTGGTGTCACGTTAAACGATCAATTTCAAGGGGAATTGGGATGACGACGTTGGGGCGCTTGACTCATACAATTGGGGGATGACCCGCCCGACCGATTTGCTCTTGGATATACGATAGAAGTTCATCTTTTTTCCTTCTCTCTTGACCTTTCTTCCTTATTTTATACACTGAGCTCTCATGATTTTCAAAGTATCTTAGAATACCTTGAAGATAGCAACAAAACTGACAAACAGGTTTTCTAGATTTTCATCGATATTCTAAAGACGAAGTAGGTCACATACACTTCACCTATAAGTATTGTTAACCTAGAATGAAAAAAGCAGTTGCAATTTTCCAGTATGATAGATTTTCAAGATGCCAAGGAGTTCTTGCTCGATAGAATCGAAAAACTGAATGCAAATAGCTTCGTTACTAGCTACAGAATTGAAACCACTTTTCTGAGAAGGAACTTGGCCTTTTTGAGCCCAATTGCCTATTTTTGTCAACTGGCTTCTCTCGATTTTGTAAGCAGGCCAACTACAACCTGTAGAATACTCCGTTGGTTCTTTATATTTTCATTTCTAATCATTATTTAAGATGTTTCAGTAGAAATATTTTTTTCTTCAAACGTATACTATTCAGCTTCAATTCAATTAATTTTAATTGAAAATTAAATTTAAACCATCAAATAATTACAAATTGAATATTTCATTTAATTTAAGAATAAAAATTTGAAGGTTAGACTTGGAATTTATTTGAAATAAATTTTATAAAAAAAACCGAGGATAACAAAGTCTTGAGGATGTTTTTAATCGAGTGAAAAATAGTGTTGTAAAGACAAAAAAGTTGAAAACATTTGACATTTTCGTTTGATAGTTGGTACCATTTTCTCCTCCTTTGCATCTTGCTCGCGAATTCTTCGATAAGCACTTGGTCATTATCATTTTTCTTACGTTAGCAAGGTTCTCTCTATCTCCAGTTTTAGCTTTTTACCGCACTGCCACTATTCGATAACCCTCAACTCTATGCACAAGAGACGTCGTCACTCTCAACTTGCAATATTACCTGGCATGTCTCCACTATCTTCTTCAAAAATATCGACACACCCGTCAAATATGGATCTGGAGCATCTGGCGCGTAACATTCTTGTCTTCTCGATCAGGTATAAAATGTAATAAATGGACTTTCATATTTCTTATGTTTCGACTACGTCTGACTGATTCGCTTGTATTTCTACTTGACTCAGATTTTGACCGACGTTTCTATTAATAACTCACAATCTTTCATTCTGCTAAATTGACGTACATGTCTGATTCTCGTTAGCAAAATCTTTCATTATTCTTCAACAAGAAATATTGCTTATATTTTTATAAAAAAATTTCTTTTTTCCTTGATATTACTCTGAAGACTTTTTTCTAAAAAAAAACTCTGAAGTTAAGTGCACTAGAAATGCTCATGTTTATGCTGAAAATGAAATCGAAAAACCAACTTCACATATATTGAAGAAAAAAAAGAAATAAACATTAGCAACAGAACCCTTGACATTTCAAAACATATACGTTAATGAATTTCATTGAATTTTAAAAAATTTTAAAACCAACTCCTTGAGAAATGATTAATTAAATAAAAATATTCTTTACTCAATCCCTCGCCATTTTATTGCCAAAAGAAACAAGCAAATATAATTTTTCCTCCAAATGTTCCATGACGTCGAGCATTCCAAAATGATGCTTCTTAAATTTTTTTGTTTTTCTTGCTCCGAATGATGGTACTTTCCGGTATCATGTTTGTCTTCGATAGGCTGAACTGCCGAGGAGAATTTATAGACGGATATTTCTGAGGTCACGAAAATTTATGGTGGTTCTTCGTCATTGCTGATGACTTGGCGTTTACGTCTGAAGGGTGGCCGCTGGAGATAGTTACATAAAGTCTTCAAACTTGGAGCGAGTCAATGCCAATCGATACAAGACAGGCATTTCTACTTCAGGGTTAATGCAGACATAGATGTGCACCAGACAGACGAGTAAAACAGACAAGATCCACAGACAGATTCAAGGAAGCAGTTGAGTGGAATGGGCAAACATTCACATCCGACGTGATCGTAAATCCACGAGGGCGGCAAATGAGTTTAATTTTAGTTGTATTTCAATGAAAAGGGCAATTCTCCCGCGGCTGTACATCCATCATGGAGAATAACGCACGGCCGGTGGGATTAGCATGGATATGACTGAATTATACAGACTATGCGGCAGGCTGCGTGTGCCATACGCCACTCGAGAGCGTCTCCCAAGGGATATCATTGCGAGCCTCCCTATAATATTTTTACTCCTATCAAATACTTAGTAAAAGTGCCATTCTCATCAAGATTGACATACTCGTGTTTGCTTTTTTAATCAATCTAAATTTGATTTTATCATCAAAGTGGAAAAGACTATTATTATTCAGCAAACAAAATTCACTGGATATAAAAGTTAGTGAGATATTTGAAAAATTCTATGCATCTAAAATTAAGTATTATGTACTTTATATGATGAGGGTAATGTGCGAATATTCTTTTTTATTTTTAAATCTTTTTGATGCAACACACTACATTGTGTGACATAAAATATCCGTTAAATTACATTACATTCATGTTTATACCTCGTCATATTTATGGCTTTGTTTACATTTCTTCAATTATTATTTAAAAAAATTTTTCTTTTAATTATAATATAAAAAAACTTGCTTTTTATTATTCGTGTTTTCAAGCTCAGCTTTTATTTTTTTTTTGATTCATATTAAATAACTTTTGACACTTTTTTGATAGTAAAAAAACAAATATACTTAGAATGGTTTTGTAATTTTTGTCAACTTTACCGAGTATGTGACATTTATAAAATACCTAGACGAGTCCCATGACTACTTTTACAATGACGTAACTGTTTTACGTCCTACTTTTCCAACAGTAAATGCAATAACTGCCAAAAAGTATAAAACAAGCAACGTTTTATTGAATGTATATAGAAAGTTTAACGTGTGAAAGTTCTGGTGGGTCAAGTAAATCCGGAAAGTCGTTGAAAATGTTTAAGTCCAGAGGGACGAAATGGTGGTGGTTTATCCTTTATCGTAGAGTGAGTTTAGACGAGACTAGAAGCTTGTAACTCGGGTTGCGTATTTCCCCGGAGCTCTTGCCAAAGTCCATATAGGAAATCAAGTTAAATTTGTTGAGCCGATAAGAGTAACGCGCGTGAGTGCAAACCTGACCTAAAGATAGTTTGATAACTATTGAAAATTTTGATCTCGTCATTCCTAACTGTTGTAAGTTACAACTTATTCTTTGCTAAATAACATTACATCCACTCAATAAATTTATAAAACAATTTTTTTATGAATTGTGAATTTATTTTTCACTAAAACTAATTGAAATAATTTTTCTGACTGCATAAATTTGAATATTGAGATCTAAGTTCTTTGAAAATGCATCAAAAGATAAAGTAATTTCCAAATGGATTTAAATCCAATTTGCTGAAAACTATTATTTCAAGTTACATAATATTATTCAACAAAAAAGTCATTGTATTATTGATAATAATATTACCAAATCATATGATTCTGGCAGCTAACCGGAATCATGCAGAATTCATAGCATTATAACTAATTAATTAATTTATCCATGTTATCTTATTATCTCATCAATATATACATCAGGAATCAATACAACGATATATTTATTATCATTCGTCAAATAATTTATTCGGCAAAAGTATTCCCTCATCTATTATTTGATGAATTCATTATATGAAGTATATTATGAAGATTGGATTATCATTTAAATTGCAAGGTATATTTTGAAAATGAAGCTCTTGTCATTAAAAGCTGCTTATTATAGGTGTGACCTAATTGTGAGGTTACTATGCCGTCGTACACTTTGAAAATGTTGTTACGGTTAATTAAAAAGCTCGATAGTAAACTATAGAATGACCTATTGGAAGCAAGCCAAGTTTTCATTTCAGACATACTGTACCAACAAACATCGAAACATGAATTCGGACTATGTTCATTAACCCTCGGCTACACTCAGCTACCAAATGTATACTGAGTTTGGAATCCAGGAATAAACGGCTATAATTGCATACCTAATTTCCAGTATCTCCATCGTATTTCATTAGCGGATATTGACTCAATTGTTTCCAGTTTAAATCAACAATCAAATTTTTTTTCAGTTAAAATGGCTTTTTCGTTTAAAAATTCAAAGATAAGTCAATAATGTTGCTTTCGCATTTTTTAATTACACCACTTGACATTGTATTTAATAAAATATACATAGAAAAATTTTTATCAGAGAAATCAAACAATTTTTTTAAAGCGAAAATAAAATTAAAATCGAGAGCGAAAGCATTCTGTCTGCATTTCAATAAAAAATTTTCATGTTTAAATTTAATTAATTTTTTATCGATTTCATTTCATCTTTTCTTCGCATCTGAAAAATTCAAACAAATAAATAATTGTTGTTCTCGATAATAGTATACTTGTAAACAAATTTAATTAATCATTTCAACACAATTGTTGTCTTAAAAAAGTATTCGTTAACTTTATTTGTTATTCATAGCATAAAAAATTTCAAATCAAATTTTTCTATCACCAAAAAAACTAACAAATGAGAATAATCAGAAGAATAACCTTTCTGATTTATAATTTCAGTTGAACTTCTTATCCGGAGCATTAACCACAAGCACTGAACAATCGGAGATTAGACCACCGTGATCTTGGAGAAGAAGTAGTTTCATTTGGATTTGGTGGAGGATAATGAGCTAATAAAAGTAGAATACAACTGGCAGTAAGTAAGTAACATGGTAGTAACATTCCGAAGGAGTTAGTAGTACCAATAACATGAGTATAGACACAGGGTTGGGATTGTGCACCCTCATTCGTTAGGGAAGCCGGTCGTTACTACTGACTGAATGTAAGTTATTGCCGCGACCTGAAGGTCTATGGGGCGTGAAGCCCGGAACACCGCAATAATGTAACTTTCTTACCGATCCTTCGCCGCGGCAACCACGCGTAACTCCGGAGAGTGTCGGATTTCGGATGCAGAAGGGATGCGAGCTGCCATTGCTCTGGGGTGTCCGGTTAGTTTATGCCTTCTTCTCGCAGTCAGCAGTTTAATTGGGAGATTGGTCTTCTCTGGGTTTACTGTTTGTTTAAGATACTTTCGTATATATTCAACTACTAAAGTGAGTTACTTTGCTCCAAGTTAATCATTGCAAGCGATTTCAGGTAAAACATGTCAATACTAAAAAGGTCCTCATTAAAGTAATGACAGTTATTTATTTTATTAGCTCAACATTTATTGTGCATTACCTGAATTTTTATTACAATTAATAATAAAAGAAGCTTAGATTATGTTTCAGTAATTTATTGATCAAATAATATTTTTTAGGACCTCGGTAGCTATTATTTATTATACAAAATTAATTCTAGAAAATTAAACTTTTATAGCTTTTGACCTCTTTTTTTTATTTGCTGGATGTAAAAAGTATACAAAGTTTTACGGTTTTGACTATTTTATTTATTTTTCAGGACTGTTTAGAATTCAAAATGAGTTTTACGATCAAATTCAAAATTATTCAGTAAATATTTATTAGTAAATCCATTTTTTCATGTATAAAAAAATTTGTTGTAGTTTTTTTTTTTAAAAAAAGTGAACAATTCTACTTTTCTAAAATTCATTTTTTTAAATTTAGAAACAACATTACATTACATAAATTAAATAAAACAGAGTTTTCCAAATGAAAGTATAATGTTTTATTTTTACAAGTTTCCAAGTTTTTTCTACAACAAAACTAAAAAAATGTTAATATAAAAAAATGATATAGTTTTTTATTTTTGTCTCTTTGAGCGATCAATAACACTAGTGAATAAATTTGTATATGAATATTTTTATATTCTACACAGGAGGGCTATAGTAAGTTTTCAATAATCGTAAAGAGATTCTGATGTTTATTGGATATTAAATATTCACTCATCCAGAGCAAATGTCTGATTTTATGAGAGTTTAACGGTTTGTCAAATAATAAAGCACGGGAGTAAATATTGAAGTGTATATTGCGAAATTAAATTTTCCTCACGATCGAACAGTCAAGTGTGAAAAGAAAATAAATTTTACTATAAGAGGTATCTTATTGTCCTCAAGGAGCCAGTTTACTCAAGTTAAAAAGCTCCGAACTGGTAATAAAATTTGTAGACCATTGATCGACTCTGACGCAATTAAAAGGAAGATTAGTTTCGGCACTTTTCTCATCCCCCAATGATATCAGCGAATAAGGGCCTATCTCCAACCCGTATTTTTTCCACCAAGAGGATAGTTAAAAGGAGAAGTACCAACGATCTCACAGAATTTAATGAACGCGCGGCAACGAGCGACGATTACTTAGGGAATTCATTCGTTTCTCAGTCGTTCATCTCTCCTGTGCAAATACGAAAGGATTAAGGGAAGAATATTTGCAGTTTTTCCTACACCTTTTTATTTTCCATTGCCTTATTTCTCTTTAATTACTTATTTTTCTCACGATTCCATCACATTATCATTCTTATTAAAATATATTTCACTTTATTTTCTTATCGTTTAAAAGACATTTTTAAGATATTAAATTCCATTAAAATAAAAAAATGCAAAGAAAAAAAAACGACAACGCTTATAAAAATTAGTTTCCAGAAAGATTTGCAAAACAATTCACTATTTTATTTTAACTTTTTTCACTTGGTATATAAGACGAGATGCGAAAAAAGCTTCAGAAATAGTAGTGCAGTAGTAGAGTAACGCCAAAGTGGTAATGTCATGCTAAGATCAATTTTGTATTCCATGCGTCACTTTGTAGACTCGAGTTAAGCACGCGAGCTTTTCGAAATTCCAGCCATTATCACAAAGCTGTTTTCGATCAGAGGCACCTTTTTCTTCTTCTCTTCAGGGAAAATGCATTGTGAGTGTATGCATTATTCTTCTTTTACCAACTATGCCAGCACATACGTTTACTTTTCCTCTTGAAAAAGAATTCTTCACTCGATTTGAGATGGACTAAAAATTCATAAAACTATTAAAAGTTATTCTAAAGAAATCCCATAAAAGCTTTAGATAATGAAATAGAAGTGAAATAGAAGATACGCGTCCCAGGAGTTGAACTATGTACTGATTACTTCAAGAACTATCGTTAAGGTCAGGAAAATGCCGGAACTAGCGATATCCGAAGGTAAACACTGGAGCTAGAAAGGGTCCATGATGCTCTTTATCACATGCATACATTTATACACTATATATTATTCATTAACTAGCAAGGGACGCGTCGTTAAATTCTCCAGGTAACGTATGTACTGGTGCGACATCACTTCCGGTTTTTACTGTGGCTATATATTTCTTGTTACCCTTTAAACTCTTGGACTCCCTTCAGGCAATTCAATGTTTCTAACTTCAACACTGGGCTTTGGCAGTTGGAAACTTTAGTCGTGTACACGTTCCTAGAAATAGAGAAGCTTCATTTGATGCCACGTAATAAAATCGAGCCAATGTTATTTTTATAATTATAGTATTCATCACGAGCTTTCATAAGTACGAAATGAGAAATCTTTCAAAGAGTAATCTTGGAATATCTTAGACAACGAAAATACGTCTTATAGTTGACTAAAGAGGGCTTTATCCACTTTGCGGTAGGAGAGTTTTCTTTAGAGTGTATTTAAGATCTTTCTTCATCTAGGATATTTTGACTGAAACTCTCTTCAACGAGATAAGTTTCAAAGCTCCACTGGACGTATAAAGCCGGTCTACGGATGTATATAAAGTTGTTTTTATTCACTTTGGCGTCAGACGCGACAAGTAATGAAGGCATCAAATGACGCACTGGGATTTGCGCGACTAATTAAGATTCCTATAAAACCTACGAGATATATCCCACTCTTTTATGCTATGCTATCCGTATTAATATACCTACTTTCTGATGGTTATTACAGAAATTATTTACCTTACGTTTAATCATATCTCTAAGCCTTTTTCTTGAGGCAGCTCGTTTTTAAATAATTGCTTTTTTCTTTCAACTTATTAGTTGATCTAGAGTTTAGATGAGTTTGATGATCAATGGAAATTTAATTCACTTAAATAGGATTCAGATATTGAGGTGTTGAATTGAGCTCGTCAAGGTTCCAAATGGCATAATTTAATCACTCAGCTCCTACTAAAAACACAAATGCATCTTATCATTCCACGATGGAATCTAATATCTAGAAATTTGCATAAATCTCCGTTGGTTTGATGTCTGAACATATTTATGTTTCACACACGCTTTGGTTCAATTTATTAATACCATTATGCATTTGAATTGTTATTTTTTTTTCAAGATAATCAATCACAAGTCTGATAAGCTCATTTATTTAGCCAGATATCATTATATTAATCCATTACAATTAATTGGTAATTATTAATCACTATACAATCTACATTATGAGATGTATCTTTAAATATCAACATATTCAATAGTATGAATTAATTATCGAAATTGAATTACCAAATTGCAAACAGCAGGATAAAATAGATCTAAATGATTTGGTAAAATAAAATTTTTCTGTTTATGATTTTCAAGTTTTTTTTTCCAGTGGAATTTAATTTCTTCAATACCATTATTGATTCCACAATCTTGGCTTAAGCTTGACTTTCAATTCAGCACACTCCCACTCGATTTCAAGACTGACAATACTCCTTGAAGTCCCACCAACAGCTCAACCGCCGAATCAGCGATTGATTGTCTTCCAACGTCTCAGCTTTCTGCAGGCTTTAATTGAAAATGAAATCTTAGGAAGGTTTGGATAAAGCAAAGGAAGCGAAACAAAGGTGTCTCTTCTGTTCTCTCTTGTCTGAGAATGATGAATTCGCTCACTTGAGCTTACTCAAATTATTTTTATCTCTCAAGTCCAGGACCCACGACGAAAGAAAACCCAATGGATTGCCGGCGAAAAGCCACAAGAGTATAAGGTAATGCTTAGATCAGGAGTGCATTCTTAGTTGATATCAAAGTCTCCACAAGTCTTCTTTGAAAATCTAGGAGCCCAGCTAGAGAAGGTATAGGTACTGAAGAAATATATCTGTAGATGCTACTACAATTCACATTTTTACTCGTATATATCATGTCATAAAGTTTAATTCATAGTTAAATTGTACTGCATAATCTGCTAAAGTATCTCAGACTTAATTTAATTCAATTTTCCATGTAAAATATTCTGAAATTTATCTCGTTTATTTAATGATATGTGGTAGTTGAGATAATTAAATTTGAGTTTTTGTTATCTATAGTTGACTGATGGTTACATCGTTTTGTGTAAATCAAATTAAAATGTTTTTTTTTTAATTTAATTACATTTTCATTTGATCTAATCAAGAGAGTGGATGTGTGGAATTAATGAGATCAAGTTAATTTATCTGGAACACATTTTCCTAACAGTTAATTTTGTTTTTTAATTCACTGGCAACCTAAATTGAAAAATTGAAAATAAAATAATAAACACAATTATTATTAATTTTAATTGATCAAATCAACATCATCTCCATTTCAAGGAAAAATATCTATTCCCAGTTCCCATATTCTTTTCACGATTATTCAAAATTGGCATCCAGCTGACACGATATATTCTCGAATACTAAGTATATATTTCTATCTTTAGTCTCGGAAGCACGTAAGCATCATTTTTGCGTTTATCACAAGAATTGTGAGCCATATAAAGCACGATTGCTTATAGATGTAGCTATAGAGGAATTATCCGCCCTACTACGACCTCGTTTTAAGATGTATATCCTTCGGATAGTACATAAGAAACATGAATAAGAACAAAATAAAATAAACAAAGTAAGAAGAACACGCAGAAAACGAGTAAGAGGAAATTCTCGTGGGACAGAGCCAAGCGCAGGCTACCTAAAAAGCATCAGCGAAACAAGAAACAATAGTTCGCCAACGGTGCATTGGGCGGACTATGGGATTGCCGACTCAGCAGAATTTGCTTCTCTGTCTCTCATTTGGCAACGTACGGACGCTACTGCTAGTAATGGTTTAGAGAGGAAGGATTGCAAAGGAGGTGAAGCGAATTGCAAGAAAGACAGAAAATTGTATGGCGTTCGAGTGCTCGTTAACGAGTTCAACAAGGTTGGGTTGGCTCGCAAGCAAGATCGAGGCTAAGTGAGCCATGCCTCGGACTCGAAATGACCTCGTAAAATCTACCGAGAAGAGAAGATTGCATTCTCATGGCGTTGTTCATACATAGGTGGACAGCTTGTGGATTTCAATGACATGACAATTGATTGAAGATTTGAGGGTATTATGGTCTGGTCTAGAAAAAGGTAGTTGTGATGAACAACTTAGGTGTCCCTTAGGGTCAATATCTATAGCATTAGACAATTGAGTTTATTCCCATAAACATCCTTGATTTTATAAATGAACTCAATTGAATTCAGGGCTTTATATTGAATCACTGTGGAGATAAATTAATAGTGAAGTAGAATTATTGAATATTTGATTTTTAGAATGTAAAAGAGAAAATTAGATCAATTTAAAATTTTGTTAAACTTATTTCATTTTTTTTTTAATCCCAATACTTCATTTTTTCATTCTATTTTTTAAATTACATTTCAAACTGAAGAATAAAATGAAGTTACTGAGTACACTGAAGTTCGAAATTGAAAGTTGAAAAAAATTGACATTGAATTGTAGTTTACGATATATTAAATAATGTTTTTTCTGTTCAGCCTGAAATGAAAATGCTGGATGTTTTCTCTTTTCAAAAATTTTCAATTGACAATTTAAAATCCTACTACTCTCATCGTCGATGTAAAATATGTATATTGATACGAAATAAATTAAAATCCTCATAAGCTGTAACTCATCAAAACAAATTCACATTGAGCATAAAATCTGTTCACAATTGATGTAATATCAACGTAAAAAAAAAAGAATTAATCCAGTGCTATTCAATTTTGAATAAAAAATTTGATGGAAGTAACATTGCTGTTCAATAAAAAATTCAAGAGATCGTAAAATATCGAGTGTTTTAAAAATATTTATGAAAAATATTGGATTATCAAGCAAGATGGATCTTGAAAAATACTTGAAGAATTCACTGTAAATTATTTTTCCTACCAATGTTTATAGTTGAATCTTGAATGTGATTCATGATACTTTAACTCATAGTTTCTATCACTTTTATAAAAACCCAGTAATCCGCATCGTTTCCTTATGCAATGAAAAGTCGCAGTCAAGTTGTAAAGCACGATTTGATCGGAATAGCATAATACGTATACAGAGTAAAATCGAAAGATACAAAGAGAGAAGAAAAAGCTATGGATATTATTCTAAACATAATATATGCTTGCTGGAAAATAGCTTACGTGGTTGTTCTGAAGGAAGTAAATTCAAGTATCGATAAAGCAAGAAGAGTGGTGCTTGCTTGACAAATTTATTTAGCAGAAACGTTGTTCCAGCTCGCATAGTATGTGGGTCACCAAAGGCTTAGTTCTGTAGAGCGTAAGCCTCATGAAACACGAGTACCAGCACAAGATGATGCTACTAACTCTCTTATGGAGATGTGAGCTTATGCATGAATTGTGATGATGGTGTTAAAGAAAACACTGCATAATTTCTCTTATCCATAATAAATTAAATATAATAGTCTTTTTGTATCGTTTTACCTCGATGTATGGTGTTAATAAGAATGGACAGAAAATCTATAGAGTATTCTTTTCCACTCCAGTTTTATATATTTTTTAAAATTTCTGTTTTTGGCTTTGTTTTATGTCGCTAATAATTTGTGTCAGTCTTTTATAAAACATTCTTGTCAACATTGATTTTATTGATCGAGCAACCAGCCTTTTAAAAAAAATTTCATTATTAAAAATAGAAAAGAATATTTACAGAACAAAAAAAATCAATAATTTGTTAAATAATTCTCATGTGTTTGCAGTTAACTCAGAACATGAGAATAATTTGTTATTCGCAAGCAGTGTCTGGTAATAAAAAAAAAAAAAACATATTTAATAAATAAACAAATAATGGTTGTTTTTTCTATGTATGCATCGAGTGTAAAGTATCACGGGTAATTTTCGGATTATCGTTGCAAATGAGGCTTGCTACTGAAAAGTAATATGTAAGAGGAAATAACGTTGCTCGTATATTTCGTGATATCTGATGGTTCTTAATCCTCACGCTCGCCTTCTGTTGAAAACTTAACTCGCTCTCTAAACACTTTACTCCTTTTACTCTTATTCTCTTTTCCTTCCTTCGCACGCTCCGTCTTACACCGAAATATTTATACCTCTTTCGTTTTAATTGCTGCCCTCCACCCTCTGTTTCTTTTTCTCTTTTTCTCTTGTTGCTTTTGCTCTTATTACTGACTGAGCAAAAGTTACAGTCGTAATTACCCGGGCGATAGTATCGCTACTTTAAAATCGTCTTTGGCTCTTAATGGACATCTCTACCGTTCAAACTTTAATATTAAGGTCATGTAGTATTGGCATTGCATTTGTATTTGGCACTTGTTCAATGCTCTATACTCCTAGTTACTATTTTCTGGAATATTTAAATAATTGGTGACGAATTAACCCGCTTTGTACTCTAGATTAAACATTTATGGCGTGTTTCCTAAACTGCTATTGAGTTCAATCGAATAATAAACCCCTTTTTTCTGTAATGAAATTCATGGAAAATGCATTCAGCATTAAAATGAAACTTTAGAATTATTTGGACTCTTTTTAATTTGGTTCATTGACTTTTTTTCTATCTACGAGCAAATATGTTTGCATGGTGTATTTTTTATCAAACAGTCTTTTCTTTGATGATAAAAGAAAAATACTCAAACCAATAACATTTATATTGAATCAGTGAATTATTTAGTTGAGTAGTCGTAATAAATTGTTAAATAAATGTACTCCAATATATTTATCATTCATTTATTCAAGATAAAACGATTTATTCTCACGATAAAATTGAATCCGTTAAAACTTTGTTTATTATAAAAAGAATGAAATAGAAAAATGTATTACTGTCATACTCTTTTAAAAAAAATATTCTCCAACGACCTACTTATGTAAGATCAGACACACTCACTGTTTATCCGATTGTTGTTGTTCTACATAAACTTCATAGGTACTTAATAATCACAATTCATTCGTCTCCCCTGCAGTTCAAAAGTTTGCCCTTGAAATAAAAGACACAAAAGTGCTAGCGTGCGCTTGATATCTGCAGGATGTCGCACGTCTAATCAGCAATTTAAATTTAAGACCGTCATCTCGCCCAGCATCCAAAGAGTGTTAGAGTAAAATTCTTGTGGGGTCTTCACGTTGTGACGACGTTTCGGTCACGTAAAAATAAGCCATTACAAACACGTGTCCTCGGTGATTAGCATAGTGCTTAAGACTTTACATTCTTGCCTTTTTGCTCGAGTGCTTTTACAGCATAAAAACTCTGGAAAAAAATTTAATAGTATCAAGGATGTCATATTCAGGTTACTCCACAGCGTGGGGTGAAAAAAAAAAATCTAGCAAATATTTTGTGTGTTGTTTAGAATATAAGTTGATCCAGTGATGCATAGAAACAATTGGTTCTGATTATTTGAACGGAAATAGTTGAAATAAGCGTAACGTGTGGAAATTAAGCAGAGGATCGAAAAGGCTGAGAGAATTGTTTACCACGGCGTATAACCGCGCTCGGACGCGGCTTTCATACCTGGAACTAGTAGCTCAACCGCCGACGGCCAAACAAACGTAGCTACTGACGCGGGTAGAATCGTATTAAAGCCCAAGCTATCGAATGTTAACATTCGTTGGGCACATAATGTAATGCTACATGGAATAAAACCCATGCAAACGTGATATCAGATTATTCCACCCATCGCATTCGACTGAGACGGTTTCCGGCGCCTACTCCGACCACCTCAGAACAAGACTTGGCACACAAGATTTCACTAAAGTCAAATTAAATTTCCGGTTACCAGCAAAATAGTTTTCTTCCGCTTCAACATTTATCCTTTACTTGAGACACTCTTTTTTCAAATCTATATTTTTTTAAATATAATATTTAATGAAATCTATTTTTATTAGATCATGAGAGATGCTAAACGGAATGAAAGTAAGTTAGAGAAATACATGGATATTTCTGGCAGAATAAAATCTCAATTTTGTACAGTAGAATATTCAAGCTTTTCAATGAACCCCGGTTGAACGCTTTGGCCCCTCCATCTTCTTCACTTCGTCTACGTTACTTTAATATGAGTAGCAACGAAAGAGAGAAAGTGACGAGTCTGAAGGATGTCGTGGTGTTTACGCACATTTTGCATCCACTTAAAGTTTCGTTTGAGCACAGAAGATTACTTGAAATATCATTTTCTCATACTCTAGAAGTAAAAGAGACTTAACGACGAGATGACAGAATCACCGTGCTTTGATAAACGTACTGAAAGAGATGGGAATGGAAAGATGGAGGTATAGCTGGCGGTACTATAAGAGAAATTGTTGTGTATGAGTGTGCTAAGAGTATAAAAGAGTAAAAAGAATTTAGATATACAGCTGAAGAAGGAATAGAGTTGGTAAAAAGTGTCATGAGGTAAATGATTTATCCTTTGGTTCTCCACAAATCTATCAAGTCCATTTATTCAGCGTTTTATTGTGATAATGCACTTTAGCTGAGATATTTTGATGTAAGCAAGTGACAGGGGTTCAAATAATAACGCTAACACGATCCCCACGTGGTCTATGAGGTCTCTGAAGTGCTTTCTGTCGCTTCTTCTTCCATGTAACCCTCAGATTTAATTAACTTGCTCTGAGCTTTCATTGAATTATGTCAAGTCACGTACCCAGTCTGTAATCTTTGTATTATGCCACTCGAAACGTATTTCCGCGAAGATGTCACGACAGGATAAGCTACCAGTTCTCCATTCTACTTCATAGCACGTACTTGTCTATATTCTTAGTTTATTCCTTGCCAACATCTGCTTTCATCGCCTTCTTCTTGAGCCTTCATGTACTCTCTGTCATATTCTACCTCCGCAACATGTAACTCAACCATCGGTTTACGCCGATGTTGACGTACACCGTCACTCAGCACGCTAAGAGCGCTTCAAATTTAACATCTTGTGCTTCACCCTTCAAAGAGGAAGGGTAAACGCTGAACAGGAGGTGCTAGAAAAGATGGGTGAGTCTAGACTTTACAGTAAGGGAGTCCAGAGTCGTCGAGATCTATTATGTTGAGGATGTGGCAACGAGCGTGAATTTTCCCTCATATTCTGTGGCTCCTGGTAAATGCTGGAAAGTAGGTACGTCGTGGAGTACTCCATTTTATAAAGACATTCGCCTTTTAATATTTTTTTATTTATACATAGAATTTTATTTATATCATTTACAGTAGATATTTCATTTTGTATAAAAACAGCTCTTGTTTCTGCTAAAAAAAAAAAGATTATTGAAGCTGCAAATCTGCTGCAGCAACAGATTATTCCTTCCACATGAATAAAAAAATTAATGTCAAACGTAAATTTATGTTTTAATTTTTTTTTAATATTCCACTTGTAATCAACTTAGTAAAAAAATTTGTAATTACTTCAACTAATTTTTTCTGTAAAAAAAGTTGTACTTCATATAGGTAATCAAGCAAATGAAATTAACAAGAAAACATTGATATAAGAGTCTAGCGAGGAACTTGTGTTAATTTAATTTCCGTTTCAAAGTCATTAATTTTTTTCTTGCTGTCAGTTATACTTATTTATAAAAAAATCCAATTACATATTTTTTTTTTCATTAAATTTTCTTTCTTCCCTAACTTACGATGTACTAAAATTAAGGAGTCTTTAAAGTTAATGTCTCCGGAACTCAGGTGCGTGTAATAACTTGTGAATTCATGGACTACTATTCGCATAGAGAGAGAGTCACAATAGGCGATCGAAAGGGCCATGTAACTAGTAAGAGCAATTATGTACAAGAGATTATGATCATGGGGACGCAGATGTTTCAAGAAAACTTTGCTCTAAAGATCAGTCTATATTGCTTTACGGTAATTAAAATATTTGATATATTTTTTCCTGTTTGTAATTCACGAAATAAAAATGAGCGCACTTTTAATTTAAAATTAGGACACTTTGATATTTAATTTTGTTGACGTCTGATATATTTTTGCCAATAAAATATGCTGTGAAACAAAGATAAAGAAGGTCTATATACCTTGAGCGTCATCTTAGGCTTGGTACCTCCTCTGTAAGCTGGGTCAATAGCCATTGTCTTTTAAACAAAGAGCCTGAGGCGAATTGTAATGGAATTCAATGAAAGAAGATCTCCTTAGTAAGAATAGTCGCGACGCAATCGTTGATCCAAAGCGATTTCTAAATTATTGAAATAATTTAAGGAATATCTGAAAGGAAGACAGCTGACGTCGAAAAGGGATTTGCGGCTTTTGTAATAATTCGTAAATCAAACTTGAGGAAAACCTACAAATTGAAGAATTGCAGTGGAATAATTCCAGTTCAGTCGGGCAATGAGTTGTGAAATGAAGGAATAACTTAAGTTTTTCATTTCTCTCCTCTCGATTCGGTACATTCAATTATCATAGTCATATCATTCTCTCCTGCATTTAAAATTTTCGAAGGTGAAATTTTGCTATTGATCTTTCATTAAATGGTTCTTGAATTTAAATTAAACAGTTGATTAATTATTCAATAAAAGAAAAAATCCTGTTATGATGCACTGTGGACCTTTTATTTATTAATTTGGGGAGGAAATTAAAATATGTAGTGTTTAATTAAATTTTATACTTTCTTTATTGATTATGGTAATTCTGGAAACCAGGGGTTTTAATCCGAAAACAAGGTTTAGAATTATTTTAGCTGTTCCATGAGCTTTTCATTGTAACCCACAATTATTCCACAAAAGGGGAGAATTCCTTTGGTCATAAAAAATTTTTTTACAGAAAAATATTAAATTTTAAACACATTCTACGTAAATTTATTAACTAATTTCCATTTTCAAACTAAATAATAATTATTTCAGTTATCAAAAACTTTTGTTCTTTTATATTTACATTATAGAATAAATGAAATAATAATATATTGGCAAAAAACGTGAAAATGTGCATAACTTCTACGCTAATTATGCTATGGGGTTGATCGAGGACTCATTCAAAAGATCTTGATGAGAGGAAAACAGTCGATGTAGTGAAAATCATATTTGGCGAATAATTCATGCTAAAATTAATGCAAATTCCCATTTTACCCCATTTTAGGGGTGAAAAAATTGATTTCTTGCATGTTTGACCTGATTCCGCATTTCTATGCATTGAGACAAAGAGAATGAGTCCTCGATCATCAAAATCGGACAACGTTGATTTTTCGACCCCAAAAAATGGCAAGTGGTACCCCTTTCCATTTTTTTGGGCCAAAAAATAAAGGTACTCCGATTTTAATGATTGAGGGCTCATTCTCTTCGTCTTGATGCGTAGAAATGCGGAATCGGGGCACCGGTCAAGAAAATCCACTTTAACACCCTTAAAAATGGGTAAAACTGGATACAAATTACTAATCATCATCCCCTTGACTTTAAACCCCTATAACTCGTAAACGGATGGTCCAATAACTGTTTTTAGGGACGTTTTTGAAACCTGAAAATCCAAGCTACACATTTATATCCATAAAAAATGTCTAAAAAATTTCTTTCACCCTTAAAATCGCTAAAATATAAAAAAAAATCACATTTTTTCGGGAAGTTGCGAACTATTTTAGCCATTTTAAGGGTGAAAGAAATTTTTTTAACGTATTTTATGGATATGTATGTTTAGCTTAGATTCTGAAGTTTCTAAACAGCCCTTAAAAATCATTATTAGATAATTTGTATGAGAGTTATAGAGGTCAAAAGTTAGAGAAAGGTCAAAAAATCATCTACTCTTCGACTTTTGACCTCCGTAACTCTCATGCAAATTATCTAATAATGATTTTTCAGAGATATTTAGAAACTTCAAAATCTTAGCTAAACATACATATCCATAAAATACGTTAAAAAAATTTCTTTCACCCTTAAAATGGCTAAAATAGTTCGCAACTTCCCGAAAAAATGTGATTTTTTTTTATATTTTAGCGATTTTAAGGGTGAAAGAAATTTTTTAGACATTTTTTATGGATATAAATGTGTAGCTTGGATTTTCAGGTTTCAAAAACGTCCCTAAAAACAGTTATTGGACCATCCGTTTACGAGTTATAGGGGTTTAAAGTCAAGGGGATGATGATTAGTAATTTGTATCCAGTTTTACCCATTTTTAAGGGTGTTAAAGTGGATTTTCTTGACCGGTGCCCCGATTCCGCATTTCTACGCATCAAGACGAAGAGAATGAGCCCTCAATCATTAAAATCGGAGTACCTTTATTTTTTGGCCCAAAAAAATGGAAAGGGGTACCACTTGCCATTTTTTGGGGTCGAAAAATCAACGTTGTCCGATTTTGATGATCGAGGACTCATTCTCTTTGTCTCAATGCATAGAAATGCGGAATCAGGTCAAACATGCAAGAAATCAATTTTTTCACCCCTAAAATGGGGTAAAATGGGAATTTGCATTAATTTTAGCATGAATTATTCGCCAAATATGATTTTCACTACATCGACTGTTTTCCTCTCATCAAGATCTTTTATTCGAGCCCTCAACCAACCTCATAGCATAATTAGCGTAGAAGTTATGCACATTTTCACATTTTGCAGTTTATCGCCAATATATCATTATAAAAAAAAAAATTACACACATATATATTAATGGTTAAAAATATTCTTGCATTACTTCATGTAATTTTTCTTTCACAGAATTACTAAAAATATAAGCTGGTTGTTTTAAAATACATAAAACTATTAATGAAAGTTAAAATTAAAATCTTTCAAAATAAAGTTGAATGTAAATATTATAAATTAAGAAGCTGTACTTTCTTCAATGTAACTATTGACTTGATGTAGATTTTTTCAGTAAGAAATTCATAGATCTTAAGATCAATAAAAGAAGTACACTTTATTTACCACAATTACGTAGCCCAGTTCATTAATATTTTGTAAATTACAAAAAATCTCAAGATCTGAAGCTACACCAGATTGAACAAGTAATGAGGGGAAGAGACTCCAGCAAGTTTTCTAATTAATTCCAGTTAAGCAACGAAGAAAACTGTATCTTGGGAATCGACTAGAGAAAAAGGGGGGTATTGCTTCAAGTTGTTCTCCACTACAAATTCAACTGAAAAGCTTATTTTAAGTAGCATAATATTTTTTTAATTAATACAATCAATACTGACTAATACTTTCAAAATGAAAGAAACTATTCAAAAATATTTATTGTTCGATTCTAGAGTAACATTTATTAGGAATTGGTAAATAAAAAATGAACAAATGATATTTAACCATCTTTATTTGAAAATCGATTGGTATTTTTTTTTAAATGAGTTTGTTTTACAATTGTAATTGAATTTTTAAAAATAATTGTATCGTACAAATACTAATTACAGGTCAGTGAGCAGGTAACGGCACAGTTGATTGCTAATTCTCTCTTGCAAACAAGTTCTTTTGATGTTCACCCAATCAATGATTAATGTACATATATATATATATATATATATATATATATTTAACTGTTTAAATAATAATTATCATTTTCAATAATTATCGATAGTAGTCTTTTAATAGATAGACGCATTTCTATTATATTCATCTAGATGGTACATTAATAAATACTATACTAAACTAGAATATATTATTTTCAATGAATTCACATCAAAAATAGAACGTAAATGGAAAAGTTATTTACAATCACCAGGTTGTAAAAATTTTATTTCTTTGTAAATATTATTAAAATTCCTTTCGGTAAAATAAAAAAAGAGATAAAATAAATTTACTTTCAGTTCTAATGTAGGTCCATGTGCTTTTTACGTATGTAATTGTTGACGATTAGTCGAAATCCTTTTAAATGAACTGACAAAGCCATCACCAAAGCTTAACCTCTCTGTTAACTACATGAGCTTGTAAACTAATCACTTTGACAGGATCTGCTATCGTCATAATACCTTCTCCCTGAAAATTTCAAAGTGTATTCAATGCTGTAATGTTGATTACAATTATATTATGTTTGACAATTTTCGTGAAATTTAATCATGGCAATATATTATTAATAAATCACATTTGCCATAAATTTATAGTGAATTAAAGTAAGTTGTGACACATTAATTTATGAGGGCTTTATAATGGATCGAATTAAGTTTGTATAATAAAAAGATCATTTGAGTGGTAATTAAGATCAATATAAATGGCCTAGACATGCATGCTAAGCTGCCGTTCTTTCACGAAAATTGCCAGGCGTTCCCTCTTATTGGTACGTTCTTAATCTTTTACAACGATAAAATACGACCAATCTTACTTTAATAATTCAGGTGAATCTTTCAGAGTGACTTAAAGTGTGAAAATATAAGACTGAATGGTGTACATTCTACCCTCTAAATTATGTACATTAGAATACGTTTAATTTATTAAGAAGCACGCTTTTAAGATAAATGTTTTAAGAATTATTCTTGATTTTTCCTCATATATTCTGATGAATTACATGAAATTTTTGTCTTCTGTTCTCAGCTCTATATGGATCTGCAACTCTATGAAGCACGACCTCCTCTTCTCTGATGCTACCTCAATACCAGCAAGATCGTTCTGTACTGGAATTACAGCGTGTTACATCGCCATTAAAATATGGACTCAATCTAACCAGCTTGAATAAAAAAATGAAATACTCAATGACTTTATTTTTATCAAAATTATTTAAATAATTAAACGTGATTTGTGATTTGTTATACTAAAAGTTTGCTTTCAAAATGAACTGAACAACAATACTTAAACAATATATAATGGAAATTAATAATTGTTATAAAAATAGATTATCTCATGTTTGTGAATAGATGATATTTTTCTGATAATTAATGAATTAAAAAATGCAATAATTTAGGAAATTCATCAATAGCTTGATAGTGTTCTTGATAAAAAATTGTAGATAATTAAATATTCATATGTTAGCAAAATGTCACACACAATTTGATATCCATTGGCCAGTAAATAGTTAATTAACTTGGCGTGTCTCGAAGTCCATTAAAACTTTAGCCATTCTGCTGATTTTATCGGAATTTGATATTCTTCACATAACTAAAACGTTTATGATATTTTCGGCTATTGTGATACATAAAATTACTTAATTAAGGCTAAATTTTTATCTTGAATCCAAGTAATATTAATGAGAATTTCTGTACTAATTATTCGAATTTTATTGCGTATTAAAATGAATAAACATTGAAAGTTCATAAATAAATCAATCTACATAATGAATTGGTGGTTGTATGATTATACTAAAAATATTCTGATAATTAAATGATTACTATAAATCTGATATATATTTAGTTTAATCCGATACTGTAAAGGATTTTATTTAATCTGTAAGTAATTATTCGAACGACGTATTTCATGATGAATTTATAATATTGATTGATTATATGTACAATAACCCTTAGAAAAAGTTTTCAATGATTTTATGTCATAACTTGTATAGTATATACCGAGTATAATCCGTTTTTAGGATATTGAACTTTAAAATAATTGAATAAATTGGCATAGTTTCCTATAATGACGTTACTACAATTTCGATCGGCTTGAAATAAAAGTTGTGGCGTCAGAAATTCAAATTGATCGAAAGTCATGACGTTCTTATTCAACAGACGTGAGTCTATAGACCTGGTTGCGTAGCGAAGATTCTTGACCCCGTGAATCATTTATTATCTTGACGCGGTAGAAGTAAAAGCTAGAGTTGAAGCACTTTCCTCTAGAGAAGGAATCGATTTTCTTGAACGATGAAAGTACTTTGGTATCTCGTTTCGCTTTTCGAATATTTAAGATCGGTTTGCTCGATTAACCCTTTAATGGTTAGAATTGTGAAAGGCACTAAGAAATTTATAGAACTTAACCACTAAAGTTTAGCTTCATCTATATTTTTAAAGAGTGTCTGCCGGAAGTGCTTTTTATGATGTCGTTTATTTTATAACTCTATAGATAAAAAATTTATAGAATAATTTAATACATAACTTGAGTATAACTACTGGAATGAGGTGGAAAATGAGAGGAAATGATGAAATAATTGTCACTGCCAGTAATTTATTAAAGCAAATCTTTATTATAGCAATAGTGAACAATGGATAACTGTTAAAGATTTTAACATATTTTTTTTCGTTTTGATAAAAATAGCAATTGGATGTTTTAGGTTTAGGTGAATATCTAGAAATTGTCTCTTATAATAAAAAATAAACATATTAATAATAAACATAAAAAATTGATACTTGGGATAGCGATTATTAATGATAATATCGTTCACGTACGTGACAAAGCGTGACCAACGACGTTTGCATGTACAAATGATGACAAGACCGTGACTGGTACGTAGGAATAATTTGCGTAACAAAAATCATTCCATACACATCCACTAGACACACATTTTGACAAATTTTTTACGCTCAAATGCATACTCCATTCGTGAAACGCATAATTATACGGCAAATGATGATCATAAAACATACGGTCGGTTCAAGTATAAACTAGAATAGAATTTTATCATGAACAAAGTACATGATTATTTTATAAAAAAGAGTGTATAACAAAAATGTCTTTTTTCTTTCTAAATTTGAGTCCTACATATTCAGGTAATTTACTCGGGGCACTTTTTCATTCTGCTCCATTTCCTCGCTGCTCGCATGTGGTTTGATGGTTGATAATAAGTGAGAGAATGAGTAGCATGCGGAAAAATGGAGACAAAAGAAGAAGAATGAGTACCACAAGATGAATAGATTATTAGTCCGTTGGTAATCGCTTGTCTATATCTAGGTCACGAGGCATCACTTTATAAATCAAGTACAGGAAAAATAAAAAAAGTGATAGACGTAACAGTTAACGGATTGTCAGAAGGAATACTTAGCATATCAGTCAGAGCATTTTTTACCAAAAAATACTAATAATAATCATCATTATCATTTTAAAAAATTATTAAAATTAAACAGTGACAATAATAATAATAATAATAATAATAATAATAATAATAATTAAGAAAACTTATTGTTAATTAAATTTTTAAAAACTGCAAGACAGTCATTGGCTAGTCCTAGTGATATTCAATGAGTCGTTATCGATCGTTCTCTCTCCTCATCATTATTCATCATAGTATTAATCATAATAAGAATTTATCATAATAAAAACTCATCTGTATTATTTTCTATTAGCTTTACGGGAATAATCATCATACATTAAGCTGATCATACCACGTAATGTTCACCGAGCTAGCTTTTATCCATTTGTTTTAGTTGATTGATACGTCGAAATCTCGACTCGTTGATTATTCCTCTTTCTTATATTATAACTAAAAAAAATAATTAAAGATATAATTTAATGTTTAGGCTTACCAGAGGCACACTCCGAGCATTTCGGCGTATCAGTCTCATTAAATAACATATACAATACTTGATAATCTTACAAATAATATGTCTAACAACATTAGGTTCGTCCTAGATTGCTTTCCATAATCACCCCCTTTCTAAGTACCAAAGAACTTGAGTTAAAATCGTAGATATAATTTTATTCTCATGTTTGATATATTAATATGAATCCTGTGATAAATTTTTTTTTTAAATATTTATAGTCTTTATTACGTTTTTAACTAGAGTTCTTTAAGCCAAAGACCATATACTTCACTATTTTTAATTTATTTTTATTTTATGTAGCTTTTCGCTTTCGATATATTTTTCTTTTACTACCTTCACATAAGGTAAGAATCATATTTCATTTACGTATTCATCCGCTCTCCATTTGTCTCTCGATTTTCATCCGGTGTGTGTATGATTAGCGGGCGGTTCACGTGAATGTTGCGAATCAGCGAGACATGTGCAGATATCGCGCGTCTACTCTCAACGGTCGTGTAAAAATGGTGATCTGAGCTTGGTGAGCTAATGGGAACTTAAATATGTATATGTCAAAGCAATACTGTCGGGAATTGATGCGCGAATATTGTCTCTTATATTTTATTTACTGTTTACCTTATTCCTTATAATCCATAATACTATCCAATACTTTTCGAAGCTCATTGTTAAGTACATTTCAGTTATAGAATCAGTATTGTTTTTATTCAATTTCTTTTCCGTTGAACAATTATTGCATTGCGCTTATTGGCTACAGATCTCGCTAATTACAATAAAATCCAGTTATTAGATTTATCTTCACAATGTAGACCAGTTATTTTTTAAAAAATAAACATTAATTTTTCAAAGCTAAAGAGGAAAATAATTCACTTGTATTATTTTTCTCAATACTTTGAGTTATCTTTTGACAATTATTTCCTTCTCAGTAGTTGCCACAAGAGTATTTTGTACAGAGCTTAATGATTATAAATTTTGTCTTTTATATAAAAACAATATTATTACCCTTCGTTTGCCCAGAAAACCTGCGGTGACCAAATCATCGCGAGGGTAGATACCATATCGCTTATGTCGATATTTAAATCAAAAATATGACATTAAAAGAAGTTTATGAATGCATATGATTATTTTTTTTTTTTTTTTTATTTACAAACCGACGGAAAGAATGTACTATCACTTTGTTTTATTAATTTATTCATTCTTTTTATTTCCATTTTTCAACCTAAATTCGTCTGTTCAAAAATTGTTTATAATTTGTTCTGGTTTTTTTTGTTATTTTTTTTTTACATGAAGATGCTTGAAGATCCCCGATTTAATACTTTCGATTTAATGACGTTATTGGCAGGTCTGTGTTTATTCAATCCGAAGATTTATAAAAAGTCTTTCTTCACAAAAATAGTCTTCCAGGAATATGAGTAATGAAAATGCAATGGTTATCGATTGCTGCAATAATTTCTGTACATTTTTTTTTTTATTTAACTCTTGGACTCGATAGATAATAAAATTTATTGGTAAAATACCCTGTAATATTTTAAATTTAAAATTTGAAATAAAATTTAAATATAACAATAGAATTAATATGCAATAAAAACAATATAAAAAATGAGGTGCAAAGTTATTAAACCTCAATCAGAAAATTGAATGAATGAAACCTGTTGAAATTTTTGCATCAATCCAGTAAATTTAGTTCACATGTTGGTAGATAGATGTTGAAAAGATTTGATGATGATGCTAACCGGAGAACTTCGCACACCTATTTCGTATATTTCACCGATTTTGTACCTCACTAGATACTTCCGCTAATTTCCCGAGAGTCGGGAGAGAAAATCACAAACTCTCTTGGCTCATAGAAAATTAACGCACAGACACTAATAATACCTACGCTAATATTAGACTTGTCTACTAGAGTTTACATGTGAATTCTGAATCTTGTATGTACAATATGATCGCGAGGACGTGCTCGCACGCACGTAAATGAGCATGTGTTTAATGCATGAGAGGAAGAGAGAAAGGCGAAGATATAGGAACCGAGTGAGAGATGAATATGGTTGGAGAGTGTGTATGAGTAAGTAAAATGGTTTTCAGCGTCGAGCTTGTTGGGCTTGTGAGTACTTGATGCTATTTCCACGAAGGGAGAGATAGACCCACCCATAAGTACCTTGGTAAAGGGAAAGAAAGGGTCCCCGACCCGGACCCATGACATTATATTACAAAATTGGCCTTCGCTAACACAGCCGCGACATTCTTGAAATTAAATTCATTATGCTGAGTTCCTTGACACTATTGTGTTAATAAATTATTAAGTCGTTGCAGAAGTTGTCACAAAATTAATGAACAATTAAATTAATTGAATATTCCAATCATCTCAACAACTCACATTGTACCCAACTTCTACGTTAAACAGTTATTAATAATTGTTATTAAATGAAAAACTCATTACTCTTCAAGACAAATATATTTATAAAATCAAATCGCAACGACTCATGCAACAAGGTAATAATTCAGAATATAATTAAAGTTAAAATTAGATTTTGATACTTATTGACATAAGAATATTTTACAGTTGAAAAAGTATCAAATAGAATAATTAAAATAATTTTAAAAATGCGCGATAAATGTCATAGCGATAAAACCGTCGGTAATCTCATTGTGTAACTTGTCGAATTCTGCATATTATTTGGCAGAAACATCTAAGACACGCTTAACTCTCTTGTATTGATGATAAGTCGATCGAGAGGCGACTATTTGGACAGCTCTGCATTATTTCAGCATCCTCAAACTCTTCTTAATCCTAGATGTATATCCTATTTTATATTATTAATAATGTGTCTTCTTGATAATCAAGCTCAACACACTTTACACATGATTGTTTTCTGCTTTTCAAAAAAGTTTCCCGTGGTCGTGAAGTTACACGCCCGAATACTCGAAACTTTTCATTCAGACGTTGAATGCACAAACACGGGGTTTACTTGGCTACCCATTCATATCACAGGTCTGATAAAACAGAGAATACTTTTTTGATGCTCGTACCTCACTTAACGTTCCTCTCACTAGGCGAATTGGTTTATTCAACTTTGCGACTTGTGTCGCTTGGTCCTCCAGTCTTGATAATCGAATGAACGCTTTGCCTTAAATGTCATTAAAAAAACTTTATACTCGATATTAAAGACAGATGAGTTCATGTCTCGATTATTCATCGTTATTATCATCAATCGATAACGTGTCACATTTCTATTTTATAACTATTTACATTTAATCGAATGGCAATTATATAAAATTAATATTATCTTGAATAAAAAAAGTAATTATTAAAAAAAAAGACGCGTTATCACACGACAGTCACTGGAGTTTTCAAGTGAACTTATTTTTTATCATCCACACGATGTAGAAAAATTGGGGATGGCACTATATATGGAGTTTTTCGAGTTTTTTCATTTCGAACACTTTCGTCATTTGTTAATTAATATATTCACACAATGAATAAAAATCCAGTCGTCGCATAAATGTAGAGGTAGTGAGCCGTTAGCAACAGAAGTGCAAAGCTACTCCAGATGCTGACTTCACCGGAAACACTGTTCCTCAGCTGAACATCAGTAAGGACTTTGTTGTACTCTCTGTTAGACGAAGGCTCTAAATCCTCGCTTGATCACACTAACGGCGTTCCGTATACTTCATTCGTATGGATATTTTGATTGCTGTCGTTTTGTCTCGATGCACATTGCTGGAAAATAAATGAAACAAATTATTAATTTTCATTTGAATAATTGAAGTCGGATGAACATAACATAATAGTTAATATACAAGCCGTATAAAAAAAATTTCGTTCCCAAAAGATTCCCTGAATGATCCCGAGTGGGGACGTTCCCCGACGTTCCCTTATGGGACTATAGGAAACGTTTGAAAATTTTTTTTTCCTCTGAAGGTATTTTAAATGTGCTCAACTTGCAAGAACAATATATATAAAAAAATTCATTAAATGATAATATATAGGTGAAAAACAGTAAAACATAAAAATGTGCATAATTTCTATTCTGATAAAGCTATGAGGTCGATCGAGGACTCATTTGAAAGATCTTGATGAGAGGAAAGAAGTCAATATGGTGAAAATCATAATTGAAGCATATTTTATGCAAAAATTGGAGGAAAATCCCGTTTTACCCCATTTTAGGGGTTAAAAAATTGATTTTTCAAATGTTTGACCTGATTCCGCATTTCTACGCATCAAGACGAAGAGAATGAGTGGTCGAACTTGAAAATCGGACAACTTTGATTTTTCGACCCCAAAAAATGGCAAGTGGTACCCCTTTCCATTTTTTTTGGCCAAAAAATAAAGGTACTCCGATTTTGATGATTGAGGGCTCATTCTCTTCGTCTTGATGTGTAGAAATGCGGAATCGGGGCACCGGTCGAGAAAATCCACTTTAACACCCTTAAAAAGGGGTTACACTAAGTACAAATTATGGATTATCATCCCCTTGACTTTAAACCCTTATAACTCGCGAACGGACGGTCCAATAACTGATTTTAAGGACGTTTTCGAAACCTAAAAATCCAAGCTACACATTCATATCCATAAAAAATGTCTAAAAAATTTCTTTCACCCTTAAAATCGCTAAAATATAAAAAAAAATAACATTTTTTTGGGAAGTTACCAACTATTTTAGCCATTTTAAGAGTGAAAGAAATTTTTTAAACGTATTTTATGGATATGTATGTTTAGCTAAGATTTTGAAGTTTCTAAATATCTCTGAAAAATCATTATTAGATAATTAGTATGAGAGTTACGGAGGTCTAAAGTTGGAGAGTAGATGATATTTTCACCTTTCTTTGACTTTGGACCTCCGTAACTCTCATACAAATTATCTAATAATGATTTTTGAGGGCTGTTTGGAAACTTCAGAATCTAAGCTAAAGATACGTATCCATAAAATACGTTTAAAAAATTTCTTTCACTCTTAAAATGGCTAAAATAGTTGGCAACTTCCCAAAAAAATGTTATTTTTTTTTATATTTTAGCGATTTTAAGGGTGAAAGAAATTTTTTAAACATTATTTATGAATATGAATATGTAGCTTGGATTTTCGGGTTTTGAAAACGTCCCTAAAAACAGTTATTGGACCATCCGTTCACGAGTTATGGGGGCTTAAAGTCAAGGGGATGATAATCCATAATTTGTATTTAGTGTAACCCCTTTTTAAGGGTGTTAAAGTGAATTTTCTTGACCGGTGCCCCGATTCCGCATTTCTACGTATTAAGACGAAGAGAATGAGCCCTCAATCATCAAAATCGGAGTACCTTTATTTTTTGGCCAAAAAAATGGAAAGGGGTACCACTTGCCATTTTTTGGGGTCGAAAAATCAACGTTGTCCGATTTTCAAGTTCGACCACTCATTCTTTTCGTCTTGATGCGTAGAAATGCGGAATCGGGTCAAAAATATAAAAAATTAATTTTTTCACTCCTAAAATGGGGTAAAACGGGAACTTACTTCAATTTTTGCATAAAATATGCTTCAATGATGATTTTCACCATATTGACTTTTTTCTTCTCATCAAGATCTTTCAAATGAGTCCTCGATCGACCTCATAGCTTTATCAGAATAGAAATTATGCACATTTTTATGTTTTACTGTTTTTCACCTATATATTATTATTTAATTAATTTCCAAAGATAGAATCATCATCATAAGAACAAAAAAATATATAATAAAATTATTATCCATATTCTTTTTCCATCTGATGATTGATATTAATATTCTAATTAATTGGATTCCAACCATATTGTCGAATGAATAAATTATTGATATATTTAATTCCATAAACAGTATGTTGGATATATTAACTTATCCTACATTGATTACCAATAATGTAATGATATTATATTAATTGTGCTGGAATTAATTTAAAAATTCCTTTTATGGAACAAGCTCTGATGTATTTGATCATAATGTAAAACAGTGAAATGTTCTCTCGTGATTAATATCACCTTTAGTACGTGGGCTTGATTTTCAAGTTCTTTTATAGATTTTTGCTTGATAACAAAATGTAACTGAGTGCACTTGACCTATTTAGTCCCCGGGCAATGGCCTAACAGCTGATTTATGAACATTAGATTATCAGCCCTTGAGATTTTCGTGTTTGATTCCCAGTGGTTTGTTTCATTTAACTCCTTACGAAATGAAATTAATAAAAAAGAAATTTAGACTGACGTCATTGGATTGAACAAACCAGACTTTGATTTATTAATGATAAGAGGATATAAATGTAATATTCTCAGATGTTCTAGTTACAGGAATTTTAATTTTATAGAGTTGCCAAAGTGACGAAGTATTTAATTCAGTTCATGAAATATTTAAAGAAACCATTAAATTTAATACTCTTGCTTTTTAATGAACTTTTTAGTTTAATCTCTCCAAAGAGTTTTTTTCGATAAGACGAGAATTAGATATAATTTAAAGATTTTTTTTAACTTTTATGGCTAATTAATTTTACTTGATTTTAAAAACTTTGTTTTCTAAATGTTTATTTGAAGTTTAACATTTCTCTGTAGATATTTAACTAGAGAATAAAAAATTTATTGAACGAGAAAAAATAGATCAGCTGATAGATTTATAACTTAAATTTTTAATATTATAATTTATATATCAACTCTATTGTATTAAAATCCAACATAAATTTAGTTCAATTGACCTAGTTTCCGGTCATTGTAATGAATAGACATCATGTTATATTTTATTTATGATTTTATAAAACTAATTTATCTTTATAATGTTTATTTTGAGCAAAAATATTTAGATAATAACTCAATGAGTTCAATAAAATGAAAAAATATTCAAAAAATGATAATTTAAACTCAAAGTACTGAAGTGAGAAAACTAATTAAAAATAATTAGTGAAATTTTTATTTAATTTAAACTGTTGGTAACTGAAACATTCATCTAAAAGTTTGGTTCTCTAGAAAATAAATAGATGTAACTAAAGTCTTCACATTTCAATGAAATAACTATTTCCAACTGAACAAAAACTTTTTTTCAATCAAATAATTACTAATGGAAAATAATTACTTAACAAATAATTAATAATTGACAATTATTTTCAATTAATCAATAATTTACATAACAGAAGGAATACTTACTGCTTGCTTTCTTTCCCAGCTTTTCATCGCTGATTTGTATTTTTCAAATTCGTGACACCAGTCAGAATAAATTTTCTGGTAGTCAGCAGCTTTGGCCGGAGCTGAGCAGCGATGCGCATCAACAGTGATGTTGTAAGAACAAAGCAAAGCACCACCAAGCCAACAGTCATATCTTCCTGCATCCTGTTCATTCACACCAACAATCACAAGACCTTTCTCTGATGTTTCAATGAACTTGTCACCTCCAGCACCATACTTGTAGGCAATTTGATACCTTCCCTTCTCTTTGCTGTAGTGATACCATCTGACTTCTTGATTCATAAGTACCTCAGGCATCTTGACGAAGCAACCGAGGTGTACCGATTGCCCCCACGTTACAACGAGTTTGTGTTTGCCTACACTGCTGTCGCAAACATCAGCTGTATTGTTGGAGACATCTTGGAGTAGTCTGGAAGGTGAAAAAAAAATTCTTAAGTCTCTTTGATCAAGACAGAAGCTAAGAGGCTGTCGGTTTGAATCGGTAAATTGAATTATTGTCAATCTCGTTTGAGAAATTATAGAAATCATTGATTCGTAAGAAGATCTTGGACGAAATTCTACTGAGACGTCGTTTACTTAAGAACGAACAGGATTTATTATTGAGTTTTTCACTAACGATTCGCGCGATTCGTTTTTATCCAATAAAAAGTGTTCCATGGAGATGGTATCTGCGGATGAACGTGATTTTAAAAAAAACGAATTATCTGCCTGAGTAAATCTCAATTCTCAGTACAATTTTTTCCAATATCATGCGAATATCGTATATTTAAAATGGAAATAAAAATTCCATAGGATACTAGCAGAATATATGATCTTACTTACCCAGGTACGTATGGTTTACAAGCATTAGTATCTTTGTCCCAGCCACAATATGGGTCGTGAACGCATCGTAGACAGTTATCATATCGCCGAGAGCACATAACTAAATCGATTTGCTTTATACGATGATCTGAGGCAACATAAAGTGCTTTGTGCTCTTTAGATATCTCCATTGCTTGAATAGGTTCACCAGGGGTTACATCGAAAACATCAAGTAGTATTGATTGAGACTCTCCATTCATATCTACCCACTGAACAACTTTGTGCACTCTCCCATCGTCTTAATAAAATAAATTTAGGTAATTAGTTGTGGTAAAATGGACTAGTTCTACATTAAATTACAATCACAACTTAGATATTCGAATAACTTTAAACCTTCATAATAGCTTAATGTAGATTATGCTCGAAACTTTCAGAAAATATTTCAGCAATATTATAAATTTAATCTCCAAAATATATTTAGTATCCATTTTACTTTATTGATCTTTTGAACATAGAGTTATAGTTTTAATATGAAACAAGATTCACGACATGAATATCATGTCACTGTGATACACACCAGTATAAATATGTCCATTTATTTGAATGATATATTTAATGTTAAAAATGTGACAGATATAAATTAAAAATTATTTTTCAAAAATAAAGGAGTAATTTAAAATTTATCTGATGACTGTAATTTAATGTTGACTTGCTTTTAGATGAGTAACAGATAAAAATAAAATTAAGTATGATTGAAACAAATACTCACTAGATCCAGCGTAGTAGACTGTGTACTCGAGATCCATACCAATGAAGTCAATCTTGAGTTTATCTACCACAAGTTTTGTGAACATGATGTCACGTTTGAAAAAAACTGGTTTTTCATTCTCATGTGATATGGCAGAGTCCATGAGTGGATGTGATCTTATGAAATTTAGGACGGTGTCAGGAAGTGTTTCCGTGTCGTTGACGCACTGACCTGGTCGTGGCTCTGGCACTTTGTTGGAGAGTACAGGAAGCCAAGCACTACTACTGGTCGCTTGTTCTTTAAATTTACCACGGAAAGCCTCTTGGATGGCATCGATGTGGAACGAGCAAATGGCCGAACCCATCAGACCATTCGTCGAGGTAGTAAACGTTCCATAGAAATGGGAATCATCACCCGGTACTTTGTAAATGCTCTCTGAATGATGATAGTTTAGTATAGTCATTAAAAAAAAGTAATGATAGTAAGGAATATAAAATTTAAAAAATATTCTCATGACTTACGAATTTCGTTAAAGTAGAATGGAAACTCGCCAGGAATTGAGCAATTGAGTCTGGCTTTAAGATAAGTTGCCCAATTTTGAGCCAGGATGTTCTTGCCTCCTGTATCTTTTTTGCAGACTCTAGCTACTCGAGAGTACACACTTTTCCCACAATTTATGTACTCTAATGCTGTCTCTCGGAAAAAGAAGAACACGTGTGCATCAATGTCAAATGATCCCACAAAGTTTGGTTCTGAAATAAAAAATAAAAAAAATTTTAAAATCTCTTTTTTTATTTAGCTTTGATATTTGATTCAACACCTATTCAAGACTAACAATTTCTGAAAAACCAGATTTCAAAACACTGTACAATCTGCAGAAACAATTCATCCCAAGAGTATTATTTTACGCTTTGCAATGATTGTAATTGATACATGAACGTTTGTATTTTTTTTTTATAAATATGAAACAAGAATTTTATTTCAAATAACCGAAAATGAAAATAATAGTAGAGAAACTAATATTGAAAAACAGAATAATTTCATTAGCGTGATTGTAAGAGAAATTACATAATAGATAGAGCAATCTTATGGCGTGATTTAGAAATTTGTAGAAACAATTTCCTAGTAAAATGATGAGGAGAAAATAAGAGTAGTAAATTCACGTTCTCTCTGTTGGCTTTTGAACGTGTTGAAGGGGTAAAAGCTTTAGAGAGAAACATAGCAGTTGAATGACTTTTGTAGTTTTCATTTTGTGTAATTCGCGAGGAAGGCATGACAGGGACTACCTAGAATTTAGCGTCAGTTCAATGATCATCCACTTGTCGTTTTATGACTCAAGCTATCGTAAAAGCTAGTTTAATAGTAGCTCTTTCCAAGTTACGAGGACGAAAACGTTAATAATTTTGCAACCGAATGGACTCTACCAAAAACGATCGACGTGTGCAAGCTTAAGTTTACTTCTATACCAAAATAAATGTGCTTTTTTTCTGGTCTGCTGTAGGTTTTACCACTTTCAATTTTAAAAGCTCCATAAATCTTGACAAGAATTTAAGGGGAAGCAAGCGATGATAGCTATTAAAGGCCATGAAAATACTTGGAAATATTTTTTATATCGTTTGAAATTGATTGTCAGTCGAAACGTTTTATATTACATTCTTTTCTTTCCAGCGTCATTCTGATAAAAAAAGAAACATGTCTAGAACCATTAAAATAACAGTTGAATACTTGAAAATGTCAGTTAAAGATAATATTCATTCAATCTGCAACGACAGAGAAGTTTGAAAAATAATTATTAATTAAATTTCATTCACTGGCATACTTATTCTCAATTATAATAGACTTTTTGATGATACTTAATGGTTTTTTTTTTGAGTTTCATTTGTCGTAAAAGCTCCCACATTGCAGACATTGAAGATTTATCTTTAGTACTTGAGTTCTAATAAAAAGTTGCAAACGTGTGCTCTGCTACTCGTGGACGTTCTAGAAGTGCATGGAACCGTGAAAGTGGTTGGCCACCGTCGTCTCGTCAGCCAGTTATTCAGATCTCGTTAACAGTATTGCCTTCTCTTGTTTCTCCACTACTATATAGTTTCATCCTCATCTTGTCTCTTCCTCTTTCAATTTATACTAGCACCAGCAACCTGGTTTCAACCCCAGCAGATCGATCTCTAGCGTCGTACATACTTAGAACATCCCAGGCGTATCGCATTCGTCACCCCAGTCTCGCGATCACTCTCTGCAGTTTAATCAACGCCTTCACTAATAGACAAACTCAATGAGAAGAATGGCTCTTGATGGGTGTTGTTGAAGGGGCGCGGCTTGAAATTAAACGACGAAACAAATGGCTAATCATGCATCTAGAGGGCATGAAGAAGAATAAGGATAACGTTAAGATTGTACTAAGGTAGTAAGAAATAGCAAGGTTAAAGGGTGCACTTGACTCTTTCCTTAACTGAACTGATGTTAGTAAGTGGTGTTGCTTCATCAAAACTTGCTAACTTGCTTGATACTAATCAGCATTAATACTTGAAACTTGGAAAAGTCAAGAAAACTAATTTATTTTATTTAAATATTGAATATTCTAATTAAAAAATTTATGCGTTAATTTTGAATACTTCTGAAGAGATTAATAAATAATTAATTTATCACAAAATGAAAAAGTTAAAAAGAACTCTTGAGTTTCTGCAAAGTTTCTTTGTCCCTGGAGGATACATCGAGATCCTGTGGCTAGAGTTTAAGCTGCAAGTCGTTGATTCACTGAGGATGAGGTTGAGTAGGGTGGCCAACCCTCTCTCACCGGGTGTTCCAACTATGCGACATAGGAATGGGTGGGAAGTCAAGTTTAACTTCTTCCAAGCTGAAGGGGTCTGCAAACGGGACATTTAGTTAGAGACGAAAAGGGGAGTTATTTTATTACCATGCTCCTAGATCTCACACCCTCTGCGACGTTTGATGGTGTACACCTTACCCACCCCTGCATTAAGGTCTCGCTCAGCCCCTAGCAATTCATTTTCCTACCATCTCCGCACATACTTGAAGATCGGCTGGCCATTAAAAAGAGAGAAAACAAAGAACGCGACCCTCTGAAATAACCGAGCTAAAAGTGACACCCTTAAACGTTGAGGCGGCTTCTCTACGCTCTTTACACACGTTTTATGTTACTTTTTCATACTTGTTACTAATGCAAAAGTCAATGAACACATTGAATAATCTTTGCTTTGATTTCGCGGTGCTTTTATTGAAAAAGCCAAGAAGAAGAAAAAGCTAGAACCATTCACATACACATACGATCGCTTAATGGCAGCTCATTGTCCATCAGAATGAAAGTGCAATTGTCTGAAGATGATTCTTAAAATTGATTTCTCTACTAAAATTATCTTTGAGTCCTATACTTTTTCTTATGATAGTTGAAAAGCTTTAATAAAAGAAAGTCTAATCGTCCACTTTAGATGTTGAGCACACAAAGGACATTCCGGAAATAAATCAGAGATATAGTACTCACTGTCGAGCCACTTGGAGTCGTACTTGAGTGTCCTCTTGAAACTGTACTCTTTACGACCGTCGGTCAAGTTATACAGATCTGTACGGAATATAACTGTATCCGCTTTAGTGAATTCTGCGTTCGTGCCAGAGTATAGGGCCGGCAAGTTGCCAGGATTGCCCTTTTCTACCCAAACTGCCGTGGAGTTGTCAGCGGGATCATAAGGACACTTCGCTATACCCATCCCCACACCTGGTACGAATTCGTGTCGTGGCAAATGAGTTAAATTGCTCTGTAAAAAAATTGGAGTTTCTTTCATAGCCAACTTGCCAAAGTAAAATATAAAATATTACTTGATAGAAATAAAAAAAACAAGAAAAATAAGATACTCACGTAAATTACCCAATCCTTTGGCGAGTGAGCATTAGTACCACAAATATATAAGCGGTTGCCATCGCTCATTGGTTGAATCACTCGTATGTGGTTACGGCAGTCAAAGTGCTGCAAAAAATACAATTTAGGTGAATGCCTCATGGATCGATGTTTTTTCGTTTAAACGACACATTTACTGGTTACTGCCTCATACGTTTTCTGGTTACACACAGCAGGTTACTATTATCAAAAGCCACGTCTATTACAGTCAACTAAATGAAAAAAATATTCCAAACACGTTTTGGAAAACTCATTGGAATTTTTGAAAATATTTCTGATTTGAAGCCTTTAGAGCTGCCTGCACTTTGAATTGACAGTTTCTATCCAGTCATGTGTTATTTGAGTATTTTGCAAATAGAAATGCAGAAAAAATAGTATAGATAGTTCAAAAAAACGTGATATTGCAATTGTCATCAAGAGACAAATCAAGTATTCTCAACACAAATCTGTAGTACAATTTTATCGTTATGTTTAAATTTCCACGTGTGTCTATATAAGCAAATAGTTCAAATAAAATGTAATTTAACTTGTTTTCCAATTTTAATACTATCTCATTGTCAACAATGATTTATTTTCATTTATAAAACTTTTTATTATTCAGTTAATAAATGCTTTCAACGATGTTTGGAGCTGAATAAAAAATAAATTGACCAGAGGTGAACGTTTAGAAAAAAAATCTTTTGAACTAAAAGCTATGTCGATTGCAATCCTCTCTTTGACGAGTTGATTCATCCAGTACACGTTTCTCGATCACATGTTGCATGCAAAAAGCTTCAATAATCTAATGTGAGTGAACTTATTACGCTTATTCATTTTTTTCTTCTACCCTAGTAATCATTTTGATCTATTTATTCATATCTTTTCTGCTCTTCTCTACAGAAACGAATACAATAGAGTTACGTTCCTACTTTAATTCACTTTTTTTCTTTTTTTTTTCTTGAAAAAGTTCACAGAGCTGCAGATAAAACTTAAACATACCTCGGACTTTCCTTTGGACACACACTGTTTTGTCTCAGTTGACTCGAGTATCAGAACATCTTTCTGAAATGAGAAAAATGTATTGCATTAATATAATAACTCATTCAATTGATTGCAAAAAAATCATTAAAGTTCATAAATTCTATCCTGTTAATAAATATCAAGCACAATCATCAGATTGAGAAAAGAGAGAAAAACTTCGAATAAATTGTATTTTAGTTATGAACTTGGAGTTTTATAAAATTAACTTTGAATTTTTTTTATAAATAAATTACAAAAGCATGAGACTCTTTGTATATTTTTTTCAACAAAAATTCAAATTAAAACAATTAAGAGGAATTTTTTATCAACTCTGGAATAAACTTTCTATAAAATTAAGGGATTGTTCTGATTCCAGTACTTAGCAAAGTTCCTTTATTTCCTGAATTGTGTAGTTGAAATACTAACAATGATAAAAAAAAAGAGGTCACAACACTCCGCCTATTGATGCTTTGTCAAGTCCATTACTGCAACATGCTGTTGAGATCTTTATGCATTCCAGCTTCAGGGTTTCAAGTTTGCGAGTGTTGCATTTGCTCGAGTGCGTCGTGAAGGAAGTGGTTCGTTTGCACTGCCAATTGTCCGGGACACACCCTGTGGCACACGACTTTGCGTCGTTTCTCTCTAACGATCGACACGCGACGTCAAGCGTGTCGAAGCCGCGAGATTTATCGCTCTTTTTACCTCCTCCAACACACTCAAGTGACAACTCGTCTTGTGATTTGTCGAGTTGCCAGACCATTTCCACTCTCTAACAAACGGGAGTTGGCAAAAAAATTGGTAAGTATCCTTTGAAAGATAAATTTGAGTTTAGTACTTGTTACTTATTACACAAAAGCTTCTTTTCTTCCACAATGCTATACATGTTGGCATTGTGGATAAGGAACAGTCAAACAGAAATATTAGATGCCACACACGAAGAGAAGAGATTTCAAAGCCCACTAATGCAAGATTGATGAAATATAAGTAAATAAAGTTCAATTAAGTATTTTTATTATCGAAATGATTTAAAATTTTTTAAGGAATTGATTAAAAGAAAATGGAACGGAAGTAATTAAATATTTAAAGAGTTTCAGATGAGGCATTAATTGAGAAATCATTGTCACCATTAACAATCAGATATTCTTAGTGAATTAATTCGAAATTTGATATTTCAATCAAGTCTTGATTATTTTTTTTCAGAGATATTCTTACATGAAATAAATTAGGAATAAAATTGAAACTGAAATAAAATATAATAGTCTTTTTTAATTCTCTATATTGTAAAGTAAAGATTAACTATTAAGAGCATTCCTATTGTTACGAATGAAATTCTAGAATATGAAGTTTCTGAGTTATTAAAATCCGATTTCCTTTGTTTTCCTTGAAATAATAACTATATTTATTTCAATCAGATACTTGGTTTGTCTTAAGACACGATTTATTAACACCAAAGGTGATTTATGAATATATTAAAATCTATGGTATAAAACAATAATTAATTTTTGCATAAATAAATCTTGTTAAATATTTATGCTCACCGCCTTCAATTTTTAAGACCTTAAGACAAATTGACTCAGACATTTATGAATTCAATTTCAATTTAATTCAACACTATCTCATATTTCAACTCAAAGGCTTATAAAATATCAAGAAACTGTTTATAAACCTCTCTAATTCATAGAAGCTCCAAAATTAGCATGAAAACATTCTATATCTAATTCCATAGCATACATCACCTAGATGCATATTAATTATTGCTCTAAACTTTCTCAACCATAATAACGTATTTTTTTGAGCAGCACTAGAGAGAAAGAAGATGAATATGTCGAAGGAATACTGAGCAAAATTATTCGTGGACACAGCATAATTTTATGCACTGACAGTAGAGGATATAAAGGTACAGATAATATATATATAATGCAAATACGAATGTCCTCGTAGACTGGAAATGACTTTAACGATGTGAGATTTCTGTGCTCGTTTTGCAACGAGGTTGTACGTGCCGACGAGTTTGCTGAGTGATTAAAGGGAGAGAACAAGTGTAGCGTTGACGAGAAACTCATGAAGAGACTTGCGTCCAGCAATGGTAATCCCTGGCGACATCATCATCATCTCACCAGGAGCTTAATCAAGCTGGTGGAAGAGTCGACAAAAGCCTATGAAGAACTTTGTTCATATTTCTCCAACCACATATGAATTACAGTTCATTTATTCTTACAAAAGTAACTGTTTACTTGATCTAGCTAATTAAATAATTCAATAGAAATATTTTTATTATTCAAGTCAACATAAAATTATTATGAAACAAATGGCATTCTGGTTTGTTTATTCATCACAGAAAGTCTGGAAAAGTTTAATGAGAGATTCGTTGTGAGAAGTTAATAAGTAGAAAGTGAGAACGAATGATGTACAGTGGAGTGTATCTACCGGTCGTACAGTTTACTGCGATAAAATATTGAGGAGGAAAACTGCGAGTTTCTCCCAAGCGTCCTGACACCTCCAGAGTTACCCATGAAACTCGCTGGGGATCAACCTACCCGGAATCCCTCCTGCGGAGTTCGAATAAGAGGATGTGTTGAAGTTAAAAATTCACGAGTTGCTGCCACCGCGGCCCTTTTTATCTCATCAAACATTAACCGAAAGTGTCGGGAATTTGGACAGAATTACGCTATATGACTTTGCGTATATCTACTATCCCTCTGCAGTGTGACATGCGTTCTTCGTCATGGATGAGAGAGAGATGGATGAGTCATGACGCGATTTTTCCCCAAATTCATTCGAGAAGAAAATAAAAGCAATCTTTCACCCCCTCTAGCTTATCAAATATTAATCTCATCATGATTGTTTAATTTTTTTCATATTTTGCACATTATCATTTTTATTATCTTCTAACTCAACTATGAATTGATTCTAACTACTTTCTTTAATCTTGAATAAATAATCTTAAATCTATAAATATATTTTAAATTATTATAGAATAAATATGACAACTCAAAGTCTATTAACAAGAAATCTAAAAAGTACTTTTATTTAGTTAAAGAAACTTATTAAACAAAACTCTTGGAGATACTTGAAATAATTAATTGAGAGAAATTCTTTATTAGCTCAATACCATCAATATTAATGATTTTATAATTCTGGATGTGCTAATTATTTTTGCGATAATAGTGAGGAGTATAATCAATAATTATAAAACTGTTTAATAAATTTATTCCAATGATTTGAAATTATTTATTTATAATTTTTATGCTCAAATAATAAATTCATTTCCCTGGGGTTTTTAGTAAACATATTTTGGAATTGATTTAATAAAGGTTGAAACTTGTGGTACCAAAGATTGACAGAACTTAAGTCCTTAACTCCACGAGGCTTTCAATTTAAACTCTTCACATTAATTAATTATGCATCTCCTATACATCGCTGTACTTAATCTTACGGTGAGATTGAATCAATTTAGAACCAATTGGCACTATGAATTACCTTTTTATCAAGATGATGTAATCAAGATTCGTGATTAAACTAAGATTTATATTACATAAACGTAAACGAAATACTTATTTTTTAAAATATTTATTTTCACAATTAAAATTTTAATAATAGTCCATTTCTAGGAAGTCACTGAGAAGAGATAATTACTCTAGTTTACCTTGTTTCACAAGAATGAGTAATTATTACAATTAAATTTACTTCTACTTTTTTCAACCCTATAACAATCTCGAACAATGAAGCAGAATAGAATTTTTTATTAATCTCGCATGTCTAATAAAACTTTATAATTAATAATAATAATTGTTTGACACTAATGAACATTCATTTGGACCCTATTTCTCTGTCTACAGTTCATACATAAACTAACAATAATTTTGAAAAATGACAAACTTTTTTAATTTTCTCAATGAATTTTCATCGATCGTTTCTCTCTGAGCGCTTTATCCCAGTATGACAATCCTGTTACTAAGGGAAACTTTATAATATTTAGAGATCAAGTGTATCAGTACAAATGTCATGAGTAACCGTGTGAAGTGGCTTTTGGTGTCATCCAACACAATAAGTCACCATTTCCTAATGGAACCCGTCACTCTTCACCCTTTTATCCGCTAGTGGCAAGCCGAATTCAATCTGCATTCAATATTGATTTCAATTCGATACCGTGGATTTCAATTTTTCGTGATTTACTTCTTATACTTCGTACAATAAACCGAAAGAATGGATGAGTTAGTGTATATGTACAGACAGACTCAGTGTCGACGTCAATCAATTCGTAGTGGACACAGACTACACCTCACTGGTCTCATCAGTTCGTTTTCCAGCTCGATTGGCTTGTGATTGTACAAAACTTTTTTCTATATATGTATTTGACAACAAACAGTGATTCATACTGAACAGTTTTTAACGACTCCAACATGCTATGGCCTTGTTTCCATTCAGAAGATATTATTTGCCATGAAGGGTAATTTAAGCTAAATAAAGTATCCATTTTTTTAAAACTTTTATTGCTTTCAAGAAAAGACAATAGAGCAAGCGTGAAACCAGAGAATTTTACTGCTTTCTCGTGTATCAAATTGCATGGTCATGCTATTTATTTATCGTTTTAGTACAGTTTAGGTCTAGTAAATGTGCAAACTGTACTAGCAAAACGATTACATCTGTCTACATCATTTTTTCACGCTAACACGACATATCAATACTCAGAAAACGATCGTGTGCATATAATTTTAAGTTATTCATAGTCATATTGAAATAATCTGGATTAAATTCTCTGAATTTTCAAATACTGTTCATGAGAAATGAAATGACAGAGTGTGAAACATTCTCCAGGGAAATGTTTGGTTGTAAAAATTTTTTAAGACCTCCAGATAGACAGTATCTATAAAAAGACACTAAAACAAACACTCTGAGAATTTTTTTAATAACATCCAGTCACTGTTGTGTTGTTGATGAAAAAAAATCTAAACTGATGTAATCCTGAATCTAGGTGTAAATAAAAAATTACTACGATTCAACACTCATTAGCGTAAGAAAAAGTTAGTGAAGGGTGCGGAGAAGCGAGTCTCTTTAGTGTCGAGGGATGGAAATAATGCGACGATAAACACGAGTCAGAGGTGGTAATTAAAAAGTTAAGCTGCAAAGCAGCTGAGAGTAGGTGCTAAAACAAGCAAAGGAAGTAAGTTTGAGACTTATTCCTTTCTCTACACTTCTATATCGTTCTTGTTCTCACTAGTGGTATCTTAAGAGAGTCTCAGTACTTAAGAGGACTTGAAGACAAGAAGAGAGAAAGACCAATATAAACTGTTCTATAGTTTAGTGAAGGTAATAACACCGTTTCAGTTTCCAATTATCAAAGATATTTTATTCGCCGTTGGAGTATTTTAAAGCAAGACATTATTGTTTATTCGCACTGCAGAAATATATATATTTTTTACGCTACTTCAAAGTTTCATTGCTTTACGTCAAAAGATTCAAGTAAAAATAGTAAAAGAAAAGAGTAAGAAAGTTGGCTGAAAAGTCTAGGATTGCTAAAAAAGACTGTACTGTGAGAGAAGACGACTCGTTTCCTTCAGAGTGAAGATAGAAGACCTCCAGACTGACTTTTGGACGAATTTACGGAGTTACTGGACTTTAGTTGCTGGAGGAATGAAGCTGCTGACTCTTTTCCAAGCTTTAACTAACGAAGAGGAAGGAAAAAAGGAAGAAACACAGCTACCATTGATTAGAAATAATGAATAGCTGTAGGACTTCTTGATGGAGAGACCAAGCGTAAATTCACCTAGTGGATTGCTGTAATTCCATTCATGGTTTTTGTTAGACACATTTAGATTTATTAAACTTTTTAGTTATTTTACGACAATTAGAATGAAGTATAATTTATTTCGTGACACCACTACTTTTTCAATTTGAATAGGTCCACTCGAGACGGAAATTGAGCAACTTTTGGTTTAAATATAAAATATCTTGTGGGATTTAAAGTCCACAGTAACAGTTGGAAAATTAAATGGTGAAATTGAGTATTTAAAAATTCATAAGTACATCTTTTTTTTAAACCAAAATGGTTTCAATCACTGTTAAATTTTTATTCATTTCATAAATACTTTATATCTTATTGAAAATAAACTTTTTACAAGATTACTTGTTATTGCGAATTTTTAAAAGCTACTTTCTATAGATTTTCTATTATATTTTTTTTTTGAAACAGTAATTAACAGATGGTTGTTGATTAGTTAGTAAGCTTTTCAACATTCAATCTACTTGAAAATCAAGAGATAGTTTATAAATACCATTATCTCCGGAGTGAAATTAAAGGTATTTTCAATCCAAGTATTTCACTAATGAAAAAATCTATTTTTTATAACTGAGTTATTTCAAATCACTCTTAAAAGTACTAGAAAAATTAAAAGTGTAGAATTGAGTACAATTTCATTCAAGTAACGATTATAGAAATATCAGGAAACAGTAAAAACAATTTTTTAATCATATTTACAATGTAAATTAAATGACAGTTGAAGTTTACATCAATTAACACTGATTCTAAAATACTCGTCTCTCTTGTAGCAATTTTATTTTACTATCTGAAACATCTTGATGCATGAAATGCAGTTTAATGCGATATGATAGCTCGAGTACTAATACTAGTACATCTGCAAATAAAAGTATATAAGAAATGACAAGTCCAAATCTTTCGAGAACCCGTACAAGAAGTTTATACATTCACGTGTCTTGGTTGTGGGGAACGTGTCTTGAAGCTCATCAAACTACAATTTCCTGGAGAGCTTTATCACAAATTCATCGTTGCAATAAATTTCTTTCACGTTACAGCATGTGCTTGTCTTGTACCTTCTTTTGTTCTTAAATGTCAAGAAGAAAGAAATGGCGAGAAGAACGTGTGCGAGCAAAAAACACGTATGCAAGTAGAGAAGAATTTATATTTAAAGTCTGGGTACTCATTTGAGATATAGTGATAAGCATCAAAACCATTTTACGTACAATGTTTTATCGAATATGATATCTATGGTACGCGAATCACACATAAATATGTCAAAATCATCTTAAAGTCGTGTAGTAAAGGTTAGTAGCATATTACATATCCATCAGAGTATCGCATAACCGATATACCATCTTCTTTTAGTAGAAACTAGTGGCTGCATATCTCATTCACGATTTCACAGCCTTGTAAATCTTACGAGCACTCTTAATACTTTATTACTCTCTTGGGCAGACGGGTAATATTCTTCGTAGTAGGAAACGAATCCTCTATAGCTAGACATAGCCGATGGTATTGCCTCGAGACCACTAGCGAGGAATGAATCCTATCACGTGAAATTTTGTTTTATTGCCACGTGTAGTTTACTGATAGAGGCTTATTCCGTATATTTCATGATATTGACCTCTATCTTCCATTACTTTCCTTAGCTATAGCATGTTTTATTCACTGCGATCAACGTCTCTACTTGTGTACCAACGTATGCACGATTGTTCCTAGAAATTCTATGATATATCAAGCTAGCCTATCTGTTGTAAAAAATTACATTCTATTTTTTATGTACACCATTAAAAAAATGCAATGAAACATTTTTTGCGTGTATAAATCGTTTTAATGGTCTGAGGTTGTTCAGTGTTTTGTTTTTTTGTATCTATATAACAAATTGATGTGGATAAATATTGGTCTATTTCGCGGAGTGTAAAATTTGTTATTTGGTGAACCAATAATGGTTAAATGTAGTTTCTTAAATTAAATAATATTTTATTTTTGCAATTTATTGTTTTTCCCTGGATCAGATTTAATATTTTAATTTATTGAGTAGTTTTTATCAAATATATTTAATAAAATTTAATATGTTAAAGTATTACAAATAACTAGAAAAAGAATATAGGTAATTGAATCAATAATATTGGATTCATTGATTATTCGGAAATACATTAAACTAATATATCTTGATTGTACTAACCTATTTTTGTTGTATTTATATTTCATTGAATTGCAAATAAAAATCAAAGTAGAAAAGGTTAAAGAGAAATGTTGTTATTGTTTTTTTTATTAAACCATATTTACTAACAATTGAATAAATTATTTGGCTATCAAAAATTTTAAAAATTAAATCTTTTGAATTTCAATTTTGATTTATTAAAATATTTTTGATTCATGAAATAATTGTGATATTTAAAACAAATGTGGAATTAATTTAAAAAAGAAATCACAATAAAAATTCATTTCAAACTTTATAGACACTTAAAAAAAAGTCTTTCAAATAAAAAGTTATCGTTATAATTTCAGCGTCGAATAAGTATCGTACATTTGTACCAATATTCAATTTGAAAAATTTATGGACCCGATGTTTCGTGTACGTGTGGCGTTAGTTATTTGAGGGCTTGAAAACTTGGTAGCTCTTATTGTCCCCTTTGGAAAGATTGTAACTGAGTCGGCATTAGCATAGAATATTGTGCCGTGTGCGAAGGGGCGTCGTTTAGAACGAAGTCATGAAATGTTAGGGAGGACAGGACGACGGAGTTATCGAACCGATTCTTCTTCTTGCTAACTCTCCCTTTCCTCTCTTCAACGCATTACTTCACGCACGACTATATGTATTATTACGTTTTGAACGAACGGAACAACTATACGACTGTCGTGCATAATACCTTTGAGTTACCTATTCCCGTCCGCTTGACAATATGTATTTATGCAAAATTCGAAATTTGATCGGTCCTTCCGCCATTGTCGCTCATCCCTTTATCGCTTTCTCCCTTTGTCGATTCACGCAATGCCTGTATATCAGCAGGATATGTATGAACAGAAATGAAAATGTAGTTGCAAATGTTCTATCCATTCAAATGGATTACATTCATAGCGTCTCAATCAATATCAATTCACGTTACTTTGTTTACTAAAAAGAAAACAAAAACCTGAAAAATGTTTTTTTATTATTTGTGTTGAGTTGGAATAAAATCACAACAAGTGGATTTGCCCACTGAAATTTCTCTTCCAAAAGGTCGTAATGTCGTCACTAATATGTACGAGTCTCTTTACCCTTATAGGCTTATGTCACAAGAGGGTAATAAAATATTATTATTGACAAACATTATACTCTAGGGCTACAATATTTCCTTAGATATCAGCTACATAATTCGATCTACAGGATTTTTTATATCATTATTTATTATGATGCCAAATTCTTTCGCCTGATCTTTGACATTATTATTTATCCATTTATCAAAATGAGAAGTAAATGGCTCGAATGGAAAGATGAGGATGAAATTAATCATCCTAGATTTATAGAAAAAAAATGAAGAGAGCTTTTGAAATAATTTTAAATCCACAAATTTACCGAGAGATTGATGTTGTTTTATTTGTTCATTTTTATAAAGATGTTTTTAATTATTCATATTTAAATTTAAGCCTCTTGACCTACTTATTGGATATAATATAGAGCTTTTGATACGTTTTTTATACATCAACAGCGGTGAAACGCGAATAATCCTGTGGACTTTGAATAGAACAACGTCTGCGCATCTGTCGAATCTCTGTTTCGCTATTGCAACATGAAAAGAGGGGTGGCGATATACTCGTCTGCGAAATACGAAACGCGTCGTCGCGCTCGAATAATTGCATTTTCGAATTGTTACTATCCCTTGTGCGTCGCTGGTGCCCACAGAGTCAATTTTTTTGTGCATCTCCCGGCATTGCCCTCGGGAATTTAGATCGCGTGCCACATTGTAAACTATTCCGAAATTTGTATCTTCTCTAAATGTATATTCACCGAACAATGCCTACTCTAAATAATTTTCATGCTTATTTATTTCCCTTTTTTTTTTTTCAATAGAGAAGATGATATTAAGAAAAACACCCTCATAAACTTTTTGAATGTTCATTTCTGCACCCTTCACAGGTGCACTTTGAGAGCACATCTGCTTGCGTCATATTGTATATTGTCATTTTATTACTTCATCGATCTGTAAAATCACCACCATGACGAACTATGACCCTCGATCTATAATATCCATTTCTAACGGGAAATAATTCAAATTCCCCTCATGATCTTATTTGAACATGTTGAAAGTGAGGTTGAAAAATATAAATTTTCTTTTAACAAAAAAAGTGATGCCAAGTTGGGGAACATTAAAAGGCAATTTTCCATTTGCGGCGGTCGATTCAGTTGGACCGAACGGTCACCTAAGGCTACACTTCGACCCTGAAACTGAAGCAATTTCAATTCAATCTCCTCGATTGAAAATTCCGGATGGAAAAGTCGAGAAATAACAAATAAAAGAGAGAGAAAGAGAGAAAGAAAGGCAGATGGATGTGAGTAAAATCAAATTGATAGAAATAAAAAAATTGTTAGAAAATTTTCTGATGATTGGCAGGATATTGTAGATTTGCAAAAGGGGTAGTGCATGTGTCGACAATAGATCGCTTAGTGCTAGAGACGTGTCAGCTGTCAAGCTATCGAAGGGTGTTTTCGGATGATTGACAGTTTTATGGGGAAATCTCTCTACGCCCATTCATTCTCGAATAGACGTGAGAGAGAAAAGCTCGCGAGTAAGTATACATGACAATCCTGTTTTCAGAGTTCTCATACATTTAACCACGGGTTCGCAACCGAAAATTATGGTGACGAGTCAAGTGTTACGATACAATTTATTTTTCACGTGGAGAGGAGGATGCATTTTCATACCGAATTGTTGAGTGCATCACGTCAAAAACACTAAGCCAACGAATGTCAAAAAATTGTTTTCAATTTTTTATCTAGAGAATCCACACTTTTTCTTAAGACAGAGGCAGTTGGATTGAAACTAAAGCTATAAAAAATTGTTATCTTGTGTTTGATGCTACTGGATGAAATACTTACTTCACAGTTTGAGTGGTTGATGTTGGTGAGATTGAGCCTGAAGATTTTATCCCTGAAAGCAGAAAAAAAGACAATGTGAGAAATTTTATTGGTACTCTAAGATTACATGACAAAGCGAGTAAAGGTAAGGATTATGGGGGTTGAAATTCCATTTTGTGATTCAGGACATTGTGCATGACTTGACATTTTTTTTTACTTGTCTGATCTTATTGTGCTTTTACTCCATATTGTTACATATTATTAGCATTACACAACCAGCTGTTATGTTCATTCAAATGCTCATAAGGAATTTTATCATTTTACCAAGAAGATGAAAAAGTAGTATGAAAAACTCAACTGGACATTTATTGTGAAGATAATAGTTTACGAGTTATCTATTGTCAAAATTATACAGATAAAGATAGATAAGAAATAGTTATTATTTACCACAAGTTCAATAATCCGATTTAAAACTTTGAAATGAAGTTATCTTTCATTTTTATTATATCACTATTATTTATTTATGTCAAAATTTGATTATATTTCAAAAGATAAAATAAGTTGGTAAGAAAGTAAGATATTTATTTTCCATCACGTATCGTTGGGTCTAAAAGCAAATGCATCGAGTGTATAAAGTCGCGAATCGTAAATCGAATTCACCCAGTTTTGAGTCAGAAGGTGTTACGGAACATTAGCTTCACTGCGTATAACTTTATTCCGATAGCCATTCGTCATCGGCTTTCAATAAAGAAGCAGCGATGTGGAAGACAGAGAAGAAGTAAAAGAAATGAAGAAGATGTGAATGAGAGAGAAAAAAACCTCGAGAAAACGAAAGAAGATATAGAAAAAGAAGCTATATTATTACTGTCTATAACTAAAAAGAAAATGCGACCACATCAGCAATGTTACTCCATTCATCCTGAGAACGACGCGGTGAAAAAGTAAATACCTAGCCGTTAGAAAAACAAATCCGACTCTCGGAATTCGCCTGAACTTTTCGCTATGCTTTCAAACTCGAAGAAACTTTTACGATGTACGTGCTGGCGTTCGAACGAGGTTGTAGGAAAAGGTAGGTGGTAAAGGAGGAAAGAAAAAAGAAGCAGGAGCGCGCAAACCGAAGCACGGAACCAATTTTACGGGTAAAAAGTTGGTTGAGCCGCGGGGACGAGCATCGATTTCAATTTAGGAAGAAGCGAAGATCGGAAGGTAAAAGAGAAAGAGAAGAATGCGCTTAGGTGTCGAGATCGCTAGGGGGAATCCCTCAATCCTCGACTTTTTCCCTACTTTATAGCTGTACTTTGTGAATTATAAATAATTACTTTGGCAAAAAAAACCTTACCTCCAGAAAAACCTCAGAGTTATGTATAATTTATCGCTATTCTCGTGAATTATGAACTCTCATTTTATGATTTCCACGTAGATCTTTTGATTTACAAAGAAATCCTTGAGTCTAAATTACTTTTCGCCCGGAAAAAGCCCAATAACTCTGAGAAATTTCAAATTGACAGCCAACAATATTTGAATTGGAAGCAAATCGAATGAAAAAGTTTGGCGAATCTATGATGTACTTCAAACACATACAGTACATTTTCTATTTCAGAAAATCCTTTTCAGAATAATGAAATTCTGAATAAATTCAGATTTAGACAAACCACATACACATTACTTTCGTCGTTTATTATTTGATTTATTATTTTTATAGAATAAACCATCAGACCATTCAATCTATTTCTTCAACTATCATCCAAGTATCCAGCTCTAAATAAAACAACATACTTTAATCCAATTTAATCAATTTCTCCAATAAAACAAAAATTTCTAATTTTGAAAATTATTCCAGTGATACATTATTGGATGAAGCTGAGGTTATTTTCTTTAGAAATCATGATCTAAAAATCTCATTCATGATTATAAACCCTGAAATCCCTGATGGATTCAAAGTATATATATGTGCAGATAGTGAGAAAGAATTATTTTTACGGTAGCTGATCTTTTCATTGGAAATATTCTTCTCAAGAAGGTGTTGAAGAGAGATGTGATTTCCTCTACAATGGAATGTTTGAATCCAAGTTTAATTTATTCCTCAGATGGGTTTATTTTTTTTTTCAAATCAAACCAATGGCAATATTAATTGTAGATTTGATTAAAATAATTATTGAAGTTATCTTTAATTTAATCATCGGGGAAAAATGAAATTCGATTAGTCCAAGTATACACGAGAGAGTGGTTAATTTTCTTTTCGAATGAATTCAATCGATAATTGAGAGGAGGCTTCTATTAGCGTATCGTTAATCGTGGGTGAATGCCGCAGGCAAGCCACAGTCTCATTATCGAAAGCATCACATTTCTAATTAATGGAAAGAACGGCTGGAGATCGAGCATTTCTGAATAATCGATTTTCGTATATTGCAAAACGGTGTTGGAAATAGAAATGAACATAACACACAGACAATTGCAAAATAATTGAAATGAAAAACAAAAAATATATGAAACCATTTCATGGCTGTTAAGTGAAACAACTGCTTGATTATTGACAATTTCCGAAAGATTTGTGAGAAATTTATTTATGTTTTGCTTGGTGGAATTAAAAACATCAGGGTAAGTGAATCAAAAGAGGAGAACAAAAACATTGATTTATTTGGAATAAGAATACGAGATAACCGTAAACGTTTGAGATCATTGGAAAAAACGTCCATCCGGACCTCTCCACTAGTCTTATCGGAATTCGATAGCCAGAGGGTAATAGATACCGTGAAGAAACTCAGGTCGGCACGTGGAACCCAGCCAGAAAACAGAAAACATTAAAACCGAAGTGTTCACCTCTTCTGGCGAAAAAAACGCAATTTATCGTTACCACTCCTGTTGCTTTTTATGGTTACTCCTCTATTTGTATTCAACCAGGTTTGTTTTTTCTTTCAATTTGTGTAGGAAAAATCAGGCTTTCTGTATGTCAAATAAGTATGTTTTATTTTTTATTAAAAAAATGTGCAGTTTCATTTCACTTCACTCTTTCTCAATTCGTACCTTTCTTTGTACAAAAGTTGCTCATAAAGACTCCCCCAAGGCAACTCTAATGCTCGTCTCTTGGAAACTTTTAATCGACCTGGACTTTTCTCTAAGGAACAACGTAATCCAAGCCCGATTCGTTCGATGAGCTTGAGAAGATAGAGAAGAATCTAGTATGGGGTTGTTTCTTTGCTTGTCTTTTTCCTTTGTCCATGTCTGACTGGTTTCAAGTATCTCTACCACGACATCAAATTTTTTCCAACCCACACTCTGCCTCCAGCCTATTATCGACACTGTGTAGCATTTTGTTGGCATTCACCAAATTAAGTAGGGAGAATATTACAAAGGCGACGGGGCTACAAGATGAAGCAAATGGGTGAATTGAGGGGCCTACGCGATACTGAATCAAGGAATAATACTCTGGCTAGTAATGATGCAACAACCAAGAGAAGAACTTTCAATACTACAGTCTCTTAGAGGCTCAACCCTCATAATAACTGCCAGTGATCTATACTTGTTCAATTCCCCAACCCCAATGTGGTGAAGCTCTACCCTCTAGGCCTCGAGTAATATCAAGAATACTACGAGTCGAGAGATCAGGGTGTCAGAATTATTCATAACATTTGTAACATGATTCAAGAAAAAAATATATATACCAAAAATACGCCAGTAACTAACAACAAAAGCACTGGTACTTGAAGCTTCACTCATTTGTCATTCCAATTCTCAATTGGCATTCCCCTCGAGGATCGTGAATAATGTGGATAAACTAGTGACAAAGACTACTGTGTGGTTTCTACAAACGCTAGACTCGAAAAAGCAATTCACGAAAGTTTGTATTCACGCTTCTGAGAGCCGAAAGTCACGGCAGAAAGATGCGAGATTTATTGGCAAAGTTCGGCTGGTTAATTTGACGAACGATGGGACTTGAGTACGACTAAAATAACGTAGTTGAGTTCTTGCTTGTCTGACCCAACGTAGAGGATGTGGAAAAACATATACAGGATATTTGGAGATATAAGAAACGAATAGATAGTTCAAACTTCGTAAATAGTTTTTGGCCAACTTTCTCATACTAATCCTCGGAGATAAGCAAAAACCAGTAAAATAAACTCTGTGAATGATGGTACAAAAATAAACGACTCGAGTATTAGAGTAAGAATATTTTAAATACATCATTGGAATATTTTACTTGAACGCTGTCCAAATTTAGGGAAAGAAAAAATAATGAAAACTAGAAATTTAATTTTACAGGAATGCTTTCATCAATGGAATAATGAAAAATATGTCGTCGATGAATTTTTATTCTTGACATTGATTGTGATGATATCATAAAATTTCAAATAAAAATGTTCGCATTTTTAAAAAATTTCATTTGTAAAAATAAATTTAAAAAAATATTTGCAAATAATACTTACATAAACTCAATTGAATCAAATCCTTCTTTGTCATTGCAATGATTATTGTAATGGGTTCTTTTGTCACAGAAAAGAATTTATGTCGACGAAAGAATGTGAGTAGTATTTGAATTCAATATTAGCATAGCAAATACTTACATGGCTCCAACATAAAGCGTATCTTTTTTGCTGTCCAAGTAAAGCGTCCTGTAGTACAGCGTCCCACAGCTGAATTCTCGAACATGTTCTGCAAAAAAAAAGAAAAAATAATCTATAATTAAAATCGATTCTTAATATAATAAGATTGTGATTTAAATGGAGATTTTTTCACATTTTCTCACTCAATATTATAAAATGTGAGACGTCGAGAACGTGAAAATAAAAATTACCCCTAGAGCAGACCCTAGGGAAGTTACACCCGGTCTCTAAGCAATTTTTTTTCCAGCGGATCTGGAATCCACGCGTAACATTACTTGGTGTCTCTCCCACGATGCATAAAATTCGCCGGCAAAAGGCATTTACGCGAGAGTTCGGTGCTGCGGGTACCAAGTCCCACAGGGAAAGCCACATTTTCAATGCAACGTAGTTGAACGCGACCAACCCTCCAGTTCGCGACACTGATCTGCTTAACATATGAAAGAAAGTCACCCCTTATAAATATACTCGTTCCACTTCGAGGTAAGAGAGCGCGAACAATGCTATATATTATATGGTATCAGGAGGGCCCAACGCCAAGTGAAAGGGGTCTATATTATGGAACTAACTGAACCACCCCCTTCATTTTCTCTTTCATCCTCACTGTTCTTCTTCTTCTCTCTATCTCATGGGTATTCGTGAGCACTCCTTTCTCTCATTCCTCTATTCATACACCCTCTAAAATAACATGGCTGCCAGTGAAGTCTTTTGAAGCTAATTCAATTTATTTGAATAAAATAACTAGCTAAATTAATAAATTAAATCACGTTTCATTATCTTTTTTTATATGTTTGTATGCATTTGTTTGCTTCATGTGCTTCTTTTCATTTTTATTATTGTTTTTTATGTTATTATTTCACTATCCCACATGTATCATTCACGTAACAAAAATGAAATTATATTTATATTTATAAATAAAATATTTCCAATTTATTAATTGCTCAGAATATAATTATATGTCAATTATTCTACTGATCACAAGTTCTGATAAAATATAAAATCAATTAGTAGTAAATGAACTCAATTTAAAGAAAATTGTTTGAATTTTTTATTTTAATAAAAAGGCAAAGATATTTAGGTTAAACTAAAATCGAAAAAAAAAAAATAATTTAAATTTCATGTAAAAAATTATTTGTCAATCTTTTTAATGAAAAGTTTTAATTCTATTCTTCAATATTTAATAAATGTTATTATTCTGAAAAAGTTTTCAATTTAATAATTTAAATTAATTTATCAACGTAATAAGATCATTTAAAATATCAAAAATAAAATAATTGAATCACTTCAAACTTGAGAGATGGAATTTCTTTTACTGTGTTTTTTTATGTTATTATTATTATTATAAATGACATCGAATTGAAAAGCCTCTGATTTATCCTCGAAACTCGATACGAAATCCTGTGCGTGTACACAAGAGATGGAAAAGTCAGGAAAGATGGAGTACTCTCCGATGAAAGTGAAAGTTACTATCAGGATCGAGTTAAAAAAGACGTAAAAAAATACAAAAAAAAAAGAAGGGCGTATATCGTAAGATAAAACGATAAGTGTTCAACAGATTGAATCGTAATCCTTATCGTATCATTTTACCTGTCCTCTTTTCTAAATGTATTACTACTTTCATACTATTACTTCACATCAAAGAATTAGTAGGTAATTCAGGATTATTATTATTATCATCGAGAAAAGTACTCTTATATTCTCTCACAATGATAATGATAACATTAATCCTTTCGATAAATAAAAAATATCCAATGAAGTGATGATAAAAATTAATTTAAATATTCAATAAGAAAATACTTAAGACTTATATTCATCAGTTTGTTTGTCTTCCTGCTTGAAATCTCTCGATATAAATCGCTAGATGTGTCAAAATACAAAGGGAAAAGAATAGACACCCTCCTATCAAAGCTTCCCCATCATCTGGATATTCAACGTGTGCTGATAATTCGCGAAATACATTCTGATTGAATCTCAACGAATCGTGCTCTTCTAAGGAGGCTTATCGAATAAATCACTATCCAAATATTTTTTAGACTTTCAATCATATGGGGTTGTCGATTGTAGAATAAAAAATCACATCGAGAGAAAGAATAAGCAAGATAAAAAATATTAAATACAAAAATATTGAAGTGCCACGTGCATATCAACATGAAATACATACGTACTGCAACTCACTTGCAGCAGCATCAATTGAATTCGTTTCTCCCCTTTCGCGATGTCAGATTAAGTTGCACGACTATTTTTTTCTGTCTCGTACTTTGGATGCCACACACACTCAGCTGGCTTCATTCCAGGCTGCGTCGGCATATGGTTGGCAAAGATTACGAGGGCTCCACCTCGGCCGTGTCCAATTTCCAACGTTATTATTATTTTAATCCTTTAAGCCCTTTCATATCAAGGTACCCTTGGTCTTGTCGCGGCCGAATCGTCCAAATTTATAAATCGAAGAATTGTTTGAATGCTTAAATCTGAATAAAAATCTTTTACTTAACTACTCTCATTCGTGTTCATTTCAACCGAAGGAAAAAAAAAATGAATTAAAAGTGAAGAGGTTTATCAAAGGTGTCGGAATTCCCATTGAGTGTTTTTTCGAGGCTCTGTCTAGGCCAGTGAACCGCAAAAGCTTCTAGGTTCTCTACTAATTCGAATTGTATAGAGAACAAGTACCGTAGGTGAAACTAAAAAGTTGCAGAGTCCAGTAGTACTACTAGAAGGCGGTGATGCCGTAAAAAAACACTTCTAGATGTTTCAAGTTCATCAACAAAGTAGAGAGTAAAACCTATCGAGTAACTGTTCAGTATCACTTTTGAGTCGTCTATTGGATAAAATAGTCGTGGGAAAAAACTGCTGTGCTTCGATAGATAGCATTTATTCTAGCTTCAGTGCTTGCGTTCGGTTTTACGTGTGGTGTCGGTCTCTCACCAAGTACAGAGTTAAGGGTGAGTTACTACAGAAACTCCTACACAGTATCACCTCACTTTCAATGCTTTCTGCAACCCTCAGCAAATGTTCTTTACAGCAAGAGCATTTCAATATCCCAGTTGGTCACTGATCTTCATTCTACATGACAATACACTTTTGTAAAATCCCACCTCTTTAGTGAAGTTGTCAATTGGAATATCAGTTGGTAGACAGAGGTAACTAAAAGTATTTTATTGAAACTTTGACGTTTGTTAAACCACCATTTCATTGTTTTTTTCTTCTCTTATTCTTTCAAGTATTACCCCTGCTAACTTCAAATCAATGTTGAAAAAGAATGAAGTGATAAAAATGAAAATCAATTTAATTCTCAAAAGAAAAAGAAAAACTTTTTATTTCATCCCAGAGATTCGATTGAAACGAATTATGCCGCACGAGAAAGAGTAAGGAAGAATGCAAATCCAGAAAGATCGTGAGTCTGATAAAAGTCTTAAGAGCAGTCTGCTAAGGCTGAGTAGATGGTGCAGATTAGGCAAGTAAGAAAAATATCTGTTTTTTTTCTATACTAACAGTGCCTATAAATTCACGATAAAGTTTTAGCAATTGTTCTCTGCATTTATTGAGTTCCTATTCTTCAGAGAGGGAGCAAGAATAAGGAGAGAAATAAAAGATATCCTATCGCTGGAATTAATGGGGGTGCAACTGTGTGTTGACATGAATTTTCTGTAAGTACCGTATTTTTTTTAGCTACCGACCTCACCACTGAAGTGATGATAACATGCTCATTTCCACTCGGTTTACGGATAAGGGTAAAAAAAGTTCGAGGACAAGAATGAGTTGGCAATATGCGATAGAATATTCTGAAGAAAAAGATAGAGTTAAAGTAAAATGAAAATAAAAAAAAAATATATGAGGGTTGAATAAAGTAAAACAGAATAAACTAGGGGAATAGAACGTGTCAAGAGATGAGTTGAAGCTAACTGTTATTCGTCTATCCCATCATCCTCTACTCATTAATCACCTTAGATATTTTTTTAACTTTCCCCTTTATTCATATACTTTTTGATACTCACGCCCCTTATAATCGCTTCCAAGAATTCGATTATTGGATATTTTAATCAAGGTAATAGTCTGCAGTTTCATGATATTGCTCAACATATACTTAAAAATGTTTCATCATCGTGAGGTGGATCAATATTGGCTAGAGGATTATTGTGTTGTATACCTGATAAACAGATATTGCTACTGACAGTGTTAAGTATCACGTATAGTAATGAAAATGAGATATATTTTTTTCAAATAAAAAATATTTTTATTATGTAATAAAGATATTAAATTTAAAAAAAAAAATCCAATAAAGTTACATAATTTTTATCGAATTATCTTTTTTCCTTTATTCTGAGGAAAGTAATTTTTTTGCAGAGTGAAAATTTTTAATTAAAAAAATTAATTCTTATAATCCATTATTTATAGAAGCTTTAGATGAAGTAGTTTACACTGAAAAAATCAAAGTTACTAGCAATGATATAGCTGTGTTATCAATAAAAAAAAGGTCTTCATAATTTTTATTATCACTGCAACTATATTATAGTTATTGGTTGAGCTTGATATTTTTTTATCGTACCAATACATATTTTTCCTCCAAGTAGCAATTCGCTTATTGAGCTTTAAAACAGTCACGACTCTAGAGCAGAAATAAAATGGATATAAAATCATTGGAAAATCTAAACATATGTTTGGAGCATAATTCTTGATAATCCAAGGAGCTTAATATTAAATAAGAGAGTTAGAATTTTTCAGTGATATATTGCTGCAAAAAGAGCAGTGAGAGGGATGAAGGACGAGATAAATAAAAAAATAGGGTGAAACAGCCGTTGAGTGGACTATAGAGAGTACGAATAATGCTTGAAATAAATTGCGTTATCTTTTCGTTCCACGCGTATGGCTCGCGAGCGTCACTACCACTACTATCCAATTACTCACGCGCCTGCACAGGAAAGGCAGAAACAGGGACTAGACCGTTACAGAGAGGACACTAACTGGCGCATCACACCCAACCACCGAGTGTTCTTCGTTTCCAAAAGACTGACGATAACAAAAAGCTTTGGTTTTTCCTCGCGTGACTATCAATGCAAAGCCTCATCTTATCTTTTGGACAGGACCAACATTGAAAGAAGATAGCGATGTAATCTTTAAGGGAATTGAAGGGTGCGTAAAATATGCAAGGATAGATCTCTTTGTCGTTTATATTGCGTCTGGAGTTGGCTTCAAGTAGAAACTCCAGCGGAGCAATTTCGAAACTTGAGAAGAGACTAAGAAAAAAGAGAATGCGGCAATGAAATTGAGAATTTATCATCGAGAAATCTAGCCGAAGGGTAGAAAGAGCGATCCAGTAATCACCTCCTACTGTTCTTGCTAATAACGAGTTACAACCCTTGCTTTCTCCGGTAGCCAGAGTAGGCGGGGTAGTGGTGCTGCTGGAAAAAAAAGACAAAGAGAAGCGGTAGAAGCCAAGGGACAGTACTATCAACGTGTGGAGTGGGAGTAATTGCCAACGTAATCACACACGTTGCACAAACCAACCCCCTCGTCATTGGACTGGAGCGAGGGTGTGGACGTATCCCGGTAGGGAATGTTTTAGAAACGATCAGATAGCTGGAACGCCATAGGGCAGAGAGTGGGCGGTCAGTCTCTCTCTCACCCTTTTCACCCTTTCACATTCCACCCGTTTTCCCTCGTACCGATTACACTATTACATCAACGAATCCCTACGTTCAAGCACCGCAGCATAACGAACGACAAACTCCTCGAAACATCGTTGAACTGGAATGTATTTGCACTGGAAGCTGCATCTCTGTCTACTACCAAAGAGATAACCCCAATGCTACTAAATCAAATACAATTACCTTTCCGCAGTATAGTTTGCTTTTCTACCACGTTCATCTCATTTCCCCCTTCTTGGGTTACTGCTAGATTTGCCATCAAGATTATTTTAACGCGACCCATACACTCGCCAAGTCCGCTTGATTGAATGGAATGTTATTGTATATTTTTTTTTATGCGACGCTGTAAATTTTTCTAATGGTGACACATTCTAGATATGAGTACGCTTGTGTAATGGAATAAAACCGGTCAAAAGGGATCCGTTTCATGTATATTTGAGAGATGATTTAGTGCTACTCTAAAAGATGTTATATAATACACATTTTCCATGCTTGCCAACTGATTACATCACTATATTCTATTTATTTTCAATATCCTCATCATTATTAACATCATTAATAATATTATCATCACTACTATTATTATTATTATTATCGTCATCGTCGTCATTATTATTATTTTATATTCCAAATAAATGATAAAACTAAAATGATATTACTCGACTAAAATACATTTGCATCGTCGTCTATCCAACTTTTGTGGTGAAAGCACAAATGAGCTTTAACGCTTCGCTACAACGCTCGAGCTTAACTTGTCTGTTAATTAGGCAACTGTTTATCGTGAAATTGTTGGACATGTGTTAAGCTACTTACAATAATCCAGTAAGTAAATACAGAAAAAATCACGCAATCCGATCGAGGTATTTAACAACATATTTACTGTAAAAATATTTTCCTCTGATCCATTTTATTTCTATTGCTTCAATAATTAAATAGTTGGTGAATATTCAAGTCATATTTCTGAAGTCCATGTTTTATTCATACAGAGACATCGAATGTATTATTTAATAAATTTCATTTACTAATAATCAACCTTCTAATATTATTTCTCCTAGTTTGTAATTAAATTAAGTTTTCAAAGTATTTTAAAGAAAATCTGGTATTAATCCTGAAATATTTCACACTTTTTCTCCAAATAATCAAAACAAAATATTTTGTAAATATCATTAATGTTATTATCTGGGAATATCATTGACCTCTAATCGCATGATACAGCATCTCTTCCGATTTCCAAGAGGGTACACCGGATCAGAGTTCATCCTCGTCACGTACTGCTGACCGATTACAGTCACTGTGGCACACAATCATGAGGGTTAGAAAAATTGTTAAGCTGAGAAAAAATAGAGGGTGAAATCCAGAAAAAGTGGATCGTCTTTTGAAATGCGAGAGACACACGATGTAGCCAGTGTCGTTGAATCAATACACGTTGAAGATAAAAAAATTAAAGCCACGAAAAAATTTTTACTATCAATAATAAATCGAAATAAACATCATCCCGTTTTCAACTTGAAACATTATTTTATCATTTCAAATCGTTTTAATAATTTGTGATTTTTTTCACCAGTTAAACCGCAATGTATTCAGCAGATAGAGCAAAAAGTGACAATGATGCTCAGTAGAATAGAAAAGCTGTAAAAGCAAAAAAACGACCAAGAGGTCGTGTTGGAGAATTATTCCCAGTGGATAGAAAATCGTTGATAGAATGAAAGCAATAGCATCAATACGACCGGAAACATCAGAGAAATTGGAATCATTTATAGACAATGAATGAAATGATTCAATAATCGAAACTGATGACAATACTAATATATTTAAGTGCTCACCAATACTTATAATTAGCAAACAATTGAAAATAATCTTCATTAAAATTCCTTTATAGCACAATTTTGACAAATTTCAATCAGTCACTGGCGATTCACTACTACAACAAGTGAATGAATATTTGTAGAAAGCAAAGGTTACCCTAGAATCTGCCGCAGGCAGTAAACTTGATTGACAGTCCGGGTTGCATGAACAGTCGGCTAATGAAACATCAGTATGCACGCACAATACCGGCGGCAGGTTTGCCGCTATTACACCAACGTTGTATTTACATGGGAGGCAATGGTTGAGGTCTCGATACGATTTGGTACCAGTCATCAGCATGAGACAGGACGTGAGCGGACGGTTTGTGGTTCTCTGTGTCTAGCTACATCATGCCCTATGCTATAAAATGAATTGCCACAGGCTGAAAATGAACAGGACATTACAACATATGAAGCGTGAGAACGTCGCATTTGGTAAATTCATTAATACTCCTGATATCCTCTCTTATTCAATATTGAAATCGAAGCTGGTCAATGTTGATGACCATGCTATATTTATATTGCTCATTAATTAATTACTATTGAATTATATTTTAATGACACTTCACTCATATTTTTCTTTCTATTCCCCTTCGCTAGATGAAAAATAACGTTCAGCTGCTGTGGTAGTTTTGCTCTTTGTAGACAGAAAAAATTATTTGATACCAAGAAACAAAACTATACCAGCAGCAGAACATTTTTTTCCATGTCTTGAATTTTATTTTATCTCTTTCTTATCTGTTCGCACCTCTGACAGCGCACTCATGCGAATTTTTCAGGCTTATATGAGTGAGGTTTTCCAAGTGCTCGTATCCGGAATTATTATCACCATTATCATATATATTGGGACACAGCCGTGCAAGTTGCACACAGCGTTAACACATTTGATTTAGCGCTAATAAATATCTATTATTGTACATAGAATGCTGGCCCACGTCGTTCCTCTGCCATCCGCGGTGGGCAGGAAAATAGAATCGACGACGTAGTTTCCATTATTTCCAGCGATAGGGAAAGAGCAAGTAAGCTGTATATCTTGTTCTCACTCACTCATGCTCTCTTTACTCCACACGAATAGATAGGGTTGATTGCGTTTCTATAATAATCGGATAGAAATGTACTAGAGGGAACGGAAAGTCTCGAATTCGTTGTCAGAATTATCGCTTTAGCTTTTCCGGTAACGGAAATGTTATATCGAATATTAAGATCTTGGCTATGTACACAGATATTTATTTAGCTGCTATAACAAGTTCATTACATAAATTTCATTATTTTCTATTTTAAATTCAATGACTTTCACAGATAGATGATGAAATATATTTCTTATTTTTTTTTTTATTCAACAGATTATTTTTTTTAAACTGCTTTTGCATTTTAGATCTGAATTAATTGAATGCTATTATATGGCATTGAATTGAAGTTCAGCCGATGCTCCAATTACTTAAGTAATTTTTTTATAAAATGAAAAATATAGATAGCAGAACTTTATCTTTAGTTGGTGATTAATGATAATTAAATAAAGAAATATTGATAAGATGTTATTTGATGTGATGGAATAAATATTTTTGTTTTTATTGCAACAGTTGAATTAAATTTTAAAGAAATATAACCTGACTCCGTAATGGAATATTTTTAAAAGCTTTCAGTATTTTGGTAGATTTATAGAAATACTATATTTATATTCAAGTTTACCAATGAAATCAAATTATTTTAATTAAATTAAAAGCAGTGAAAATAGTGTAACGCTTTCATATAAACTCTTGTTCGATGTATGATAATAATAACGATCTACCATCAAAGTTGAGAGAATTGGAACTTAATAATGGTACGCTACAGCTTGTCCAATTACGTGGACGAAGGCATCGGTTTTCTGGGTAGTTGGGAAAGGTGAAGCATGATCGATATGGCAAGTGAACTTTGCCAGGTTTGACAAACTGCACCTTGTGGATATTAAAGCAGCCTTGATGTCGACATAGGATGTTACTTCACAGACTAGTGTCCACTGGTCTTTGTTGTAGGATATACAGTTTCCTGACTATAGGTCAGGCTTGTCAAAACCACGAATGGAGCAGTTTAATATAGAATAGCATAACATTGGTGATCACGGCGGGTGTGGTTGTAAGGATGACGCGATGTGGTGTTGGTAAACCCATGCAGGAACGCCAAGCGCCCAAGACTCCCGTTTCTATCATCACCATGAGAAGCCACCAGACCAACTGGCGTGCAATATCATCGGCATCTGTCCTGGATCTCTCTAGCTGCGGGTTGTTTGCGGTGAATGCCTCAGACGTGAATCGATCATGATTCTCTGATGGTGAAAGGACATAGAAATGATTCAAATTCTAATCTTACCACTGAAACATTAAATGGTTTGATCCCTCATGTCTATTCGTTTGTGGAAAACTCTCATAGATGGTTTTACACTTAGATGATCAAAGCATCACAGTGTCCTCCCTAGTGGCAATATTATTATGAACCCTCTAAATATAACCATCGTATTCTGAGTCAATATTCAAAGCTAATTTACTTTCCAACTGGATTTCTATCACCAAGTTATTGCTTTGAAAACCATGTGGTTTATGGTTAAGAGAATACAGATTGAAACTAGAAGAGACTTCGTAGGTATTAAAGAGTTATGTATTTGGACACAGCGAAGGGCCATAGGCATCGTCTACCTCGAGGGTAAAACGTCCTCTCGAATCAATATATTGAGAGTGTGTGTAGTTAAAAACAAAAGTCGAGCTTCTATGATGGACAATTCAATAAACTGATGTCCTTAGGCTGTCGTTCCATAGCCCTACCTCGATAATCCTCTTTTCAATCTCCAGCTTACAAGACATAAATTTATTTTCGATGATATAATGGCTACTAACGATGTTCTAATACCAGTAGTTATTCAGTTATAAATAAAAAGAAGATGATGTAGACATTAACTGGTTTAGTTCGTATTTGATAGCTATCAAGAAAGATCCATTTGGATGGTTGATAATTCAATCCGTTGACTCTATCGGGTTCTTGATGTTAGACCTTCGACCTTCTCTATGGCTTAGCCATTTTCAGCAACACACTCACACGTATGTTGATGTGCTTTTGCTCGTGTGTATGAAAGGTGGAGCAGTAAAGGAGGGTGAGTTATCAACGCATAGTCCAATGATATGATGAGTTAGAGAGATACTAGTACCTTGGACTCGATGTGTCGAATAATTTGAGAGATATTGCATGGAAGCATTCGATTAGCTTTAAAGATCGGTTTATTATCTATTATCACTAATCAGATGAAATTAGTTCGATGCTTGAAACGGCCAAGTTAATTTTGTTAATTCATCTAGAGTGAAATGAAATTGGCAGTGGAAATATGGAGAAATGTTAGGAAAATGAGATTTGCAATGCAATGCACAGACGAAATTCATATCAGTCTGAAAGTATTTGGAAACATTGCAGTCTAGCTTTAGGATAGATTGTTGAAGCGCATCTGAAAAGAGCGATATCATATCCACGGAGTCAACGATGCTTGAAAAACATTTCAAAGGAGCTCAAATCCAGACACAGCCTGCAGCTGGGTTGTACGAGTTTCGTAGATTATTGAAGCGGAAAAATCGTGAAGCTGATCACGAGTGCATAGTGTTTTCGTCGATAATTCTATCGGGTTATTTTGATCAGAATGTTCACTGTTTAAATGAACACCTCTCTCTTCAGATTGTGTTATTTTATGCGTTTAGTTATTTGTCATACCTTTTATGAAAAAAATTCACGTATTTTAAATGAATAAGTCTCTAATATCTCTATAGAAATGGTTTAATCACTTTAAATGCACTTCTGTGCCAAACAAAAACTACAAAACAAAATCGCAATAAAAAAAAAATTAATAGTACAAAAATAGTGTAAAGTTTTATGGATTTGTAACTAAATATTTTTAGTGAATTAGGACTTTTTATTCATACATGGATGATTTTTTTAAATACTCCTCTGAGCGGATTATAAAAATTTCTACAAGTTATATTAGAGTAAAAAATTCAAGATATTATTCATAAATTTTTTGTTGTATTGTTGGAGAATATAAAGAGAAGTTCCAATTCATAAAAGAGATCTACAAAAATTTGTTACTTTTACAATAAATATAATACAAAAAATTATCAAATTCTAAAATTTTTTTTCATCATGTCTAAAGGTGATTCTTTTACATTACTGTCTTATAGTTTAAGCAGACCACTTACCAACTGGCTTTATTTAAAAATTTTTCGTTTTGTGTTGCGGGGAAATAAATTTAAAATGCAATTGACTGAGGCAGATGTGAAAAAGAAACGGAATGAATAAAAAGCTACTGGAATTTGGTAAAAAGCTAAAGGGGAATATCATTCCGAAAATACTAGAAAAGTAATAAAGGATTAAAAAAAATTATTCGCATCGTTATGGATCTATATGGAAATGAAATAAGCCGTTTGACCTCGACATTTTCTCGATACATCTCCAAGTTTATATTTATTCTATCTATATCTCGATTTGTTTTCTTATAATAATTTATGTACCAAAGTATCAAGCTGACATATACGCATGTTTTCTTTTGACCCTCGCGGTTTTACGTAGTCTGAAATATATGTATTGCTTCGAGAATTGAAATAAAAATCCACCGGTTGCTTTCCGTTTCCTTTGAAAGACTTACGATATCCCAAATACCATTTCGAACGACTTGTTCACTAGAACTTTTTCCTTCTCTCCATTTGATTCCTTTCTTACATTTCTCACCACGTCATGCATGTCTACTCCGATTGGAAAAAATATCCAAAATATATATCACATATTGCTAGAAAGAAAATTATTTTTTTAAAAATTGCCTGACTTCCTTATTCCATTTTGTTCTTCGACTAGACAGTCAACATATTTTTTTCTCCAACAAAAAAAAAGGAAAACAAAAGGAAAATGGCATTTATCAAAGTTAGTCTCATTTATCTCAACACACAAAATCGTCACAGCGTTTTTCATTGTCAACTAAAGATAAAGTCATGAAATTTTTTTCCTCTATTAATGCATTCGTAATACAGAGGCTGATGGAAGTAGATGAAAGTAACAGAATAAGCAGAAGACATAAATCGTTGATGCCAGAAAGACGAAAGAAAACGATATATCATATAGGAAAGGAATAATTTTACCAGAAAAACGAAAAGAGATATCTTTGGAAGGATAAGAGAGCAGAATCTTCGTAAATGCTGATATCAGGCAGAATATTATTTCTTTATTTGTAGCTCAAGACTAGCATTTCAAATGAGAAAATAAATGATATATATTTTCATGTACATTTTAATAGACTATACTTCAATGAGATAAATTAGTTGTTATGACATTTTATCAATATTTTCTCTTCCTCTCTAACACAAGTCTCTTGTCATTTTTAGAAATGTTATTATTTACATGAAATGTCGTGAGTTGTAGAGCTAAATAAAATTATCTACACTTAATTTAAAAAGTTTTTAAATAAAATGAAGTAAAGCATATGGAAAAGTTTTTCATAGTACTTTACTTTGCACTTACATCTTTTGTAAAGGTTTTTTTATCTTTGCACTCGGGACCGAAATATCATTTTTATATTTTCACTTTTCTAGAACCGCCAATAACGGGCGAACAAACATTTGTTTTGGAAAGTTTTCTCGCAAGGATATAGAGAGTATCCTTTTCTTTTCTTCTTCGTTCAAGTAAAATATCATGTCCGGGGATTAGCATAATTTAATCAACGCTTCAAGGTTTTCTCGTTGAACGGAAACTTTTTTCCTATTGTGAAAAGATCAAATGGATATGTATGTGTGCGAGGCATTTCCCTTTTACGAGTTGTCGTCAGAATTCAATGCATCACGCGTATATTAGAAGTCTAGGACCTTTTCTACCCTACGAGAAACATCAAAAGAGAATAACCTGGAGGAAAGAAAATCTCCAAACCCTGCAGTTAACAGTAAGTGCTTGCTTCTTGTGAACCAGCTTAATGTGTTCATAAGAAAGTACCTGTACCAGATTACTACTTTCAGTAATTCTCTCATCTGCTCTTATGATTTTGCAATTTACTAAAAGTGTTCTATCAAATTTCTAGTTTTCTAAAAGAATTTTCATTATTATTATGATTTTTTAAGTTTTTTTTTTTTGATGGAATTGGACAAAAAATATGTTCAAGACAATCTTTTAACAAAAATCATAATATTTGTATTCTGACAAAGCTTGCCATTAAATCAAAAACTGTGTTTAAATCTACATACATTTATATATCTGGAAATAAACTTGGCACACAGGAGTATTGCGTTATTTTTCAACATATACAAAGCACAAAGCAAACTACCATAGTAAAAGTACGTCAGAGGATTGATATTAAAGATAAAACGAGACCAAATTTCATCCACTTCTTGCGTTTGTTTTCTACATCAACCTCAAAAGAATTTTAGAATGAAAAATTGAATTTGTCAAAATGATAATCATGCAAAACTCATTTCTTATGAGTAAAGTAATTTTGAGCTGATTTTATCTGTTTGTAATAATTTTATAACTCATAATAATTTTATAACATATTTTATTCTCTTCCTTTTTCTCAAGCATGATTTTATAAACCAATGCTTTAATAATGGAAAATAATAAATAAATTTGTCATAATAATCATAAGCATCAATTTCTATCTTTAAACAGCCAGGTCTATTTTTAATAACTCATGGAGCACGTTCGTGTGAATATTGCATGTTTCTTTTCAAAGAAATCTGTAAGGAGAATGCTCGAAAATAGCTCGCAGGTAAAACGCGTGTCCGTTAGAGGAAGCAAAGTGTGCAGGTAGCTGTAGAATAACTAGTAATTCAACCCCTTATTAAATTCAAATTAGTTAAAGCCACCTTTAACAACCAACACTGGTAAGGGGTTTAAGCGATTGCACGTAACCTCTCGTCTCTTTTGGTTCAAGCATCAGCCACAATCCATCAACTCCTTGACGGTTTAAGCATTACGCGTTACCAGATTCTCAAGTTAAAGTCAAATGATCTGATAAATACTAGCCACACCTTAAGAACTAATTCTTTTTAGAGTTAATTATTAGTGAAGTTTAACCTACTTATGACATCCCTAGCATCACCACGATTCATCAACATTATCAGTAGCTATCAAGCAGCTGATTTATATCGAAAAACCTACAGAGAAGTGTCTGAAATATACGAGAAAAATAAATAAAGAGATTGAACTTCAACAAACGTTAGATTTGCTGAGAGACCTTTTGATTGTTTACCACGTAGCTCTTGAACGTCTTGGCATCTACTGTAACATCCTTTCCGTCCTTCGATACTTTTCGATTGTATCAATAAATACCAGAAGTGCAAATACTCAACTGGCACAGGTCCCACTGGGTTTCTACTCTCTTTTTCGACAGGTTTTTTCTCTTCTCCTGATTTGTATAAAAAAGGGGCTAACTTTGGGAATAAATCAAAGCAACACTAATTCTCTTGGATAAAAAGGACTATTTTGAAAATAAAACTTTTCTATGCTCTACACTTTCCCTTTTTCATTGCTCAAAAGCTATTTTCTTGAACGCGCATATAAACGGAGAGCCAAAGCATATAGCTGTCTGCAATCCCTATGGGGATGAACTAAGGGATGAGTTCGCGGATCCTTCCACAACCCCCTGGCCATCTTTATTCCAGGATGGACAGGTCGTGAGGGTAGGCATCGGACCATGGTAACTGGCAGCCCTAGAGGGAGCCGTTAAACCCAGTCCCGGGCCGTTCAGCTCGCGCTAGCGCGTTCTTCTTCTGATATACGACTCAACATTGGTCTCTCTACTTCACCCCAACATCTTCTTTCTCCTTCTAACATGATCGTGAACTTCCAAACATCCCTTATTTCCCTCGAAACGACACCGACTAGAATCGAAAATGGGATAATGGAAGTTTACTCAAGAGATCTTGAATAGTTTTTTCCTACAAAGAATACGTTTAATCGATAGAAAGACAAGAATAGGCTGTCTCTTTAAAGCGCAATAACTAAAGTTGAAAAGCAAAAAACAAGAAGTGGGAACCAGTGAATCTTTGTGCAAAGTTCTCGAGTACATTCCCTTGATAATTTAATCGCACGAGAGAATAAAAATGCTCTTAAGCTCATCGAAGTGGGAGGTGAGAGGAAATAGAGTTTAGTTACTAAAGTCTTATCAGTGTTAGGAATAGTAGGAAAACCCGTCGCCTAGAAACAGCGGAAACTTCGGTCTAAAGTGTGCAGAGGCTCAAATACTCGTAGATCAACCCCTCGATGTTGAAAACGCGCGAGCTTTCGCGATACATCAAGCCAGTTATCACCGGAATGAGATCATTTATTGCATTAAGATGGCTGCTAGGGCAGCAAACGGAAAACTGGGGTTCGTTGGTATTGGAACGCGCAGATAAGACTCCGGAAAAACCCTCCACTAACTCCGTCCCTCGCCTTTCCGTTGACACCTCAGAGGTTTTTTCGTTCACGCGTATTCTAGAAATTCACCTCCACAGAAGAGAACACTTGAGGCGATCCCTGATGGTGTCTCCAGGCTTCCGTAAGCTTAATTGCCAGTATTTATCAAATGTCGAAATAAATAAGCTGCTTACATTCCTTCGATGCCACTTGAAATAACGCTTACTCAGTTATAAAGAGAGATACTTCAAGACGTGGACGTTTGTTAATGTGAAATTTTCTTTAAGCACAACTACGAGGATTCGAGTAATCTGATGAGTGCAAAAGGTTGATGAGTTTAGACTAAAACTACCTCAACTTCATTGCTTATGTATAGAATGGCTAATAAAAAACTTCCAACTTGATATTGTAAAGTTTTATATTTATTCTTTGTTGAAAAACAAATAATTGTGTTGATTTACATTGTATTGATTTACATTGTATTGATTTTCAAAATTCCCATTCAAAATATCGATCAATCTATAGAGGTACTATTTATATGTTAAATCTGTTACAACTCGCTCTCGAAATAAACGTTTTTGTGAGAATATAAATCTCAACCTCTGCTAAACCGTCTGTGCTATTCCCTCTCTTGAGCTAAATTGTGGCGCCCAGCCCTTCCTATTGGAGTAGTCGCACCCCCAAACATAGGGTCGTCTCCAAGGCTATCTCTTGTATATCCTAACTAACGCGAATACACTTTTTTTTTTTCATTTATTACAGTGCTGCTAAAACTCTCGAAAATTAAAATTCAGTTAAATGTTTTTTGTTCATTTTACAAATGGCTTTTATTCATCACCATCTATTGTTTTCTAATTCAATTTTCGTGTTGAAATATACGGGTGTAGTATTTTTAAAGGGTAGTTTCGGATGAGAGGGTTGAAAAAAGCATCTTAAAAAAAAATAAATTCTCCATTGGTCGGTCTCTCAAATGAATCTGAAAAGATCAGAAAGATGTTATTAGATGGCCGTACGAGACTCATCTAGAATCGCACGAATCGGCAAAAGGATTCCCAACATGGTACTCTAGTCTTCAGGGTAATAAACGGAGTTTGCTGAAGAAGCACAGCTAGCCTTGGGCTTTTGGTCGTAAGCTTTTCTGTCAGTCGTAATTGACACAGAGTGCAAATAGTGCGCTCGATTAGCAAAGAAGTACTTCAAAAGATCTCCACTGGATTGCCAAGATGGAGAGTAAACATTAATATACATAAGTAGTCTTAAGAAATACTATAATAAATGACGTAGTCATAAATACACTTTGAAAAATGTTTCATTGAAAATACCAAAGCAGTCCCTCAGGGTGGAGGTATCTTTATATCTAGAGTCTTCAAGGATAATAATATAATAAGTGAGGAAGATGTGATGTTAATTACAATGAGCAGGGGATTTTTTTTTTCGTGATCCAGAAGAAAGGACGACAGCACCTGAGGCTTGATAAAACCTTGGGGATTTCGTTGGCTGAGGCGCGAGAGTTGTAGTGCTCAACTAATTCGCTTGAATTTTGATTTTCAATAAGGGAAGCCGGTGAGATGCGTTGGGATTCAGTTTCCGCGTACAGCTGTACCAAGTGGGGTTTGAATATGCATGATGCATGGACATTAATGCCCCAACCACTTTCTCTTCTTCCTCTGCTTCATCTTTGTCACACACATGTGTGATATACATGTATTTATATTATTCTCACTCTCTTTTGGTCCCGTAACTGGCAACCCCATGCTACTGTCATTCTCGTATGCAAATAACTATAGCCGCAGGTTTCGTCTGTGTGACGAGCTGCTGTAATTGCGATATTTTTAACATTCACAGAGAAGAGTGTTAATGCGTCAGAACCAAAAGCTCTCTCTGACTTTTGAAAGATTCCGCCACAAATCTATGGTAATATATCAACTAAAAGTTCTTGGATTCATGCCACGTAAATTTTTGAAGTAGAAAATGTACAGACGGTGAATCAATCATCAATAAATTCATCACATCATGCAAAAATATAGAACATGATACTCTAAATTGTAATGAAACTTGGAGCGGGAAGAGGCGGAGAGGTTATTAATAATTATCAGGAAAATAAATGGCGAATTTGTAATAAATGTAATACATGTAAGTTAAGTTGAACATTTTGCAGTTAAATAATAGACTTATTCATGATTAGTTAAGAGGAAAAAAATGGGCAATTTTATACTGAATAGAATTGCTCCGGTTTCTACAAATGATTCGCAATTTAAAGTTAAATTCGAAAAAAGCATATAATTGGCTTTAGAAACGAACTATAAACCTGACGGATGCAAATGGTTCTTTATCACGCTACATAAATCACCAGTTTGTATTGGATTTTGACTTCTAGTGAGTTCTTTAAGAAATAAGTAGAGCATACTAATGAGGAATAAGTAATGTTACTAAAATTGCTTATTTCTATTAATCAGTTAAATGATGAGGAAAAATCAATATTAAAAAACTGATTCTGAGAAGTAAATATCTATCATCATAATTTAAATAAAAAATAAGCAGTACTATTTTTTGAAAGCCTTTATCAACTTCTTTGTTACAATGTCGTTTATTTTAGCAGTCAATTATTGATAATGGTTATTTTAAAATGCATTTTTATTATTCTTTTATGTTATCATGAGTCACGTTTTTCATTTATTTAAAAACATTTTCTATGTCTGAAAATTAGAACACGAACCTTGAGCTAATTTTTTCTCTTTATGATTCTGCATAAGCCACTACACATTTGCAGACAAGTGCAATACTCCATTTAAAATCTCTTCCGGTAATCATGTTAATTGAAATTCTTTAAAACAGAATTTTTTTGTTTTCAAGAAATTGTTTCCTTCCTTTTTTTTTTTATATCTCTAGTGTTCCTACTAACACGTGTTAACAATCAAGTCTCATAACCTAATGGCTGCAGTGCAAAAAAATAAACAGTATTGCAAAAAGAATGCGAAGCATAGGGGAAGAAGGAGCTTAAAAAAAGTAAGTTTGAAATAAACGAGTCCAAGTCTAAGCACAAAAAGAATTTAAAGAACGAAGACAACTCAAACCGATAAATGTCGTAGCAAGAATAAGAGACGGGAAGAAATGAAAAAGCGCAATTTTATTAAGCGATAAACTGTAGGGGCTAAAGCAATAACGTGCTTGAGACTCTCACGAAGGTCGTGAAGAAGGAACAAAGTCGAAGAGAAACGAACAAGAAAAGACGACTTGAGTTATAACAGGGAAAAAAGAAGACACATGCACAGGAGGAATCGTAACTTTGCTCGTGCGTGCAGTTGAATCTCTAAGGCTTAAAATAATTTATTTTTATTTTTCTCTTTTTACATTAATAGAAACGAGCATTTTATACTCATGTAAATTATGCTTAGTTGGAGACAGACTGTCTGCAATTGTGTTTGAGGGTAAAAAAATTTTTAAAAAAAAGGGAAAAACAGGAATTCATCGGCACCCCTCTTTTTTAAAGTAGAAGGGTTACACGCCATTTCAGATGGTCAGACATGTCGCGACAGAAAAGTCCCACACGATTTCCTGAATAGCGAGTAAAGAACATGGATCGCGTGGTAAAACCACTAATGACTAAACAGCTTTGCCAGTAGGTTGATGTCGTGTGTGTCAACGACAATTTTCTCGGGGACAACACATGTTTTTCGACCTCTAGTCAACTCACTTGACATATGAAAGTGACATGTTAGGAAAGTTTAAGTTATTTTAAATATAAATACTTTAAAGAGAAAGAAAAATAAAGTCGTAAAGGGAATTATTGTCGTAGGAAAATTAAGCTTTTATTAGAATGTATTCTAATAGTTCCAAGCAATACAAAACCTGTGTTTGAACTTTCCTAGGGGATCAATAATTTAATAAAACACTACTCTGGCAAAGCAAGGAGAGAGGAACACGCAGAAAAACATCCGAATGAGAAACGCAAGCGGTCGCCACAGTCGGCAAGCAGAAGATATGAGTAATAGGGGGGTGATTTAGTATTAGGATTTATTAGGGGGAAGGGAGGGGGTCACTCACCCCTCGCGAGCTAGAGCAATGCCATGAAGCGGATGGCGAGGGTAAGACCTCATGATTTCTCCTGGGGGCTTATACATACGGCTTGAACTAATGCACCTGCTGCTATCTTTGCTCTTAAAATATTCTCCCGCATTTTCTTTTGTCTATTTCATGTTCATAAAATTGTATTTTATACACAAATGTAAAACATTGATTTGCCGGGTCATTAGAATGACCGGAATAACATTTTGTTCGTAATTAAAGAGATTTCCGAGGATTTGAAGAGCTAAATTAGTTGATGAATGTTTGTAACAAATTTATTGCAGATTTTTTTCATTGCTTAATTTTTCAAATAATTTAGGAGAAAAAAATGGATGTTACACATTGTCAATATACCGTTCATCTGTTGGCAAATAAATGAGTGCATACATACAATAACGATGATTGATCGAGGCACTTAATAGTGTTGCGTGTCGACGAGAAATCACTCGAAACTCATCGAGAAACTCACGTAGAACAAAAAAAAATTTTATTTGCAGAAGTTAATAAGTGTTGACTGATGAGCGGTGAAATACAAATGCAAATTTCAGCTCATTAATTTTCATTACGCTTGAAAAATTAAATATCAAAACTAAATTACTTTTTATATTTATCCTTTCCAAAAGTTGCTGACTTTTATGTATAATAAAAAAATAATTCATTATAATATAATACTTAAAGAGCAATTACATTATTCAGAAAATATTTTATTTCAAAAGTTGAAATGATTTTTTTCCCCCCTAACATCTTTAGTTTCGATGTTTCCTTAATGCAATGTCAATTAAATTTTATTTTTAAAACTCAACCCTTCTTCTGGAATAACCCTTTTTAGAGGCTATCATATCCGACTAAATTCTGAAGAAAAAGTTTATAACTCTGATCAAAAGTTTGGCTGTAAAGGAAAAAACAATTATGCACTGTCAGAACCATACTGAAGATAAATATCTTGATGGGCTATTGTTTCTTTTCATCAAGGAAAATTTTTTGTTTAATATTTTAATTAAAATGATGAACGTGACTTAATATACATGGAACCTCCAGCGACGAAATTTGGACTAGTTTACGATGTAGTTATAACTTGGAAGCTTTATCATAGGAACGTAAAATCAAGGGGTCGGCTCACGCCATCGTTTGCTCACCAGGACTCCCAGTGGGGGTGAGCAACAGCCGCGGTCGAATGATTTCTCCCTTCGACTATAACCACGAATAGCTTTCGCTCTGATAGAGACTGCGACTGTGTGGAACTTCGTTCATCATACATAATCAGGCGGTAAAATCTCATCATAATCAATCTGTGCCTACATTGCTACAAGTTCATTCTTATCAGCTCTTCTCATTATACTCTCCTCCCTCCGGAAAATTTAATCACATTAAAAAAATGCTGATAATAATTTGAGTAAATTCCTCCCTGCAATATTTGTCATGATTATATTTTTAGAAGATTCTTTCCTTCAGGTTTAGGTTTAATTAAATCAATGTAACTAGTGGATGAAACGATATCATAGAAATTGCACTTTCTATACGTATTAAGTGGAACTATCATAAAATCGTAAGTATTTAATATTACCTCCGAGTGATTAAAGTCGTAAAACTAACTTTGATATAATTATTAAACTTTATCATTAAAGTTTGGCTTGATTATTCAATTTTAACTTCAATTCCAACTGCAACTTTATCATTAAATTTACTTTTTCCATTCGATTATTTTGTCTGTTTTTGAGAACTATAGTGACGGAAAAAGCTTTCTGTGAATTATAGAAAAAAGTTGATGTCGTCAATTAATTATAAGAAGAATTCGAGAAAAGAATGAACAACAATTAACGGCATATTTTATTGAATAAAACGTAAAATAATTTAAATCAAAGTTTTTTGTTAGAAATAATGATATTTTTTATTATAAATAAAATAATTTTGAAAAAAATTTATTTTGTATTATAAAACTTTAAATTAAAATTTTTCTAAAGTTGTGTATTTTTTATTTTATCATTAAATAAAGAAAGATATTTTTAACTGCCTTGATGGGAAATAGAAATAACTTTTTTATATTATTCTATCGATAAACAAATTTTAAAACATAAATTTATGTTGAATGTTTTTATTAGTAAGAACTTTGAAGGTTGATAAGAAGTTTACCTGATCAGGGTGGAGAATCAAGCAGGACCTTATTACTCTTTAGAGTTTATTTCCACAAGGGTTATTTTCTATTTTTATAGTGACCCATTTATTCTTGTCCGTGACCCACGTCAAAAAATGTTTCAAGTATTCTATCTAGGATTAGCCTGGAGCAAAAAATTTAAGAGAAATGTCTCATCCCTCGCAGCGACAAACTCTTAGTCAGAAAAGTTATAAGGATAACATCATCTAGACGGCAAATGCAGGTCTTGAAGTAAAGAAAAAGTAGCCTGGGGCGAAAAGAGAAACAGAAGGAGAACAAGTCATTCTCAGGCGAGAAACACGAAACGTCGTTGTCTTATATAGCGTTCGTACCCGCTTATAAATTCGAGGATGATGAAAATTTACAAAACCCAAGAGAAAAGTAAGAATATCCTTATTCCTCAAACTCATCACCATCACTCAACAATTAGAATAAAACGAAAACCATCGAGAGCACTATCGGACAGTTGGAGATCACGTAAGTCATATCATTCAACGTTGAGTTATTTCTTGCCTTTAAACGTCACACGTTTTAGTATTCGTGACGACCTCTAAGAAGCCGTCAAATGTTACTCAGCTTTGCTAAACTAACCTCATGTATGAACAGAAAACCCGTCTTGTCGTCTTGTCAACGTCAATCACGGACGGGTGCGTCAATATTCCATAATAATATTATACCAAAGTAGTTTACCTCAAACATAATTCATGTCAGAACGTATTTAGATAGAATAAAAGCCACAACCCTCAAACATTCATAACCTTTCGTCAAATGATAGCTTTCGTAAGAGTATTAACGGAGTTACCATCGTCGTCTCTCATTTCGAAGAAATTATGTGATGAAATGGGTTAAGTGTAAAGTACTTATTACCAAGTATTTGCAGAGCATGGTAATCGTAAAGTTTGCCTATTGGCACGTGCAAGATATTTTGTTGCTGGAAATAAGCCCATAAACACTAATAACCTAAAGTTTTAGCTTTCGAGAAAGCGAAATATAGAATTGGAGTGAGGATTTCCTTTAGGTTGTAAATAATGCAGTGCTAGTGTTATCAAGAATTACTGCAGCATTATTATAATTTAGACTTTTTTATTTAGATTTAGCAGAGAAATTTTTTTTTTTCAGTATTTCCTTCTTAGTGGTATTTTTTTAAAGCAATGTAATAAAACACAATCAATAAAAATCGTGTAGTATTTTTGTATTATTCAGTAGAGAGAATGTTTCAAAATAAGCTCACGTAAATGATTGATAAGTTAATATGAGAAGTAATAAATTATTCAAATTATTTTAAAGCAAGTATGACTCATAAAAGATTCAATTATTTCAAATGTACTAAATTAATAATATTTTTCTGATTAGCATTCAGGTATAAAAGAATTATTATTATATCACTATCATCTAAAGTCATACAATTTTAATCCTTTTGCAAAATTGAATTCCTTGATATTATTCTGGGCCACTAATTTAATTCGAAATATAAATATTTGAATTATTTCTATTCTATTACGATATAATATATTCAATAAAAATTCATAAGTATCATAACTTATATTTCAACTCATAGTTTTCTTTATTTCAGTCTCCAAAGTACGTTTACGATGGAATGAATCCATAAAAAATGTATAAACACTGAAAAAGTAACAAAAATTAACTGCAACAAACCCTAAAAAAATTTTTTGACAATTTTCTCCATCGAAACATAAACTAGAACTCGTTAAAAATGATTATCTTTCCTCGTAGTTTTGAAAATGAACTTAATTCTAATGTTTTTCGTATTTAATTCATGTTATTTATAAGGGGATAATTCTCCGAAACTAACAGGATCACGCACAACAGTATTTATCTGTTTTCTGATCAAGTTTAACTTTCAAATTATGAATGATAAGACTGGTGCGTTCTTAGTTAGATATTATATTTGAGTTATTTAAATTTAATTATAACATAAAGCAAGGTAGGGTGAATGTATAAATGTATCCTTGTTATTCGTAATGTTTCTGTTGTACGTAAATACGTAACGCTATGTTGCAGCTACTTCTGTTTAGAATGTCACGCGATGTAACTCAAATCTTGTGTAATATGTACCTACTTCGTATACAAGTCTGACAACAAAAGTCGACAAGGTGCCATAACAAAAGTTTTATCGACAAACTAATAATCAAGAAATATTTTTAACTTTATTAAATTAACTTTGTTTACGATTTTCATTTGCTATTTGTACTGAAATTCAGTTTAATACCCTTTCCAATAAATAATCATATATTATGTACGATTATTATACTCAGATATCTGAGTGTAAATTATTTATTCCTAATTAACAACCTTGCATTTTCATTTATATCCATAATACAAACTGATTTAATCATGCTTAAATTAGTGTTCATTCATTATCAAACAATTGTCGAATTAATTAGATAAAATCCTTTGTAAAATTTTTTCAATAAATATTCTACTATTAATTGTAGCTCAAGTGTTTTACATTGATATTATTATTGATTAAAAGCTCAATAACTTTGGGATGCTTTTTGAAAAAATAAAAATAGATATGACAGCAGACTTTTTTAGGCATGTTTGTATGAATAATGTCAAAAATCTTGTGTTCTGTGAACAATCTGTTTGGCTTTTATTGTAATCCCAATGTATATTGTCTTTCGCAAACATCAGCTTAGTGAATGAAAAAAATACACGTGAATATGTCAACATACTGAGAGGTAGACTCAGTGACAATATTTTTCATTTTTTGTTTAAAATATAAGCTTCAACGTCGACAGGTTAATACAAACAGTCAATCACGAATTTCGATTTTCTTGAAATCGCTGATTTTGTCATTTCATTTGGGTGTTTCATGAGAAATAGACGAGCACAATTACAGAGTGACCCAGTTCACTTTAGAAAAACACCTGGGAGATGAGTCTCAATTTATTGAGTCTCCAGGCAGTCACCGCTATTAACTTTACTGATAGAGCCATATTTTTTTCACTGTGACACTAAAATCGTAACTTTTAACTGACGTCACTTCTCGAGGGCTTAGATACGTGTCTCATCTAATCGATTTTGAATGACGTCATATAGATATAGTTGAAAGAATTAGAGTTAAATGTTGTAGCTATTGATCTGTCTGTTCTATAGAGCAGTACGTCATATAGGCAATTATTTTCTGATTTTACTTTTCTTTTGAACCTATAAACGCTTATGACCTAAGCTTTACTACGTAATAACAACATCTGTGTTCCAATTGTAAAGCAAATGTCATCATTGCCACGAAGAAATAAAGCTAAAAGTTTTTTTAATAAAATTTAAGAAGGCTTTCCTCTAAATTGAAAATTTCAGAACTTTAATCGTCTCACATGTTTTGCACCTACTTCTTGGGGGGATTCTCAAGACACGATAAATTTCTCGAGAAATCGAACAGGATTCTACTTGAAAAGAAAGCAAGAACATTTCGCCAAAGTATAAAAAGGAAAGAAAGAAAAAGGAATGAGAAACGAAGATGGAGAAAGGAGAAATCCTGTGAGCAGTACCAGCACCCTCTTATTGGGACTGGATCTAATTTAGCGTTACGTCCAAACTCCAGCTTGGTAAATTGGAGAAATCTCCAGGCCCTTTCCAATCGCGCGCGAATGCTTGTTTCTCCACTTGAAATTTATCGTAAGCAAGTAAGTGTGCGTATAGAAAAGCCTAATGGAGCCAGTGGGTGTAATGTGCCAGATCGTTTTCATTTCTCGCCAAACTTTCAATGTCGAAATCGAGGGAAAATATAAAGGAATCATCATGGAAAAACAATTATGAAATAAATTGGGATTTGAAGTAATGAGCTGTGAAAATATTGAAGGATTTTGATTTCATTCGTTTCCTTTTTGCTTTCTCATGATTTTTATATCAAATTTTGAAAATGATTTATTTCAACATGTGCTTATTTATTATTATTTTCTACTTATCTAAATCCAAAAATAATCGATTGATTATCAATTTGTTTTTCATCAAAAAAATTACTTCAATTTTGAAATCGAATTATAAAAGTAGAAATGTCAAGTAAAACCATTAAAAAAAATCCCTTAGTCATAATAACGATGATTTCATTGTTGTTAAATTTCATGAGCAATGGAAATCAATTGGTTCAATCTAAATATTCAATTCCTAAACTGCTTTTGAAATAGCATATCAAATTGACGTCCAAAAGCTAATCAAATAACCCAAAATCGTTAACTCGATTGTGCCTAGACTTTTATGACGTTGTCATTTTTAGCTCCGATTAACGGGGCTTGTATTAGACGGTTTGTCAATTTGAAATTTGTTAAAGAAATATTGAGAATCATTCAAAGCTTGTTACCAGCACTAAACTGCACTTCAACCATCCGGGAAACGCTCGACGGAGTAGAATATATTGGCAAAATTTATAGGCACTAAACGAAACCCCCTTGGCGTCTATAAACTATAGAAAATCCTTAATTGTCCGCGCACAGACAGCAGCGTCATTAATTTAGTTTGATACATGACCCAATTTATCCAAAGAGTTAGTAACTATGTCGATTTTTATTGATAACCATTCTAGCATATTTTTAGATCTCACAACTTAAATCCAATCCAGCAGATTATGAGTTCAATTGAGGATAGGATATATCTGTAAATCTAGCATTCTCAGAATATTTTTTCATCACAAAATGTTGCATCGAATTTCGAGCAAGTGAAAATCAAAACTTATCGATTAACTATTGGAAGAAAATTTATTTCCCACGTGAAAGGCGAGTCGCACGCGATCAACTGTTAACCTAGTTTTCATTGAGAAAAATATCGAGCATTTCTAAGGACACAAAACATTAGTGATGTTTAAATAATAACATCTTCAGTTATATAATCGTTAGTGCATCCAAGGTATACATTTTTATTTGCAATACTGATTGGTCATCGCGATGATATCAAAGTTGATATAATACACGTTTAAATGGGAAAATAATGGCTCCAGTCCGCCCATCGAAATAAACAAGTCACGTGGTTTCTACATAACACACATGTTTACCGAGTGTGTACATGTGAATGAAGAAATGTATAGGTGCAGGAATGGAAACCATCATCATCACGCACGACAAATAACATAAACATCAGACCTGTCCTTTCAGCGGAAATGTTGGTGGTATTGCTATAACGCAGTGGTACAACACGCAATTTACTGAACATATTTGTTTCCGCGAAAATTAGAAAAAAGGGGTAACATTGCGGTTACAACTACTGATGACTCGCTTAGAAGTCAGAGTAATGTCTAATGGAAGAACTGAACTGTTATTTGCATAGTAATTACTAGTCTAATAGGCTAAATAATTATTTTAAATACATGAAGAAAGAAGTTGATGACAAAGTTGAGGAATAATATGAGAAAACTTGAATGGAATTATTTTTTTTTTTAGGTCAAATTTAAATAGACTGTGACATAGCATAAATGCTAGTATTTGCGGACATTTTATATACAAAAGTCCAGCTGTGGCTAATGTAATAGGGCAGTAACGAAATTCTGGTGTGAGAATTTCTCGTTTGTGGTTAAAACTCAGTAAGTAAAATGAGGTCTGCCGAAATTCCGCTCGTAGAATTAAACACTGCTGCATTAGCATAAGCCTGGCATCGCAATTCTAGAGAATAGAAATACAAAACACAAGAGTTGAGGAAAAGGAGAACAAGAAATGAACGAGTCAGACATATGAGCCAGAGAATGTTTATATGAAATATATACAAACAAGAAAATAGACATTAACAATAATGGCCAGCCTAAATATAACAAGGCCACATCTGGTGATTTTTTTAACTTGAAAGCAATTTTCAGTTAATTTAAATAATATGTGCAAAACGCTCTCTAATAAATTGTGTATTCAAACAATTTGTCATTGCTTATCGTTAAAATATTTATATTTTAATGAATTTAGTCTGTATTTTTATTTGATAAATTTCTTATGAATATGTATTCTAATTCATCAGCTATGCAGAATAATTTTGAAATAATTTCATTAAAACCATAACTGCAGTCTCAAATGAAATTTCATTGTTCTACATACATGGACATTTTATGAATATAAATAAATGTTGTCAAATAGTAGTCCTAATTTTATGGCTATTTCTAACTGACGTAAATGTACAAGCCAAAAATATGAGATAATAAGGGAATAGCTGCTGTTACATTCATTCATAAAGGTTTTCGAGAAAATACGAATTTCAGAATGTTTCTACTTCGGTGCATGTAAACAGAAGTTGTCCAGTGGGATGAGAAATGTCTGCAGTATACATATGGAAAGATGAAACAACAAACCCATGCCACGAAAACGGAAACGAAGGATGAAGCAGTGCTTCACCAACACCATATGTCGTACATGCGCATTCTCTACCTTGTCATTTTGCTGCTACACATTTTATTCATCTGACTGTCTACTCGACTGTCGGCCTGTCACTCTGTGCTCAGCGTAGCTCTCTAACTTAGAAAGCTACCTAACAATTAACATTCAACTGATTTCACCAGACAAAAAATCATTTCAACGTATCTAAACAATACTACACATCTACAGGCGAACATTCATTTCCAGATGAACAAAAAAATCTATGATGAAGTGCATCGACCTGTTTGTTTCAATATTGACAGCTGCAAGTGGTAACAACTGTTCACAGGTGGCGAAAAGTGTAATGCTAATAAAAATAACAGCATCATTCTGCTCACAGGATAAAAACATCATTATAACTTTGGAAAATTTACGATCTTTACTGTATGTCAATCTTCGAGTAACGATAGCATATTCGTCATGAATTTCTAACTTTGTGATAAAATGAATACTTTTCAGCAGCAAAAAAAAATATATATGTGAGAATGGTACATGAAAAGAGAGATATGAGAGTGACATTTTCTCGTGAAATTCAATAAAAAAGTAACTTTGATGTAATTTAATGAAGCTTTTGCAACTAAGCTGTTTATCGAATTCTGTCCTTTTAATGTCATTTATATAATGACAGTTATTACTTTTTGCGTACTTTCTAAATGAAAAAATTTTTTTAATCTCTGAAATAATTAGTAGTGTTATCAAAAGAGACTCTCTATTTTTTTCACTAGTCAATTTAATTTTATTTTTTACAATAAAATAATTTTTGATTAATTATTTTCATTTCAACATTATATTCCAATTTATTGACATACCCTAAACCTTCTAATGCATGAATTCTTTTGATATTGACGTTAAGCTCACGCAATCAATTTCAAAATACTCCACAATGACCATAACACCATTAAAGACTCTCATTCAACCACCAACCTAACTATTACGATTGGTAGAGAGTTAGAGAATAATCTTAGTTTACGAGCACTTTGTCTATAATTACAAGTCGAAGATTAATCAGATAATGGAACCAAAAGGTCTGCATATTTTGTCAGTAGTCACGTCTATGTAACAGTTCATATAGCATCTATATCCAGTGCATATTTATCAGGTATTGTGCATAACTGCTCTCACCTCAGTTATCTTAATTACATCTGTAATGCACACCGCAAAGCTTTCCTACTAGTGGATTCGCAAGGGTAAAGGAGAGTTCGCGACGATTCACGTGTGCCTTCCTCCTTCGCAAACCCCAGGTAGCATTCATCCACATACCACAAGTGTTCTCAAGCACACATACATTCTTGCATCAAAATCTCAAAGCACACAAGATCTCTACCACTATTCGAATGCTGCAACCGCTCTCCTCACTATCTAATTTGACTCTACGTCTGCGCACCATTCACAAGGATTCTAGACCCACGTGTAAACTTTCTCGTTTGTGCTGAGCATTTGGTGGTACACATTCCCATATATATATGTACATAGCTTCCTGGCTTTCACGTCTGTTTAAACGCGTTGTATACGACTGTATTTACTCCTGTTGCGGACATAAACTGTACTTCGCTATAATAACCTACATCGAAGCCTCCATTTAAACTCATGCGCACTTGGTTTAGACCAGATATTCTCTTAGAAGGTCAACATTCAATTAGAAATTATGTTCTCGTGGAATGAATTTAAAAATACTTATCAGCTCCACGGATTGCATGAAAATTATTGGAGTATATACCTTGGAACAGATGTTATTACATTACAACGTGGAGCATAATTTTTGTGAATTATTCACACATGTTCTCGAATACACTCATTCTTGTTATTCACTAAATGCGAATCTGCTTCTCGTTACGAGTTGCAAAGAATGCCACAACTGGAACTTACCTGAAACAAAAATAAAAGAATGGATTAATGACAAGTTAAGAATTTTTTAATTAAAAAAAAGATATAAAGTATGCCAAAAGAGAACATTAAATTTAAAGAATTATTATCAACTTATAAAAATTAAATGAAGTTGTTACAAAAATTCTGATTTATACAATTTTCAACATTTTTTTTATTGAGCAAAGAAAAAAAAACAGTATTGATAATAACGTGATAACATTAGCGCCCACAAAACCTTTATCAGATTAATAGCAGCGAGTAGTCCATAATAACAATCAAGAGGTTCAAGATATCTAGATACAAGTAGGCGTTCATTTTTAACGCTATACAATTACGTATAAACGGCTGATTACGTTAGGATTGATCTCTTGATAAGAGCGTCAATTTCTCATGTCGGCGTAGAAGAACGAGGCGTGATAGCGAAAGACGAAAGAGAGAGTCGAAAGCTACCCCTCTAAACGACCGGGGCACGCGTATTTATTACAAGACCCATATGGTTCTCGAATGTAACCTCGTACTCCTTAATCAAGGGGTGGTTATATCGGTCTCGATCATATCCGTCACGTGTCCCAATAAATTGGCCACAGCGGCACCTAAGATTAATCCTGCAGGAACCTGATGAGTTAGCCAGGCGCGTAAATGATGTGGCTGGTGGAATAGTTTATTTTTCCGGTATTATTATAATAATATATAAATAATGTATCTTGCTAAATTTATAGATGGAAACAGTCAGGTGTGCAATATTATATGACCACGCAATTTCAACCAGCAGACTTGATTCTATCGCATGCCGGAAGGATAATTCTACTGCGCGAGCTCGGCTTTGTTGAATATTGTATTTGCATGGAATAAATCGTCTTACAGACGAGATATTTAACGAAAGATATTTTTTAAAGAATTATTTATAAATTCAAAATACAAATGAATGAATTTTAATCTCAATATTCCATTTCAATTATTTTACTACATTCTTCAATACTACACGATATATTATTTAATATAATTATTTAATAATAAATAAACCTGAATGAAAACAAATTGATTTTTTTATCCGAATAAATCCGATTCTATTAATTTTAGTTAATCGCATCAACATTACCCTCCATTGTCGTAATAACAACAATACAGCGAGAATCAATTAATGTTAAATCCAATTTTCTAGATTAAACTTACAGAAAATAATCTATTGTGTATGTGGTATTACTCAGAAATAGGAATTTTGTTTGTTTTTCAAACCTCACCCATAGTCCAACACAGTCGAAAAGTGATTAATTATTTATAGCTGTAAATATAACCAATGAGTTCCATGTTACCCTTAGACTAAAGTCCATTGTCATTGTATCATTTCCACGTTTCCCCTAGGATAAAATCATCCAAACATTAGGACTTTTCGATTTCACGTCACGTTACAAAAACAATAGAGATGAGAATCAATAAAAGCACAAACAAGTTCTTTAGTTAACCTGAAAGGTTTTTTCGTAAATAGATAGTATATATTTTTTTTCGGCGAATAAATGGTTTCCAAATAGTGTGTGTGTGTGAATAGTTTAGGAGTATATTTGTTTCAGTGATATATGAAGCCATCAGAGTATAAGTCGTTAAACATCGTAATATATATGAGTAAGATGATTAATACTTTTTAATAACAAGAATTATTTGATATTACAGAACCAAGAACGTATCAAAGAAGGGTGAACAGTGGTACGACCTTGTACCAAGCAGTATGCACGCATCGTTCTATAATAATTAAAGGTTTACGACCGTAAATGCGTGTAGTTCGACGGGTCTGGAAATAACAACTCGAGGGTGCGGTAGGATCGATTGCAAGCAATAAATTTACCAGACACGCGCAGACATCAGGTTTAGCTCACTCTGGCTATGGGAAAACCGCAAGAGATGACAAGTTTAAATGATGCTTTTCTCATCGATTGAAACTCATCGGAAAAGTTAACAAAATCTTATCCTCAAACATCGACGACAAGTGGGACTTTTGCTGGCCACGAAGACAAAGTTTGTAGGAAGTTGTGATGTTGTAAAGGTATGACAAATATAGTGAGGTGTCTCCCAAAAGACAGGAGGAAACGACAAGAGGTTTCGAATTTTGTGATGTGGTTCTAAAGGGTTTCACAGTGTGAAGTGTTAAATGGCTGCCAAGTTTACCATCACAAAACAATGTAAAGTGTGAACTAGCTGGTAGTTGCAGAGAAAGTCGCCTTTAGCCAACGGCATCAACATGAACAAGCTCTTATAGCTCTTTGTCGTTTAACGTCCACTGCAGCAGACGCGTATTCAAGATTAGACTTGTTCCTACATTGTAGTAGCAAACACCTTGAAAACAAATACTTTGCACTAACATTTAAATACCAAATGGATAAAAACCAAAACTGAGCAACACTTCAAGGTAGACTACATGGTACAAAAGTAATCAATGAGCTTCAGTTATATATACACTAAAGATTTTAAATTGATCTCTACTACCTCCGAGTGGTCCCGTGTGGAAATTATGATCCTCCGGTTTGCCCTCTCCGCTGCCTTCATTGCATAACAATGAAGGGTGGATTCCGGGAATAGCTTTTACGTGTCTGGAATTACTCGCAGTACAATAGTCTGCGTCGTCGCATACCTGCCGTCAGGTACTATGCATCATTGGGTAATCTGGCGAACGATTCAATTGAAGCAGCCCGGCATGTCGAGTATGTGGACATAATGGAGCATCAGTCTCTGAACGATAAGCGAACGTGTACCTGCAGTAGACACCACTGTAGGTGGTACTTGGACCATCATCATTGCCCGCGAAATCTACGCTAAAACCCTTCAACAGTCTCACTTGTCCATTTTACTACCATGCTTAAGCTTGAATTTAATTCTATGTTCTGCTAAATTTGCTTTCACTTGATAATCTGTTCTAATGCTTGCTCAAAGGATTCTAAACCTGTACTTTGACCCATCAACGTAATAAATTATTTGAAAGCTTCTTAAGTTGAATTAATTATTTATAAAGGTTTAAAAATATTTCTTACATGAATTAATTATACATAAATCAGTAAAAAATATTTATAACTGACACAAATCACAGGTCTATTCTGATTATGAAATATTTCTTTTCTTGGAGCAAAGAAAAATTTTGTTGGTCACGGAGTGTGACTTAATTCTTTATAATAGTTCAATACTAAGAATTGAATAACACGTATCCAAAGAAAAAAAAAAGAAATCCTAAACATTGGAAACCCCTATAATATTTCGTACCAGTTGCTTTGCTCGACCCTTATGCAATAGGTGGGTGTTTTCGATCCCTTAGCTTTAATGCCTCCACCAGGAAAAGGCAACAGCATTTTAGAAGGGTCTAAAGCAAGATTTGGACAATAAGTCATTCGCCTTCAATATTAGCCAACTGGACGAACGCCCCTTCTAGCGAATCTCCCTTCATCTCTGTCCTTTGACCAGAGCCCAGAGGCGTGTTTTCTATATTGATATTGACAAATAACGCATAGAGACAAGGGTTATTTCAACCTCCAATAATCTCGGACGTAAAGAAGAAAAATCTCGATGAAGAAAAATGTAGTTAAAAGTTTAGAAGCAGTTTTCCTATACATTTATGTTGAGCTTCCTGCTCCAAAAAGACCTTTAGGTATTAGTTGATGTCGTTGAAGCTCCAGAGAGCCATTCATCGAGTATTGGGAGTGAGCCTGGACACTGGGGGAAGAACATGAGCCACATGGACTTTTATGAATGGCACGTTTAGTGACATGTACCGATTTGAAATCGATACACGTTTTGCTCTATTGCAATGGATTTCAGCTAGAGCTTACAAAATTCATTCTTTATTTTTTTTCCGTATTTTTATAACCCATTGTAAAGTAATAAATGTTTTTAAATAATTGACTGCAATACATATGAAATTAACTTGAAAAGAATTGGCTTTCATGAATGATAGCTCAGTCAACTGTAAGTGTAGTGAGAGATAAAATGAAAAATTATGAACATTATAACTCAAACAGTGAGAAAGAAAAAAATTAAGTTATAATATTTGAAAGGTGGTAAAATAGCAATGAATTATTGTAACGTCGAAGTGCTGTAGAAAAAAAGAGATCTAAATCAACAAAGGAATAAAGTATAAAACTTTTAAACAAACGAAAATTCAAAAGCGTAAAACTTTGCGAGATGCTTTAATTTTATTGACGCTTCTGGTGATTCTCATTTCAGAAACTCCAAAGTAAATAAAAGCAACGGATGCTTTTCTGCAATCAATTCTGTAGCTAGTATTCAACTTTTTCAAGACGACCATCAACGATGAAGAAATGTCATTTTGTTATATTTTGCACCTGAAGGCGAAAAGATACTATAAAATTTACACCTTAACAAGAAGGAAAGAAAAGACGAAACAACTATGTTTAATAGTGAAGTTATCGTGAGTGATCGTAAAAAAGATCATATAAAGTTAACGACTGTTGGAACCACTAGAGAGATAGATTTTTTACGAATGTTCTTCACAACCACGTTGTAGAATTTATTTCATTTTGATGACTGGAATTAAAAATGATTGTAAATTAAATTCCCTATGATTAAATTTACCTTGAAATATTCAATTCCATTTTTGAAAATTGTTCTGAATAAAACAGATCAATCAACAGTGTTAAACCAATTAAACTTTACTCTAAAAAAAACGTCCCTTCCCACCTGCCCTGAAAATTGATTTACCGATGCTTTACACGCTATAAATCAGATTGAGGGATTGTACGCAAGTATTCAACATCAACAAAAGTAGGACAATATTGGCAAATGAGACAGTGCATTTGTTCCGCGGATGACTCCATTGTTAAAAGGCGCTACGAGAGCGACTGTTGCTTGGGTGGGTGCAGCACCGTAATTGCATGCATTGTTTGATGCATAGACACAGGCTGACTCGCTCAGGCCAACATTGAGACTCATGGGCCATTCTTTGAACTTGAGTTCACAATGCTATTGTTGTAAAACGAGCAATAATGATTTATTCTGATACACATCACATTTTCCTACACTTTCACACTAACCCTCGATTTATGCAATGATGCAGACACAGAAATAGACACTGTAATTGTCTATGAGTCACGTTTTTCGACAGTCGAATTACTTACAGACGCTTACACATCTAATCGACTGAATATTCATCAACAAAAATCTCCCATTAGATGAAATTTTTCTAATCATGCAGAAAGGTATTTAAATCGAGCATCAGATCCCAAAGGTGATAGTGGGATGAGATGACATTTTTTTCTGATCTCGAGATATGTTGAAAAAATTAATTGGAATAAATTATTTATAGAGTAATAATTTTTTTTGTTGGCTAAGAAAAAAATTCGATTAGAATTTCTGACTTGAAATGGCTTCTCCTTGAATCATCTTGACTTGTAAACTCGTTTTCTGTCTGTTGATCACTACCAATTTAAAATGCGAAAATAAGTGGTTGTCCTTTGTTCTAGCTGCTAGAGGAAATCGGTAGTAAAGAAAGAAAAAAAAAAGACTTGTCTCTGACAAACAAAAGTAACGCCACGTAGCAAACAAGAGAATCTCTAAGGGTTCGAAGTCATGTTATCATACATCCATCTGTATTCACAACATTCTCGAAGTCATTCTCTTTTCTCCTTGGATCCTGCAACCCTCCTATATATACTAAGAAGCTCACTTTCTAGCTACACCGCTTGCTCATTCTGTCAGTCCATCACATCAGCATCTCTACTTTCCGCTCTATCGCCTCGACACATCATGCTCTGACTTGCCCTCACATTCTTCCTGCTATCATCTCTCCTACTTCATTCTTCATGTCAGAATTTCCTTGTAGAAGTCTCTGCTATTTTATGATAGCATTCAATCTCATTTTTCGTTAAGAAAATAATTAAACTATTCCTGGATTATGATTCCCTTGATATCAAGCTTCATAAAAGCATGTTTATAAAAAAGGACACATTTGTAAAATAGTAAAGATTGTAAGAATTAAAGAAAAATCTCATTTACTCGAAGTTGTTGGGGAATTTGAAATGCTTAAGAATTAGATGGTGCTTTTGCGGTTTGCGTTAAAAACTTTGGCGCTTTATTCAAGACTTTAATGCCACTTTACACTACCTTGTTGACTCCTTGATTTTCTCTCTGATTTTTTTATTGCAAAAATAGCACAGTCAACAAAATGTCTACTTCAACTACGTCTGGTAATTTAACCAAACAATTTTATAACATTTCTTTTTAAAACCTCCATCTGTACATATCTACCGGGATAATGCATTAAGTTGTATATCCGCGGATAAAAACCTTTCCTGAAAAGCAATACCCATTTGAAAAGCAAGAACCACTCCCCTTCATAGGCCACTTGGTTCTTTTTGGCCGGGGAAAATCCCGAGAAACGCGGCAACAGCGATTCCTTTGTTCCGACCAGGTTGCTGAGAACGTGTGAGTCGTGCAGGGGAATGCGGAGAGAGGATCTACAGTGGCGGCTGGACCTCCCGTAACTTGAATCAAGCCGGTCTGACCGGTACTCTGAGAGCTCCGAACGTACAACGAACCCACACTCTCAACATAACTATACTTTTCTTCTCGTTCTTCTTCTTCTTTTCCTTCGTATGTTTCTTACTGCCACACACTGCAAAAGTACTTAGCGTTTGAGAATTCACGCTTACTTTCAAACTCAATCATAAAAATATCTACTAATTTTCTGACATTATCGTTAACGACTTGGAACCATCTGCTCCAACGAGACTCTTAAAAGCAAATCAATGAAAAGGTTGGTCCCATTTGTACCTGATTTAAAGATTACTGAGGTTTAAGCATCGCTCCCCATGCAGCTGCAAGTAGGACGCTCGACAACAACTATTACGTTATTATTACAGAGATTAGTAGTCACGTAGAGTGAACCAACTGTCTTTTTCGCTTATCATAAATTATTATCAAAGACAATCTATCGACAGGTCGTTATACTACTCCTCCTTTTTGCTCTAGAATCGTCTTGTTCTTTAATTATTCAATCCATTATTCGACTCTTGTTGAAGATGCTTCTGGTTACCGTTAAAAAATTATACATCTGCGTGACTCGATGGATTTAGCATGTAATTTAAATCTAACTGAACTATATACGCAGAGACCCAAATGATGAGGAACCTTGTTACTACCTCTTGTAACTATCAATTGTCCGATTCTTCTATCCAGTTTGCATGCATCAACGAGGTCGAGGCTTCGACATCATTGCTCGCTTTGTACTTCCTGTTGTGCCAGCCACTACCACGGAAACAATTTCAAAACCCTCTTATAGGCAATCAACTAGCAAAGTCGTGTGATATGAATCTATTATACCGGTTTCTGGAGTACTCTATGACAATAATCGATATAAGCGTTAGTTAAAGCGACATAGGTTATTAAATTGCATGATAAAAGATGTATTGCGTGCTATAAAAATTATAATAATCCACTAATTCATGTAAAAGATGTAATTATATGATTAATAGTGTTGTAACTACCGTTAAGACTCATAGAAAATTGCAAATGTGGTGATAAATATCACATTTATAATTTTATTTAAAAGTTAAAGAGGATTTTTTTGAGCTTAAAGTTTTTAAATTTTGATGTAATTAAAGAGAGAAAAGATAAAAGCTGAGGTGTAGATTTAATTTTTATTCAAAAGTCATAAGAATTCTTTTTTTGTTGAAACATTCAAAATATTTTTGAAGAGAGATAATTAAGAATATATCATTTCAAGCTCCAGATATTAGAAAGGTCACCAGCACTTAAATGATTGTCATAGCAAAATCTTCGTCATCGTGTCCGAGTTTCTACGGTTTCGGGTGGTGAAGTAAGTCTTGAGAATGACGGCGACGAGCTCAGGGGAATTTTAATTAAAGCGTTAATTGGAAGATGGCAAAGCTTAATCGAGAAACCATTTTCATCATAAAAAGGTAAAAACTAGCTGTTGAAAGCGAATTGCCATGGTCTCTGTACTTTAATATCTCTTTTTTATTTAAATTAATTTTCATTCTCTTCTTTTATTTTTTCATCAATACGAAATATCATTAATCTGATTGATATCTAAAACTATAAAGTTCTATTATTAAAATCTAGATCTAATTAATTATTCATTGTTTCCATTTCTATTATTCCAATACAAATTCATTTTTTCACTTAAAATTTTAACGAATTATTCTTAACATCAATTATATTTCAATAACTACTTTTATTACTTTAATGACTGTCGAATAATAAAAATTTTTCATCTATTGAAATTTAAAATTCGATTACGTCAAAGAGTGACACTATTTACGATAAAAAAAATCCAATGAGTGATAATACACTTTTTTTCATTTATTCACTTTTATCTACTTTAACACGAAGTAAAGAATATTTGATATCTTTGCCATGTCCGTACGACTTTTATGACCATATAGCAAGACTTGAACGTAAGTGGATAACGTTGTGAAAGAATCTACTAAAGCATTCCTTTCCCAATTTTCTGTTTTTATTTTGGTCTACGTGCTCACCTTCCACAAACACCTGTGTATAGCTTTTGATACCAGAGAACTAAAGAGAGGAATAGCAGAAAGCTTTTTGTCTTTCTGGTCTCTAACACACGAGCGTAGTCTTGACCTTTTTTTTATTTTCACATAAAACCAAATATTTACATAGAACCTTTACACCTCAGTAATGTGTGTCCCTGATGATTTTACGCTGTAAATAACATTCTTCTGAGGAGCAGATATTGCGTTAGTAAATTTCAGATAATTTATTATGTCAACTCAAAATGTTATTAGGACTAGCACACTTGCGACTAGGGAAATAGTCGCAAGGCTTCTGGCACGAAGCTCAGCCGCACCTAATTGCCAATTATTATCCCTATTAATTAGAACAATCTAGAAATGGAGGTGCAGAGCCATTAACGTGGCCAGCCACGGAGTTGGCCGTTTACGTGGCTCACTGCGTAATAATTCGGCAGACGTCTCTTAGAGTTTGCATGCTTGCTTACATTCTCCCCTAAAGCGTTAGCATCACGCTGGATTATCACAAGCTATTTTCGCGATAGTCTCCTTTGTAATTGCTTTGGTCACGGTGAAACAGCTGTGTATTTGATCTGGAAAATTCTCTTGCTTTCTCAAATGCGATGAGCCAAATCCTTAGTTAAAAAGCTCTCGGTACGCCAGCCACAATCTTTGTCGCTTCGTTGACGATTAAGTCTTGTTTCTTTAAGATTTTCTTTCTTGGGGTAATTCTTAATTGAGAGAGAAAAGAGATAAATAAATGATAAAAATTATTAAAATGATTATTTTATGATGGGATTATATTTTAATTTGTTTCATTTATTGATTTTTCCTTTTCATTCCTCTTATCGTTCTGACGGCCACTTTGCGAATATTTCCTAAGGAAACTTCTACCAAATACTTGGAAGGGATCATTGGTGAAGTGATTCCACTCATCGCAAAGACGATGAACCACTAGACGCACTTTTAAAGATCTGATTAAAGTTCAAGTACAACTAAAGACGAAAGTGTATAACGAGAATTTTGTATTCACTCACTCGCTTTCACTTTCTTCTTCTTTTTATACAGTCTTTCATCCTTTCATTTCTCTTTCTAGAATACACATTGACTTTGTGGAATTTCATTTCACGACGGCACAGAGCCTTCCCATTCTATACAAGTGAGCATGGAACTTTGATATAAGCAAGAAAAAAAAAATCAAGAAAAATATTTGATCCGATAATTTACAAAAAAAATTTAATATAAATACCTAAGCTATAAATTCTATTGTTTAGTGTTTTCATGGATTTCAATATTTAGCAATAAATATATTTTACATATTTATAGGCATGAAATCAGAGAACAACCACCAATGGTAACTATACGGAGGTTGGTCAGGTGAATTGGTAAAATGCGATTTCATGCTACATATGTAGATGCATACGATGCACTGATTTTCCACCAACGCAAACAACCATGCAAATCTACGTATACATCATTCTCACTTGCTCGCACGAACTACCATCTATATAATCGTAATTTCGAATATACATTATTACTAATGTATTTAGTTGTACCAGGTGACGATATGCGGTTGGATGGTAACCACTTGCAAAATTTATATACATTTATGTACACTTCTACAGTGGCTCATTGATCTGAGCAATTCCATCACAATATAATGGCCAATCATTATAGACTGCAATCAGTAATTGTCATTTTTAAGATTAATCGTAATAAATTAATGATTACTTGAGCATCAATAATCCATTGGCGATTAGTAATTTGCAAAATTTATCGATCATCTTTAAATAGATTATGAGATCTCATCAAACATAAATTGCAAATTAACATCACATCCAATCTAATGACATTCAACAACAACACTAACAATTATTTTATATAAATGTGTGACTAAAGTGCGTGATATTCTGCAGCTTAGCAATCGCAAGAGAATATAATGTGTTTAAATGAGGCAATGAGTTAATGCCATGTGTAGTACATAAATTACCACTAAATCACAATATATTCATCAAAATCTCTTCTCCGCCTCCTCCTCTTTTCCCTTCTTTGGTCAGTAATGATGGTGATAAAGTTTGGCTTACATCGTTAACATGTTTGGAATAATAATCACCCCATAAATTATATGCAACATGTTTAATATCCTTAAATTTAGCACAATAATCATTTTTTATTAACGCCATGGTATTTTCATTTTGCTTAGTGAAAACTATCATAAATTATTTTATTCTAAAGCAATGATTGAACTTTGGAATTCGAATTTATCACCTGTCGTTCACCACTAACCTTTCAGAGCTCTCAAGACTGAGTGAAAAATTTCAACAAACGATCGATTGTTTGTTTTCTTTTAAAATTACAGAACAATGATTTGTCATCAATTATACACTTTTATAACTTACAAGAAGTCAGTTGATTTGTCATTGAATTCAAGTAGCACTTTTGTTGATTTTTTTTACTCTCCTCTAAAACTTGAATGGAATTTTTTTTCAGAACTTTAGTTGATAATTCAATTGCAGAAAGATAGAGTAAATGTGGGGTGTGTTGTCGTGGATACTATTAGAAAAAATTTTCGGGAAAATAAAAGAAAATGTTCCCACTTGTATATAGTGATATGACTGGTACTTAGCTTGCCAAGAACCGTAGGTAGTTTGACGATATAACTCGGACGCCTGGCAAAGATAAAACCCGCCAAGCTGGACCGACAGAGAAGCGCGCTGCAGTGACTCGGATTTGTGAAAAGAAGCGGCCCGGAAAGAACAAACGATGTTCATCAGAGCGTGTTCCATCCACGTTCACTCCTCGTTCCTCTATTCGAAACGCGGATTTGACCCTATCGACTTCCTCTTGGTTCTTTTATCCATTTCTTTTATCTTCTCATGAGACTTTGAAATATTTTCTCTTTTAAATCTCGGTAAAATTTACTTTTATGATAGCAATGAAAAGATAATAAATTTAATTAACAATATATATATCTATATTTATGATTGTTAAATAGTTGAAAATATTTCTAAAAGAGATAAAATAGGAATAATAAGAAAAAATGTACAATCGAGTCTACTTAATTATAGAGAATGATAGTCGCGAGAGAAACAAAGAATTCCTGAGTGGATTGGTTTAAGCGAGAACTCGAAGCAATTCGAATTCAGCAACATACGAGTACCAACGTTAGTTCTCTCTACCCTTTTCCAAGTAATCGTCGCAAAGAGAACGATCGTACACTTGGGAGTCCTTTGTCAATCTTTCCGCTTTTCCCGTCGGATCGAAAATACTCTCGCGATTCCAGGATCGTACATCTGCCGATAAAGCTGACTTCCAATTGACGTAAGACTATTTTTTTAACTCGTTCTAAAGTGAAACCTTATTTCCTGTTTCTTTTTCTTCCATTCGATCTATTTCCAATGACTGTAAAATTAATACGAAAAATTTCATTCAATTGTTTTAATCAATCATGAGGAAAAAAATCAAGATTACTTTGCCTTTAGAATATCTTTCCATTACTATTTAGCTCTACCAACGCACTGATTGCCGTTTTAAAAACCTAATGTATCACGACACTTGGAATTTTATCGTAATACATTATCTGCCGTGTCTTCCATTCGAATTTAATCAATGTTTCATTGTGTAATATATGTGTAGGCTGTTTAGAAAATATGTTAAGTTGACAAGGTGATATATGCTCATTAGAAGTGAGCAAAAGACAAGTTGAAATCACGTTTTTTTTTTTTTAAATTTTTACTCTTCGATGAAGATTATCAAGATTCATCACGCCCTGTTATCTCTAAAGTACTAAGCGTCACTCAAACATGAAACAAAGACAAAGAGAATGCTAAGAGCAATAGTGAATCTAAAGGTCTATTATGTTCACTGTGATGCTGATGATTCAGGATGTTCTCGTTACGCTTGTCTCTCATGTGCGATGTGAATAGTCTTAATTATCAAGTGATACAGTGAAACCTATTAAATTATCTTGAATTTGCTATTCTTGATCATCTCATTTAAATATTACAAGTCATATTCTATACAAAAAATCCTAAATACTTCATTACCATAGTCTACAATAAATTATTTACCCAAAACAAAAAAAAAAATAACTTCCCACTGAAAAGTTAATTTTAAATAACGAAATTTATTTAAAAATACTCTAAAAGCCTATGAGCTTATAATTGTAATTATTATGAATATTTTTCATTTATTTATGTAAAAATGCTGCTTTACATTTATCAGAATACTGAATTTAATAAGCTAACATTTTTAAACTAATTTTTCTTTAATAATTCAACTTATTTAATTTTTTTAAAAATGATGCATAGACCAGTATGAAAAAAATCATGAAAAAATGATTTATTGCTTTAAAAATCTTTCAGTTATGTGAGCCGAAAGATTCTTATTTCATTATCTTCTTCATCATGTCATGGTAATCGTTGAATTCCTTGATACACTCTGACCCGACCAAGTCTCACGTATAAGGTGAAAATGATTGTAAAATGTTGCACTAAACTTTTAAACTTGGCGAACCACCAAAAATCCATGGCTTCTAGAGCATGCAAATTCTCTATTCAAATGTAGTCTGAGAGCATTAATACACGTTTATTCTTTCAAATAGACACTAATAGAATAATTTGAGAAATACATGTAGCTACAACTCTAAACGTTGTGTTATAATAGAATGAAAAAGCATTACATATTGTCAAGTAACAATAATACTTTAGCATGGATTTTTCGTATAAAGCATCGTAAGAATATATAATACATCAGAGCTTACTAGTTATATCCAACATCGTCCAACAGATTGTATAAAGTACGCAGTCAACGTATAACATTTCTACTGGACTCTACTAGAACGTTGGATGGACGCAAGCTCGTGAGTTAATCCGGTATTAAGTTTGGATCGTAGGCAGATTTAACTTCGTAATTCAACGCGAGGATTCTACATTATTGCGTTGATACGTTGGAATATAACAAACGTAAAAAAAAAATTCTAAAAAAATCCGGAAAAAATAGAAAAATATTAGAATAAAATCCGGAAAAGTCTTATTATCTTTCTCTCGTATTTCATTCAGGATTTGATGATTTTGACATACGAATTGTTGAAGTTTTTCAAACAATAATCAAAATGCTCCACATATCTATTTAATCAAACAAATAATACGGATGATAAAACGCATATATGCCTTTTAAGCCGGAAAAAATATGTACGTGAAGAATTGCTGCAATCTCAAATTTCAGCATGGCTGAGTTCAGAAAAGGATCGATAGACGTATATCTATCAGATGCGGAATATCGAAGACCTTGCTCTAAAAAGCATCTTCGACATCTTCATTCAACCTTACAACCCTTTTCATCATTATGCCCAACTTCCTTGTAACAATAAATTTATGCCACATTTATTACTAACCAACATTCATAAATCTCCCTTCTTTTTCCAATATTGAATTCAATATAGTAGTGAATAAATATATTATTTTTACGTCAATAAATTTGATCACTACTTTAATTCAGTTATATTTACAAATATTTCTCAATTGCTCTTGAAATGGAATAACTAAAAATTACACTAATAGTATTAACAAAAATTCTGTTTTATATGATAAAATACAGTTATGAGGAATTTAACATTAATTCAACGAATTTCACTTCAACATTTATGATGTACCATCTGGTTATATAATAAAAATTTATTTTATTACAGAAAATATATTTGATATTTTTAAGCCGATTTTTTAGCATTACTATTGCACAAACTTCAACCATTTACTAAGCTCCAATTTATATAGAGGAAGTTGGGCTATAAGAGATCCCTGGGGCAGAACGGATTTTTCGATGTTTATGGTCTTGTGAGATGAAACAGTTATCTCGAAAATTTTAAAGATCAATAATTTCTGACAAATAAAATATGCAATAGAAAAAAGTAACATTTGTTTATTCAGATTTTGGCTGGAAATCTTTTAGAGAAATGTTTTTCATGACCCACTTTCTGTTAAATATTAGAGATTACAATACAGAATATTGTAATACTTTGTATATTCTACAACAAATAGTTACATAAAAAATCTTGTCATGAAATCTTCATCGTTGATGCTCAAATTTTAAGTATTAGTTTATTTCTTGAATATCTTTCTATTTACTTCTTTGTCTTTATTTATTTTCTCATTCTGCATCTTATCTATCTCTTATTAAGTAACGCGAGATGAAAAACAAAGAAAATGATATCCTTTAATCGCAAGTAATGTAAACGAGATAAAAGACAAGGAACGTTTTAAATATTCAAATAAAAAATATTTATAATCTCGAATTAGCATTCTATTTTACTTCCTTTCAAGAATAGAAAAATTTCTTAAATATTACTGAAGCTTTACAACGAATATACTTATAATTTTATCATCGAGCAACCAAGAAAAAGGTTAACGGTCGATTAAATGATTAAAAAGAAAGTAAATATTGCGAATGATTGCATGAATGATGAAAGAAAATATATCATAACTTTCTTTGGGAATGAAAGAGAAGATTATCAAGGTATAAATAAGGTATTCAGTGAAACAGGATTGTTAACCACCATGTAATCGTTAGCTTCTTGGTGAAGAACAGAAGCAAGTTTAAGTAGAAGGAAATACTGAGTGAAGCCACATTGAACGTGTCTTGGCAGAAGGGTCTTAGAAACCATAGACTTCATTCTGTTGGTAGTCTATAAATATAAATTGGAAGAAGAAATAATTAACCAATCAACTATTTTGCAAATAATTATGAAACCAAGTAGTAATATTTCATTTTTCATTCAGAAGAAATTTTCTTAATTGGTTTAATGATCAATATATATATATTCAAATGTAAAAACCATAAAGGAAAATAAATGTCAAATTCAAATAACATCTGTGGAATCTTAAAAAGAAAAGAAATAAAAGAGTTTTAAAGTAAATTTGCGAAAATCTAATTTGACTTTTTAAATTCGTTGATGAAAAAAAATGCTCTTGTGTCGTTAAAAAAAATTAATTCAATGAATTTTATATTATTCTTGAATTATTTTGTGATTGAAGAAAAATATTATTTTTAAATAACAATGATTACTGAATATCTTGAGAATAGTGATATTCATTGCGGCAGAGAGATTTAAATAGAAATTAATCTTTTTGGATTTTCAAGTTTATACGTTAATTTCATTTTAAATCTTCTTATCCTCACTAAAATGAAGATAGATTTAAATTAGCACTACATCTCAGCGGCAAGATGAACATCAAAGAGATATAGGATTGAGAGACTCAAATGAAAAATAATATTTTGACTCAGAACATTTTTCAAATAATTATTCACCCTCTGTATTAAGCTAAATTTAGCTCAAGCATTTTTTTGCATAATCTTTATCTACATGTTAAATAGAAACTCATCATCATTGAAATTCATTAAAAACAACCACTTCGAAATAAAAAAGTAAAATCCAAACCGTGGTAGAAATTTTGCTAACTCTTCAGACCATCATTAAAAGTCATCACTAAAAAAAAAATTTTTCATGAAATAAAGCTAGAAGTTATCAGAATTTTCAGATGATCGATTCATGAAACTTAAAAATGTAAATCAAATCCAAATGATCTATCAACAAGTGAGTGATTAAAGATCTGCAATTTAACAGACACAAGTGATCGATTTAGTAAATTATAGCAAAAGGAACAATATCTTACACCTGTTGGTGTGCTACCAAGGCACCACTGCGTGTTGGAGACCTCGTTGAGTAGATCAAAGGAAAGTGCCGTACGCGAAAACGAACGTAGTCGAGACTTCCTCGTGATTTCGAGCAATTAAGCTCTACGTTCACTGACTTCCTCGCAACACTTGGATGGATTGCTTCATCCATCCTACATTAATCTTCTTGACTCATCCGTGAAGCCCTCAACTTCAGTCTTGTCCTCATCATGCGCCACATGGAGAAGAGAATAACGGAATGACAAAAGTAGAACTCGTTGTCGACAGACAGAACGCAAAATACGCTGACTCGACCGATATTTTACAGAGCTCGCTAATGGTTCCTGATGTTTTATCCCTCCTACTTTCAATCTTTTTTTTACTCTTTAGACATAATTATTTCACATCATAATTGATTGGTTCCATTTTTTAAACCATCATCATGACTATAATGACGTATTGTTATGATGAAAGAAATAAATGAACTTCATTATGGTGTAATTAAATAATTACCTCGTTAACATCTAATCATAATGTCTGTGAAATTTTTACAGAAGGTATACATTTAATGTTGGCATTAACTAGCATTCGTAATATAATAAATAAGTATTTTGGATAGTTTATTTGAATCATTAAAATGTTTCATCATCTAGTTATGTCAGGATTAAATATTCTAGTCAAAGTACAGAATTTTGTAATTATAATTAATGAATGTTTTGCTATCACAAGAGATTTTAATTGAATTTATAATGTTATTGAATTCCAAGTGTCTTTATTATGAAATTAAATCAAATAAATTTTATGTAATCTCAAAAGAAGCATTACAAAAATTCAATGTCGATTAACTTTGATCTAGAAATTTCATGAATAATTTATTGACTGACAATATTTTCAAATTTGTAAATGTGAGTAGTAAAGTTTATAAAGCATAGTACTGTTATATATCACGGTTGTTGATATGTCCATAGGAAATAAAAGTTACCAGAATATTTTTCAGATTGCATTTTGAGGTATTTGTATAATTCCTAGGATTTCCAACTGTTCGAATCCACAAATTAAACTTAAAAAAATTTTGAATATAGATACGTTTCAATTTATAGCGACTGTGAAAGCTTTGGCAACGCAGTTAAATGGGCGGACATTCACAATATCGATAAATAAAAAGTGCATCTCAATAAATTAGCCGTTGGCGATTTGGCAATTTCAAAGGTTGAAATTCACGATGAAGAGTAAAAAAGTATGAAACGTATACATCAAAGCATTTACTTCTGGCCTATTTTAACAACGAAACAGCTGTTGGGTTCACTTTAGTCGAGTAAATTGTGATAAATTTCATAAAATATTAATAAGTTCATTATAATTAAGATCGGACATTAAAAAAATATTCACGAAAGCTAAAAAAAATAAAATATAGCAAAGAAGATGTCTAGAAATTACAAATGCGGGACGTGATGCGATTAATTGGAAGCCACATCGAGGGAGAATTCCTTGCTCCTGTTTGTGGCGTATTTAGCGACGAGTTGGTAGCGGACTACAGATGACTTTTCTCTCGGTTGAGTTCATTCACAGACCAATTTTGTTATGCATCATATCCGCTAAAATAGCAGCATGTATTGTACAAAAACAAAGGACAAAAAATATATCTACCTTATCCAAATTCAGAAACATAAAACTCGAAAATTATTGAGTCTATTGATTTTCTGCGCTATCTAATTTTATCTCAATAAGTTTTAAATCCATCTTAAAGATTTATTGGGTTTCACATCAATCGCTTACAGTAAAACAATGTTTCCAACTTCCGACCATTCGAGAAGTCAAAGTTTTCGAATTAAATAAATGCTTCACCATCAGGATAAAACAATAAAAGTAGATAAAATCGATAAATATTTTTATGTATAAAATTTTGTTGACTGTAATCAAATAAAGGAACATATATATATATATATATATATATAGTTTCATTCAGTATGTTGTTGAAAAAAGTTATGAAATGGAACAATGAGGATAGAAATTGCGTACGTTTGTGAAAAAGGCACATTTTAGACTGCTATAAAGCCCATACTATAAACCTACACTCTGCAGGAATTCGCTGGCCCTAGGTGGGTGTCGGCCACTAATTACACCGGCAGGATACACTCTGTTTACTCACCGCAAATATAAGAGCACGTTGGGCATTCACGACTCGCATCGATCCGCAGTAAATGCAAGAGAGCATAGGGCTTACCTGAAACAAGAGCGAAAGTGCTGGGTTACTGTGTATACATGAATTGCACAGAGAGGAAAAATAAACATGCGATGTTGCCTCAAAGTGAATGAGTAAAAGTGCAAATAAATCAGGGTGATAAAGGAGACTAGACTCTTTACATTCCTCAAGGTAATGACATTAATTTTATTGATTCAATAAAAGTTACTTATTATTGATAGTTTTATTTTAATTTAATTATCACACTTTTACTCAAACTCGAGTCAGTAGACTTTATTTTAAATATTATCTCATTAATTAAGAAAAATACTTGAACATGATTGCACAGCTAAAATTTAAATTGACAATGGAAAAATTTTGTCTTTTTTATTTGATCAAGGTAATTGTGATTCAGCTTCGTATTCCTAAAAAAGTTCGATTGCCTCTCTTGTAATATTAAATCATATTCCATTGTAGAGTCGAATAGAGGAAGAAGGATAATAATCCCCAAAGGATGTACAATGAAAAAAGGAGTAATGGAGCTCAAAGTGAATCAAAAAGATAAGATGTGGGTATTAGCTCGTTCGATTGACTTTCTTTCATTCTTTTGTCTTTTTTTTGCGGTATAAAAAATAATGATAATGATTAAGAATAATATTATACCCCCCTATAAAAGAAGCATTAATTATTAAAAAAAAATGTTCGAAAATTTTTTCCATGAAATTCAATAGAGATTAAAACTAGAAACCATTTTTAGTTTCATTCTCTAACAATATCTTATCAATTAAAAGCAAAAAAAGGAGAGTATCGTCTTTATAGTGCTACAAATTCTGCAACTGGAATTCTAATGATGTTACGTGTTATCTTTCAGTTTAATTAACTAACTAATTGGACATGCGTTCGACATTTGCAGTCACGCGGATTGTATTACATGAGCTCTAGTACTTTGATAGAACGTCGGTGCTCACTTTAAGCCATATTTCAATCACTGAAGAACAAAGAGAACATGATACATTATACTTGAGTCAACAGAGGAAAGCAAGCATACGCGATAGCAGGACATTAAGATTCTGAATGTGCGTTACAGTGTTACGAGAGGACGAAGAAATCAGTTAGCGACTTGACAACGTGCACAAACTCCCAGGACTGATTGAGGTTTGTTCGGGTCTCAGTGATTTTTTTTTTCCTCCCGATCCAATCGGAATTTCAACCGAGTTGGTTCTGAATTTCGTGGACGTGAGTAGTGAGAATACTCAGATAAGATCAAGATTAATTGTTCAAAGCACAACCGTGAATAGAAAGTAGGTCATGTTGACTATGTAAGTAAATTCTTTCGTTAAAGAATGTTTAAATTTCGTTGTAACATTACTACTTATGTTTTAGTTTATAGTAATTGCAATACTTTGAAAATCATTGAATGATAAATTTTATTCTTTCATTGCAAAGTGAATAATTAAATTTAAAATAACCATTCCAACAAAAAACAAACTTTAAATGATTAGTAAGTTTACAAACTACAAAAATAAAACTGTAGAATTTTTTGTTTGATTAATCAGAACTTTTTTACAACTTTTCAGCGTATTTTGGAATTTAACAAACTCTATAAAAAAACTGTCAATGAAGTTCATAGACTTCAACTGAGCCTATTTTTTTATTTTATCATTGGATTGAACTGTATTCAAAGACATCAAAGACATAAACTATAAAAAAAATCTTTATTCATATTTGAAATTTTTTTTTACGATATTTTAAGCATAAAAATTGATCATTTATTCTCACGAAAACCTTTTAGAATTCGCAATAATATAAAAGTATACGATTGAATGGACTTAATGGATGAATGTAATCATAAATATGATATCAGAGAATTTATATTACTTCACTTAGTCTCATGCTGAGACAATATCAACATCTGTTACGCCTCTATCGCGATAATGAACATTGAATAGTGTGCAGGAAATCCCGAATTATGTGGTGCGAATAATACTCAGTCGAGAGATACTAAAAAAGGAATAGTATTGTCGATAATTCAACTGAAAATGTAAGCGAATATGATTAAAGTTACATTTCATACTGAGAATTACAACAGCGATCATATTTGATGTTATCATTCAATGAGTTATTTAATTGACAGTAGAGACTCGTATTCCATAATAGTGTAGTGGTTTTTATCATTTTATGACAGTTAAAACTTGTCACTGCATGCCAGGACAAAATGCACGTACACTGGCGCTGGTGCAGTTAACGATGAAGGATTTTTATTGTATGATTAGACGAAATGATAGTCAGTATGGAAGCTTACTTTACGAGAGGTCATAAAAGACTGCTGTCGTAACAGGAAATTGGAGATGTAACATTTAAGAGATATCTACATGTATATACATGAAATAAATCAATAGTAAAGTTCTCAAGATATAAATTTACCCATCGCCGCAAATAACAAAGCAGATGACGGCTTAATCCTCAATATAAAGGCATGAGATTTTATCATGAAGCCAACTGGTCATCAATAAAGTAGCAATTAACACTAAATTGTACGAATAGATCACGAATAACATAACAGCAGAATATCTAATCTTAGTTGAATTCAAACGATTTCATCGTTAAATTTATCGAGAGGATTTTGCACGTAAATCAGACATCAACTGTCGACATGTTGAATTCTCTCAATGGTACGTAACCTGGAAATTCGTGGATCCGCCTACCTGCTAGCAGAGTCAAGCCAACAGAATCGTCTGGAATGAAGAAGCCAAGAGCAGAGGTAAAATAGAAAGAGAACAATTCGAAAAAAAGGAAGAAAAAATAAAAAAGTTCGTTTATAGCAAGAGAGAACTGGTGATAATTTACGACAATGTTCTGTCTGCTCTCTCTTATTTCTTTTTTCTTGCCATCTTTCTTGGCCAGACCTCGGAGACTCTTTAGATCACCGACAACCGCAAATAAACTTGGGTGACGCATCTGACATTTCACCACGGCGGTAAATAAGACATCAAACAATTGAAGTAGCCGCCATGGAGAACACTAAAATTGGAAGCTAACAAACTAGACAGAGGAGCTATCGAAAGCATGAACGCGAACGTGAAAAGGGAGGAGAAAGGATTGGCCATGGTTGCACACACTGGGAGTCAAAGTCTCGCCTTGTTCTCGATCCCAAGAAGACAACAACTTCATTAGGACTGCGCGCTCGTCTCGATCCACCGGAATTGGCTTTTCTCTTGAATGTTGGTGAGCAATTCATGAATATTTATGATGGCCCCATGGGCACCACGGTGGTAATGCGTAGCACCAATGTCTGTCCAAGTAGCTCGTGCGTATAAAAGCCTTCACCATGTTACTAAAAGCTTCATGTCCGTCGAAAACATTACTCCTTTGAGATGCAATATATCAACATTTTCTATTCAAAAGTATTGCTCCGGAGGAAATTGGATAACGAATTATATTTAAGCAATGAATTTCCCTGAGAAAGGATTGAGAAAGTAGTGGGGCTATATAAAAGCTGCAAAATCGAATTTCGCACGTCTTTCTGATTTTCTCAGCTGTCCGTACCGTTGACATGCTGAGAGTCTCGAAGGATCTCAACTAATCCCACTGCGATCCATTCGTTTTGCTCTGCTACCTTCGTATCTCGTACATCCTCTATTCTCAAGACAAAGTGACTTCTTAATTCTCCAAGTAGTCCACCTTGCACAGATTTCAATTGACCTACATTCCAATTCAACTGTCCTGTTTCATCCTCCATAGATTATTCACTTAATTATTTTAGATTTTCTCATCGGTCTATTAAGACATTTACCATGATGTATATATCGTATTAAATCCTTTAATCTTAGCTGCTTGAAAACAAAATTGAATGAGTGTTCTTGAAGCAATTAACTTATTACTTTAATGTGCTAATCATTTTAAGAAACATGGCCTGCTACATGAATGTAAACTTATGAGAAACAAGTTTATTAAAAGATGCTTCGTGTCTATATTTTATCTTTTAAGCTAGTTTATTTTTGGCAAGAGAAGTATATACATCCGGCTCACGTACTGGAAAGACATCCAGCAGTCTTTTGATAGATATATATTTCCTAATTCTCCCTTCAAAGTATATTTAATTCTAGATGATGAATAATGACTTCTTGATAATTCATTAGAGAAATTTAATTTTGTCATCATGTTTATATTATCAACTACTTTGGGTTAACAATGAAAGTTCAGATGCTAGAGTACATGTATTCTATATAATATATAGCAAGAAACCGCACGTCAACCAGCTCTGCTCATAGTTTAGCGAAACTCCCACGGCTTATCTCAGCAAAGTTGTAAGTCCTATCATATAGCCTTATATAACCTGGAAACTCTAAGCACTACGAGGTGAAAGACGTAAAAAGAAGCGACTCTTCAACACCTTCGCTCTAAACATTTTCGTTCAATTTTTATTTTTAAGCACACTAGATGATAGTCAAAGAGTGGCCTAAAAAGTCTGCTTTAGATTTTTGGCGCAACTCGTTTTATCCAAAGACTTGTCGTTTGTTTTTGGTCATTAAGACGAATTGAAGGATGAAGCAAAGAAGCGAGATGTTGAGCAAAGTATACGGAGAAGATGAAAGTCAAAGAAAAGTTTTGGTAAGAATAAATAAAAAGAAAAATGGGAGCAAAGAAGATGGTGAGAGAAAATACATTCTTTTTTCTCCACCATCCTACGTATGTATATACATGGATAGAAAACATAATCTGAACTTTCGTTTGGCGTTGTAACAAATTTTACCACCAAATAGTACTGGAAACTCTGGATATTGTGTACAGATCCTAGTGAATGGCCTTCACAGTTCTATCTTTCATTATATCAGTGAGATAGACCAGCGGAAAAGAATAGTAGAAACAGACAAAACCCACGGTCGTTGTGTTCTACCGTGTTTTACCCACTCGCCAGGTACAAGCAGAGAAAATAGATTGGTCGGGTGAGAACGATCGTTACGCTTGGACGTCACGCGTCTGCTTTTTGCCCAACGGCTGCACGAAACACCACCATGTCACAATAATACAATCTATACTGTGCTTTTGCTGAGAGAGAGAGAGAGAGTATTTTATACTGATATCATCCTAGAGATAGGACCATCCTTGTTAAATAAATCAACCAACTTTGCCAAATCACTGTTTACCTTACACCTATTTGAGTTCACAGCATCGTGAGAAAGGTCTGCAAATAGTGCAATGAGCTACACTGAGTCAATATCACCTCCATCCCAACTTTCTTTTTTTTTCTATAATAATTTGATAAAAATAAATTGGACGAATTATCAATAAAATGGATTAAAGCAGACGTCGTTCCTTGGTATATAACGTTGGATTGAATTTACGACGTAGTGAAAGTCGCACGAGATTTCCGACATTCGATGGCTTGCGCAAACGAACGTTTGATTAGAGTCGACATCAATCCAATCCTTAATTTGAACGTTCCAGTCCTGGAGGATTACGGGTAGTAACTGCTGAGGAGGGAGGAGAAAAGAGGAAAAAAAAAGAGGAAATAGGTTAGTCGAAGCGAATTTATTCGAAGCTTGCACGACGACTTAATCGATATTGGGAGTCGATAGGTTGAACTATCAAACCATCGGGCGAAGCAGCGATTGCAGGTCGAATTACACAGCACTATTGCCACACGATTCGATTAAACGAATGTCATGACGATTCAAACCGGACGTCATAGAGTTAATCAAATAACTTGACTTCCTTTGGTTTTTAATTTGGTTATAGATCTTTCCTTAACTAACCGGAAAGTGCTAATAAATAAAATATAGTGTTTTTACAAATAGAGTCATTTCTTTTTTTTTGAGGAATAAAGATAATAATCGACTCCAATTTACTGGAGAAAATGCGATGATATCATTTTGATGGCTTTGAGAAGCATTATGAAGGGTGAGACGACCTGGTAATTAAAGATCGAAGACCATTTTACTGGAACAAAAGATTTAATTAATCCTATCTCAATGAAAAATGCAAATTAAAAGGGTCGAAAATATTTGCATCAAGGGTACTAACATCCCCTCTTGCTCGTCTTTAGTCGACGATCAATAATATTTTTATCAATGCATTTGTAAAAAAATAAAATGTATTGAATAAATATGAAAGAACTTGGCTTCTATTTTTCTATATCTTCAATTGAGTGTTCAAAATAAAAACAATTTATAGTTTTATTTGAGAAGAAAAGAAGTTTTTCTTGATCCTTAGTTGAAACGCCTATTTAAAGCTTAACACCAACTCGATAAATTTTTGTAGATAAGTTGATGTTTTGCAGTACATAAGAGAAAGTTCAATATAAAGAAGTATTTAAATAAAAATCATGAATTATTTGCTAGAGTACTGTTACAGTTAACTTATAACTAGGACACCATTTCTACTCCAAACGCAAGAGAACCTTCTAGTTAAAGAAGAAATATCCTCAAGCACTCTGCGTGATAGAAAAGTTTTTTTTTTAATAGCAAAATCCCATTATAATTTTCCTACTTTAACATTTTATGCAGTATTACTTCCAAGGTGCAAAACTTTCAATAATGTTGCATAATTTTTACTCTAGATGCTATTCTTATATTCATTTTCTCACTAACGTTAAAATATATTTTTTTTATCGCAGCAATATCGTTATGATACTGAAATAAAATCTTACTTTCATACCAATAATAATATTATAATTGTATTTTTATGCAATCGTTCTATCAACTTCAAAGTGTTGTAGTTTTTATGAAACTTCATAATATTTTTCCCTGATAAAACTTTTTTTCTACAAATTTTTCTCGACTAAAATACGCCATCTTATTTACTGCATTTCTTAATAAAAATATATAAATATTATTCAAACTTATAATTAGAACTTATTGAAGTATAAAAACGTTCTCGGAGTAATTTTTAATTTAAAATATTTAGTTGTAAAATTAAAAAAAAAGCATTAATTGTAATTACACTTTTTTTTCAGCCTATACAACCCTATTATTCCCTAAGGAGCACAAACGGCGCCTGCCACGTGTATACAGCATATATACTCATAGATATTTATGGTTTATAAAACCAACTTAATTATATTAAGCAACTGTATGAACCAGATGCCTAATACTTTGCCACACTGGCCTGAGAACTCTATTCTAAATAGTTGTATATCGAATTACTCAAGCCCAAATAAAGCTCTAAGCTCTATCCAGAGCGTATCTGCATTAGTTCGTACATGAGTTTTGCCGCTCTCGTGTCCTTTAAGGCTCTTAAAGACTCGTGAACCACTGTACACCTGCCGAGAGTACCAGGATATAATTTGTAATTTAATTAAATCCGTTATTTACCGTCTAGTCCGAACTGCAAGTTCTCTCGAACGTTCCAAGTGATACCAGAATTAGTATACGAAGACTAAACTCCGGAAAACTAAGACTAAAGGTAAAAAAGAAAAACGAGAAAAGTTTTCATTTCATGGCTCGATTGCGAGAGTTTTAAAAATGTTTACTAGAAGCTCAGGTGAATTACTTTCATGATGACTGTAGTAAACATTTGAAAAATTATTTTAAGTAGCTGTGAATTTACATTTTTCAATGATTTTTGCGGGCAAATAATCCGCAATCTCATTTCAAGTAACTTCCAAAAACAAGCAAACTTCTGATTCATTTATTTTACTAGAATTGAATACTTATGTTGATAAGAGATAGATAAAAGTTTTTTCAACGTCTCATAAATTTAATCAATGAAACAAAAAAGAGTGTATAATAATTTCCAGAGAAATAAACTTTCTGTCTCATACGATAAATGTTTATCACAGAAGCAAATTAAAGTTTGTACCGAATTAATACGAAGTTACAGAAAGCATATTAACGAAACTTACATTGCAATCAAAATCAAATTTACTCGAATTAACTTTACGCAGCAGCACAGTTGGTAGACGGTTCCTTAATTGAACTAATTTATCGATTTATCGGAATTACAATTAAATTTTACTCCTTTATTGATTTTTCTTTTATTCCTTCACTAACATATTCCCTCAAACAATTATTATCCACCGGAAATAAGAGAAGAAAATCTCTGAATGATAAAATACTAAAGACGATTCAATTTTAATAAATTCTGTATTATACTGAAACCATATTCCTGGTTATCGAGAGCTAAATTATCAACTCTATTTTCGTTATTCATTGATTCATTACGCGAATATCCACCATTCAAACAACTTCTTGAATAATTCTTTCCCTGACTTCTTATCGACAAACTTGCAAGTTGTATGTAAAAACGTTTGTAGCTACGAATACAAATTACTCGTTTTCAAAGTCGATACGAATTTGAAGACAATCTAAAAGTGAGTTTAAGTGTAAGGTACATAGGAATGGAACGTAAAAATAGGGATCTAAAAGAAAATGAGCTGGCTGGAAAACGTATTAGTAAAATCAACGATGACCATTAACTGTTTGAATTTTTCAACGATCGTAAAACTTAATGGTATACGACGTGACTGTATATGCGCTAGCTAGTCTGCAGTTTAATTAATACCAACTTCACGGCTACTTAAAGCCCTAAATTTATTTTGTCACTCGAATTTTTTGCTACTAACTGCAGTACTGTGCTAATTATTCTTCCGGGAGTGCGATACAGGTATTCAAGATTTTTAACTAATTCTAGAGATAGAAATACTTAGATATAAATAAATCTTATGTGAGATAAGCAGTTTAATCTAAATAACTTGACTACTAATTACGTGGTTCTCACAATCGCATTAAAATGGATAAACAGAAAAAAAGGACTGCGTTCATGTATTTAGTGCCCTATGGAGAATAAATATATTGAGAAAAGAGTTTTATTGAAATAATAAATAAATGTTATCTAATATTTTAAGATAAATTATAGAAATGATATTAATTTAATCGATGACGATAAAACTGAAGCTTAATTATAGTCAATTATGTTAATGAATGCCTTGAAAAATTAATGTACGCATTAAAATTCATAGATAGTTAATAATTATTAATTTATTAATTAATAAGTATAAATTTTATTGATTGAGAAAAATGTTAAAAGCTTTATATTTGAAAAAATTATTTAATTGACAGGTTAATGGAATATGCAGTTTTCGTTCATCTCGAAATATTAATCATTAAGTTATATAACTTAATGATTAAATGGCATTAATATTAATGTATCTCTTAAAGTTCCTTTAATATTCTACTCTATTCTATTTTTGAAGTGTTCAAAGTGTCTCATCTGCTTAAGAATTGAATTTTATTTGATAAAATAATTTATTCCATACAAAATTTGAATATTTTTGGTGTATTAAAATAATAATCAAATGTATGCTCTAATAATTCATACAAAGTTTACTTATGATTTTAGGTCACATGCAAATTATTTAAATGCTATCTTGATATTTTGAAAGAAACAATTTCTAAAGTACAGTATTTTAAAAAAATATAAACTTTGATCTTGCTATACATATTTTGATATATATAAAATTAATTACATAAAATTTTTTATCATTAAAAATAATCCTAAAAAGCTTAATTTTTTGCTTTCATTAGAATGCTACCTTAATGAGAAATAAATCCCATTTAGCAATCTACTAATAAACAAAAATAATGAATAAATCCTATTAATCGTAAATAAAATTAATCAAAAGTAATGAAGAAATTTTTTCTAACACAGTAGGAAACATGGAAATTACAAAGAGAGGAAGAAAATAAAAAAGGAGTGACGATAAAACCGAAATCGTGTCAATGCTCTGAGTGAATCGTCCATGTAAACCGGATTCAATAGCTAAAGGCCGGAAGTTCGTAAGGTTTTTGCATGCATGCATAATTCCTGTAGGGATGAACATCTGCAAGTGGGTGGTATTGTCTGGCTTTTACGCGTATGTTACACACTTACGACCTCTATATTCTGCATGTGTGTACATGTTAAAACTACGTCCTCTGATGCAATAAAGCAGCCAGTCGAGTCACAGTGTGCAGAAATTCCCGCAAGAGGCTCAAAGTACAACAGTAACGTGGACGGTTTTAGCGACATCGCCCTCCAAGGTTATAGAAGGAAGTATTACGAGACTAATCACTTTGTTCTAAAGCTGAGAGTGCAGAGAAACTTGTGTATAGGTAGAGATAATGGTGGTGCGGGAGTTGGAGGGTGAGAAGCTCTGGCGCAAGACATGCTGTAGCAAATGGTGCCAAGTGGCAACTTCGCTTGTTAGGAAACAATTAAGAAATGCGGGGTCACAATGGCCATCTCCAACTCGTAATTTTGCTCACTATACAAATATACATTTTTCCATGCGGGTTTAATAATAACGTCAAGCGAACAATAATTATGACTTAAGTCGCAGGTTCATTTTTTAGGCTACAACTTTTCAGCGGAAATTTTCATGGAGAATGTAAATAGAATACTACTTAACCCCAAGTCATGTTCATTTTTGTAAAAATGTAACAACAAATGTATTCCACGTTTCATGGTAATAACATAAAAGGATGGAAACTTTATTGTGTAAAAATATGAATTAAATCTTCACTTTGTGGTAAAAAAAATAATAAAAAAGAATACAAGTTAAATCTAATTATTTCATCGAACTTCTATGCGTTAGTTGTAGCCTATAGTCGATTGTTTATTTTCCAACAAAGACTAAAAATGAAACATAAGCTAGAATTAATTCATTACAACTGTTTTTAGCCGTCAGGCGTATACTCAATAAGTAAAATATCAAGTTTCTAACAAGGTGTAAGTGTTAAAAATCGTTTACGCTTAACAAAAGGGGGAATATTATCTGCTACAGTTGTCTATATATTGATTAACAACATTCTAACCTTGGAGCAACACGACCAACGGAAACATTAATATTCCAGTGAACAAGGATGTTGTACAAGCCTTATATATTTTAGCATAAAGCAACTTTGTCGCACCATCGAACTGTATACACGGCTTACATGGGCTTCGTGGCCTCGCGAACAGTGTGGCCCTTGCACCAGTTGTACACAGTATCGGATTTGATAGGGATATGCGGTCGTGTTACGCCCGATACAGGTCGTTAAAAGGGGACGATGCGAAACAAGTCCCTCCGTCGACCATTACAAAGCATTAACCCGCCCTGTGATAGAACTATTAGCCCCATATAGACAGCAAATATAATACTTTTTCTACTTCTTTTCATGTTACCCTACAAAATTTAATATTTCACCAAAATCCATCTTTTGTTGCTGCGGTTTACTTTACTATTTTCCTACTATTTGTTGCAGACTTTACTATTAAATTCAAACTCCTCTCTTATGTTCCAGTCTTTGATAGAAATACATTTCTCAATTGATACGAAATAGATACAAATCTATATATGACACTTTTACACAAGTCATATCAATTTTTCTAAGACCTGATAGCAGTCTTTTTGGGGGTTCAGTCTGGTTTATGTCATTTTTTTCTCACTCTCTTTCATCCTATCACCCATTTTAGATAAAACGAAATTCAATTTCCAACATGCTTCCAGGAATCGCTTCTTCTTCTTCCGTGTTCATTGAGAAGAGAAAGCGGACGTCTCGAAGGAGGGAAAAATATCAGGGGTTTCTCGGTGACATTCCGATATCGACGCCTTCAAAAGATGTCGTGATTAAAAAAAAATGTATAAGACTTTTTGTCATGTTGAATAACAGTTGAGAATAATAGCAAAAAATTATCTCTTATTTTTCGTTGATTTGTTTTGCAAATAAAGACTTGAAAATAACTGTTGAGAATAAAAGCTTAGAATGTTATTAGTATAATACAATTATTGATTTTTTTCATTAGGATAACATCTATTCGTGTTCATTACTATGATGAATACTCCAACAAACCCAAGGCTTCGGGTTATTCATGATGATAATTATCTTCATTTCAAATATTGACATAAGGTGCGGTATGAGTCCATTGAAATTTATCGTGAAAAAAATGTTTCACTGATAGAAAATGTTCTCCACAAACAATTCTTGATTATTATTACAGCAAATATCATCAAAAATTCACTACATAAATTTCTATATTTATGTCTAACTATGTTAAATCATCAAAAGACTTCATAAAAAATTTACATTACATTCATTAATCATTAAATAAACTTACTGACTAATCAAATTATTTATATAAATATTAACAAAAAAAAATGTATGAGAAGAAAATATGTTTTTTAACGTAATGAAATTTTCAAGTTCAATTTCATTTCCCTCTGAGTGGTCCCTAAGCACTTTATTAATGAATTCCTCGTAATAATTGTCGTTTATATTTCACGATGCATGAATCAACATATGAAACGATTAATAAGAGATGGAACCGTTTAATCTTTCTTCATAAATACAAGCACGTGCTCATCTCTCTCGTTCTTATACTCTAACATCTGTGCAAATATCAGACGCTCCTATGAACGCGGGAAACCGCACGACGGCCGGATTAATCTCGGAATTTGTAGTGGAAATAAAAACATATTTACTCTCAGCAATCATTCTCCTATGAATACGATTGGATAATAAAAAATATTAATAAAAATCTACAATATAAAATATAAAACGAACAAAATAAATTACTTTTTAATTCAAGAAGCTTAAAAAATAACACCTTAGTTTGTACTTTTTTCTTTTATTAAAATATGCATTCTACTTTATATCTTATTTTATTCCTTTGAATATGTATTACATATCTCTGTTTTATCGCTAAAAGGTTTTTGTCCTGATCTCCTGGTGCGATGCCGCCCGGTGCGTTTACATGTTGACTACAAAGTGTTCTCTTTAAGAACAAACGTAAAAGACAACAAAAGAAAGTAAGAAGTGAGAGAAAAAGTAAGAAGAAAAATTTCTCTGTCAAGGGTGACAGAGCTGTTGTTTTTTTTCAACCACAAGAACATCCGCTTATTTCTTCGTTTAGCTTCTTAATGAATGTTATAATTTTTTTCTTCATTAATTCTCTCGGCTATTACATTTTTTACACGCATTTAACTAAATTCCCAACCATCTTATGATAATAAAATAAAAAGAAATGATAAAATGCTTAAATTTATTTACCAACTCTATTTCGAAGCAAACCTTCCAATTACTTGCGTGATGGATGAATTGTTATGGCTACATGTGGCCATTTATGTTCCGTAATATCCCTACTCATAGTAATAGCTATAAGTATATGCTATAGATAGCCAATGCCTTCAAGCCTGTCTTTTCTTTTTTTTGTAACTGCAGAAGCTAGAGTAAACTGTCTCACTGTTCTTCTTCAAACAGTTGGTATAAAACTTTATAACGTAAGAAGAATAAGAAGCGAAAACGTGGCGTGCTTCGAGAAATATTACAGACGGAAGCAAAAAAAGAAACAACTGAACAGTCGACATAAAAATATTAGTGTGCACTTTTCAACATCACATAACATAAGAATTGGAGTTAAAATAAAAAATGTCAATGAATTTAAATGAAATATGTATTTTTTTTTTACGTTTCCCACGCAAGTATTATGTTAATTAAAAGCATGATATATTAAACAGTAGGTCACATAGAAAATGCACTATTGGCCGAGAGACAGAGAATGCTAATTACGGATCTCGTCTGAAGTCATTGCTTTTACATTCACGAGCGGAAGACGAGCGGTTCTGCACGTGTAGAAGCGCAATGTCGTCATTCATTACAGAGTCTCATTGGAAAAGGTAAAGTAGCGAATAGCTTCTCGAGAAGCTGCTTTTAATCTTGAAAAAATCTTGAGATATATCCAACCGTATAGTAAAGACTCCAAGTCAGACTTGTTATGTTGGTATGCTTCTTTTCTATCGTCATCATATTCAAACAAACTTCTTCTTCCTTTTTATTTCTTGACTTCCATACTTTTTTTTCTACTGCACACATACTATCTTCAATTTATTCCCACTATTCTCTTGGCAAAAAATTATATAACCTCTTCATTAAATCCGAAAGAGAAAGTACAAAAGAAAAACAAGACTCATTTGGAAATAGAAAAAGTTTTTAATTTGCTTCATTCAACTGTCTCTCTACATAATTTCGTTGATTGCAAATTTAACCAATTAGTAAAATCATTAATTTTTAAGTAAAAAGTAAACTACCTTAAACAATTTACAATAAAAAATAATCGTGTGCCTTTGTATCTATTGGAATAAAAAGAAATAAAAACAAAAACTTCAAACAATATATAAATAAATTATTCACATGATCAATCCAAATAATAAACCTTGATAAAAAAAAACCCTTGGATGGTTTGTGTAAATACAAATATAACAGAAGATATAAACTCGAGTTCAATATAAATACCAATTCATTATTATTACTCGTCATGTCTATTAAATACCATTGTGTATGCTCCAAAACACAGGTTCATATTAAATGAAAAACAGATTGGTTAAAATATAATTATTTAACAAATTCAATCCAACGAGTATAGAGGAGATAGATTCTACTACGTTTTTGTAGTTAATAAACTTAGTTCTGTCAAACAAATTATTTATCATTTTTGAATATTAATTAAATAAAGAAACTATCGGAATAATGAAGCATAACCGAACGATGTCAGAACGATAATTGAATAGGTAGCACTATTTGAGGGATATAAACAACTAAATTGAACAAGTAAACTAAATTTCATGTTTCTGGCTTTGACTAACTGCAATGAGATAGCGAAACTTGTGGGAACTCTGTTTCGTAAAACAGATGACTACATACCAACTAACGGAGATGATTGCGAAATCTCAATTTTGCTATACCGCAACAACACGATTGATTTGATACCAACGGAAATCAAGAAGACGATGTATCATCATAGCTATTTGTATTTCGTTGGAATCAAACCTATTGATCAATGATAAAGACAGCAATAATCAAACAATATACAATAGACCCATAAAGAGATGATGATAGCAACAAAATGCTCGCAGTCATGACTATGGAATAATTAATTAATGATGATAATCGTGATCAAACTGATACTTGATGTCCTTTGTAATTTCCTGTAATTACTGAACATAACATGCACGCATATAAGTGTATATCGACAAACTCAAACCATACAGGCTCCAGAGTCTGGCTGGTAAATTCGATTACCGGATCAACTGGAGAGAAGCACATCGGAATTAATATCCGTTCGGTTAGTTACCAGAAACTTGATAAGGAAGGCTTACAGTTCATGATAGTATCGGTGCGTCTGGTAGACTTTGCACACTGATGCTGAAGCCGCGTTCTGTAATAGCATCTTCTATCTGTTCGCCAAGGAATGGAAGTTAGACAACAAAGTCAGATCAAAACTACTTTTAAAAAAAAACTCATGATGAGTAATGGGATATTTTAGAAGTTTATTTTAAAACAAAAACCTTCTTTTTCTTATCTCTTTTGAATTTCAAATAATATTTTGTTTTTAACTGTTTAGAAATACCGCATTTTTAGCATAGTTTATGGATACTCGAAAATTCTCTCTTCCTGGTTACTGCATTATCTTGCGTGAGAAATTAAATTCCATGGATCGTTTAATAAACTGCACAGTATCTGTATAAATTAATTTAAGCGTGATATAAAAAAATATTTTGTATTTAAAGACTAAAAAAAAAATGTAGTATGGTGGTTTAATAAATTATCTACATGTTCAATGTGCTTTTCACGCGCATACATTCCTGTATAGAAATTTGTGGTTATTCATTTCCACGCACGAGCAAACAATTCACACGGGATCGTACGCACAAACTTTAGCGTCCATGCAATGCTCACCACGATAAACTCACTAGCCCAACCAAGACCTACCATTCCACATTCCATTCGACCGTCTCTCCCTTGGCACGTAATGAAGTCAGTGCCGGCGCTTTTAAACCCTCTAGTAATATCGCGTGGCAGGGCCGTTGAGATAATATTAGTGATGTATGCTAACGGGCTTTTTGGAACCCTGCTTGTACGATTTTTTACGTTCCTTTCACTACATATTCATTCTTAAATGATTTACTCAGGTACATTTCGACCACCGGAAAAACCTTTTGGGGTCTCCCTTTTCCTCCTTACTTAGATCCTCTAACACAGACGTCAAAAGTGGAAACGACTTCCTTACTGTTTACCCTTAGCATATTCGACGACCATTTCTATTACACGACGTTTTTATGCTAGATTTTTCAGCCTTTAAAATCCTTATTATTCCTTTTGAAATATGTTGGAAGAAAAATTAGTTATTTGAGAAAGAAAAAAATACTCTTCATACACGAGTAATTTTATTGAGAATTTTTCATAATTCTTATTTTAGATCCAAGAATTTCACTTTTCTTGACAATGGATTTTCAAAATAAAAATTTATCGAAAAAAACAACGTTCAATATTGGAGTAAATGAAATACTTTCGCTGTAAATAGAATCTTGTAGACTATCATGATGAAAAAAAATATGAACTTGATGAAAGTATAATTAGGATCATAAATATATCATGTTAATTGATGAATTCAAATTAATGGTATATTAAAATTCCATGTATTATTTATAAACTGTGAAATTGTCTGAATAGATAGATCAATTGCTCTTGAGCTAGATCGATGAATTTTAGCTAACCCTATGTTGCTCCAATCAACCAAGCGTGACTCCCTGAACTAGCCTTCTGGCAGGCGAAGGGTGACAGGTCGATTACGCGTGATCGAGACTACAACATGGTTCCTGAACACGTGCGTTAGACGTCGTGTATCAAAGCTCAACGTCTGTCACTCAAACCGTAAGATCATTAACGATTTAAATGAATGAAAAATAAATACAACAAAAACTCCAATTTATTGGGGTAATGACAAGTAGCTTGAGAATCCAGTGGTAGACACGCAAGGTCTTACGTCTTCTTTTGACAGTGGATTGAGTTTTTTATTAAACGAATTGAAGTAAAAGGACAAACCTTTGTGATGCCGCAAATGTGAGCGACCGCAGCAAGGTTGTTCGAAGTAAGCATGGCCTGGATGAGAACCGGCTGGTCTGTTAGCCTCACTTGGTCCTAGAAGTTGGGCCAAAACAGCTGCTAGTACAGCTGCCTTCACTAATACCATTCCACCTCTTATTAAAGATCTTCGTTGCATCTTCCCTCGTTGTTTGTATCCCAGAGAGTACTCCAAACAATATTCCACTAATGTGCTTTGTTAAATGATTATACGCACTGTTTACTCGTCACTTAAACCACCAGCATCACCTGGACATGAGATTGAGTTGCACAAAAATATAACAAGGACATTGACAGCTTAATTCTTATATTTTGTATCCTCTTGACCTTGAATATTTAGCCTCGTGGTACTTGGTTGTTGCCCTCGCGCTTCGTTGCGCACGGACGGACATTCACCGGTCGAAGAAACGTCTTGTGGTTGTTCTGCTTCTTATCCACCACCACCACACACCACCACGAAGATCAGTGTGTTTTATTGCGAGGACAAAGGAATTCCACTCTATCTCGTGAAGTACTTTGAAGTTATGTAGAAGTAACAAAAAATTTTACTCCAAAATGAGATATCCAAATTTCTCGAGAATACGTTGTTATTTTATTTTTCCTAGAATTTCAACCGTTGCTCCAAAGGCTTCACGATATGTCATCCCATGCGGATGTTTTAACATTCTTTATTTACGATACTCCAAAGTGTTGAAAAACCAAAACCATAGAAAATTTGTTTTTTCCCTTTTACATATATCCCATCACTGTTAATTACATCGACGACAGTGTAAATGTATACAGAAGAAGATTAACTCTGACATCCAGTTGAAAACATACACACTTGCTTTTCTTCCGCCTTGTTCTATCACTTGTCACGTTTAGCTGACTAACTGAGAAAATTGTAACACGTCAAACTAAATACATAAAATGAGAAAGCAGCCAATATACTCAACGTCACATTTGTTACTTAAAATTTTGGCAGAAGCGCCAAGCGTCACTTTGGTGGCAATGTTACCAACGCTGCCATGTTTTTGTTTCACTTTTCGAACATAACGTCCATTCGACAGGTTTCTGTTGCATTTGATGATGATTTTATTCAATCTAACATGACCAGCAGTTATATTAAACACTCAACTGTAACACCATACATTAATTAACCGTAAATTCAATCAAGCACACGTTTTTTTATTGTCGCGAAAAATAAATTTAAATTGACGACACGACACATAAACCTCCTTTGCCAGAGGTTGCGGCACGACTGGCACGACTGTTGCCTTCACTCGGCTACTGCCACTCGCGAGCTACGTCCGACTCGGTTACTCTCGGCATTCGTCGGCCTATCTCGGAACAACTGAAGACCTCGACAAGCGTGGAGGTACTATGCAGACCCTGTCCAATCCGCACCTCCAACCGATGCTGCTCCAAGCACTACCCTCGGTGCCTTCGTCGTCTTTCTCACTTACCTTTCCCTTTTACTCATTTCCTTACAGTCTTTACACGATTCTCTCGCGCGCGAATGCTAGATCCCACCTGCCACCGACAACACACTAAGGTATTACCTGCGTGAGAACCTGTCACGCACTCTATGTAGATATTGAGAATTAAAAATTTCATTACGATTCAAAATAAATGTTTTATCGACACTCTTGTTATAATTATTATTAAACGATGATTAAATATCGACGATAATTTATTTTAATTAATAACGAAAATTTATTGAATAAAATCCATTCGATGAATATTTATTTCCAATTGAAATATAAATTAATGAGTTTTAGTATTCATAAATATTAAATTAATATTTTTGTTTTATTTTTGATAATTAAATTAATATATGTTTCATCAGAATAAGTTTCTATTTTTATAATTATGCTCGTATTATTTATTAAAATTATTTATCTATCAGTGTTTATATGAGTTTCTAGAGTTCGTTCTCAGTAACTTTTTTTTCAATCAGAGGTGTTTTATTTGTTTCAATAATTAATCATGAAAATAGTTAAATATTAATTCAATGTTGAAATTTTATGTTAGTTATTACGATTTTTTTTAATAATTTGTTTGAGAATAAATATTTATTTTATTTTATATATGGAGTATTCAAAAATTTCACACAAAATAGTTTGATTAAATTATGAATTTTCGTGAAAGTAAATTTAATTAATAATCAAGTGTCTTAAATAAATATATTTTTTTCCCTTCTCAATTATTAATAAAAATAGATGTTATCACCAATAAAAATGTGGTGGATTAGATTTGAATTGAATTAGTGGCAATCCACCAATTTGTACTGATTAAAAGTGATTTAATTTACAAAAAATTATTTAATTCAAATTCACCTGATTTTATAGAATTGTGAGTTTTGTTTAGTTAAATATTCAAAATTCATTTAGAAATTTATAACATTTAGTCCTCTATAACGTACAGAACATTTTTATTAAATGAATAAAATATTATTTTACAATATTTTCAACGTAATCTTGATTTTTTTTTTAAATAAGTTGTTCAAGAATTATTCTATGTCCATATGAGAATTACTCTGATAATAGGAATGTTTTATTCTTATTAATAAATGATGAAGAAAATCATTATATCAATATTGTACTAGTGGTAAATATTTAATTTTTATGTTGATGTTATCATTATTTATTTTATTTCTTCCTAGCTGATGTGTTATCCTACATAAAGTTTTTATACCTGTTATTTTTTTTATTGTTACTAATTGATAACAATAAAAATATAACTGCAATCCTACAGGTGATCATGAAAAATTTGATACATTTTATATTTTTCCGTTATTAAGTCTTTCATTTGTTTATTTATGCTTGCTGGTTGCAAATATTTCCACTATCGACCGTATTTTATTCATAATATTTTTTTGTTCAGTACTCGGAGTAATAAAAATTCTCTTTTGTTTGTTTGAAATTCAAGGGAGGAAAACATTGCATATTACTAATAACGGTCATCTATGAATTTTGAATGATCAATATTTTGGAGTGTTTTATGAAAAAAATATTCATAGAATAGTTTTCTTATTATATGTATGATGGTACGATCATGATTTAAAAGTGAAACTAATATCAAAAATTTCTGTTTAAATTTTAAGACTGGAATTTCGCAGGTTCTTGGCTTTCCTAAGTCTTTACTGAGTGGTAAAAGCAAGAAAAGAAGGAAAGAAAGATAAAGAGAAAGTGAGAGAGGACGTGGTAGAGTGGCGACGAACAGTAAATCCCATTTCATTGAAATAGTTTAGAATTTCATGAGATTCTAGAACCACGCGCGCCTGACGCTTTTTGCGCTTTTCGAAAGCTTCTTCGGCGAAGTCCCTCAACTTCTAGAGAAAGCATATAAGACGATCAGCAATTCGAGTTATGCTACAGTGCACATTTGACGTTTCATTTGTGAACGAAGTTAAATGTTCGAAAGCTTCACTTGGAGAAGTCTTTTGCGAAAGACCAGGAAAAAAAACCGTCATGTACTCAATTTTTAAGAAAAAAAAAAACTTGTGAAACCTTCTAATGTAGTGATCGCCAACTACTAAAATTGTGACATATGGAAACTGTTCAATGAAAAATGAAAGATCCCATACATTTTTCCATCTTTCAAGAATTTCTTCAGTAGAAAAATCTAGTAACTTGGCAATACCAAACTTTCACTCTTGTGCTACTCTTGTCGTAGAGAAGACTTATGAAAAGAAAAATTGTGAGGCCAGCTAAGAAAACGTTAAGCTCGCGTGACATGCAGACGCGCGATATTCTTAAGGTAAAAAAAAAAATATTCGATCTTCCGCAAATATATACGACTTAAAAATAAATATCCGCCTAGTTCATGCACATACCCATGCGCAAGACTTACAACCTTCCTATACATACATAAAAGCCACCTAGAAGAACTTGATCTCTCGTATAATTTCCATAAAACTTCTGATCGTTCTTGAGCACGTTCACACAGCAGTTTTGTCGAGATCTTGTCAGTATATATACCCATTAGAGAAATACATACATTGTCGGGTTTTGTAAATTATTCCTAATGTTTCTTCAATATTTTAAAGTTGAATGTTTTTTTAATCGACTAAATTTCTTTCTTAACTGTTTGAATGTCTAATAAAAGTAAATAACGTTATAAAACAACATCGTTTACGATGTACAACTTTTTGAAATGGCTTCAAAATTTTTAATGTCCAATAGAATTTTTATTAGTACATGAAATAAGTTAATTTTAAATTTTCTAGCTACCACAATTTTAATATTTTAATTTAACCTTAAATATAAATAACTTCAATTTCTTCTTAATTAATTTATGTATTTATTGATCAAACTTTTATTTTTATACCTTGCTTATAGTTTGTAAAATAAATTTTTAATTTCAATTTTAAATTCCATCTCGGTCATATAAATTGCATTTTTTATCATTTTAAAAACTCAAAACAAATACGAAACTATAAAAAAAAATATACAAGATGTTGTCAAGAAATCTTGAAGTTTAGATTTAAAATTCGAGTAGTCTCGTGAATACTTAAGAATACAAATACATGCCAGTGGCGAGAAAAGAAATAAAGCATAAAGAAGTAAAACGGCTGGTTTGATGCTAATGTCTTCTTCTTCTTGACCCTCTCACCAGCCAAGATACCTCACTGGACCCCACTAAATTATACTTAATATCTACACGGCGTACCCCTCACTTATCCTCGTGCTTTGTAACACATGTTTTACCCTAGCACCTCACTCCTATTTCTTCGGTTTCCACCCACTGTCTTGTTTCAAGAATAACAGAAGATTCACCAGAGAGGGAAATTTTATCCTATACTTCACTTTCATCTCACTTTGACGAATTCAGCTGGCATAAGATTCAGTCTGATCTTTCTTTGTTCTAAAGGATCGACTTAGCTACCACGCCCAAGACGTCTGACCGTCCCTTAATTTAAAAACCGACAAAAAACTCTCTCGACCTCTATTATGACTAAAGAGACGTTGAAGACAATTAAATTAACGAATAAAGAATTATTTTATCATGACAATTTAATTCTTTCCCATTTTAAAGAAGCTCGCATTTTATTGCTTAAAATTCATCTTCAATTAACTGTGTTATATTGCAATAAATAGCAATGAATTATTAAGTGATTAAATTGAATTCATATTTAATGAATTTATAATTTAATTAAATCAAACATAGTTAATAAATGAACTGCAATTGTATTAAAGCGAACAGAAATGAAATGATTCAAAGTACTTTAGAAAAATGACTCTTTTAATTCACCTAATTTAAGGAATATGCATTTATTAATATTAAACTGGAAAATGAACTTCTAGTTGGCATTTTATTTAATTGAACGTTTCGTCAACTTTTTAATCATCAAATATTTTAAAATAAATGACATTTCAACCGAAAGATGTATTTTAATTTATTCAATTGGGACAATAATGTTGATGACAATTTTAGAAAAATTAATTGTATAATGAATTCAATTATCTAATGGAATTGAGTGTATAATTACTCTAAAAAAGAAATATATATTGCTATTTGATAATCATTGCCTTCATTATTGAATTTAACACCGGAATCCACCGAGCAGATCTAATTTTCTTCTAATTATGTTTGACGATCAACGAATTAAACAGGTTATAAATATTTAGTCATTCTGATAAATTGTTTACTGAAGATGATGTTTATAATTTTGACAAATTATTGTGATGTAATTAATCTCTCGGGACTAAAGTCATCTGTTGTATACGATCGATGAATGAAAATAAATTTTCTATACAGAAAAAAATTTATTGATCTTTTTTCAAGTCAGCATTAAATTTATTCAATTATTTTCATGATCAAAAGTAATCTTTGGAAATAAAAAATCAGAAACCTCTAGAGTGCCCTCTGGGACTTACAACATAATTCCAACAATAATAACAATCACCGGAATCTACTTAATTCCGTTAACATTTGTAGAATTCTTAGAGTGAATGTGTTGAGTATTACTAAATCGAATTAATGCTAGCAAGGGCTATAATTCTCCTTTGATAAAGCCATTCAGGATAACAAGCAAACTGAGATGGGAATGTACAGAAGAGAATGACAAGAGGCTCACAGAAGAGCCTGGGTAAGTGCTTGGGCAACTGATATGCACACATTAGTCGTAGTAATGGTAGTGGTAAAGCTGTGTTTATTGGTAGTAGTATTCGAGCTTTTTACCATGAAACAGGTGCAAACCTTGGACTGGCTTAGTCGTTGGGATCGACACAAGTGATGATGGAGCTATGACTGAAGGGACGTAATGATCAAAGTGACCTATACCCTATTTAACGACTCACGCCTCGATCACAGCACCGACGACGAAGCGTCGTCGATTGATACCAACTCAGCTGAGGGTGTCACGCTGGATTTAATTAATGCAATTTAGCATCCATCCATCATCTCTCGCGTTTTTGCCCTAACGAGTGCCGCCGTTCCTCACGATGTACACCCCAGCACTTTGATGACAAGCGAGTCCTCTCGATTATATCGACACCTGGCCTTCTCGTATAGTTTTACCCCTTTAACATCACTATCATCTCCGCTTCGTCCCCTCTCTTTGCCTCCCTACACTTCAGTGTCTCTCCCTTTACTAATCATTCACTTGTATTGAAGCACATCATGTGGATACCACCGATTACGTCTTCTCATCGTCCACCATGCAGCAAAGACAAAAAAACATTGTCTGATCTATTAATGATTTTTATTGATCTTATTTTGCTTTGTTTATAGTGAATTGAGTGTTAACAAAAATTCCAAGAATCAGGTCAGGTGATTGCTATTTATAAGTTCATTTGAATTTTTTTTTTTCTTGTTCCAAACAATTTCATGATAACTTTTTTTCTGTGAAAATCCTAGTTAAACATGGATAAAAAAAGTTTACTTTAGGTAGATTGTTTGTAAATTAATTCAACCAAATGGGATGAAACAAAACAAAACATGATAAAAATAGTGTAGGTTAGTTATTTGATCAGCTAAAAATTTTTTATCTGCAAAATATGACCAACTGAGGATATTTGTGCTGATCTGCATGTGGCTTTTGGTAAATAATTCTATATTTAACTGATTAAAATTTATTTCAACTGTAATGGAAATTAATTTACCCAACTTCCAAAGTTTTAGATAATTTTAAATTAATAAATAACTATTTGTTAATTATTTTAAACTCAATCATCATCAGTATTAACAAAGTTTCACTTATTTGAAAATTTTAAAAGCATTCAAAAGAATAAATAGAAAAAGTGATAGCTGTTAACTGCCACAGTCGATGACTATTAGTATCTTCATCATCAGTGATTCACTAAATAAAACTCAATCTTCTATTCTGGTTCACGAAACAACAAAAGGCGAAAGAGCGTAAAAAGCTCCGAGACGAGTATACGTAGAAGAGACGTGGCTGGATGATGCGCCTTTCAGTTTTGTGTGGTAAAAGGAAATTGAAACAGCTAACCACGATGGGGTTGACGAGGGCGAAGGGAGAAGAAAAGCGAGGTGAAGGCTCACGCGAATACGATAGATGGAGAATGAAAATGTGAGGAAAAGAGATGATACATTGAATGAACAAGAGAGAAATGATAAAGGTATAGCATTGAGAGGATGAGGATAGAACATGAAACAGGACGAGGGAGGCAGCGAGAGAGATTCAATCAAACGAACGCATATAAATGAGTCGTTTCAGGGTAAAACTGAATTATATGCCGTCGCTTATACATATACATGTCCATCCTCACATTCGCATTCTGTATTTGAGCGTCGATGTGAACGAAGAACTGAGGGTCGAATCACATGCCCATGCGAACCGTAACCCATTCCTAAACCCCTCTGCGAATATCCTGGAATGCTCGTTTACGAAATGTCCTGACTTTTCTCTTTTCTTTCATTTACAATCACTCATTCTCACGTGATGAAGAAAAAAGTTATTTAAAATTTTTTGTTTTTTTTTCAACTTGACAAAAACTCATTTTCATTCAGTTAATAAACTAAATTTACTCTGCTTTTATTAACGACTTGTAGCTTTGTGACTGAGAGTGTTGTAAAAAACATATTAATAACTTTTGACAAATTTTATTGAAAAATACACTAGTTGAAAATAATTAAAAGACAAAAAAGTCGATGTAAATTTGTTTATAAAACAACAAAAAAACTCTGGATCAATTTAGCTTAGAATTTAATCAATTATAAGTTTTATTAGAATTTATTGATTGGGTTTTAGAAAATTCTAATTGCATTATAGAAATTAGGATTAATTAGTAGAATTGATTGGCTTCAGATAATCATCAAAAAAGTTGAAAAAATAATTAAATTCCGATTAGAAAAACAAAACTCTTTATATCTGAAATTACTTTACAATGCAAGAAGCAAATTAATTTCATAAAAAATTTCAGATTTGATTTCAGAGGTGATTACAGTACCAACTCTCTGAGTCTACGTTGGAAAATTAATAGGTATTGAGGTCTAAAATAATTAAGCTTTTATATGACCACGAGAATAAAATTGATATGAATTTGCCAAGTGTACATTTGAGTAAAATTCATCCATGTACCCATTTGTATACTTGAAATGGCCTAGATTTAAAGGATGACTATACTTTCGAGAACAGATTTTACTTTTTTTCTGTGTTACGTATTGTACTGTCCCTTATACGTATATTTCATACATTTTCTCTTGGAAAAGTTGAATGCAGTGCAGTGCGGAAAAGCAGGTCAAGCATTATATGTTGAGATGTACCTACAGAATACTGTGTTGGATTGTAAAGTTCACATACGCATTGTATTTAGTGTATATAACGTCAAAAACAGCTTTTCTGTTTATAAAAAAAATTCTTCAACAGTGATTGCTGGAGAAATGAAAAAGAAAAAAAAAGTTAACAAATAAATTGGCACTCAATGTATCTATTCAATTGAGACATTTTTAATTTTAAATCTGTAATAAATGTAAGTCACGTACTCAACATTGTAAAAGTATCTCAAAGAATCAGAAATAAATGACACTTGACTTCTCCAAAAGTTTTCAAAAGTTTTTATTGAGCTCCGTAAAACTCTCAGCGATCACATCATCAGTTAAAAAAACCAGGACAATTAAATAAGCAAACTTTAAAGAAAAAATTCGTTGCTACTCTGGATTACAAGTCTACAAGTTGATATGTGTGGAGACTCAACAAAATCGGAAGAACAAACGTTCTACGCCAAAAAGAAAGAGGACAGACACTAGCTGGCTATCGAGGCAGAGTCACAAGAACTCTGCACAAGACAAACGTGACTCTCGTCGCTATGTTTGCCATCTTGCGACCTCTTTGTTCTCCGTACGGACTTCTTGGCGTCGCTTCAACGAATTTTCCAAACTTTTCCCGAGCTGTAGTATTCCCCTTGCCAACGAGATTTCGCTTGGACTTCCTAAGATTTAAAGGAACCCAAGTCATTATTCGTTTCGTTTTGTGGTCCTGTTAGGAGTTTCATAAATTCTTTACAACTTTTTACCACCCAAATCTTCCTTGCTCATCCAACGGTTGTGAAACTTTATTCTAATAATAATATTATGAATAAATTAAAATTTGAACATTGCTTTAATATAATCTCTATTCAAAAAGGGTTTGGAAAAGTTCAAGTATGGACTGAGGAAGTTGAAGAATCTATCGTCAATTATGCACCAGTCACTACCACCTCATGGTATATAATTCAAGACTTCTTGAGTGTAGTTTCCCGATGCGATTGTTCAGTTGACAAGACAATGCAGCTGAATATTGTCTTTACATAACTTTTAATTGTGCGCCATTGGAACTATACTCATGGTTTTATTATTGTCGATAGTATTAATTTACTTTTGAAGTTGAAATTTTTACTTCACATTTAAATTACGGCCATTTCAATTTATTTTTACCAAATAAAAATTTTATATCACTTTTTATTCATCTGAATAATAATAGAGGGATGTTTTAATGCATTATTTCATTCTACTAAAACGATTGAAAAAATTCCAAAAGTTAAAAAAAAAAAATTAAATTAATGGAATATAATTTGCTATAAACTGTTAACTCTGAGTAATAATTAAGTATCTTATAATCTGTTTAATGAATAGAATTTTAGATGTGTATTTATAGAAAGTATGAAAGTATGTATATGCAACAATGATAATTTTAGGTAGCTGATAACTGTATTTTAATTTTCAAAAGTCAATAAAACATGACAACTTATTATTACTTCTCACGCTACAGTAATGATTTTCCCGCTTCATATATATTCAGCAAATACAGTATCATTAAAATAAGCCGTTATTAACAAAGTGGAACATGCGGAAAAGCATTTAGAAACGGAAGAAAAGATATACGCTTTATCTGCGAATTGAAGTCCGTATCACAAATCAAATCAGATTGAATGTCTGCACGTGAGAATGTACGGTCTAGTTCAGGCCCTTGACGATACTTCGAGACTCAGAGCCAAACGAATGCTGAGATTTCGTTTTCTAGGATGATGGATGAACATATGGAATGAAGTAACGGGAGGAAAAAATGAAGAGTTAAAGCAATTTGACAGGAGTAAGAAAGATCGAAAAGATTTATTTATTATACCTGAAATTTCATGGAGTTTTATATACACTAACATACCATTATTAGTGTATAATTTTATACGTGAAAATAGGACACAATGATTGAATGTATTCTTGACGAACAGCACCCACAAGAGGTGTAATAAAATAGTGAAATATTATACTTTGCATGAATAATGAAAGAGCAATTAATTTATAGCCGCCATCCTTTCAAGTGTGATGATTATTTTAGTTTCAAATGAATTTATTAATTTATAAATTAACCGATGAAGAAATACATTTCAATTAAAATCAACTTTTACACTAATATCTTTTTTATTATTAAAAAAAAAATGTGTTAATAAAAAAATTTATTTTCTATAGAGCATGAAAAATGTTTTATCAATAAATATTTGTTGAATAGAATGAAATTACTTTCTTGCATCAAAAGCATTGCGAAAAAGTCAGAGACGTTGCTCGGATGTTGCAATGAGATCAGTAAGTTTATAGGCACAATTCAGATGAAGCGTAGGTGCAGATATACATGTCAAGCACAGAGAGGAGATACGTATCAACCGGATAGCCGGTGTAGATAATACATTTGTTATCATTGTTCCGTACTCACTTAACATTATTTCCTGTTGAAATAGTGAGATATTTTCTTTCTTTCCCTATATCACCACAAATCCGTGCTTAATCATTTCATTTTCTGATACAATATCTAATGCTTTCATAATTCAATTAATTTTCAAATTCTTGATTATTAAATATAACAATGACAATAATATAAACTGATGCATTTCAGGATATATAAATAATTTAGATTAAAGATTAGTTAAGCAAAAAAAAAACCCATTAAAATTAATAAGAATATTATGCAAAATATACATAAATTATACTTAACATTTTTCTCATTTATGGAACTTTTTTCAGATTAAATGACCTGATTCGTTAATTACAAAGAGATGAATTTCAAAGGATATTCTCACCACCTTTGTAATACGAGTTTGCTGTGGTATAAACGAATAGAGTGTTGCTTACCTTCGTGCAGTTTTTCCAAAGTGCCTGCAGCAAGATTCCCGACAACGAGAACGTGGAGAACATATATCCAAGAGATCCAGCTTGTTGCACCCTTTGTAATATCCATCTTGTTCACGTACGTGGGCTGAAAATAAAAAATAATAAATATACATTACTTCTAATATCATCGTATTTAAAATTCTTTGTTTTAGAAAATACATTAGAGAGTTGAAAAAATTTTTTCTGCTTTTGGAATAAATTTCCTCCTATTTATTAAATATTGAAATGAGTTGAGAGTAATTGACAACAAAATCAGCAGGGAAATAAATATTTCATATAATAATTAAGATAAACCTGAATGGCAGAAAAGTGGTGAAACAGTTTAATACTTTGTATCTTGTGTTCGCATAAATATTAAAAATGTTTATTTCCGTAATACAATAAAAGAAATGATATAATCATCAATATTATCTTTATGGACGTAATAAAAAGATAAATAACAGTCGAGTGCCATATCATATCCACTGCAATGAATTTTTATTCGACTTTGGTCCAACCCCATTTATCCCGAAGCATATAGAGGCCTTCAAGTCTCAAAGTTTTCGAGATAGGGAAGATGAGGAAAAATGATACGTCATCAGTTTGACTGGCCGTTAAAGAGAGGAAAGCAGAGGAAACTTTGCGTGGACATGTAGAGTACTGGAGTTTGCTAGAAAATACTCCATGATAGACGACACGTAAAAGGAGATATCCCGAAAGATTGTTACCTTACATCCGGATGTTTACACTGAGGTCCAACGGTCCAAAGATCAACCCTAAAAGTTTCAAGTGAGGTATCGATAACGTTGAGTCGTTGGCCATAAATTGTGTTTCACAACCAATATATAGATACTTTGACCAGTTTTTGAGGAAATAACTTCAGATATGCTTGTGACAAAAAAACTTTAGTAAAATATTTCACCAAAGAATCATGCTTTTTCTTACAGCTATACAAAATATAACAAACAATTGAGTAATAAAGCGATACTGGAGGCTATTTGGAAAGTTTTCTTGAACCTTTGTACTTTATATTGCTGGTATACTAGCCGAGTTTCTAAAGTCATAAGTCACAACTCGAAGAGCCAATATGACCTAACGATTTCTCACCAGTGTTATTTTTATTACTATTTTTTTTTTTTTTTTAAATACAAAAAAGAAAATAATAAAATAATTTTTCTTGAAAAATTGTGATATTTCCTGATAAAAAATGAACTTTTGATGGGTGCAAAAAAGCATCTGCTCAGCTCAATACTTCATCAGAGTCGATTCAAGAAGATCTAGAATATAATGAAGATCTATAGAAAGTGAAATTAGATTTAATTTTGTTCGAATGTTTTAGAACAAAACTATGAATCGAATTTCATAAATTTATGCATTAAATTCACGATTCAAGTTGCAATAATATTGTATGCGCTTCCTAAATTCATTATTTCACAACGTTGTGAACTAAAACCCTGGGGAAGTCAGTAAATAAATTTGCAATTGCTAAAATTGATGAACCGGTAATTTGATAATACAATTAATGCAAGTTAGGTAATTGGATTCACATTTGTAATAGATAATAATAAATAAACTATTATTTACCGATCGTTATTATGTTCGAATGGAAATTACAATGTCTATTTAGATTATGAATGCTATATGCTTATGGAAAATCTATGAATAAACATTGAATAAATAATACGTGTGTGATAAAGCGAGTGTAATGGAGAAATTTATTTGAAATTTTCTACGTCAAAGATATCACGAATACGCAGTAGTGTTCACGTAACTGCAGTTGAGATTCGATTAAACTCCAAACCTATTTCTTGAGTCTACAGCACGAGATATTCTTGATTTGAATAATTACTAAGAACAAAGCACCGGTGATTGTTCATGAAACTTAGGCTCTTATTCGATCACGATGCTGCTAGTGGAATAATAACGTTTAAAGTAGATGCAAGAATACATGTAGAGATCATTTAAAAGGCTATGAAAAATTAATTTTCAATATTTTCTAGTGTTTTGTTCGGCCAGATAATTTTATTAAGACGATCTTTGTAAATTGGAGTGACGAAATTAATTGCATCCTAAAACTCGGAACTCTGCCGATGTGATAAATTTATTCGATCAACAACTCAGATACAGATGAAGCTGAGTCATTATGTAGATACTGATACTCGAACTCCAATTTGTGCAATCCAAAACCAACTCAAAGGCAGACTATTCAAGCCCTTTACTGTTCTGTCTAATACCTTACGGACGTTTACGACAAACGGGTGTATCTCTTGTGTTATTGGTCAACTGTATCTAACTTGAGTCTCAGCAATCGGGAGATTCGAATTTCCGCTTACCTGTGTGCAAGAACATTTGAAGCGGTTTACAATTTCCTTGTGCTCGAACAAGCATATAAGTCCTACGTGATACAATGCTCAAATGTGCCTTTACATTCAATAGATTTAAAAATATATCGATCATGACTCAACACATGTTTTACGGCAGATTTTTAACTTCTGTTGTGTTCAGTATCCCATTTGGTTTTCTCTTATATTTTTTTTTTTACGTAAAGAGAACGTAAAAATATTTATTTTTGAATTTTAAAAATACAAAAGCAAAGCAAAGATTTTTGTAAATGTCTTTGATATTAACTTTTTTAACAATACACAATTTGTTTCTAACTAAAAAAAAAAAAAAAGCAATTGATTTTTTTATTAAAAAAAATATTTTTAAAAAAAACTGAAAAAAAAATAATTGCTGTGGGCTTATTGCTTTCAGGCTGTTAAAAAAATATTAGTTGTGTTCAATCAAATTGATTCAATAATTTTTGAAAACAAATTCAATTCTTCGTTGATTAAACTATCGGAAAAAATTGTTCTCAAAGTGTTATTCAATTACCAATTACTCCACTTTTATTTTTTCCAATAAATGCGCAGTTTTTAACATTAGTTCCACTCGATAGCAGCATAAAAATTATTTACTAGAATTGAGTTATTTTTTTGATCATTAAATTAGCTGATAATTTATTTATTACAGTATGTTTTTCACATTAATTTTGATTAGGTCCATTAGGAAATTAATTGACTAAAGATTAATGTATCCTGCAATAATTAGTAAAGTCCTGGAAATTGCCAGTGGCAGAAGCCGAATGACCACTCAGACGCATTGCTTCAAGAATTAACAGGATAACCAAGTTAACGAGAGCTCATAGTTAAACCGAATTAGTGACTACGGTGACAGCATCCTCAAGAGTAAGACAAGGAGAAAATCAACAGAATGGGGAGAGCGCCTAAACCCCTGATGATCTTTAGAGCTTAAGTCTTTTCTCTTGCAGGCTTGAGGTTAAATCAGTAGTTTTAAGCCTTTATTCAATCATTATTATTAGTAATTAAAAATAATCTCACTCATCTAGAATCTTCTGGCATTTGAAAAAAATTTTATTTTCAAGCATTTTCAATGATCAACTGATAAGAATGATGTCTGGTATAAACATGCTGACAATATGAAGAAAAATATGAAAATTTGATTCACTTAATTCCTTCAGACCTCCTGGTCTCCTTACCTTGATAGCTCAAGCATTAATCTGAGGGGAATCAAAACATCTCAGATTACAATATCACCCCAGAAATGTCTTGTCTTCTGTCAGACTATCACGAAACACAACTTGGAAGATAGAAATATTAGAGGACGAAAGGCCTCCTGAGTACACTTGAAGTTGAAGGAGGCAAAATATCAATATTTATGATCTCAAATTTGACAGAAGAGTATTCAAACCAACGAAATAATTAATAATACTCGAGTACTTAGAGAATTACAAAAGCTATCTGATAAATCAAGAAATTTCTAATTAATGTTAATGAAAGTAGTTTCAACAAGTACTGCTAACTACTCAAATCATCGATCTATGGGAAATTACGAATCAAACGAAACCACAAGCAGCAACCTCTAAGAATTCTTGTGGCGTACGAACGTTCATGAAAGCGTTGGAAAGTTGGCCTTTGTAAAGTTTCTATGTCGATAGTTACCTAAGACGATATGGTCCCGCCTTTCCTTCGGTTCTCTTTTGATACGACGTCAACGTTGGTTGGCTCGCGGTGCCGCGTTACCACGGGGTTGTACACAGACTAAGAGAATATACAGGATAAAAGTAAGGGTGAGATAGGTGGTCCAGTGTAGCGACGATAGCTGGCGAGACTGAACCTTCTACTACTCTTTGAAATACCTAAAAGCCGTCTGGTCAGACTGCCGAGGTAAGTACGTGCACTACCGGGCGGAAAATAGAAGAGAATAAAAAAAAGCTGCATCAGGCAAAAAATTCCTCGAGTACGTGCTCGTTGAAACGCGTTATAAAAATTTGCTACGTTTCCTAGTTTTCTTGTTGAAGGTGTAAAAATAATAATAACAAAAAAATTAATAAAAAAAAAAAAATGTTGCACTGAAAAAGTGTGTATATGATGAAGCAAGGGAGAATGTATTTTAAGAACTATAATACTCTCATGTTAATTCTACCCCTGAGAACTCATAAAACTTTGTGATATAAAGTAAACTGAAGTAAAATTGTATTTGAAAAATAGTCTGGTTAAAACTATAGTATATAACACGGCTAACTGTCGATTGATTACTTTCTGCATAAATAGCTTTTCTAGAGTCTGATCTTGGAGAAAATTATTTCAAAGATGCAGAAAATAAATCAAACTGCTTCCGAGTGAAATATGAGAGCATTTATTTTTATACATCGCAAATAGTTCAAAGCATGAATATGTTTAGCCTGAGATACTTCGGAAATTACTTCAAGAGTTGATATCGATTTTATGTATGGAGATGTAACTCTTTTGATCTTTATTTAACTCTCAAATATCAAACATCATAGTTTGTTTAACCAGCCAGTGAAATAAAGAAAGAGAGAGAATGAGTGTAGTAACATCGCAAGCAAGGACGTTTTTGGGTTTACAACCACGATTCACGTCGTGATAATCGAGAGTGCTGTGCTTTTAGCGATAATGGGCAAGTACACGTGCCAGAAGCTGAGAGTGTTCCTTCAGCGGACAACTACTGCGTGGTAACTGAATTACGTAGAACATTACGCTTACCGCCTCTGTGATGCAATTTTACGATAACGCAGATACTAACAAACGACTAACTGCATGGACTTGTCTATCCAAGACGCCCTGATGGTCTTTCAATTATGACGAAAATTGTCTATCGAGCAAACTTGTGCTTAAAATATTTTTATTATATGGAAAATAAGCTCATTTCACTCGGCATCATTAATTCCTGAAGTAAAACTTCCAAAAAAACAAATAATTAAAGAAATTATTTTTCCCACTTGTTGTAATTCTTTATTCATTGCTTGGAAAATTATAAAATAATTTTAGATTCCTAGATTTATAAATAAATTCTATCTAATATATATTTTACTAAGTATATAGTATTATTTTTAAACTAAAAAAAGGTAAATGATAGTGTAAAATAAAAACCAAAACTTCTAAAACACAACAAAAAACCAAAAAAATGTAAAAAAAGAAGTTGAAGTTTACTACGGTCTGCTGGTGCATTAACCCAATTTGTTAAGGACATGGAGCTGTCTCCCGCTCCCTCTTCTGGCTCAATAACCTCTCTTCCGGCGCTTCTCTACGTTCATTTTCGACATCCAGTTTTTTCCTTTTTCTGACCTAGTATATATAGAGTATACCATCTTCCTGGCTTTCGACCTCTTCTTCTCAACCGAAATCTCTTTCTTCTTCCGTCGTACTTTTCGCTAATGAACGACAACCAACGCCCGTTACTGAGGTATCAGACCTACGCACTCGAAGGGGAAAATCCTGATAGGGTCAGAGTTAAGCCGATTCTCCCTCTGCACTCGAACGAATTCTCAGAGAAGCTCAATACTCAACTTCAATGTTAGAGAATACTTGAATAAGTCTATAAACTCATTTATTAGCAAAATGATTAAATAATATTTTATCTTGATGTGAATATATACTAATTCATTTTTTTAAATAACATAAATGTAATTAAAATAAACGATAAATAGAGACAGAAATATTAAAAAATAAATATATAGCATATCAATTAATTATAAATAATTTTATCTGGATGGGCATAAGTCAATGTACACATTGTTTAACTGTAAAATAATCAACTATAAATTTTTATTTTGAAGTTAAATATTGTTATTCATTTTTCATATCATTTTTTTCTCTATTTCATGATGTGTATTAAGTTATCTCTATTTTTCTACGAAAACAAATCGCAGATTAAATATATTAATGTTTTGTAATTGTGAATCTATTTTGAGCATGTGAAATATAAATGTCATTAATGCTATCAAGAGTATTTTAAATAAGCAATTACATAAGTATATATTTATATGAAGGGTAGTAAAAAATGTAATTATACAATATTTTATTCATTATTAGCATTAATAATAAATAGAATACTCTTTATTTTAAGTAATATGAATACTATGTTATAAGAACGACTTCGTTAAAGTGATAAATAAATTGCCAGTAATTTGTAAATTGATAGAATTAACGCTATAAATTTATCGTAAATACATCTATAGATATCTATTAGCACATCTGTCAATTTACTGATCCGAGGCGCAGCTATCGACCTACATTGAGCATTGTTATTACGAAAGTGCTGCTTCACCTCGTCGTTTTGCAATGAAAACATATACCCATCGGAAATTGAATTTATTTTTTTCATCGTTAAAAATACACTACGAAGCAATTTCTAATTTCGATATCTTGGGTATTATTAAATCGTTTAATGAAAACATCATAATTAAACTTCCACGAAAGCACACAAATATTTTTTTTTCATCACCAGAAAAAAATTCAATAACAAAAAAAAAATTATCTCTCATGATATTGAAAATATGATATGATTTTTAAAACAATTATTAAACAATAATAAAATAAATAAAATTACTACACTTTGATTTATTTGTCAGAGTGCTTAGTTAAATATTGGATGAATGATTGACAATTATCAGCACTCAAGTTCTCGACACGTATAAAATTATTTACGAATTGAATCAATTTAGAAATGGGATGTATAAAATCCAGGAAACAATTTTACTAAAATAGAGTAAGAGCTAAAATAAATTTACTTCAAGAGATGGACAGATGGCAATCATATTCGTGGCTAATCATTTCAAACCGCAAACAGTATGAACGTGTTATACATGGAATAACAGAGGCTTTGCGGTTATTATTGAAAATCAAACTAAATCTTCTATCGATACCCTATGAAGGTATTGATGCAGACGTCTCATTCCAGAAATGTTAAATAATCTTTAAACCACACCATGCAGTGGGAAACATTAAATATTAACTCCAATAACTGAATTTATAAGCTTAAATGGAATATTCAACTTACTCCAGTTATTTATTTTATTTCCATCAACATTAAGCTTCAAATCTAAAATCAATTATTGGATTATAGATTTTTTAATAAATTTATGTATCCATAAAAATTTTTATTCAATCCCAGAGTGATTTGATATTATTAGAATGTTTACAACATGAATCAAATTACATGATTAACTTGTTTAAAAAAATATAGATGTTCTGTAACTCTTAAGAAAGTAGGAATTACTTGGGTAAGTAAGGAAATAAAAGCAAAATGGAATTGCACAATGTAATTTAGAATTTGAGTGAAATATGTTAGGGGTGAAATATTTTTAAGACACATTAACAAAAAAATACCAGTTAGATTATCGTAGTAGAATGTCGTACCAGGGAAGTAAGAATCCAAGTTTAATAAAAGAAAAGGAAAAAAAACATCTTAGACTCACGCTTGAGTTCAAAAGTTTGCTCAACTAACTTTTAAACTGGCGTTTGGTGCGAAAGGATACTACCTCAACTTTTTATAAAGTTCACTCGTTTCCTAATCACTGTGTAACGTCGATACATGCTTGAAAAAATTCTAAGCATTCTCTCGAAATAAAGAAAGATCGAATAGTAAACAAGTATAAACTGTATTTTGAAAAAGAATTTTCTTTTTCGATTATTTTCTTCCTTTTCTTATCGATTATTGTATTTCTGTTTAGTCTAAAAAGAATAAGTTGCAGATTATTATTGACGTGAGGATATACACAACTTGGAAGGTAAAAACCAAGTAGAAAGTTCGATCAAAGTTTTAGATATGCAATGGATAACGAAGCTTTTCTGGTATTGTTTCAGCCAATCGATGATATTGAAGTATTAATATCATCCGGGAAAAAATGAAACTAAAGAGAGGCATAAATTTTTTAGTTAGTCAGGTGACTTGAGTAATACCGGAGTCTAATATTGAGTAATATAATCACAAGACTTGTCTAAAAGAAGGGAGATTCAAAAGTCTGGCATTTAAATATTGACTTAAATGTTAAAAGTTATCACACTGGTCTAGATAAATTAATTAGAAGGATTATTTATATCTCATTATTTTTGTAAATAATGATATTAGATTTTTTATATGCTATTCGACTTATAAACAGATAATTACGTAAACAAAATAAATATTGCATTTTATGAATAATGGTAATAAAATATAATTAGCACTAGAGTTTCATGGTAATTGAAGAGAAGAAAATGGATTAAAAAAATTAATTATTTTTTTTTAAAGTAACTGCTGATAAATATACATCAGAGAGTTATTTTTTTTATTTTAATTTTTTTTTATATCCAGTCGAACTGTAGAGAATAAAAAAAATGATTAAAAAACTTTAATTTTTCCAGTCTTTTGCAGCTAGTATTTCTAAGGGAATGAAATTCGAGTTTTATTTTTCAGTCTGGTCTGTAAGTTGAGATTATGAGCTTCAAAACGCCTTTTTAGAAAATTCACTGCAATTTTTTTTTTTACTACATTGAGTTTCGAGCGGCTTCATCTTTTCAGTTTTATGACTCGATAACCCTAGAATAAATTGACGAAATTCACTATAAAAATGGAAATTATAGTTCAAGATTTCAAATTAGATCAAGAAAATTCAGACATGATGTTAAGTACCATCTGATGATAAAGTGCTAGGAGTTCTTCTCATAATTATTTGAATCAATCATCAAAAATGGAGAAAAATCAATAGAAAATAAATGATTTAATCAACTTAATTATTTTCTAATAACAAGAATTTTGATGGAGCGATATTTTATGAAAACTAATGGAAATTGTGCAAAGCAAAGGTGTAAAAGATGACATTACTTTAGTATTGGTCACGAAATCCTATTTGGAATTCGTTTAGGCACAGCGTTTAAAATCATTGAACGTAATTAACCCACGGTGTGACAAGAGCGGACCGCGGGTGGCGCCTGTGCTTCCCTGTTGGGGTGGTTGAAAGGTTAATGCAGTTAGCCACCCTGTCGTCCTGATGCTGCTGTCTCCTACCCTCCATTACTAGGGAAGCGCTAATACCACTGGCTTCAACCAACGGTTACGCAAGGTCTCCAGCGTTTCAGTAAAATGGTCTGAAAATACGATTATCGGCTATAGGTGTGCTGTAATGAATTGCTGGTGCTATTTATGACTCATTCTCTGTCTCTCCTCCGTGGCTTCTTTAACTTTGAGCTTACTCCACATTAATTTACTTACACTAAAAAGCATTTGTCTATCTTTATGCATAGAAGCATGTTATATTTTTTTATTAATCCATCGACTATAACACAATAAAAGGATGAGAGAGAAAAAATATTCTTCGAGCAAAGGTCGAGTGGTGGAAAATTTAACACAAAAATAATTTTTCATATAGCTTATGCGATCAAAAACTTTTCTTTTCACAGAAAAAATTATTTCTTGCATAAAACTATTCTATACAACGTCCATTTTATGAATAATATTTTAATTTATTCTAACCCTGTTTTCTTTATTATTCCAAAATTCAAAGGATAATAAAATTAAGTTGTTTTATAAGCAATTTTTTTTCTATTTTATATTTTTTACAGCATTTCAAACTCATGCATTATAAAATGTGATACGAGAGATAATTTGAACATCAAATATTTTATACGATGAATCATATTACAAATGCATTACGTAGAATGAAATACTTGAAGTGAGAAAGTGGAAATAATCAACGCGTAGTCAGACACGCAGTACTGATGAAAGTCCATCTATTTTTATTTAGGGTGCGTCAAAGTTGGAAACTTAAACACGTTACCAGTTAAATTAAACTCATAAAGTGCCAAAACCAATGACACCCTGTCTTAGAAATGTCTACAGGACATTTAATTGAGCACAAGAATTGCTATCGTTAACCAGATGCTGCCTCTCATAACGAAGCTCTGACATATCGCAATTGTCATACTAATATTGAATGGTCAGATGTTCTTAATATAACAGAAAACCAATCAATTTTCATTAGAATATTTTTTTTGCAGGTCAAAAAGCATAAAATGAAATTTTATTTTTTAAACGATTGTTCACTTGACTATCGGAATTTACATTTTTCAGACTTCAAGTTGATTAATGGCAAAATTATTTTCTTTATTCCGATCCTAGACCAAACTACGCTGCTGTTGAAAACACTATGGCCGCAACTCGAGAGCAAAAGATAGAATATGAATCGGCCGTGCGTTTTACCATCGTCGTGGCCAGTCGTCCACTCGTTTGCGTCCCCTTGTTCTCTTCAATGACCATATAGCGTTTCCGCTCTCACCACATTCCACCCTCCTCTCTTCAAGCAGCGGGAGTGCGGAACTCTGCTGGCGATGAAAATGACGTGGTGAAGTGTTGGTAATAAAATAAGAATTATGTACGAACAAAACGGCAAAGCTGACCCCTGTTTTTTTCTTCGTGACATCAGACTTATTTATCGACGCCCAAGTAATCTGGGTATTACTGAGGCGATCACAGTGGCAATTTGAACCCCTCGATGAGCAACACTTGAAGCTAGATTCCATGAGTGAAAATCCTGCGGTAACTACCATGTGCACGTGACGACATTGCTTGCTTCGTGTTTTCTACCCCTTTCCTCTTATACGATACTACTCTATACACTCTACTCCATATACTCTGCTCTTGTCCTTTCGTTTCTTGGCAGACGTGAGCCGATACACGACGTGACATTCTCACGAATATTTCCCTCAGATTTAGTCCCTCATCGATGTTTCGTCTTTACCGCTAGATTTATTCTTCTTATTTTGCATTTTTTTCGTCTCGTTTTTCTCCGAGTTCAGCTCAATACCAGGCGTCACATCCCATTCAATGATGCTTAGTAACAACATACTAGAAATTTATAGACTTTTGTGTAACTTTTTCTCTTCAATATCACCCATGCTACTAAATTTCATTTATAAGACTTTTTTTCAGAACTTTATTGAATATTTTATTCTCAATTATTTCATTTCAAAATATTCTCAAGTAATCTAAAAATAATATTGTTCTGATTTAATGTATAGGAGTGAAAATGAATTCATTAGTATTAAATAGTTAATATGAAGAAATGAAATGAATAAATTTATTTTTTTTAAAGACAGTCTGAAATATGTGAATACGAGATGTAGAATATCGAAAGGGCCTTTCCATTCTGGTGCGCACAAATGCCGAAATTCACTTGACGGTGTAATACCAGGAATTTCAGAATTAGCACGAAGCTGCCGTTGCCACCGTCACCACGTCGCAGCCACACAATGGAATACATTAAACGTTCCACCCGCCCCAAAAGCTAATAAGGTTCCTAACTGCTTATTACAACCCAACTCAATGCGTACGCAGATCGTTGCACGCACACGGGAATACGTGTGGTGGCACTGAATCTGAAATTGAGGTACGCAGGATAAAGCGCTTGGTTAAGTTCTTGGGAACGATTAACAGCCATTAATTAGCACCATTGTTCAGCTGAATTTCTATAACAATATTTAATATATTAACGATCCAAACACCTAATAACCATTCTGGTGTCAAATTAAATTGAAAAAAATTTTATATTCATTTTTGAAATTGATATAATAACCATTTTTTATGAGTTAAAAAATGTTTTAAAGTTAAATTGAACGTTATTTGTATTTTTTTTTAAATTCAACTGTAAATAAGGATTCAAGTAGGGAAATTGAATATGAAGCAAAAAGGAGTGTGAATAAAAGAGCCTTTACAATACGGGACGTACGTAGAGAGCAAATCTTTGTAAAAGGAAATCGACCGTTACGCCTGACTAAGAAAACTACCGAGGTCAAAAGCGCACATCCGAGAAGTCGATTCCGGTCCATTGTGGTAGATATAGTGAACGGTCTCTTTTCAAGAAATGTCTGCTCCACGATTTGTTTTATATATAAATAATTTACTGCTTTACTTGTCTTGTCATTTATATAATTAATTATCTGAACAAGTGGAGTCTCCATTGATAGCTGGGTAATTGGGCTTTCAAAGAATAATACCACAGAACAGAGAAGCAGAATAAAAAGGTTAATAGTTGATGGAAATAGATGCTTCTAGACATTAAAAATCACAGTATTTAATAGTACCAAGTTCAGACGATAAGAGTGTGCGTATAGAATAAACGCGACCAAGTGCTTTTACAAATCCCAACAAAGAGGGTCGAGGCAACAATAAGCCATAGGAGTGCTTACAAACACTAAGGGTGAGACTGGATATCACACCATATAACTGTTGAAACTCTCATTTAAATACTCTTCTTGTACCAATGCTTTTAATTTTAAATAACTAAACAAGTCACATCGAAAACTGATACATTTTTATCATTTCATTATTATTTTTTTTGATAATTTTTTTTTTTGTATTTAATTTCCTTCATTTTGATGGTATTCAATAAAACCACCACTTTAATTGAGTGACAAAAATGGTAATTAATACACAATAGAGAATTTTATTCAAACAAGTCTGTGTGAAAAATTTTAATGAATTCTTAATCAATTGGAATAAACATCTAGGTCAAATATTTAGTATGATTTCCGACAATCGGAATCAGCATGAAGCCAGTGGGATAGTTGTAAAATACGTCATTTAGCATTTGTAAACTCATTGAAATAAATTTACATTGACGTGCATGGTGGAAATTTCTAATTTGTTTATAAATGATGTACTAATGAGTTTTTAGATGTCCCGCTGTACGTTTTGTAGCAATTTTGGTCTATTATACTCAGTGGATTTCAATATTCAAACGTGTAAATCGATTTAATGCTCTCGAACGAGGCCTCGTAGTATGTTTCACGCGAAATAACGAGGTATAGGTACCAGCTATCCGGATACAAATGTATCGACACAATGTTACGTGCTGTACGGCTAAGTCGTGCATTGCATCATTCCCGTACAGAAATGCGCTTTGAATACACCCCACACTTCGAGGGATAACCTAATTTTCCAAAATTATTGTCAGCCGCAGCCCAATGTTCGGTTTAACACACTTGGCCCTACCAACCCCTTGCAATCCTGTCCTTTCTATTATGGATCAATAAATATAATCTTCTACACAATCATATACGCATAATATTCATGTGTCTACACCAGAATTAGGACAGCCCTTATACTCCAAAGCTTATTATCAACAGGATGTACCTAAATGATGTTTACATAACCATCATTTTCCTCGACCTCTAAATTTATCGAGCCCGTATAAAGAAAATTTCGTTCCCCAAAGATTCCCCAAAGTTCCCATCATGGTATTACAGGGAAAACGTTTGGGTAACAAAATTTTATTTATTTTTTTTTAAATTCTATCTCTCTACTCTAAAAGTGATTTAAATGTTTTCTACTTGCAAAAACTGCAAAAATTAGAGTAAGTTCCCATTTTACCCCATTTTAGGGGTAAAATAATTGATTTTTCATATGTTTGACCTGATTTCGTATTTCTACGCATCGAGACGAAGAGAATGAGTGGTCGAACTTGGAAATCGGACAACTTTGATTTTTCGACCCCAAAAAATGGCAAGTGGTACTTTTGTGTGTCGACGGCAAGTGGTCGAAGAATAGGTAATTTTTTGACCCTCTCTCGACTTTGAACCTCTATAACTCGGGTATTAATTATCAGACAATGATTTTTATTGAGAGATATTCAGAAACTCCAGAATCTAAGCTATGAATTCATATCAATAAAAAGTGTAAACAAAATTTCTTTCACTCTTAAAATTGCAAAAATAGTTGGCAACTTTCCAAAAACAAATGTGATTTTTTTTATATTTTAGCAACTTTAAGGATGAAAGAAATTTTTTGCCCGTTTTTTATGGATATGCATGTTTAGCTCAGATTTTAAGGTTTCTAAAACGTCCCTAAAATTAGTTATTGGACCGTCCGTTCATGAGTTATAAGGGTTTAAAGTCAAGGGGATGATAATTCGTAATTTGTATTTCGTGTAACCCGTTTTTAAGGGTGTTAAAGTGGATTTTCTTGACCGGTGCCCCGATTCCGCATTTCTACGTATCAAGACGAAGAAAATGAGCCCTCAATCATCAAAATCGGAGTACCTTTATTTTTTGGCCAAAAAAAATGGAAAGGGGTACCACTTGCCATTTTTTGGGGTCGAAAAATCAAAGTTGTCCGATTTCCAAGTTCGACCACTCATTCTCTTCGTCTCGATGCGTAGAAATACGAAATCAGGTCAAACATATGAAAAATCAATTATTTTACCCCTAAAATGGGGTAAAATGGGAACTTACTCTAATTTTTGCAGTTTTTGCAAGTAGAAAACATTTAAATCACTTTTAGAGTAGAGAGATAGAATTTAAAAAAAAATAAATAAAATTTTGTTACCCAAACGTTTTCCCTGTAATACCATGATGGGAACTTTGGGGAATCTTTGGGGAACGAAATTTTCTTTATACGGGAGCAAATGATTCCTTGATTCCATTTAATACTAACAATCCTTATGATTTTGTTCCATGGAAATCTAATTAGGAATATTTTTACATTCATTTCCAAGTATTATGTTTATAATTAAGTTATCTGTGTATCTAAATAAAATTCAAAAGCTCTCATCGCATCATTAATTTTGTGAATATCATGTCAACAAGGTATACACACTTAGGTAAAGAAGAGTCGAGAGTCCACTTTTCCTAGAGCATCACATACGTACGGTCGTACGTTTGTAATTATCATGTTCCAGATTATTGTATCTAAGTGTATGTAGACGTTTATAATTTATTTCCAGTCTCACTTGATGATATTTCGTAAAGTTATAATGGAAACGTTGATGTAGTTTTTTGAAATATTTCCAAAAGTTAAAAAAAAAATAACAACTATTCACAACTCCAGAGAAATCATTTATTTTTAAATAAAAATATTTAATACAATTTCAAAAGTCTTTATTTCAATGGTGAGTTATAAATTAAATTTAATAATAAAATAATTCACTTTCTGAAACTAAAGTATCTAGAAAGGTAGTACAAAAAATCATTACCATAATTACACTTTATTTGTAGAATAAATACTTAGCAAAATTGACAATATAATACCAACATGTTATACTTTGAACTTTTGAAAGCATCCAAGTTTATAAGATGGAAAAGTTTCCGAGCTATCACGATTTTTGCGGTTGCTGCGGATTGTAGAACGAGAATTGACTCGATTGCGGGTGAAAATCTACAGTGGAACTCACTAGGATAAATGTTTATACGACCCACGCGGTCCGAATGCTTTGAAACTTTTCCAAACGTGTGCAGACTATTGGAGCAACCAGGATACACTGCTGTTTTACGATTTTTATGTGGCTATCGTTGCTGTAGAATAGATCCGATAGAAAGACAATGGATAGAAAGCGATCAATTGTGTTTTTCTTTTTTTTATTCTAACTGATCTTTTATGTTTACCACAGCAGAAAAATAACAATTAATGAAATACATTCTTTTGTTAAAAGTACTCAAATTTAGCTTGAAATCCCATGAAATAAACCTGAATAAACAATTGTTCAACAAAATAATCATTTTTCACACAATGAATCAAATGGTTGGATTAAAAATCATGGAGTGAATGCATTAAAATAATTCTCGAAATGAATTCAAGTACATTTTCACTAGACACAATGGATTATCAATTTGTCACTTGATAGGGGTTTAAAATTTAAATAAATATCACAATTGACTTGCTTACTCTATTTTTATTTCTCTTTCGCCTATGAAGCATGAAGATAATTTTTCAATAATACTGTCAAATGTTGCGTGACTTATCTAGTTGATATCATGCCATAATGCATAACAATAAAGCATGTTTCTATGCAGACACACGCATCTTTAGAAACTCTGTGGTATTGTTATACAAACGTATCATTTTACCCGCATGACATTACTAATAATCCATTGAAATTGACGCTACACGCGTATACAGCGAGTAATAGCAGCCCCTATCATTTTATTTAACTCGCATACGATTGAAGATTCTAGTTCTCAGAATGATCCAAATCAAACACGACAAATGATCACGCAACAATAGCAATGTTATCGATTGCATGACTCATGTTATTGTTTAAACAAATTAGAGGCAACTTGGTTTGGGTCTGTAATTTGGCTGTGCAATTTTTGTTTTCAGTGGAAATGAAAAAACATTTGACTTACGGCAGAGGGTGAATCTTGATAGTCGAGAGAGAATTAGCCGAATCGAAAGAAGCGAAGATAAATTTTTTCCATTCTACGCTCGATTTCTCGTGCTTTTTTCGAATACGATGGGTACTCGTGCGGAATCAAAGTATATTCGTGGTATAACTGAAACCTAAGAAGGATTACACGCATCACTGAGTCATTGAATCAAACCCTTGTGTTCTTGCAAAGGCGACAACCCTCAAGATTTAAACATTTTTCATCAAAAGTTAGGTTACTTTTGAATACTTATGCATAATAAAATTTCATGAATTTACTCTAATGTGCCTGAAGGTGGGTTTTATAAAAATATTATGCAGATTCGTCAGTCATTCATTTTTACGAGTTTTTTTTTATAATACTTTCTTGAAAGAACTGGGAAAAATTTTATTTATAAATTTTTGATGATCAAAAAGTACTCAAAGACTTCTTTTTAAATAAATTCGTCTCCTTATAAAATAAATACATTCTACTTATTAAATACATCGATTTTACACTTTTAAATAAACTACTGTGTCTAAATTTAACTAAAAAATTTTTTTCCATAAATTTTCATCCTCCTATTCTTCATACCCAACACTGATATGTCCAACAGTATACAAAAAATTTTTTATTGGCGGCTAATCTGCCACGCAAATTAATATACACAAATATGAATTATTTGTGTGGTTTGTCAGCATGTCACTGACGTGTATGACTCTCACTCGTAATACAGATCAAGCCTGTATCCCAATGATATAGAGACGTCCGGATGTTGGAGCGATAGATGTAAATACACGTAGGTGTATTGGTCCGTTTTGCTGTCGAGTGGACGCCCTAGCCGTCTCTGACACTGACACTGACGGCTTATCTCCCAATGGAGTTGATGAGAATACAGTAAACGAAAAGCTCTCCAGTAAATTCATTATCGAATTTTTACCGGAGACACGTCGTTTGAACTAGCGTCTCTCGATTCCCAAGGGGTTAAAGTGGCTGGCCAATGGTCATTGTCTCATCTTCTTGCATCGTTTTGCAACAACTTAAGAACTCGAGTTTCGAACAAACTGTGAGTTATTAAAATTAAATCCAATTCCTCCAAGTTCGTCGAAATCAAAACGAAATTAAAAACGTTTCTCATCAACACCCCACATGCTTAGTAAAGCTTTATTTTATCTTAACTGTAAGATAAATTAAATTGCTTAGAATATTTGCTAGGACTAAAGCTCTACAAAGACTCACCGCATGCTTTGATCAGTTCCTAAACCACTGCACAATTTCGTTGGTGCGTCCGATGCAACTGCTGCATGCCAAGAATGATTATCAGCGAAGATAGAAGCCACCACGGACGCTACTCATCGTGTATCAAGCTACGAGATGGCTTTTGTTGTATCGGAATTTCAGTCAATGCTTGACCACATTTCACTACTATATCCTAACAGTGAAACAGTCTTGTTTCCAACAAACATCTCCAATAACATACCCACGTTATAACGTTTGAATACGAAACATTTCTCTGCAAGCATCAAAATTACCACACGAGGCCGCATTTAAATGAAATTTCATGATATTGAGGCGTAAGGAAAGCAAGTGGAAAACCTGGCGCATAGAATTCAGATTTTCATGGAATTTCCTCAGTGCTGGTTTGATAAAGGGGTACAGGTGTCAAGGGGATATATATATGAAGGCTTGGTACCGTGATATTTCCTAGGAAAATTAGAAATATCAAGTGGAGGTGGAGGGCAAGAGGTGTAAAATGGTGGTGCGCAAATTAGGATTTTCTAGGGTAGTTAGGGGTTAGAGGGATAAAAGGAGGAATGCGCCTGCGTGAGTGAAAGGAAGGAGCTTTCTTCAGTAATTAACGAGCACCACGACTCTCTCGGGTTGGAACATTACTTTGGACACGCGCGTACCCTCATAGCCAACCACCTTTTAACCTCTGTCAGACCAATCTCTACACAGGTGGATATTCCACCGCCTCTTTGCGCGTAGAACCGACATCAAAAATAATTTGTCAAGCAGTCTGCTAAATTTACGATGCTTCTCCATGACTTGTAAGTTCAGGTGAAAGCAGAATGATGTGATTTTAATTGATTTAGACAAGATGGAATCATGTTGTCGACCTTGAATTTGGTACGGATGATACTGGCAAAGCAAAAGACGAGATTTCATCCTTCATCTGCGTTACTCTTGTCCTTTTTCCCCTCTTCATACTGAAGTAACTTAATTAAATTCTCGAAAGCTTCCCATCGCAGCCAAGTCTAATTTGATTTGTCGAGAGGATTTTCAGCTTTCAAAATCACCCGTAATATTTTTTGAAAAAATATTTTTCTAATGTTATTAATAAGTTCTAATAAATATTCATTATTTTTTAATCTACAAACCTTTTGGGATTTCGTTAATATGATTGACTCAACGGGTAATAAAAAATAATCCAGAGAAACCAATTAATTGTCTGGGTACTCACCACCTGAAATAAAGACAAAAAAATTGTTATTACTCGGCTTTCCCTTCGTAATAAAATTCGTAATTATGACAAATTTCTGGTATTTTATGAAATGAAGGTAAAGGTACTAAACCTCGCGTGCTAGAGACAAATGGATAAGGACGAGGCTCTCCCTTCCATGCCCTAATAAAGACTGAGAGTTTATTTTCCGGACGTTAAATCACAACACTCATTTACTGCTTTAATTTACAGAGGAACGCTTTCAGACTTAATGTGTTGACGAGTAGACGTCGATACTTTATTATTGCTATCCTCTATATTATTTTTTTACCCACTTCCCTGTTTCATAATAACTGAACAATCCCCAAGTACACTCGTTAAGGATCAATACCTGTACTCGAGCTACGATTTCCTTTGGTAAATATTTATCAAGTATTTTTTCTTTGTTGCAAAACAATTCAGGGATTATGCAGCTTTTTTTTTAATTCGCTAAATGAAGTGCTTTGTTTAAATTATATTTTTATTCAAGTAGAGTAGAGCAACATCATTTTAATTTTTATTGATAGAAAATAATTTTTTTCTTCAATCAGTGATTACATCGAATATTAATGTTTATTTTTAAATTAAAAATATACAGAGATACTTTGTGTAAACATATCAATTTTGGCGGACAAATAGAGCGTCAATAGAAACGAAAAGCACAGATGAATGAGTTCTTTTCACAACTTAATCTTTAAATAAACTTACCCCTAAAGGAGTAAAAGAGGAATGATGAGGGTGCGCTATGGAAGTACTTCCCTACATCAATGAAGTAGTCCGTCATTATTTTCTGCGTATGAATCTCTTCCCTACGTACACACAGAAGGCATGAAAGACCGTTGAATAATTATCCTTGAGTGCTCAAAAATAAGACAAACAATTAACCGCGGACGACTTGACAGTCAAGTGGTTATATTTAACAAACAAACCACTGAATAGCTAGTACAGCAATAAGTTATCCCGGTGGAAACTTCTAATGATAATCAACGCTTAGTTTGCATCAATTTCATAGCTTGTTAAATACAATGAATGAAGAAAAAACTTTAACTCGCAATGAAAAATTGATAAAAATTAAAACTAAGAGAGATGGTGGTGAAATAAAAACAGAAAAGACTGCGGTACATTGTGGAGTTGTAATGAGATAGAAAAAAAAAAAGAATAAAAGTAGGGTGACTTCGCGACTTGCCTATAAAATTTTATGAGTCACTCGTACACCGCACCTCCATTAGCGATGCTGTCTCAACTCGCATCTCGACTTGGCGATGGAGCTTCTTACCACCATAGTCATGAAGTTTTACTTTTATTTTAACACACTATTTTCTTTTCTCATTCTCGCAAAATATGAGAAAATGAGACTATATCCGAGAACGACGAATAAGTAGCAACAGTTTCCTGAGTTTAACTGAAAGACCTGAAGAATTTTGAAAAGGCTTTAAGTTACACTTATATACACGACTATATAATATAAAGATGATACAACGTTGAAACCATTTTGAAAAATATTTGAATAATTTTGTGAATTATTTTATCAGTTGAATCAATTTTTTTCCCTGATAAAAATTGTCAGTAAATTAATATTACAGTGATATTTCGGTCATTAAACTGATAAAAAAGTTGTCATAACTTTTTTGAAAAATACTATAAATATATTTTTGTGCATTAAAGATACAGAAATAACAATAGCTCTGAATATGACAGATGAGAGTCATTAACAAACGATTAATGTCTCTCCACTGATAATAATAGATGATGTCTATCTGTTTGGCTATTTTTATACAAAATTACAGGTGATTATTCAGAATGTATTTTATCGAAATATTCAAATATAATTTAAAATGTTTAAGCGTTGGGAATATGGAATAATCGTCACTGAGAGGTAGAACATAATATTCAGATTATATGAATTCATCAAGTAGTCACAAGTGTATTTAGTGTAAATTCTCATTGGCTACTTTCATGCTGTATTATTTAAATCAGTTGAATAATCATAAAATCGTGTTCATGAGAATTAAATAAAGTACTCAAAGTAAAAAAAAAAATGAAATTTTTTAAGAGTATTTTTTTTGCAATAAATATTCAGCAACATTTAATATGAATAAGTTTACATTTATTGTCTATATTCGAATTTCAATTGTAAATAATTATGAATAAAAAACTAACAACACATTGGATTTAATGAGTACAGCATTATTCAATTGATGAATGGTATGAAATAAATTGTAGCGACCCACTTCAGTTGATTACAAAATATTTTAATTAATGAATAATGTGATAAATATTAATAACTTATGTCAATTCATAACAACAATTTTGTAAAATTCTTGAACTTACTAATAGTATCATTAATTTTGATCCAAATTTTTTTCTCTCATTGTAAACGTTTTTGAATAATAAACAAGTATCATTAAATAAAGAACTTTTTACAAGTGTTTATTTACAATATTGAGTAACATTTTTTTTTGTTTAATTAAATTGGAAAAAAAATAGAAATTAAAATAAAGGAAGAAAAATTGTTGATAAATCTTAGATCAAATTTAACTTTAAATCATTTTTAGGTTGTTTCTGCTCCATGGCAAAAATATTTTTCTCTCGTTGGGCGAAAGATTGCGAAGAAAGGAAAAAAAGTGTACTGAGAAGTGAAAGTCTGAAAAGGTTGGACAGTCAGTTGAAGAGCTTCAATCTCGTACAACAACATAAAAGCAGTAGGTAGTCTAAAGCTTTCGAGTCCCTTCTAAGTGCCAATCCAGGCGACCTTTGCTTTGCCGTCTTCGAGAGTTTCTATCGAGAGATAAAGAAAAAGAAGAAAATGCAAAGGGAAGGCTCGTCTTAAGAAAACTCGCAATATTTACTCGTCGGAAATCAGGCACGAAGTAAAAATACAAAATCACCCTAATCATTATTTACTTTACTTTACGGCGCTCGCACATCTACCGTGTCGTCCTTCGGGAGTTTTAGCAATCCCTTCCTTCATATTACGTATTTTGAGTCTTTACTTTTCTTTAGCGACAAATTTTTCGACTTCAACGCACTCGAAATGTCGATCCCCGTGGATGTCTAACGAGAATGGCGGGAAGTTACTTGAGAGACTGATTAAAAGCTGTGATTCTCTCGAAGCAAAACTCTCATCAGACAGTTGGAACTGTTAACTTCTTCTAGTTTTGTCTTTTGACTTCATGCTTTTTGGATAATTAAAATGGATTGGATTTTATTCAATTAACTCTCACAAGAGAACAATCAATTACAATTGTTTCAATTTTTTAAAAGAATAATTCTCTTATTCAACGACAAAAAAATCATAACTCAATCAATATGTTAAATCCTTAACAAAGAGATTTCAAATATTTCAGATTATTTTTTTTAATTTGAAATAAAAATAAAGCTGATTTCTAAATCACTTTAAAAAAAATTAATAAATAGTCGAAAAAATATATATTCTGATTGTGTTTCTGCAGCTATTGTGTTTTTATTGTTATTAAGCAACAAATATAGAATAGAAACGAGTAAAATTATTGTCAAAAAGGGACATAAAGATAATCGAGGGTAGAAATAAAATCCAAGTTTAGAAAATCGTAGTTGAACGAGATGGCTCATTGGGTTCACGTTCACTTAACTACATTACTCGTGGCCAGGCTATTTCTCTGTCCGTTGGAAACAGAAAAGTAAAAGAGAGCAAAAAGAAAATTTCTGCCCTAGAGGTAGAATTGCGCGTGGCAATCTCAGCCGCAAAAAATGACGTTGCTCTATTCTAGCACTTGAATTTTTGCTGCGCTTAAGCCCCGAGTCCAGGAAATTGAATAGTGCGAACGAAATTGAAAGGGGAAATTTGATGCATTCACTCGCTTTGTTCTTTTCTTTATCCCTTTTGATTCGTGGACACTATACATATATACACCTAATCCATGCCTTCACCTATAGACATCTTAATCGAAATGTGATTGAAAATATATTGTGAGTTCATCAAACATTGTGGAATAATTGTAGATACTCTGTTTGCTTCATTATTCAGAGAAATTTTATCTGACTGAATTGTATGTAGTGATCTTCTCTGATTAAACAATGAATTAATAATTTCAATAATATCATTGCGAACTGAAGTGCTTCGGTATTATTTTCAACTACTGTCTCTGATAAATTAAAATTTATTTCTTCTAAACGTTGACAAGGAATTATTTTTTTTCTTGCTTTAATATGAAATTTATCGTTTCCTTATTTATGGAAACTAATCACTGATATGAGTATTGTTTATTAAAGACGAACGTCAGGCCGTCATTTCGAATGAAGAGCTTTGAACTAACGAAGCAGGAGCTGATTCTCGATGAGGATAATCCCTGAACGCGGATCGCGCAAATTCGAACCCTCGTTGGTTCATACCGAACGTAATTAGCCCAGTAAGAGAGGAGGATACTCTAGAGAAGGATGCAATAAGACTTTCTAAGACTGAGGTAGCAGAGCCATGAAAGCACTACTAGCAGTAGCAATTTGTAGTTGCTACTTGGTAAAGTAACTTCGTATTTGGAGTAGGCGAAAGGGAGTTTGAGAGTTTATGAGGATTTTACTCTTTGACTTCATTGTCTTCAGGATAATTTGCTACGTTCGTCATTCACTAACAATATTTACTAAGACGAATTGTCAATTTTCATAACTCGTGATAATTTACACGCACTCAAACTTTTTAAGTCAATTTACTCTCAAGTTAATACATAAATATAAGCTTAATAAAGTCCACAGAGGAAGTCTTAACACTATTAAACAAGAAATAATCTTAAATTGAAAATAATATCCTCGAATTTGTACTTTTTTTTTTATTCTTCTAATGCTTCAATTTATCTTTAAATGATACAAATTGTCGGGCATATCGATTAATCACTGAAATCGAAGGGTAGTTGAGAGCACGAAGCAAAAGAACGAACTCGAACAAGCAAAAAAAAAGAAGCGAGGGTGATGATCAGTGGTTGAACCTAGAGATCCAACAGTGTTGAAGAATAAAAGCGAATTATATATTGATTCAAGTGAAACTCTTTTGCAGTCGAGGGGCTTTTCCGTCTAGCGTAGCGTCCGGTCCACGTACCCTCATATTTTATCAGCGAATGGGAGTATAATTAGTTGGAATAACGGAAGATAAAGCGTCTACCATTACGAAAGCAGCTATGGCGATAAATGTAAATCAGACGGCCGCAGAACCGGCAATAATTCGCGCGTGAAAAACACTGGCGCGTCATCGAGCTCTATTATCTGTGCTATGAGACTCCATTTTCAGCTCGAGCCATCCTCATTTCGCAATCAGCGAAAAATGACTGTAATAATTTATGTTACAACAATTCGTTTTTTTATGCGCCAACCAGAAGAATTGGTAGATCATCATCAAATACTTATTCATTCGTCTTGCATGTCTGCACAATTAATTTAATCTTTTTGAATGATGCTTGGCTAGGATTGAAATATCGTTGAACTGGAAGACAATGCATTTTTTCTTGATCAAATCAGTGAAGAGTTGATAAAAAAAGTTTGGTATTCTATCGTTGGAAATATTTAGTTTGAGGTTCGTCGCTTGTATAAATGAGATCAGTCGAAAAAAAAAATTCAACTGGAAAACAAATGAGAAATGAATTGACATCCTAATTAAAAGTGTGAAGCTAAAAATAAGAAGCAGCTTTAATCACTTTCACAATAATCTTTTAAATGAGCTTTAATTAGTTTCATTTATCAATCGTTATGTTAATCAGTAATTAGCTTATTATTGATTAAATTCTAAAACAACAATTTCATCACAAACAATGGAAAGCTATGAATAATGAACTCTGCCAAGTATAAAGACTATTTTCAGAATATCTACTTTATAAATGAAAGTCTGCAAAGATTTGTAAACAGAGCCAAGTTGATCGCATTTTTGTGTTGAAAAAAACTTTACATGTTTCTTCGAGAGTTATTAGAGAATCTACTAAAGAAAACATCTTCAATTGTCACGCTGTGGGTGGTGGTGAATGCTCTAGAGATCCGGAAGTTGCAATCATAACTACAAACAGCAGAACTTTACTCGTTGAGTGTTGACTATATTTTGTAAATATACTAGTGTAGCTTCGTTGCTGTTACTACATTGGCGTCGCCGCAATCATGTCGCTTGTTTTGTCGTTTGTAACGGACAGCAATTTTCGAAGTACCGTCATAGCAGTAAAAACAAGAGTACCGTCTGCTCTGTATCATCCATTGCTATAGTTTCTGCATTCGCTCTCTATTCTCCTCGCGCCCTCGACCAATTTCCAACTCAAGTTTTTACAAATGAAAAACACCCTCTCGACTTATTATCATTCGTCTCCTTCGAAACAATTTTCTGACAGTGAAAAAGCCTTGGCAACGCTTACAAAGCGGCGAGCTTGACATCTATTTCTTTCACATCCGAGTGTAGATTTTTCAAAGTGGTTGAACACGATGGGAGTTGACTAGACTAGTTTTAGTGTCTGCCAAAGCCTCAGGCCATGGGCAGAAACCTTGTGGTGCCACCATACAATAACGTCTCCAGCATCGTTATAACCGGCTATCATAAAGACTGATGTCTCACTCATTTTACAAAGCTTCACTTCTATTCCAAGCTTCATCGTTCCCTCCTCAGACAATTTTGCTACCATACCACATTATTATTACCATGCTACATGTTGGGCTTCAAACTAGCACGACCACTACATTAATTTTCACTTTCAACTTGTCTCGTTGAAACAACTCTTGGTAAAACGAACTGAAAATTTTTACAAATTCGAAAAAGAGTATCCTTTAAATTATCCATATTTCTCTCAAATTTACAAAATTAAAATTTAGATTCAACTGTGAGTTTTTCTTGGATCAAGAATATCGTTTTTTTTAGTGTTTCTTAGTAAAAAGATTTTTTTTTCTCAGTGAAGTTGATTTTATCCATCATCTATTGATCTACTCATCCTTGTGATAAGCTCTTATTGAACTAGATAATCAGTCGTGAAATTTTATGACCCCATTCTTATGTAAAATATTAGTTGATGAAAAATGAGGGTGAAAGGTCTAGGGTAAAGTAAAAGAAACTACGTCGAGACAGCAATTGCCAACAATAAGCGTCTGACTCTGATGTCTTTATGGGCCTAATATAAAGAAACGAGAACGGTCAACCATCTTCCAACAGTTAGACAATGTTTTATGAACTCCTGCTGCGATAACGCAACACAGTATCTGCTTTCCACTCACCCCATCAACTACACTTTTACAAGCTGCAATCATTCTTCGCTTCCTTCTTCTCTACCTCGTTCTTTGCTTCTATTTTTTTCTATTTTCTCGTCTGTACGATGAAAAAAAATATACAAATAGAAGAAAAAAAAGTATCTGAAGCGATTTGTCCCCAAGAATCAACTGACTTTATTCTTCATGTATTTTTCTTTTATTTTGATTAGAACAAAGACTTCTTCATGACTTTTGAGCTGATCAAATATTGAGTTAATATTTACTGATATTATTTTGCAGTCAAATTTAACAATAAGCTGTTTGACTGTTAGTTTTCAATTATAAGCTAAAGACGCAAGGATAACAATTATCTCAGTGACTGGAGTACATGAAACCCTTTCAAATATACCCTAAACCTCAGGGAACGTCAGCTGTAATATGCTCTGATCACCCTTAAAATACAGCACGTACATTTGCATAGACTTAATGCTAATATGAAATGCGATATCAAAGGCACCCTATAGTGTACTTCCCATTTACCACTTGATAACTATGATTTTCTTTTTCAACTTTATTTTCTACCTTTCTAGCATACATATTTACACGCTGATGACTATGACCACGTAATTACCTATAATTTAATTGTCAAAACATCCAAATAAATTTGGTACTTTCATAAGCAGTCACGTAAGTAATGAAATTATTTACCGTGTTTGTAATATGTTTGTTTAAGCTATTGAATAATCATAAACGTAGAGTATAAAAGTTAGCAATAAATCCTGAATTTTGCATATAGGAATAAATCTCGGGTCAAAGTTTTAAAAGGTACATAAAGGAAAAGGTGAGGGCATGCAATAAAAATGAAAAAATTTGCAATTCTTAATGGTTTGAAGAACCAAACTGGAGTCTATTTATGTCTGCATTTTGATGTTAAATTTTTTAAATAGTCATTTAGTATTATCGACTGAATGAAAGTAAAAATAAATTTGATATTAATAAAAAACTGAAAATTGTTTAAATAAACTCAAAGTACGCATTGCGGAGTCCTTAATACTTTGTCAAGTACAAATCTCAGTCAAGTGACGGAAAAATAGTAAAAACAAAAAATAAGCCATAGGGAAAAAGATAAGAAAATATTTTCTAAGTGAAATATCACACAAGTAAGTCGGTATAAAAAATATATAGAAAGATGGACGACTCAGATGCAACTGAGTGTCGTGAATGCATTATGCATCCGTGATACTTTCTTGGTTGAGATCACGAGAAAAAGGAAATACCTAGTCACCTGATAGTCACATATACCTGGAGAAGACTTTTTAAAAACTCGTATGTAATATATGCAGTAGTAGTTTTACTCAACTCGCTTTTCCTACCATTCCTCAACTGTTTGCTCAGTGTTGCGTGTTCATGTACATACAGTGGATCTCTGCAGCAGTCGGAAGTTTCGAGTGATGCAGATGCGACCCACTAGACACAAGAACGTCTAGTTTCGAGTGGCAAACGGTTGGGAATATATCCAGCCTAGCCGAGGATGAAGCTCACCGGGGTGGAAGAGAAAAGAGCTGTGGCTCGATGCCATAACTGAATAAAAATATGAAAAAAAATGGGAGAAAATTGTCGCATACTGCAATTGGCAGACGTGATCACGCTAATAAAAAGCTCGTGCTAGTAATTTCATTAACGTATCAGATCTTTTATATCATTTAATGATCAAATCAATCACGTGATGGATGAACGACCATTGCAAAAACATAATTTCGTTATCTCTACTCCCGGTATCCACTATAACAGAGGTATTTAAACTCGATGTGTGCCAACTACGCATTTATTGTCATACAATTTAAAATATTTCATCCACCAATTTGAAAGATTTGTTGATACACCTGCTACTAATCGTGGTTTCCACTTTGAAAGCTCTTTCACTTATTTTATAAAATTTTATTTCGATACTTTCTTTTTAAATTTCACGGAAAATAATTAAAGTTACTTCTTAGATAAAATTTCTCACGTAATATATGTCATAAGAAAAATTTCATTTGCTTCCACATGATCGCTTATAACATGATAGAAGGCTGAGATTGTTGATATCCCTCTTCTTCCGTTTCTAGTTAGCCTTATGCCGTTATTAATCGATTGTTGGATCGTTGAATAATGTGCCAATGATGTGCAGCCATGTGTTTAACCCAATTTCACACATAATATTGACGGCACGCGAGAATAAGATTGACGATCAGGTCAGGGTATATGCTTTCATGCAGCAGTTTCACGAGAAAAATGAACTAAGGACTAATGGTAATATAATGTAAATTACAACGTCGTCCACTAATAGATGATTAATCAAATGCTAAATTGGACCAATAGGTCAGTACTCTGCATATGTGGTTTGCTTCCTTGTGAATTAGTTACATGGGTGTGTGTGTGGGTGGGTGTGTTGACTTGGGCACCTGTACATAGGGCTAACGTCTGAGAGAAGGAGGGGTTGGAACCAAGCCGAGAAGCGCTTGAGAGTGGTCACTGGTACGTGGTCAGAAGCCGGATGGATTCAATTACGTGCCGCTTTAATAATGCTTCACCAACCAACTCGCATATAGAACCACACAGACGGTTTGTGGATAATAAAACGCTGTTCTGAACTTGTTTTTAATTAAGCTGGACACTTTCATAGTTTTAAATATTCAGCTATTAGCGATGTGAAAAAATTTCTAGCCAAGAAAAATAAGTTATAATTGTCACAAGTGTATATATATCGCAGAAAAAATAAGCTAAAGAAAACAAAAACTTCTTTCTTTCATTTTCATCACCAAGTAATATCGTGTTCAACTTTGCACAGTTCTTTTCCTATTTAATCATGGTATTATCATGGTAATTCTCTTGCAGACTTGACTATCTTCGCCGCAGAAAGAGATATTAGAGACTCTATAAGAGAAGGAGTGGAAAAAAGTATAAAAAAAATCAGAATTGTCTGATATAAAAAAGACTTGTTAAATTCTTTACTAGAATTTTCTTCTGGATCTTATGCTCTTTATTTTATTGCTAGATATTTTTCACAATTTTATTTGTCGCCAGGTCTGTCGGAATCAATAGAATGCATCCTGTGTAAAAAAAAATTTTTTTTAGAAATATTTTAAACCTCAAAAGAATTCGAATAAAAGAGAAAATTTAATAACAGATTTTTTTTATTCATTTGTATAAAAAAAAATTGGAAAAATAAAATACTTGCTAAAAAAAACTCACTCCATTGTATCATTGTAACTGAAAAGTAATATTTTTTGCAGATCAAAAGAGAATTGTTTGAAATCTGTAATCAAGTCGTTTATAAAGTAATCCACTATAGTCAACTTCATTAAAGAGGTGAATAAAAAAGCAGTATAACCACTTCATTTTTATAGCATCAAAGCATCGCTGCTTCAAGTAATCATCTGTTTATGTATACGGATATTTTCACATGTGTGTTAAAATGTGCGATACATGAGGCAAAAACGGAGATATCAGGGGGTTTCATCTATGCGTGAAAAATGATGGTGATATATCAAACCCAAGATCATTAATCATTAGTAGCCATCGTGACGACGTAACGGAATCTTTCGGGTGGAATCGACGTAACCTGCTAGGGGGGAAAAAGCTTTGTGTGGAAACAGTCTGGAGATCTGACAAGCTATAATCTGCGTAGGGAAAAACATCTTTTATACACTTTTCTAGTTCGTATGTGCAAAAAAATTGTCATATTCAGATTTAAATAAAACACGTCAATATACGGAGATACTACTTTTGACTCGTAGCACGTTTTGTCCTCGTTTTACTACAAAACGAGTCATTTTATTCGTTAACGAATGCATTTTATCTTGAAATTCAAATGTAAATGAACGAGCGGATTCATAAATGGACGCAACGAGAAGAAAAATTGTCTTTTGTAACAATCGCAATGAACATTACTGTAAAAATGTGAAAACCAAATAAAATTTTTTTTGTCTATAAACATAAGCATCTAAATATTCTTCTCATTCGCATTTGATGTTATGGAATTTGAATAGTGTTAAAAATAGTTGATAAAATGATGCGCATGGGTTATTAGAATTAGGATAAGTTGTGTTAAGGAATAAATTCTAACGAAATTCCAAGAGAATTATAAATAAATTTTAATTGTTTAATTATTACACGAGTATGGAAGTTAATGAGACAAAGCTAAATGACCATGAGGTCTCATAAAAAGCATAATAAAATTTTTTCAAGCATTATGTGATTTTATTTATATCAGAGAATTCATCAATTTAACTTATGAATCAAAATAGAAGTGAAAGGAAAATTCCAACCCCTCTGCATTTCAACGTTGAAAGGGCGTAGGATGTGTGTGGACAGGTTATCGTTGATGCTATTATAAACGAGCTGGTCCTACCGGAGCTCCACTCAATTTGCTCAATATCTCTCGAGTACTACATCAAGAAATAAAATCTCCATTCCGCTTTATTTGGTATCAACTTATACTTTGTCATCATAATATCTTCCGGCGAAATATTGAAAGGAAATAATGTTAAAATAAATAATGTTTTTTATTTGAAAAAACCTTTTATGTGAGTCTTACTGACTCTTTCTTTAGATATTGCGAAGGACTATTCATGTTGCAATGTTATCAAATGAAAAAACCAAGTGCATTTTAACAAAATTACCGAAATATCAATTCCGTACTAAATGGAAGACCAATATTTCATTTTATAAATAACTGGAAAGTTCAGTAATGAATTTTTGTGAACCCTACCCGTATAAAAAATTTCGGTCCCCGAATTTCCCTCGTGGGACTATGGGGAATGTTTAAAAAACAAAACTTTTGCTAAAATTGGAGCAAATTCCCGTTTTACCCCATTTTAGGGGTAAAATAATTGATTTTTTATATGTTTGACCTGATTCCGTATTTCTACGCATCAAGACGAAGAGAATAAGTGGTCAAACTTGAAAATCGGACAACTTTGATTTTTCGACCCCAAAAAATGGCAAGTGGTACCCCTTTCCATTTTTTTTTGGCCAAAAAATAAAGGTACTCCGATTTTGATGATTGAGGGCTCATTCTCCTCGTCTTGATACGTAGAAATGCGGAATCGGGGCCCAGCTGAAGAAAATTCACTTTAACACCCTTAAAAACGGGTTACACTAAATACAAATTATGGATTATCATCCCCTTGACTTTAAACCCCTATAACTCATGAACGGATGGTCCTATAACTGATTTTAGGGACGTTTTAGAAACCTGAAAATCTAAGCTAAACATTCATATCCATAAAAAATGTCTAAAAAATTTCTTTCATCCTTAAAATTGCTAAAATATAAAAAAAAGTCACATTTTTTTGGGAAGTTGCCAACTATTTTTGCAATTTTAAGAGTGAAAGAAATTTTGTTTACACTTTTTATTGATATGAATTCATAGCTTAGATTCTGGAGTTTCTGAATATCTCTCAAAAAAAATTATTAGATGATTTTTGTGCGAGTTATAGAGGTCCAAAGTCGAGTGAGGGTCAAAAAATTACCTACTTTTCAAATTTGAACCTTCATAACTCGGGTATAAATTATCAGACAATGATTTTTAAGAGCTCTTTAGAAACTTCAGAATCTAAGCTATGAATTCATATCCATAAAAAGTGTAAACATAATTTTTTTCACCCTTAAAATTGCAAAAATAGTTGGCAACTTCCCAAAAAAATGTGACTTTTTTTTATATTTTAGCAATTTTAAGGATGAAAGAAATTTTTTAGACATTTTTTATGGATATGAATGTTTAGCTTAGATTTTCAGGTTTCTAAAACATCCCTAAAATCAGTTATAGGACCATCCGTTCATGAGTTATAAGGGTTTAAAGTCAAGGGGATGATAATCCATAATTTGTATTTAGTGTAACCCGTTTTTAAGGGTGTTAAAGTGAATTTTCTTCAGCTGGGCCCCGATTCCGCATTTCTACGTATCAAGACGAGGAGAATGAGCCCTCAATCATCAAAATCGGAGTACCTTTATTTTTTGGCCAAAAAAAATGGAAAGGGGTACCACTTGCCATTTTTTGGGGTCGAAAAATCAAAGTTGTCCGATTTTCAAGTTTGACCACTTATTCTCTTCGTCTTGATGCGTAGAAATACGGAATCAGGTCAAACATATAAAAAATCAATTATTTTACCCCTAAAATGGGGTAAAACGGGAATTTGCTCCAATTTTAGCAAAAGTTTTGTTTTTTAAACATTCCCCATAGTCCCACGAGGGGAAGGAAATTTTTTTTATACGGGTAAAAACGATAATTTCAACTAATTTTGGGCCAGAATAAAACAGAAACCATTCTTTTAGCTCATAAAACGATTATTATCACCAAGAAGTTCTTGAATAACCCTCTGCTAACATCCACCACCAAAAATACAGGGTTTTTTTTTCAAGCTCAAGTTTCGACCATTATTTATGACACTTGAATGCTATTCTTGACTCAAGAATCACGATGAAAATATTGACAGGTCACGACTGGAAAGTCGTGTAAATTTATTTATGTCAGAAGGTAGATCGACAACGTCGCTGGAGGTAGAAGCCAAGTATGAAACTTGCTTCTCTACAGTTTATCGGATTCCCGTCATACAGAAGGTGGAGGATCTGATTGGATAAGCACTCTCTGGCGCCGGTAATACACACATGGACTGGACGCAAATAGCTGCCTAGTTCATGTGCACATACTCAAACTATCAAACTGTGTGCACATTTCACTATAACACGAAATGAATGACAATTCATGTAGCACGCGAGCAATATTTCGCATTTCTTCTCCTTTGCTTTGTTCCAAAGCCTCGAGGGAAAAGGACTTTTTCCTGAAAAACTAACGGAATAAGTGGAAAATAAAACATCATTATTTAGTCTTTATACATGGAGATACCAACAACTAGTGCCAAGTTAATCAATGTTGAGTTTAGTCTTTGGAGACTGCGTGCTTGAAAACCTTTTGCATGTTGCTTTCTTCATTTTATCTACATCGTTTTAATATTACCCTCAAAAACGAAAAGTACGTTAATTATTTCATGAGAAACGTTTTAAATAATGTCACAAACGTTTTTTTTAACGTTTCAGATGAATCAATTCTAAAGTAAATAAGCACATGAAACTGTAATTTACACTATTTTTTTTAGAAATGGTTAAAAGTTTTACATTATATAAAGCTAAAACGTTTGAGTAATTACTTAGTCACAAGGGTTCCAAGTATTCTGGGAATAATCCTTCAATCGTTATTAACTTGGAAGGATTTAAATCTGTTAATATAATTAATTGACCTGAAAAGGAGATTATGATAGATAGTGTTATAATCCAACTTTCTTAATTTCGTGAATGTTGAACATTTTTTCTTTTACCTTTTATAAACTTAGTTCAATAAAGTACTGCATACTTCTCATTATCATCAGCGTAGATGTAATGAAGATTTAACCAGAATTCATGTGAGTATTTTGCGGAACTTGACGTCAAAGTTAGATAAGCCAAACTCGTCTTAATAATCATTGGCTTGAGCCTGTCGGACGTTTTACGAGCTAAAGTTTATTGGAATTGGTTCTGTTAATCTCAGAGTGTATTTTACCCTGGATCATGATGGAGAAGTTTATACTGTACATCTACAAAAATGTATGATTACATATCAAATCAATCAGAGAAATTTTTTTTCGCAATAAAATAAATAAATAAATTTTTTTATGAAAGAAAATCATTTTTTATTGAAGGTCAGAGGGTTTTATGAATTATTAAATGTCGTGAAAAAATAACTTCCAGACGAGAATAATTCGCCAGGTCCAATACTTGAGACTTTGTCTGTCATTCGTCTCACGCGCTAAACTTTATTGGAATTGGTTCCGTAATCTCAGTACATTTCCCCAGATGCGAGGTACGAATCGCGAGTTTCTGCTGCTTGAAATCCTCACCACAGTTATCACCAAGTCGGTGGGCAAATGGGAATTGAGGAAGGATCCTAATCCAACGGCCTAACTCTAGCAGTAGGTATCCCCAGTGTTATCCAAGAAGCTCTTCTCTCCCGTGAGAACAAGACACGGTTTACTATACTCTCTGCCTATTCCTGCGTCACATCACCTATCGTATTAGACTGGGGTTGAAAGTAGATAGGGGTTGCATATCCGACAGACACTATGCAACCCCATGGGATCTATCTGATTGCGTCTTAGAACAACCATCTAGTAACAAAGCATCAATTATTCATCATCATCATTAATATCAGAGCTCTCATTATAAATTTTAAGCTGTTTTATTTTATCGAAATTGTCACACAATATTCTTTATCACTATAACATCTTTCACAGATAATCAAAACGACAATTTATTAACAGATTAAAAAAATAATCAATCAACAAAATGATTTTAGTCAGTTGGAAATACATTTTAGGTGCATTAATCTTAAGGAGTATCCGATTGGGATGTACTAGTTACTACTCGTTTTACTCGGTGAAATGGTATGTAAAGCTGTCCCCGAAGGTGGGTGTTTTCGAATTTCGAGTACACGCTGGCGAGGTGATGGTTCGCCACCGGTTAATCGGGATTTGGCGGGTAAATTGCGAGAAGCAATTACCGAGGCAGCCTGTAATCCCTTGCACCCTGGGCGGCTGACCCACGTCCTCACCACTCCGCACACTTCAGCTCTACAGACCTGCTTAGTTTACATCAGGGGTGAACTAGACATGTTCTTACCACAACCACCCTTCGTATACGTCACGTGCACAATGAGACGCGTGCCAGATCGTGCGGCTTTTTGCGACTTAAAAAGAAAATAACAAAACAACGGAACCATAGTCTGACAGAGCTTTGTCGGCAAAGATGAGAGAATGCTCGGTCTAGAGAGGAAGCGCGAGAGCGAGATGAGGATTAAACGAGAGTCAAAGGAAATGATAGAATAGGGAAAACCTTGGGGTGCAGAAAACGGCCTAAGATCCTCTTTACTCGACGTATATTATGGAATAGAATATGCCTCATTCACGAGAGGAAGAAAGTACCCAACCTGTTAAACTCTATTTTGGTACTTCTAAGGGTCGTGTCGTGCCATACGTCAAGGGGGATTTTCAGATCTGCTTATAGACGTAAGGAGAAAAGAGAAGATGGATGAAGAATAGACGAGATTCAGAAAGACATTAAAAAGTTTAGTGAGATGAAAAAAATTTTAACACAATTTTATTTTTATATCTGATAAATGTATCCAACAATACTTAATCGATTTTTTCTGTACAACAAAAGAAATCGACTAAAAATGACTCAAGTATTTTTTTTAACTCCCCTTTTAAAGAAGAAAACAGAATCAAAACTTAGAACTCATCTACTTTATTCCTTAATTAAACTGCTAGACTACTCTATATTTAATTTCTTTCTTCCGTTCACTGACTTATTAATTGACATCCATGTAATTTATTACAGCATATTTATTCCATAATGTTATGTCCTTTACTTCCACCGCAATGACGGTTTTATTTATTTCTTGTATTTACCTGAGATTTCTTTTTCTAGCTCAAGCAGCCCAAGGCACTAACATTCTTGAGTAGTACTGCTGGCAATAACGACAGTACACGGTACGTTTTCGTAGCAAAGCTCGCTCATGAAGAAACAAGTAATAAACGATATACTGTGTGCAGAGCTTAAACTGAGCTTTATGAGATCCCGGCCATGATTAATAACTTTGAACGTTATAGATGTATATATTACTTATCCACTCTCCACAGCATCCTCAGTTGACGCAATCTTGTCTACTGATTTCTCGTTAGCCCACCTCCTATATCAGCACACGGTTGAAATCTCCTCAGGGTGCATCAGCAAGCTGCTTATATCCATGAAGCCTTAACTATCTTGGAAATGTCATTTCTTCCAAACTACTTTAATATATTTTCTCTTGTTACTTTATTCAGATTATGAACATTTAATATAACTCTCTTACTTTAAATAACTACAGCTGGAGATGATGCCTTCATTTTCATCATTCCTAGACACTGTTTGAGGTGTCAATAATTTATAAATATTATGCATTACTTGATTTCACATAATTTCACTTAAACTACTAAAATTGTGATATTCATCAGAATGAAAATAGTTGGCTAAAATGACTAAATATTCAATATTAAACCTCATTCAATTTACAATGTGAAATACCTGAACATTGAAGTGATAGCGTAAGTAATTCAATTGATCTGCACGTTAAAGTAATATCGACCAAAAACTTATGACTGCTGTGATGTAACTTCCATCAGGATACTTTGACGTTGTTTCAATTGAATTTATAGATTAATAGAGTGAGTAATTTGATCAAAGTTTGATGAATAATTTTAAAAATAACATAAGCTCAAATAAACTATAGATTTCAAATTCATTAGAAGCCTCGTTTCTGGATCATCAGGTTGGAAACATTTCCCTCAGGGTTATTTTCTAGCTACCACTAGCTCTGGAGCACTAAATGTGATAATCGTTACTCGTTCAACTATAGGGTGACCACGTTTCCCATACCATGATACTAAAAGCCCAGTTCATGGACTTGGGGACCATAAGTACAATCTCCAACTCGCCGGCTCCTGATGATAAAGCGCCATGTATTACACGCAGTATAAGTCCCTGCGGGCTCTATTCTAGCCTCACTTATCGATGTGCTTCAACCCCTGTACTTAATGCTAAAGTGTTAAGCTCGTTCCTTCTTCTCGAAACATCGCTAAATAGCATAACTCCCGAAACAGAATTTCACCAGAGAGTTTCTAAATAACTGAAGTTACGTCGATGCTTGCACGTTCAACGTCCTCCCCAAGTTGCTACACCAGCAAATCCCCATGTGTCAGGATCAAGTATTAAGACAATTAGATCTGTGGTAACTTGTTATGACAAGATGTTATTGGATATTACAATAATTCTATTACAACAGTAATTTATATTGTTTAAGTTACAGGAGTTATGATAATTATCATGGACCATCTGATTATAAAGTTTGTTTATTTGATATAGATTTTAAGACAAATTAATTGTTTGTTGTTATCATGATGATGATGATGATAAACGAATATTCTTTAGTATGTATACTAATATTTAATCAACTCTCAATTCTAGCCCTTGAGTCATTCATGTTCATGGATGTGGTTGTTGGGGTCAATATTTGTGATTAAATATTTGTAAAAAAGTCATTAAAATTTTTTGTATTCTTTGTATTGCAACACAGTAATAACAGAATATTATTTATTAATTCCATTTTAATAAAGCTTAATAAACGTTGAAAATTAATAATTTCCCAGGAGCATTAATTAATCAAAATATTATATTAAACATAGAAAATTAATTTGATTTATTAAAAAATTCTTGTTGTTATTTCCAACATGTGGTAATTGATTTTTGTTGTTATTTTTTTTCAAAAACAAACTAAAAAATTCTGACGGTTGATTTTTACCAACGAGATTTTTGTATTCGTAATAATATGATGCAAAACTTATACAACAATCAGATTGCATCGAGCTGCAAAAAAGAGTTGCATCGCACGTTGAGTTGGTAAATGTAGAGTGGGTGGAGGCTAGTGAACTTTCTAGTTGACGAACGGGGCGTATGGAGAGTGGGAAATAACTCGAAGTAAAGTTAGCCTAGGGGTCGAAGATCTGCTTATGGCAGCTCGCAGCAGCTCTTTCTGATGGATTGGTTCTCTCATGTCCCCCTTTATTCCCTTCCAATCTCAATGAAATTCACTCTTATGGCTGTTTATTCTCTTTCTCTAGCTGCTACACATCTTTTTCTCGATGGGTGGTCCAAGATGTAAACCTACTGAACCCGACCATCCTTTTTCCGTTCAAAGTATGAAGCACACATCGAACAGAATATCTCAAAAGTTTAAAGCTTTCTCTTACTTTCTCGTAAAACATTTAAAGACTTTCCAGCTGAAAAGACGACTGAAGAATGACAGTGAAAATTGAAAGAGAAGTTAGATTTACGTTTTGATTGATGTTTGAGCAATTTTCTTTTTCATTTCCGATTTTCAAAGAACTTGATTTTAATATTTAATGTATATAATATTGAAAAATTGTAGAAAAATTATACATATTTCTGAAGATAGAGAATTAATTTAAATCAAAACTGCAGATAACTAAAAAATAAAAAAAATTCTACAACAATACCTGTCGACAGCAGATGCCACAGAGTTATACTCCAGGCAAAATTGGAACGTGGAAATTGCTTCGTGCGTATCAGGAACTGGATCAAATTTTAATTAAAGTTCGGATCACTAGAGGCTTAAGATATGTATTTTATGCTTCAAAAACTCGTTTTCATGCTAAATCTCACAAGAATGATTTTCGACGAATCCTTTATCTCTCTTGCCAACCTTTAGCTACTTGTCCTATACTTCTCTTTTATCTACTCTCTACTCTCCCACATTGTTGTACTCTCTTACGTGAGGATTCCACTTTTTTACAACTTCATTTTTCAATCTCGTAAAGCAGTAAAAGCTGCAGACTTTACGACCAGCTGGAATAGAATTAGTATGTTTGAATTCCACACCTGAATGAACGATAGCACTATCGGAATTCGTAAAATTTTTTTATCGTTTCTCTGATAGACACCAGTTGAAGTAGTATTTAAAATATAAAAAGAATTACAACTGATATTGAATATAAAAAAATCGCTATTCTTTTATTTTTATCGTATAATAGTCTAAAACAATTCACTAAAATGCTAGCTAAAATAAAGATAAACATTTTTTCAAAAAGCTGAAGCAGAAATGAAATAAAAAATACAAAGAATAAATTTTTTTCAACATTTCAAAATAAAATGGAAAAAATGAAAAAAAATTTAATATGCCACGAATTAAATATATTTGAGAAGAGTATTGTAAAGGGTGTTCAGCAATCGTTCAATCAGAAAAACGGCTTGCTTTAAAAGTTCTGCATTAACCTTTCAGTGAGTACATGCTACACATGATTGGAAGCTTTCTCTCTTTCGCTTGAATGCACATATGTGACCGACTAGGAAGGCCATATAAGAAAATCTCGTATATATCTGTTCAAAAAGAAGCGAATCTCCAACAAGAACATTTTCCAATCTGGCTAGAATGTAGTTCTTGTCTACTTCTTCGGTCAGATTGGAAGAACTGAATGTGGTCTAGAAGAGATGAAGGCGATGCGGAAACGAAACGGAGAATACGATTGTTGGTGCAACTCGTTCGAATAAAAGTATCCTCCGAAGGTAAAACGAAGGAAGTAGAAGAGAAAAAGAAAACAAGTATTGAGTGAAAGAGTTAGAGATGCTTACGACCAATAAAAATAAAACCTCATGCTTTACACCTGGTGATTTAACTCATGTCAATAAAATCGAAGTTGTCAGAACAAAATTGTTATTTCTTTTTTTTTTTTATTCTTACTTACAAATATCCTATTGATTTTACTTCTCCATCAATCAAAGTATTTTATTTTTATCATGAAAAGTTGATCAATGCAAAACACATGTCTATGAATGCATTTTGAATTACCACAAGGTGTTCTAGATGATTGATTTAAATGGATTATCTTCTAGAACCCTTACCAAAAGTTTCATTCTCTGTGCAACTACAAAATTCAATCAAGCCAATAACCCTCTATTAAACACATACGCTACTCCCAGATAAAGGGAGAGTCACTCGAAATGAATCTGTTCCGAAAAACACTGCCATGAAGAAGAACATTCTACCTTTTTAAATGTTAATGTTTCATTTCCTTCAGTTCTTTGGTGTTATAATTAATAAATCAGACCATCGAGTAATTAATAAATGATTTTTTATTTCTAGCCTCTTTCTCGAACTATCCAAGCATCAAGTAATAATTGAATATTTAGCGTTATTATCTTATCAATATTACTTAAGCGGTTATTAATTAATTCAACTAACACTACGTAAGATAGAGTACTGGTTGGAGTGAAGCTTCGTTCATAAAGGAATCAGCTTCCGGCGGGGCATGAAACAATTATTGTGATCAAATGGTTGGCGTTGGATAGAAAATAAGTTGTAAAAGTGAAAAAGAAGTGAAAAAGAAAAGATGATAGGCGTACGATGTTGTAATGATCAAAGAGAATTTTCTGTTAAAGAAACTTGTCGATAATCGCTCGTTCATTACTTCCCTTAAGCGCTCCAGTCGCTTCTTCGAGATGCTTGGGTAAATTTAACGAGGGTTGCAAAAAAATTGAACAATCTACATTTTCAAGTGACAATTACATAATAAAAAATTCTCGACATCATTATAGGAATAAAAAATTTACTAATCATTTGTATGCTAAAAATTTAATCTTACAACTTTTGAAATGTAATTGGATGATTATTCTAGTTTTGTTTTTTCAATTATCAATTCACTTAAATGCAGAATTTCGTGTCGCCATCTACACTGCAAGCTCTCAAGTATGCTTGCAAGCTCCAAGAATCAATTCCAGCAATCTACCTTATCCACTAAAGCGTCTGGAGGTCGGTAAGCTTTACCAACCATCCCTAAAATTAGGGGTTGTTGACAGGAGAGCTCTGTTTTACCCAGCAAGAACTGTCTGACCATAAACAGATGAATTAGTAATGATTTTTAAGTGATATAGACGTTATATGTATTTACTGAAATGGTTTTTAACTTTGATCTTCGGTAAATACTTAAAGAAAAGCTGCTTACGATTTTACTGTGAATAACATCTGGGCTTAAAATTCACCTAAAAGGTTATTAATAATGCAGTATTAAACTTGATGTTTATATTAATAATTTCTGAGCACATCAAACATTTCTAAGTAAGAATTTATCAATCATATTATTTCATGCATAAAAAGCAGGTTTAATATCATTATAAAAAATATTTCTAACTTTGTTTATAGAATTATTAAGTACTGTATTAATAAATTTTTGAATGCCTAGAATTTAAAGAAATAAAATATTGAGTTTCAGAGATAAAATATTGATATCAAAAAGCTAGTTTGTAACAAAGAATAAAGGCATAAATAATAACAAAGAATGATATGATAACGATCAGTAAGACTAAAAAAATAAATATAAACTCGTCCATTAGGTATTCAACTAGACATGCTTATTCATAGTAGCTGTATCGAGAGAACAACGCTAATCAGGCCGGGTAAACATCTGCTTCTGATTGCACGACGTATACGATAGCAATACACGGAAGCACGCGAATAACAGTAGGATGAGATCGAACACAGAGAATGGAAACGTCAATCAGAGTCTAAGGCCAAACAATGGAACAAGAAAAAAAGTCCAAGAGCACAGGGTGGGAATACGAAAAAATATTGAGGCATTTTCGTAAATTTTTGATGTCCATGAAGAGATTGATGAGTGTGATGCTTTCTCAATGCTTTCAATATTCATGTATATACATCAACAGCTTATCTTCTTCCCTTTCTAGCTGGTTGTACATAAAGTTCATCAGACCAGGACGTGTGAATTCAAGGATGCGATAATACTATTCGGAAATTTTGCCGAAAGCGATACTGAGTCCTCAGCTTCTAGCTGAAACGTACCACTGGAAGCCTGGGGTACAACTAATCCCAGCAGCGTGCCGTAACGAGGGAAACGGTAAGATAAACGTGGAGACGCCTGAACCGAGACCAGTTAACGATGCCATGATAAAGTTATCGGCTCGGTGCACTAGATATTGTACCGGTGAATTTTCTCTCAGAGTCTAGCTGCAAGACACTCCTACGAATAGGTTTCATGCAAATTCGTCTAACGAGCTAAAGCGCGACTCGAATTTTTTACTACTGTAGCTATAACTTTTGAAAGTACTTTTTATTCGAAATGTATATTCCATCTTTTTTTTACCCCTTCATTTGTTTCAACAATAGTCCCGTGCTAATATCCTCTTGAGTTTTTCATATTCATGAATAGACTCAATCCCCTTCTCGTAACCCTGCTACAGTCACCCAAAAGTTTGAACAAATTTAAAATTAAGTACTACTTTGCGTTGCTGACTAACACCCCTGCTATGTTCTAGAAACTCCAATGGCAACATAATACAAAAGAATAGAACGCATACCGAAGTGTTTGCGCTCAGTTGTTTTTCAGTTTTGCATTTCCATATCGTCTGCCGGACCTCTATGGAAATTCGCTCTGGCACGCCTCCTATCCATCCAATATTGGCTTCAGTCGAATACCGATGGGGCATGCATTATCTACCTGTAAAGCCAGACAAACAAACAAGAAACTAAAACTGAAAAAAAGTGCTTTTGGTATTCATTGATGCAGAGAAACATTGTCGATTTTTCATCTTGCGAAATTATTCTTTTTTAATTTTGTTGAGTATCTGATTATTCTTTCAATAAGAAAAACATTGTTGAAATACTTCTCTGCATCGGATCCATCGCTTTATTCACAAAGGATACATTCGCTATGAATACAAAGCTGAGCCAATAATCGTCAATTCCACTTTCATGAGTAGGAATTGCTGAAATATTTTTAGATTTGTAAGAAATACTATTTCTATACACTGAATGGTCCAGCTGAAAGTGAATGAAAGAGATTGAATTTTTTTTTCGAGGTTTCAAGAGTTGTCATCTATCCAAATAATCGATTGACCAGTGGAGCTTGAGCGCTAAATAATTGGTTAGATTAATAGAACAAGCGTTTAGAAAAAGTTTAGAATTAAATTGATGATTGAGGGCCAAAATTTTTAATGTGCGACAGGATTTGTCGTTGGACTATTAAATCTCACATACAATCCACAGAGTTTTAATCCTCTGAAAAATTTTCAACTATTCTAATAGAATTATTAAATTCATTTAATTAATAACTCCTAAAAATTTTGAGATAAAATTTTTATACTTTTTTGATAATTGAAAAAGTAGAAAAACATTTCCGTTTAAAAAACAAATTCAAGCATAAAAATAAAAGCTATTTAAATGTATTGTTCTTTGTGTTAATTCAGTGTTATATAAAGAACTCTTAATTATTCGAATCTTTTGAAAAAATTAACATTGAAGAGTAGATTTGTCTGTGACAGCTTCACTATCACGTCTTAGCAGGGCTTAAGAGTACTAATTAAAAGAAAAATATCTTCCAGTACTGATGGAGATCCCCTTTAGGTGTAGATAGCTACAATGTAGCCCATACTACCTTCCATCACAGCTTCTCTTTACTAAGTTTGTTGTTATATATAAGTTCCAGACTGATTTTGTGACCGCGAGGAAACGTAGTACGTAGCGTGAAATTAAAGCCATTCATTAACCCAAAAGTATCCTCGAAATTGCTTGTGCACCCTTATTGAGTCAACAAAATGTTTATGGTGCGTGCGTAATTCATTCTGTTGACGTATGAAAACAAACTGGGGAAATTTGTATATTTTTTTTATGACTCTTGAGAATTCAAGAGCGTCTAGTGAAATTTATCAAAAGGCGGAGAGGTAAGAAAAATCTTCATTCTATTTCTGCAACACACCTACATCGGATATAAAATTGTCTTGGAAGTTAAAGGGTTGAAAGGACTGTTAGCTTTGCTATACCTTTTCATCAAGATTACTTTATATCACATCCTTGTGATATTTAGTCATTCATATAAATACTTGCAAGTATTCTTTTATATTCCTTTAATAGAAAATTCTTAATATCTTATTCAAACTATTCAGCTCGATTTTTTTAAGTTCATGCAGAAAGACAAAAATGAAATTTTAATAATTAATTATAAAGCATATTAAATGTAAATAAAAAGATACTTCGAAATTTCTAATTAATTCTCGTCTAATTACCACGCCTTAAATGACTCCGTTTTTTTTTATCTCAAAGATTGAAGGTCCAAGAAATACGAAGAATTCAAGTATACTGATAAAATGAGTTTAGAGTATCAAAAGCTTCATGTTGCTAAAGATTCTAATTTTATTCCAAGCTCAATGTTCTCATTAATTAAAATAATTACTTAAAGTGTATTTATTAATAAAAATAAATATTATTTTCATTATTTAAATAATTTTGATGAAAAACTTAATTATGTTCCTGTAATAAAATCTACAACCATTGTGTATTTTTCAAGAGTAGGTAAACATTTACAAGAACTCACATGAAAAGTACACATTAAACTTTGTTTTTAGTTCAGAAGAGTTCACTAAAAATAATACAAAAAATATTAAAATAATTTACAGGTTTATTTTGCTCATTATCTGATGTTAATAAAGCAGCTTACGTGTCGGATACAAGATTACTTAAAATACAAAGACAACATTTTACTTTATTGATTCCAATTCAATTGAAATCTTCCTTCAGGTTTTTTTTTAGTGGTTTATTTCTTTAATAAGATAATTTAATCAAAAACTTTGGATGTTATTTAAATGAATTGCATGATATTGACTTAATTTTATTTTTATTTTATTGGAATAGTTTCAGTTTACTTAATTTTTATGATATTGATTCGAATAACTTATTTAATAGTACAACTTTATCATACTTTATATTCAAATAATTGAATCAACTTTCTCTCAACTAAAACTTTGAAACAACGTCAAATTAGCGAAAGTTCAATGCTGAGAGCTAAATCATACTTCTTCATCAATATGTCATGTCTGCTTATTATCATATTTCATTAAAAAAAAAGACTCTTTTTATTCAAAATTCCATATATAATAATGGGAATTGTAATTTATTTTTCAATGATGTACTTGAAAATTTATCGTGTAATTAATATCAGAAACGAGATATATATGCAATTATTTTCAATGTACTCGTAAATAATTACAGATGTTCAACATGTTGTACAAAAAAAAATCATTAATCTAATATTAATTAAATGAATTACATTGAAGCATTAATTACTTTTCATTCTTAAAAATAAAATGATTTATTTTACTTTTTTGTTTACATGAGTATTTTATTAAAGTAATAGACTTTTTTTTTGTCAGGCAATAAATCAATCGTATTTCAATTGTAAGTAATTCTGTACATCTGTAGATGAGTTATCAATATAAGAAACAATTACAGTTATTGGTATTTTTATTATCCTTGACATAATCAAGTTATTAAAATCAGCGATATTGATGACAACGGACGATCCCTCGACTTAGTAATTCGTTGCAATTGTGCTTAATGCGTAAATGCGTCGAACAGAGAGGTGTAGAGCTACATAGGTATATACAGAGTCACGGGTGTTGGAATATGCTTCAAATTGCTAGCCCATGGTACACATTGCAAACTGTAAATGCGAGCTTGCACGTCCGTACCACATTCCTGGTAATATCGGAGGATTGGGCTTCCGCGTTTGCCTCCACACCCATTAACATGTACCTGTTTGGAATTCGAATGTTTCGTGATAGCATAAGCATTGTTTGAATAAATTGGCTCCAAAAATTCAACCTCCTGTTTCAACCGCAACTATACTTATGATTTATAAAAATTACATCCGTGTTTCCATGGCTTTGTTGCTCAGATTGGGAAAATTATATCCGATCGTTGCATCAGATTTTGTGAAATCGGATACAGTGATAGATTCAATATATCAATCGTTTGAAATTCAGTTTGATAAATACAATTCCCAGTTTATTTTAGCTCATACCATACATGCTTTGTTTCCGACACTTTTGAAAAGAAAACCTTCATTACATTTGTCAGTTTATTCATGACCCGTCCCTCTATAAAAATCATACGTTCTGGTGATGTGTGTTATGAAAGCTAGGTGAAAGCAGATAATAATTTCAAAAACATATGCAGTTTTTTAATTTACATGGCTTAAAAGTCATTTTGATTGTTTTTTAATAAGCAAATTTATTTGAAAATATTTTTCACTTTTTCTCTACTAAAAATTCAATAGGAAAAATTGCATATCAATTGTACAAAAAAAAAATAATCGAATTGAAGGGAAAATATGTACTACATAATCCTATCGTGAGATTGGGTTGAAAAATTCTCTCAATCAATACATTTTACTAGCACAGTTATAAAGATTGATAAAATTTTGGTGATTTTTCTATTTATATTTTTCACTTTTATCATTGAATATTTTTCTACTAATAATTACAACAAAAAAAGAAGTAGGAATAAAAACTGTCATAATGTCAAAAAATTTAAAAATGCTTCACTTAATTAATATTCACGACTTTCCATCTATTTAAAAATCTAAAACAGTATTACCTACTTTGAAGAAACTTTTAAACACCCTGTGTATTGAAAGAATATATTTATTTGATAACTTATTATTCTATTGGCAAATATAAAGACATAAAAATTTAAAATTCGTTGAACGTCTTAGTGATAGGCAAAAAAGGTGACAAAGAGAGGCGAAAAGTTGCTAAAAGTTTGAAGCACAAGGGGGTAAGTCTTTGCGAGCCAACAAGCACAAGTATACTATTGGGAAAGTCCATGCAAAGTATGGGTCGTCTTAAAATAATAATCCCAACGGCCGCTACGAATAATAAGTCTTCATTAATATTACGCTGGAAACTTGGCAAATAGCGAAGAGTGAGGAAAGGAGGAGGTATGCTTGGCGGTACAGCTAACAGGAGAAAAGGGGGCCAGACAATGCGAGCATATCGTCGCATTATGCAGATATCTTCGAAGCTATATTATATCGGGCGCTAGACAGAAAATTAGTAGGCTTGGCACGTTCATGTCCTCTTCTACTGCTGGTCTCGTTTCGCCTGCCATGTGCACCAACAGGAAGCTGGATTGAACCACCTATCACCATTTCAAATAATTCTCCAATATCCTATCACTTGTGATCAAATATTCCACGGTAGAATAAAAATTTATTTATCAATCATTTTATTTATTTCTATTTGCAAGTTCAATAAATAATGTCAACATTTGATAACATACAAGACTCTAAAATGTTTGCAATTTTAATTAGTATAATATAGAATCATTAATGTTCAGTTCAACATACTGAGTAATGAACTTTACTTTAAATTATGTATCGATTTCTGACAAACATTTACCTTTAAATTTGACATTTCTCCCAACGAATCGATAATAAAACATACCTCGCGTGATCAACACTACTGCTTAATTCTACACGCAACGTTAGTTAAAATATTCATGAACCAAACATCTGCACGAATAATTTCAATTAAAATCTTAATCAGGCTGATGAAAAATGTAATTTGACATTGTTAAAGGGATAATCATATGTGTGTCATATTATTGAAACAATAATTAAGCTATAGGTAACGCACATCTTGCATTTATAAATTTCTTCATCAATAATTCATTGGGAAAAAGAGAAATTTCTATCAACTACCATTCATATACCAGAAATATTGATTCTGGTGAAATAAAAAAAATTATTCTTTCATTTAACGATTGAATAAAATATTAAATGTCGATAGAAATATTTTTTTTTTTTGTGGAAATATTGTTAGAGTATGAATTTTATCACGTGAAAAAAAACTATTTTATAAATATTCAAATTTCACAAAGTCCAAAGTATATTATTCAAGTTTTATTACATAGAAAAATTAAATTAGGTACTCGAAAACTATCCATTTTTATTCAGATTTTAGTTCTCAACGATTAAGGTTCTAAAATGGAAAAAAAATTCCTCATTGAAAGTTAACTCGACTCTCCTTATTAAAGGATAATATTCTAAGGGCTTAATTTAGCGACTAAAATCGTCCTCACCATCGCTCCTCTTGAGCGGTTGTACAACAGAACATAAAAAATCTAGTAATTAATGTCGTCGTCGAAATACGATGATTCTTAACGATGCTTCAACATAAATCAGTTATCTCAAGGATTTTTATCCATAAAAAAAAAACCCCCCAGTAACTATCTTAATTCATCTCTCAGAGAAAACTTTGTGTAACGCAAAGTTAAATAAAAGAAGTGAAAGTAGGATTATAGAATTGAAAATTGCGATCTACGGAATATTGCATGCTGTGTTGGAATATTGCTCGAAAGGGAAAGAAAAAGAAACAGTGGATGAAAATAAAAAAATATCCATATATAGTAGTGGTAGTCGAGTAGAATGAATAAAAGGATGAAATAGAATGAAAGAAAAATAAGGAAATTTCACACATGGTATTCACACTATTATTACATACAAGAGGGCACAAGTCACGTGACTTGGGTTCCGGTACCAGTTTTCTTCAAACTCCTAAGCCACCACTTTGCTATTCTGGCGTGCAGGTACGAGAATAGCACGTGAAACAGAATGTCTTAAAGGCGTACGAGCGAAACGAAGAGAACGTTGATCGTTAAACCAAGTTAAAGTCTTACCTTCGTGTTACACAGCAACGTGATATAAATCGATTCTAGTGCTGACTTTTAACGGGATCAAAAGAGAGTTTTAAGCCCACGTACAATTTGCTCTACCTATATACGTATTGTCGATAATACTTTAACTAGAGTATTACACGCTCGAATGTAGAAAGAGAGCTTGAAAAAAAAAACATCTACATCTCTATTATTTTTCCCAAGAAAACTCATTTCTTCTCATATATTGGTGTTACTGCTCTTCACTTTTGCTAACTAGCACGAAACGAATCTAGCTCATTTATTGTCTCTCTTCTTTCGACAACTCTCGATAATCACTTTGGAGAAGTTAATTTAATTACCTCGTCGTATTGAACATTTATAACAACCATTGAGAGCTATTTTTATTAGAGGTTGAAAAAATGTTTTTTAACGTGTGAAATAATAGCTGGAGGTTCTGGAGCAAAATTTTCAGCTCGCACTCGAGGATACTCAAATTTACCTCTGTATGTTCATTTCATACGTTACAAATGTCAAATAAAATTTCCCCAATATCCGTCATGGTCGTATGACATGCTGGCATAGTCAGTATACACACTAGGAGTTTCCAACATTTCAAGTAACCACGATGACGTCTGCTCTCACTTATTCCGGTGCATATTATGCCGCAACTCTTTTTACATTTTCTCCCCTGAAATGAACTCACGCATGACAGGATATCACGCACAGCAGCGAATTATGAGTTATTTTTTTTTCCTCCCATCATCTCTATCCACGAGGGTCAGAGAGATATTTTAGCACGAGCATGAAAACAATTTCGAAGAAACATTCTGCAAAAAAAAAGTTTCCATCTTCCCCTCGAATTCACTGGCTATCCAGATGGGTCTTGAAGAAGTCAGAGACCTTTTTACCCTTTGCTATCATTTTTTTTGCTCATATACTCGGCAATATCATCTAGAGATGTCTTTGGGAAAATAAATTTTTTTTCATATTCAGGTCGAAATGATTAGGCGTGTTGAATTGTATTCGATGCGTATAAATCGATTCCGTACACCGGGTGCGCGCAGTCTCCACCAGAGCGAGAAAAATATTCTGATCTATATCAGACGGAGGAATCTTTCGGGAACCTCTTTTATATGCCGTTGGAATAATTCGCGAGAAGGGTCCCGCCCTTAGACTCCCTTCTTTCCATTCCTCGCTATATCTCTGACATGAGAAAACTTTCGCATCCTCCTTCAAAATCTTGACAAAAAAAATTAATGACAATCTTACAATTGAAGTGTGGGTTTCATAGCAACGCATTCTGTACTTCCTAGCTCCTTATTCAAGGATTACTTTCTTTCAGTCTGATAATAAACGAAAATATCTAAAGTTGTGTGAAGGGAAAAATAAAGCCATCCTCGATGGGAGAAGAAAATCGAAAAGTGGCAGCAGTGAAGCATGATATTGATACTCTTTACTTTCTAAAGAATAACACCACACCCTTTTCCCTTCATTTTCATGCCTCTTCATTCCCACCTCTGAGACACTTCTCCCTCATCTTAGCTTTAGAGCTTGTAGCAGTTCAGTGAGTGAACAGGATTTTTATGATAACAGATTAGAAGAATCCGGTCTTCTCAACTCATAGGTACGATAAAAGAACCTAAATGTCACTCAAGCGTTGGAGTATTTTTCAGGATCAAAGTGAGATCTTCACCCGCATGCTACTGGTCCTCAAGCACTTTCATATTTAAGCTCGATGCTAAAAATATGTTAAATTTGGATAAAATTTAAATATTAGATATGTGGCAAAGTATGAACAGTTTTATCAGAGGTAGTCATCATTTTATTATCCCAAAATGTGCTGTCAACAGTTGGAATTAAAACTTAATGTAAAATATGAAATAAAAGGAATTAAACGCATTTGACTAGTTATAAATTAAATCTAAAGTTTTTGTAGAAGCGCGACGGATGGTGAAGGAGAAATTGCTCGAGAATTCTCCCTAGGAGTAAAAGCAGCGAACTTTCACCCTCTCTACTCACTGCTTCCAATGGTATGTTCAGCCAACCCCAGCCATCTTATCGCACTCCAAAAGTTCTCCAGAGAAGCTCCCACTTTCTCTTCCCTTCCTTCCCCAACGATTATGTTCGACGATAACTAAAATTTCCAAACTGATCATCTCCGTCTGTTGTCTAACAAGAGGGAAAGCGACATACAATATTTATTTACCACTCAAACAATTTTTATCTCATTTACTAACTTTGAAATATTATTCTGTCAGCGATTTAATCGCGACTTTTATAGTTTTATAGGTCGCCTCGATAACTAACAGGAAAAAAACAGAATAAAATTTAAGTAAAAAAACAGCAAAGAGGTCGGTATGCTCGGGATGTCTCGGGAAACAAATAGACCGAGGTAGCGCGATCCCATTTCCTAGACAACACATAGACTCTTGTTCACACGTACATGTGCACCACTAGTCCATGTCGTATGTAGAGCTGCGTATATTCGCGTTGATATACGACAGACAAACATAGCCTTGAATGTTATTTACAGCTTCCTGCGTGCCTTCGGTTATACCTTAGCGATAAGTTAATACACAAAGTCCAAGTCGCGGGAGGGTTAATTGCACGTTCTCTCGACATACCTACTCATCCATCTCCATGATGCTATATATGTACTTCCAATCTTCCTTTTGTTTCTATCTTCTCTACAGTTCTTTACTCATGACCCATTTCGAACCTCTTACTCTCTCTACTTTCTTCCTATGTATTTCCTATGAAAAAGGTATTTCTCCACCACCGTTGAGAATTTCATCATTGTGGCCGCCACTGCTCCAGAATCAGGATTGTGCATTCGCTTGAGCTTTTTCCAGCCTTCAAGTCTAACACTGGTGAATTTATGAGAATTACAGGCATTCAAAAATTCAACTCTTACGAGAATTGAAAATTTTTATTTTTTTTTTCAAGTTGATAAATTTGTCTGCTAGTTCATGTGTTGTTTGTAATAGAAAGTTTGTATGGAATTATTTTCATTTCTTGTTTGTAATTTTTCTGAGAACACTATTATTGAGATTGAAAATAAGAAAGGAGGATTCTCTTATTCTTGACCCATTTTCATTTTAATATCCAAATTATTCCATCAGGAACATTAAATTTGATATGAACTGAATCATTAAATCAGGATTATGCCATCAGAATGGAATTTTCAAGAAGATTATAATAACTAGAACAATATTTAGTTGTTTTGCTAGATGAAAGCTCACTAATAGAAGTGATGATAATTAATTATCAGTAGTTTGTTGAGAGTTTAAATAATTTTAATGAATTAGAATGTCTTCTGATTGAATTCTATTTCTATCTTTTTCTCAATCTGATTGCAATGCTTGACGTATTATCGTAAAAAGCAATTAATTAAATCAATATAATCTTTATCGATTACGAAAATCTACAAATAATTGTTCTACTCTAATAGAATTGAATAAAAATATTTGAAAAGACTTTAATATTATTGTTAGCATCAAAAAAGTTTTTTAGAATTTAGTAGTTAAATTATAGAAGCTGATTTTATAATTATTCATTATAATTAATGTTGAAAAAATTATTTCTCGTCAACATAAACAATAGAACTAGTTTATCTCATATTATAAATAATTTAAAAATTTTAAAACGTACTAAAAAATGTATTTGTCGCTCGAGGGTTATTTTTCAATTGTACTTGATTTAAAATGCGTTGAAAAAAATATTGAGCGTTTATTTCAACAATAATGAGATTTTATTAATGCTTCATTAATAATTTATTTATAATTAAAAGTTCTTGTTTCAAATTAAAATTATTTACAATAGAAAAGCTATTTGTTGAATGTATTATTAAATAATTATTTTAAAATACTTCGAATATTTAATAAAATGTGTTTATAATGAGTCTGATAATCTCAAAATATATTTGCATGCATTAAAATATATTGAAATGAATTGTATAAAATGTTCAATAATTATAATCATGACCAATAAACTAACAGAGCTTCTTGACATAAAAAAAAATTGGATGAAATAAAAATATATTTTAGAGCTTGCAAGCATGAACAACTCTAAGAAAAATAAAAGTTGAAAGCTTTTATATTTGAAGGTGTGATAATTTCTGTTTCTCAAGCGACGTTTTCTTCCAGACCATAATATTGAATAGAAAGATTCTTCGAAAAGGAAAGCATGTTTTATAGGATAATAGACCGAATGTATGTATCGAAAGAACTCATTGTCTCTACGAGGATTCGAGTCAGACAGTCGTCTGGGTAGCTGGCAAGGGGTCAGTTCCTGGTTATCTCCCGCAAATTCACCGCTTATACACGTAGACAACTGCTGCTACTGCCATTCGTCGTCCGCACTCGAGTATAACTGGATTCGGAAATGCGCGAACCAGAGTTTGGGGTTGTATTGATCGACCGTCTCATGCTGCGTGGGAGAATGAGGGTAGCAGTGACTGAAACAGTAGGCACATCTAGTCATTCGAGTGCTACGTGAATCCGAGGGTCCTTTCTCTTATATATCAACCCTTTTATTTAGTCTTCAGCTCCATACATATCTTGATTTCTTCCAAAAATAAAAAATCCTATTTCTCTCTCCCTCTATTAGCACAAGCTTCATTATCATGAAATGCAATAATGAGTAACTCTGAAAAGCTTCATTAGTAGCATGTTTTAAATAAAATAGACTCGTCCAACTTTGCATAATTATTTTTGATTTTTCAATGAAATAAAATTACAGAAATTTATGTAGTGAATGAGAAAATGCAAAATAGCGACCCTACAATTTCTGACCAATCAAATTATAGTCCTGTAACGTCCATTTGTTCACCAGTCCTAACTTTCAACTCGAATAAATATTATGAATAGCATTAGTTTTAATAATCGGCCTTTTTCTTCAATATTTACATTTATTTTTATTCGCTGTTTTATTCTGTCAATTTTAGTAATTTTCTTTACTTCAATACTGTATTTTTACATTTGCAAAGCCATTATCAACACGTGTGAACAAAATCTACGGCGTATTTTACGAGATGCTGCAACGAAGTTTACGGAATGTCGCCTTTGAAGAAAGGAATAGTGAAGCTCCCTCGCCAATCTCTTGTTCACTCTTTTCTACTTATTTAGGTTTTCTTCCGACACACTGGATCTCCTCGTCGTTTCTATGGATGAAAAGGAAAATAAACTCGAAAGGGGTTGGAGGTAAAGAAAGAGTGCGAGTAAAACATGACGGAAGTGAGATAAGTAGAATTGACAAAGACAAACCAAAGTGTGAGAAACGCATGCCTGCTTCTAAATGTACTTTTTCCCCTTCTGTTCTTATAGAGTCTCATTTTTTACTCCTCCAACCCTACTTAATACAAAGGATCCCTTAATTGGATCTAAAACTGTGTAATATCTTCAGGGAAATATTGTAATTTCGGCAATTACATAACCATCCTTGATATAGTAAATGACACAGTTGTGTTGCTCAATCTTCTAGTAATCTGCCAATCACAGTTGCCATTATAATCTCATCACATCATCCTTCATGAACTAAGAACACCGTGATTATTAGTAAACCTAAGATATGCTTTGATTTGGCAGCAAAATTAATGTCGTCAATTTATCATCACGATATGAAAACATTTATCTTGAGATTAAATTTTCACTGGCTAATTTTTCATTTATGTTATTTTTATCAGTTTGGATGCTTATAAAAGATAAGTAGATAAGATTTTATTTTCTGGCAATATTAAAAAAAATACAAGATATTTCAGACGAAGAGGGAGAAGAACAGTGTAATATAGAGAGTGAATCTTCTCAGAATAGGAAAGCACTCCAGGGATTCGCGTGCGGTTCTCGTGACATTATCGATTTCACGTTTAAATTATCCTTCGTAGCTCCCAAGCTCGTGCGATCCTTGAGACAAGAGCTGAGTCGGCACGCCGTTACTGTATTATATACGTAATACGTGTGCGAGTATGTCATACATTTAATGCAATGTGTGTACTGCACTGCAGATAAAAGGTTCTTCGAAATGGAATAATCGATTGATACTTACTTATAAAAGATGAATATTGTTATTATGATGATTATGGTTTAATTAATTCTTTGATATAATCAAGTAGATTGAGATAAGATTTTTCTCTAAATTTATTTTTTATTCAGAGACGTGCTTGTGTATAAAGAAATAAAAGTGAGATAATTACAAATGCTAAAGAAAAATGAATGAATTTTAATGAGAATTACCACATTCAAAAAAAGCAAAACAAATCTTAACTAACTTTTATTTTAGTTTTTCAAAATTAAACATTTCTATTACTTCTCTTCTTAATTTTTAAATATTTAAATGTTTATATTTTTGAGTTATGTTAATTTATTTCATTTAATGAATGAGTTTTTTAAATAAATTTTGTCAAAGAACCGAAGAATTGAGTTTATTTTAGTTGTATTTAATTCTTAGTTATGTTCTTAAACCAGAAAAAAATTCATTACAGAAGGTTAAAAAATGTACGTTAGTTTATAGAACCATTAGAACGAGAAAATATTGTAAAAGAAAGAATAGTTTCCATTCAGTATTTATAGAAGACATTGAGTTCTCGCTCTCTTAAGAAAAATGTTATTGGAAAAAGGATCAACGAGTGGTAGCGTAATTGACGGTGCTTTTGACCATCTTCCAAAAGAACGACGACAGACACGATTCGTAAGTCTTTACCTACCGGACATAAAGTCTACTTCTCGTCAAAAAAGAAAGCTTTAATCCGTCTTTGCGAGCAATTGCCCGCGAGAAAAAGGGCGTTGCTAATCGAATCGTTGAATCAAATAAAAGAGAAAAAATATATATACTTGTAAGAAAAATGAGGTAAACGTGAATAGAAAAAAATAAGAAACATTATGAGAGTTAGTTATTTTTACGAGTACAAGCTTTAAAGCAGTTGTTTTACCACCGTTACTATTTTTTTTTTTCGTGAAACTAACTCTACTCATGGATTAAAAATACTAAGACATTTAAAAATACGAAAGAATTATTTTGAATGATATCTTATTTTGGTACTGCTACTATGAAAAGTAAAGTCAACGAGAATCTAACGACTGTATCGTACACATTCTTACACTCTTCAAGGCGAAGAAAAACGATAGGATTATGGAAAAGCTCTGGATTTCCACAAGACAAACTACCAAAGAAACTCCCGTATTCGCACTAGCTCTTGGAGAAATAATCATTTTTCAAATGTGATATGCGTGTGAAAATCATCTTCAAGTGTCTGCATCAAGTTATAGAGTATGTCTGTGACTTGTTTGCAATTATGCAAGATGTGTTGAGGAGATGTTTATTATTTCTATAATACTTGGTAGTGCTTAGAAAGTTGATAGCAACTATCATACTAGAGTCGTCGTACACTGAAACATTGTGCCAACTTGGCCGATTGTCTTGCTGTGGTTTATACACTAGTAGGAGTGTCGGTATAAGAAAATGTATGACAGCCAAGCAACAGCCAACAACTGAAATTAAATTTATCCATGCAAAGTTAGAGGATTTGCAAGCTCATTATATTTATGAAATATAGATCGCAGAATATTTCTATTATGGTTGAGAATAAGAAGATTTCCATCTGGAGAAAGATTAAGGAGAAGCAGATTTTAAAAATTAATATCAGTTTTAAACCACGATGACCATTGCTGGCAGACAGAATGAACATGGAATAGAATAAAGAAATGGAAGTAAAAAGGTCGACGAGTAGGGTCGACACTCATACGCAAAGAGCAAAACGTTGTCTGGGATAACAGGGGACGTTAACGTGAGTCGAGTGAAGCCTCTGTGGCAAATGAATATTTAAAAGAAACCTCGGCGTTGTCGTATCCGCTGACGACGTCGTAGCGGTCCACCCTTCTTGTCAGAGATCAGAGGGTAAAAAGAAGATCTCTTCCTCCAAGCAACTTCCTTTTAATCGACCAACTTTGTGCAACAGAAGAAAAAAGAGCAGAGACAGTAAAAAAAATTCTTAAACCGTTTTGTAAGAATATTCGAGCGAAAACATTTCTAACATTACTAAATATTTGCGTGACGAACTTATGGAGAATATGATGTTATATTTGAGAAAAATGTAAAAGATATGATTTTTTTTTTTGCTTCTTTTCCCTCTCTCTCTCTCTCTGTCTCTCTCTCTGAGCATTAAAAAAAACCTTTGCAAGGAGAAATAGGAAAAATCCTTTATGTTTATTTAATAAATTTGATTTTATGTATAAGAAAAAGTACCTTTAGAAAATCTTATTTTTTTTCTTTCTCTCTTATCTTTTAAATTCACTCATGCGCTCAAGATCTAAAGAGATGGTAATGTCTTTCGCATAAACTAATTCACAAGCGTACTTTTATACTAAAGGTAATGTCGACTCATTTCATGAGAATTAATACAACATTATCATACCTGTAATGAGAGTACTTTGCGTTCTTCCAAGCGATTTCTAAGCATTGAAGTATACGATTATCAACTGAGACTTTTGTTACGAGGTATTTTTCAGACGCGTAAAAAATACCATTATATACGCAAACGCATGTTGTGCTCAAATAAACCCATTCAATAGCATAAGTCAGCGTAAAAATAACACGAGCAGATTTTTTATCGCTCAATATTGTTAAAACCTGAGTGCAAATTATTTTTATCGTTATATCAAAGAGTTTCTCAACTATTTCGCTAGTAACATTTTGTCGAGAGACTTTCAAAATATTTTACAGGGGAAAAATAATGTTCATAGCATGCGGAATAGTCTTGATAGTTTACCCTCTTTTTATTTCACAAATATTTAGACAGTAAAACTGGGAAAGCCTATCTCAAAAACACCATGCAGAAAAGGCTGATCTCAAAAATTTGGATTACATCTGCTCAATTTTTTTTTAACATAAATAAGGGACCCTTTTGGGTGATAATAAATCAAGATCCAACGAAAAGCCAGCTGAGATTAGAGACATCAAGAAAACAGTATGATGCCTTTGGTGAAATAGAGGAGACGTATTTTCTACTAGAGAGTTTCGAGGTCGCTTAGCAGGATAGAGGTGAACTTCATATATGGCTGCAAATGAGGCCGCAGATGCACTCGAAGATAAGAGATGATGAGAGTAGTTGCTGAAAAGAGCCGTCGCTTCTATTCAAAAAGAAAAGAAGGTCGAAGCAAGCAGCTTACGTCTCATACGGACGAATAGACGTGAACGAAGAGTGGTTTGAACGATACTGCTACTAGTACAGTGATATCAGTTCAAACATAAGGTAGTTCTTTGTAAAGGAAACCTTTCTAGGTCACTTACTCTATTAGTCTACATAAGAAAACCGTCAATTCCATATTTTACAGCATAGAATGTCCAATTTCCAATCTACTGCACCCAAAGAAACTCCAAGAACTGATACCATGCTACAGTTATCATTGCTTATTAACATTAGGCTTCTTCCTCTGATTTCAACACCAATCTCTTAGAAACTTCTCCATAGACTTCCGTCAAGTAACGCAAACAGTCGAGTTCATGTACGCTATTTTGATAATGTATTCATCCCGGTAATAGCATCTACAATTTTCTCCTGATACTTGGAGCACATTTTACCCCACCAGCCGAGTGTAGAGTACCAACCACGGTTCCATTACGCGTGAACTAGCTGACGATCACGAGAGATGCTGTGATGATGTTGGTATAGCAACAACAGTCAGAGTACAGCTTGCTTTCAGCCTCTTAGACCCATCCACTTCACTTGCACCACTCTCCGATCACGTAAGAATCCCTTGCTCAGGATTCTCGAGATTTGCCATTTCGGTAATTGAATCCAGCCATAGTCTTATACCATCGTCTCAGCTAATAGCTGAAGTTAGTTGCGTCTCTATGCAAATTCAATGCTCGCGGGCATCAGGCAATGAAGAGGAACCGGAGGAAGAGTAAAGCGTGTAAGGGTCACCCACTCTTATTGTTTATCTAGCAACACTAAGGGGTGAAGTAGACAGCGTGAGAGAAAGCAATGGTGTGAGACAGCCTGTGTAAGGGCGAATGAAAGAGATTGTGGTATGGGTTCCTTGCTGACTCGTAACTGCACGTAGTTAGTACTTGCCCGCCTGAACTGCGACGAACGACCAACGTGTGCAGAATAACGATAAGCCTTAACAGCGAACAACAGGCGATATTTATGCGTCTAGCATGCAACAGCTCGTAATACATTATATCCATTCAGCCATCACTTCGTTTACTTCTTCCCAACTGCAGAAATAATGCTATAAAACCTTCAAACCGGTCACTAGAATACAATTAAGTACTAGCAAACATTTACAAGATGCTTCTACGTGCTTTAGATACTTCTCGAAGAAGGAGAATCCAAGTTATTGTGTGGTGAAATTCTGGGTAGTTTATGTTGAGGGTATTTAGGTCTAGATCATGGAGAATGTCTAGAGTTTTGATCAGACGAAGGGTCTTGACGTTGATGGAATATTAAAAGTTATTTGATCTTATTCAAGTGTCTGTCTCAGTAAATTCATTGGTTATTGAATTCATCAACAAAGCTTGGATTTGTTGAAATAAAATTAATCTTCTTTTTTTAAACCATTGAAGTTAATCGAATGTTTTGTGTATATGAAAATGGGATTGTAATATATATGCTCAATAAAACAATTGTGAAGCTATGATAAAAAGATTTTATCACCATCATATTTATTATAAATACCATTTTAGTTATTAAAAACAAATCATGAACAATTGAAACAATTTTTAAATTTGATAATAACATATTTAAATTCTCCAATAAAAGTAAATCAAATAATCGATTAGCAGATTATAGTCCCCAATTATTCATGATAGTGAAAAAACAGTAGCGAAAGCATCTGATACTTTTTGCTCTTAATCCCCATCATTTATCACCATCCATTATTTAAATTATTTCTGATCAAGACTTTGTTCTAATTTTTCATCAATCCCTTAATTAAATCCCATAATGTCTGAAAATTTTCACTAACATCTCCTTGTATCTGATAGTATAGACAAAAGCTTGTAATCATGAACTGAATACAATTACACAAGAAATCTCCAACAACTTATCACCCAAACTTGACACTGAAGAAGTGGTATAGGGTTTGCAAGAATAGAGGGGTGTCTTGGAAGCTTGTTTACACTCAGCTTTATTGCTACCGGTTAATGCGCGTGGCACAATGACTCAGACGACATTAAGAACCCCTTTCGTGAGGTGTGGCTATCAGCTGTGACTGATCAGACCACTGCAGGCACAGAAGACATTTAAAATGGGGTGTTGGAATTCCATGGTCAAACGAGAAACTAGTGGTCGACTAGTGTCCGTTCAACTCGTTGCCAAAGTATTAGTAAGGGTAATGGTTAAAGTATCATTGTCTCTTTTTAGTAGGGTGGTGATGCCATGCACGTGCGGACGAGCAATATACGTTTCACGGCGGGGTGGCTCAGGATAACGACTAACAACGTGACGAACCAACGGATACGTAGAAACTATCCTAGTTAACTGATTCTACTGGTACAATGAATTATTCTAATTTCTCGATAAGAGAACAGTTACACTGTTCTACAAGTTGAACACTGGTATGTCTACAAATGAACTTTCATTAATAATGAAATATGAATTGTTAGTTACATATTTTACATAGTCGACAGCATCGCACTGACGTAAAAGACAATTTACAACTCGTTAAATCATGATGATACATTGAGATGAAATATTTATTCAGTGGAAAACGTCGAGAAGTCTATTGAATTTCGGGAAATGTCATGAAAACTTTATGCGCACAAAATTGCATTTACTTCAGAAATTATTAAATTCAAAAACTTGTTTGGAGAATTCACAAATAATATACTGCGATTACTTTTATACATAATAATTGTTTTCGTAATATTTTAAACTAGGTTAAGATGTAGATATGTGTATAGAGGGATGTGAGAGCCCTTTTGCGATATTCTAGAAATACCGTAATGTATGTATGTTGAAGTGTGCTACACCTGTAGTTATGTCGAGAACCATGAGAATCGGTGGATTATACCAACGAAATTGTGCAGTAACTAAACAGCACTATGTATATATTCACATTCACATGCATTTGAGCAAAATTCCACCCACACTTGTATGCACTAGGCAGTTGCACCTGGTACTCGGGGAAAGCACAGTTATGTTTGTTAATGTATCCCAGTTGGTGGGGTGCATAAAGATAAGTCGCATGTTCGAGGTATTCGCGGTTTCATTATTGCCAATTACATCACGCCTAACTGCCTCTAGCCTATTCCCATTTCCATTTCTTTAAACATTTCTACTTGAAAACCACGGTATTTCTCGAAACGACTGCTCGGTTTATTTATTTTTCTTTCTTCAAGTGTAAACACCCGCGTGAATCTCACTAAAAATTTATTAAAAGTTTGCAAGTTTGTTGAATGTGTGTATATGTGTTAGAGCGAAAAATAGGAAAAGAAGTATCCATGTGGAAAATCGTGCGTCTAGACGAATGATTCGGTTCGATTGGACGCAAGAGCTATACGAGATTCCACAATGACGTTTGAAATAAATTGGTGAAACGTGTTACGGCTGGGCTGTGGATGCCTGGAATGCAACCCATTGGGTTGTGAGCCTCGGAAAAAGTTGAAGCTTTTGTGCAGGCGTGAACGTTTCCGTTTCTTGGAACCACTTCTGTATACACTATACTAATAAAATAGTGCTCGGATTGGTGTAATAGTAACTTTGCTGAGAGGTTCAGTGGAGAAAAAAATTAACTTGTTGATAATAAATAGCATAAAAGCTATGATAAACAAAATGAATACAATAGAATGATTGAGAGCTATTGATTATCAGAAAATTGATTCTGATAATTAAAATCATCAAGTACGACTTTATTGTGGTGTATTTAAAATACAAAAAAATTTGTTTGTAGATAGAATGGAAAATTTACTGTATCAATATTTGTGAAAAATAGCCATCCCGTATAGAAAAATTTTTCTCTCTACTCCAAAAGTACTTAACATATTTTCTACTTGCAAAAATGATATACATAAAGACATTAATGAAATGATGATGTATTGGCAAAAACCAAAAGACATAAAAATGTGCATAACTTTCGAGCTAATTATGCTATAAGGTTGATCGAGGACTCATTTGAAAGATCTCGATGAGAGGAAAAAAGTCGATATAGTAAAGATCATTTTTGGAGCATCATTATTGCTAAAATTGGAGTAAGTTCCGATTTTACCCCATTTTAGGGGTGAAAAAATTAATTTTTCATATGTTTGACCAGATTCCGCATTTCTACGCATTAAGACGAAGAGAATGAGTGGTCAAACTTGAAAATCGGACAACTTTGATTTTTCGACCCCAAAAAATGGCAAGTGATTTTTTCACGAGTTATAAAGATTCAAAGTCAAAAAATGGATGATTTTTGGACCTTACTTTGACTTTAAACCTCCGTAACTCTCATTCAATGCATCAAATGATAGATTTTGAGAAATATTTAGAAACTTCAGAATCTAAACTACAGATACGTATCCATAAAAAGTGTTAAAAAAATTTCTTTCACCCTTAAAATTGCCAAAATAGTTGGCAACTTCCCAAAAAAATGTGATTTTTTTTTATATTTTAGCGATTTTAGGGGTGAAAGAAATTCTTCGCCTGTTTTTCATGAATATGCATGTTTAGATTAGATTTTCAGGTTTCCAAAACGCCCCTAAAATTAGTTATTGGACCGTCCGTTCATGAGTTATAAGGGTTTAAAGTCAAGGGGATGATAATCCATAATTTGTATTTAGTGTAACCCGTTTTTAAGGGTGTTCACGTGAATTTTCTTGACCGGTGCCCCGATTCCGCATTTCTACGCATCAAGACGAAGAGAATGAGCCCTCAATCATCAAAATCGGAGTACCTTTATTTTTTGGCCAAAAAAAATGGAAAGGGGTACCACTTGCCATTTTTTGGGGTCGAAAAATCAAAGTTGTCCGATTTCCAAGTTTGACCACTCATTCTCTTCGTCTTAATGCGTAGAAATGCGGAATCTGGTCAAACATATGAAAAATTAATTTTTTCACCCCTAAAATGGGGTAAAATGGGAACTTTCTCCAATTTTAGCAATAATGATGCTCCAAAAATGATTTTTACTATATTGACTTTCTGCCTCTCATCGAGATCTTTCAAATGAGTCCTCGATCAACCCCGTAGCATCATTAGCTCGAAAGTTATGCACATTTTCATATGAGAGAAAAAATTTAAAAAAAAAAAAGAATAAAACTCTGTTCCCAACGAAATTTTTTTTTGTGCGGGATTTTTTACACAGTTATGTTTCTTGTAATTAACATGACTCATTGAAAGATGCAAATCAACTTAGCTGAATATTTTAACAGTTCATCATCAATGAATCATTTTTTATAAAATCACTTATCAAACAATAAACAAACCATTACCTTGAGAAGTAAAAAAACCAATAAAATTTAAAATTCAAAAAAATCTCTGTGCATAAAAATGATTTATTCATAAACAATAGTGATACAATTCGTTCTGGTTTTCAGATCAAAGGGAATGATTCTTTACTTGATAAATTAGCAGATGTATTTTTGAGAAAAAAAAAGCGATGGATACTAAACTCCAACTACAACATGGTATCAGAGACATGGATTTCATATAACAACAGCTCTTTCAAAATTTAATAATAAACATTACCACAAAGGATCCCTTTTGCATGCAAATACATACTAACATCGAAACGCATGATACACAAAGTACGACCAAAAGTTTCAAATACAGAAATCCTTCTCTCTTGAAATTCGTTGGATTTTATCCTGTACTCGCATTTGTATTTCTTTCCTCTTTCATTCCTCCAGAGTTTTCTACTTACTGGTAGTCCCGTCGAATCACTGAATTCAATTTACCATGCGATAAAATCACCCGTTTTCCTAGGCGTCCAACGTTGGATATAAGGATTGCCTAAATAGACGGACTGCTTGGCTGAAAGGTTAGACTAAAGAACTCTGTCCCTGAACAACTTACTTTTCTCTTCCTTTATTCTCCACTCACATGCAACAATGCCTACTCTTTCCTCCAATTTACATCCACTCTATCTTACACCTTTGACTCAAGCGCACGATCATCCTCTCTGAAAGACTCGAGGAAATCTTAAGTACACTATTTAAATTCAATCGACGGACATAAAATCCTCGATTCTATTGCCTGCTTACTCACATTATTCTCCACCTGTCTAGTTGTGAACGTAGGAAATGGCCTAATAATTTTTTCATCCTCGAATTGTATACTTTTCTGCTAAAATATGTAAGATATTATTATGCATGGAATGAAGTATTTTAATTTATGCAAAACCTCCATGCAATCCACTAGAAATCACTTCGAAAGCCAACACCTTTTCAGAGGATAAAAGTTATATCTTCATAGCAACATGAATAGAACGTAATTAATGTGCATTCATTAGATGCATTATTAAAACTTCATCAACACATGTTATTAGATTACATACTCAACAGAAGATGGCTTGTTTTTCATCAGTTTCAATTATTTCAACTACTTTCTCGTTATTTTAATGAGATATAACTCTTAAAAATTATCGTATTATATCATTTGACCTCGCAATAAAAATGTCTAGATGCTAGAATTAATTAATTAATGTATGATTACATTTATTATTCTGTACATCATTTTTTATTTATGCCATCATTAAATTAATATCATTATGATATATTTAAAATAATTTTTTTTTTTCATCTCTCTTCAATGTATGCATTATAAAATTTTCATATACTTAGTTTAACATAATTAAAATAATACGGAATTATTTCACCTCTGAAATTCCATTATTTTAATAGCATTTACTTATTCTCATTAAAATTTTGCAACAAACAGTAATTATGTTCCCTTTTTTGTGTTGAACTTAATATTTTTCCATGATATATCAATTAATTCAAGTTATTAAATTGGAAATATACATTAAAAACTCAATTAAAATACTGAATTCAACTACAGGACATGTTTTTCATTAATGAATTATTGATTTATAATTAAACAGAAGTCTTTGAAGGCATTGTGTAAATATAAAAAAGTTTAATAATTTAATATGCTGGAGGAAAAATAATTTTTATTAAGAATGTTGTTGATATAAATTCAATAAAAAATGCATCGATAAGAGATTTTAACTTTCTGATGATTCCTGAGTGATTTTTTTATGATGAATTACAGACAACTGAAGTCAGAAGTGAGTTTTATACTTGGACAGCTGATAACTTAGTTTCAAAAAATCATTCGCTGAAAAGAAAAAAAAACAAATTGAATAAAAATGTACGAGCTCGAAAATTGTTCTCTCCAATTTAATCAAATAGTTTACTCTAACTTTACAGAAGCGTTTGGAGTTAATCAAAATTTTACAGATTTTTTGAATCCTTTGTAGTGAACTGTTGCATCATGTTGATGAGTGAAAAGAATAACACATAATATTATAATTAATAAACTTTATTAAAAATGGCATTTAATTAATATTCAAGCCTTTTATTTTTGTACTTTCAATTCTGTTGGAAAACTAATTTCTTCTTTAATAAATAAGAGAGAAAGTTAAAATGAAAATAAAGCTCATAATTGTACAACAAAGATTTAGAAGCAATTGTAAGAGGATAGGCGTGTTAGTTTGTAGTCGAAAGCAGGAATCGAGTACATAGATGAAGGGTCGACATTACGGAGTGTATGTATATAGTAGAAGAGAAGAACCCCTGGGATCTCTGGGTGTGCTACAGTAGCCGCGGTAACGTAGGGGCGGATCGCGTGTGCTCAGTCTGAATACTGATTCTCAACGGACGCATTTATTACCCAACGGATAAAAGACATTTGCATTTTGATGGACCGCACTGAGTGCATCTGACGTTTCGTATGCATTTCTGTGGCGCGTGAACGCTGCTTTAAACTGATCCCTTTCTCATTGACTTATTTATTAGCTGATATAGGTATTTAGAAGCAACATTATTCTAACATTTGACGTCAGTGCTATATCGTTCGTACTAAATTGTATCATTAGGTACCTACTAGTAGTACTAAAATATCGACTACGAATATGAGTATAGAGCTTATTTGATTATTGATTTATTGAGAAGATAAATATCTGAATTGCGAATGTATTATTGATGATGTTGAAGCTCGAGAACGACTTTATTATTAATATTAATCGTCGACGGTTGGATATTGAGAGAAAAATTATTTCATTATTGATAGAGCTTTATTAAATGAACGATATTTTTAAGACAAAAAATTCTATTTTTCTTTAAATATTATTTTTCTTGAATAATTAATTAATCAATTCACCGAAGTGTTAAATAAAGTTTATCAATTAAACAACGAGAGAACTCTAACAGGAAAAATAGTATGTAAATGTACTCACCATCTTGTTGCCCATTTTCCACGTTGTTAATGGTCACTTTGAAAGTGCTAAGTGACTTGTTAATTATACCTAGAGGACGTATATGTCTGGCTAAATAGTCCTTTCACTTGATTTTAATTAACATTCTCACTAATCACTGTCACTGAGTTTTGTTGCAACTGCACAAGTCCAAATCTCATTTCTGTAACAAGCAAAAAAATGTCTCTTTATTATCTCATTTTTATATAATAAATTATTTGAATAATAAATATCATCTCTTGGCTTTTCGATACTGTATCAGTTTCCATGGTAACTAGATTTAAAAGAAAAAATGAAAAACCACAATTTGTGGGCTCTTACAACTATAGGTAGGCTCTTATAGCTTAGAGCAAAGTCGAAATTCGATTTGTGAGAACAACGTAGCATCATCTTCGAAGCCAGGATAAATCTACGGATGTTTCAAGAGGGAAAGGCTCAATGTTAGTAAAAAGAACGCAAGCCTCATTGGTAACAAAGATGATAGCATAGTATACGGAATCTAAACCCCAAGGGATAGTTCTGAGAATATTGGGCTTCATGATACTGGTGCCCAACCTCTTCTAGAACCTCAATCGGCCGTGTGATCAACTGAAACAGCTACACTGAGTGTTGTCCTTTCTTGCGTGATGCCAAGATGAAAAAAGAGTAATGATACTGGAGATATTTCAAATAAAGTTACTGAAAAAAGACAAAAAAAGGCATAGGAAAAATCGAGGTCGTGAGAATAAGAAAATTACTCCCTTGACACAAGACGAAAGGACGCGGGATAGTCTAGAGTAAAAAGGCTTCAAGGTAAAAGTTGAAAGCCCAAAGGAAAGCTTGAGAGAAGCTTTGCAACTTCGACGACCCTTAAATTGGCACAGCTACCAGTAGTTTGCTGAACAGTAGACGAGCCACGTACAACGCCCACAGTTTAACTATTTTCATTTTCTCTCATTTTTCATTCAGCTTCACAACACTAAAATATACTATTTATCTGACTACTGAAATGATATATTTTCAACCAATTATTGGCTGGAAAAATCTTTTCCCACTTGAAACCTCCGTGATTTTAATATTTTCCAAGTAAACATCTATATTTGCATCAAACTAAAAAATTTGCGATTTTTTTTTTTTAAACAATCATATTCTTCGCTCAGACTCTACGCAAATATTGATGCTTTTTTTTATTCAACATCAATTAGGATTTATTTCAATCTGAACTCACGTTTAAAAATAATATATCATATCGGCTCTCTACACCTCTTGCACTCTATCAAATCACGTTATGAATGATAGGCAATCCAATTGGTTCTTCTATCAAGCGATCCCCGGAAGTAAGGTGTGACTATTATAACAGGGTGTGGTGATTTCCTGTGGCTCGGAAATGATAAAGTGCAAATAGAAAGAAAAAATGCCAGGTAGGAGCAGTAGAAGAAGGAAATGAAAAATTTTATAAAAGAAAAAAAAATATATATTTTCTATCATCAACATGATTCTTAGCTAGTTTTATCTGATTCAAGAGCATCGTTAGATAATATTTCGCTGCCAGTTTCCGCCATACGACATGATCTCATTTAATTTCATAAATTAATTCGACGCAGTGACGAAATCGACGACGCACTTTAATTTAATGAAAACAAAACGAAGGAGGGAAAAGAAAATAAAAGCAAATCGAATGAAAAGTGATTTGATACCAAAAGGCTGTAGAATCGACATGCGATATTCCTCTTGAAATACCCCAGAACGAATTGAAGCATGTTCTACACCACGCGGACAAAAAGTAATGCAATTAATGGCGGGTTTCCACCCCCTATATCCATCTCATGGTAGACGCTTTCCCCGCCGGCGCGACGCCGCTTTTTTCCAAGCCTTACACCCTCCACTGACTGCACGCAACGAAGCGACAACTCAACGACAACAGGGAGGCAGATCTCTGACTACCAGTAATATTAATGTATGCATTGCTACAGACAATTATTGGAAAGTATAAAATGCATCAAGCGGAAGAGACGAAAAAAAATCGATCATAATGAAAGAACGATATATGAAAAATAATGTTGGGGGGTTGTAGCATTCTGCCAGAGGTTACGATACTGTTTTATATATCAACAAGACAAATAAACGTCTCATTTTTGTTTCTTAACGTTTCCGTATTTGCAATAAATGTATAATACACGGCGGACAAAAAATATCAAATGTAATGAAAGCTTTCATACACATCACAGAGAGGTGTGAAAAAATAAATATAGACCACTACTACCTCATGAGACTATAAGTACACTTCTCTTTCTTATATAGCACGGCACCCTTCGTGCATGCTTTGTCTTATGTAGATCGCAATTCTCCTTTCTGCACCGCGAGTGGTTCGCGGCAGTTGTCGCGTTACTGGCGGTATAAAGTCATCCCCTAAAATAAGAGACTGCTTGCATTTTTAGTGACGCACCAGCCCATCCAAGTACACGGACAATAGCGACTAGACGCCTTGCCAGACGGCCGACAACCCTTTCTTTCTTTTCCACCCTCTCACACATATTATTTTTGCCCTTGCACCAATGCGAATACACGAGTCTTCTTTTTGCTTTCACTCCCTTTCCTTTCTTTGGATTTTTATTTTCAAGGAATACCAGTTTCCAAAAACTGCCGATAGCTTTGTGCCAGACAAAAGATGTAAGAGACTAGACTTAAGTTGAAATTGTATATCTACTAAAATCTTTCTATTCACACTTGTGTAACCCTCTTTACCTTGCGAACTACGTCGCCCGGAAACCCGTTGAGCTCTTTTGTCTCCACGTTTCCCTCCCTCATTTCTTCCTTTCTACCACCGGCAGTTCTACATGTTTCCGTTTGGTACTCATTAAAAAAGTCTCTTTTATATGTATATTATTTCCACTTGTATTTTATGTCTTATCATCTATTGTGTATTAAAATTCAATGTACTCGTCTCTTTCGTTAATCTAATTTATTCTCTCGCTTAATAAAAATGCAATTTCGTAGAAGCTTATGTAATAAATGTGACATAAATGAGAAGAGATTAAAGAGTGAAAATTGCCAGTGGATGTAGTAAAATACATTTTGACAGCTGTCGAGAAAAATGAACGACAATAATAGCAGCTATAATCGGTTGTCACGCTTAAAAGGGAGCATCAAGTGCCGAAAGTGAGAGTGAAAAATAGTACTTTCTCTTCCACTTACAATCGTAGCTGTAACATGGATACAACTTCGACAAGGTTACCATCCCTTGCTAAATTCATTTTCAACCCTTGTATATCCATCGGTGAACGGCTTCGACAGTGAACAATTTTTAATAGTCATGCTGTTTAAATTTTAACTTCAAAAGGAATTACAAACTTCTTTCTTCTTGGTTAAATGAATCACTAGAATTTTTAAAAGGAATTTTAAGTCTGCTTTTTTTATTTTTATCTTTTATTATTCCCATCTTGATGATGTTGGAAATGTCATTTATTAAATAAATGATAAATAGTTATTGTAATATGATAAATGTGAAAACAAATTGAATGATAAATGAAATACGATCATTATTAAAATGTAGATTAAAATTATTCATCACTGATTATTTTTTTATACAAAAACTGACAATATGTTTCCAATTTCACTTGAATTGTGGATGTCATAAAATGACTATTGGATTTAAAATCAATGACAAATCTTTTACAATGAATTTAATTGTAACTTCGATCATTTAATCAAATTTTGCAAAGTTGTTTGACTTCACTTCGGTTTATATGACACAATTTAGTCACTAGTGCAAAGTTCAAAATGCAAACATGGCACTTTATTCTACTTGGAACTAGAATGTTCATATTAGTTTTTCAATGTAATTAAATACCACTCCAACTTTGCCATATTAAAAAAAAAAAGAAATGATTATGTATATTAAAAATCAGTTCTAAAAAAATAGAAATTTTTTTGTCTTTGCTTTCTTTCTTTTCTTTGCAAAATGTTTCCATAAATTTACGAAAGAACTATCTATTGCCCCAGTTTCTTCAACTTTCATTTTCAGCCTAATTTTCTAAATGTAGAAAATATCAGGTACTTTATCATCAGATGCTTTTATGCTGAAGATCGAACCACCATCAATACGTCAAAATGCCAAAGTGAAACATTTTATCAAAATGATCAATAGTAGGAATTAGACTGTTTTTAAAAGAGAAAAAAATCACAATGATTCTCAGTGGGTCAACTGAGGAAAAATATTTTTATAAAATATTAATAATGTCTCCAGATGTAAAGTAGTCAGTTTTTTTATGACCATCATTTGTAGAGGGAGGGTACATCAAAAGCACAATTTTCCAGGCAATAAATGCTTATTGGAATGGATTTAATAAGCAAGAGAATTGAGTAAAGGGACAGGATGTAAAGAGCCATTACTAGAGTAGTGCGTTCATCGTAGAAAAGAACGAGTATATTATAATAGACCCTCCTTCCTTTATAAAAGCCGTCTACTCATTAAATCTCCTATTCTATAAACGATAGAACATTCTTCATCACAGCTATCCATATTTATTGACGATAAGTAAAGACTCTTACATTTACAAAAAAAAACTGCACAAGATAAAAAGCTACCAATTATCTACACATTGACGCATAGAAATAAATATTTCTATTATTTATAAATTTTACTTTAATATTTGACAAATTCAAAATTAATATTTATTGCAGCCATCAATAATTAAAAAAAAATCAAAGCAACTTTTTATCAAACTTTTTTCACAGTAAATACTTTTTGATGATTCTGAATCGTTATCTATTAAGAATAATTGACTACAAATATTTTTTCTTCTCAAATAAATAAGAAATTTAATAAAATTTGTTCAAGAACTATTAATAATATAGCGAAAAATGAGAATTTATTAATTATTGATTAATAATTAACGATAGAAAAGAGAAATAAAATAATTTGATTATTTATTCAGAACAGTTTCAGAACACTATCAGAGAATTAATTTAAAATGTTAACAATCCGAAGATCGATGGCCATGTCAATTAAATAGTTAAATGTTTCAAGATATAGGTATTACTTCGGAAGTTCCCAACTACTACTGTGTTACTCCCGATTTCCCTCTAACAACAGTTCGATTAGTTTAAACTTGGTGGTATTCAATTCCAATGATGCGTGACGAGACTTACAAATATATCTGTATAGTTACACTAATACTGAATTGACAAACTCAAGTTAATATATTTATTTAAAACTGACTTTACATTTGTAGATATTGCCGCAATCAATCATAGGGGAACACATCCTGCAAAAAATAGAAAGGTCATCTAAAGCTCAATGAAAAATCATACATCATAGTCTACATGTTTTATACATCTATCCATTGCATCAGAATATTCTATTGCATAAAATCACTTAATGCTGCTAACATGACACAGCTACATTCTCTAATGTTCAAGTATCCTGTCGACAAAAGCATCGAGGGTGATTTTATGAAGTCTAAAAAATGATAATGATGAAATTTTATCAATATAATAGTTTTGAATATCAATTTTCAACATGTAATCTTAGCTATCTATTGAATGAATATTAAACAAACGCTACAAAGAACGAAAAAAAAAATCACTTCCGCTTTGAATAATTTTTTTTATATGAATTTAGCTATGATATAGTCAACAATTCGATCATAGGATGCTATAACATCTCAAATTGAAGTGATAAATAATTTTAAGTAAATGAGATTTTGAATAAAATTGATTAAACTATCAAAGTCTTCTAAAGCTTCTCTATCAGAAGATAAGATCGTTTGAATAAGCTTGAAATTTGAAATAATAGATAATAAGAAATATTCTTGTTAAATAAAAGCATTTTTTTTCTGTTATTTTATTTGCTTTGAGTCCATTAGTTTTATTAAAAACTCATCTCGTGGAAGAGAAAAATAATAATTTTACTGTTCGAAACAAAGAATTGAATCCCTATAACATATTGCAGGATAACTCTCATTATTTTGCTTTCATAATATTGTTATTTAAACCAAAGCCTTTTTTGCATGAAAATATTCCATAACTGGATAATTCTTTTATTACAATATTAATTAGTCATGTTAACAACAACAAACTTTGTGGAATAATTAATAAAAAAAAAGTACATACGATAAATATTATATCTTAGTGTTAAAACGAATTACACGATAAAATAAAAAAAATTAATAACTATTTAGACATAAATGTATTCAAAGGAAATTAATAAGAATTTAATTTTAAAAAGTGGTTTTTTGAATAAACGAATTAAAGATTGTCGCTTTATTAACTGTCCTGATTCATACAACTAATTGAGCTTAGTAAAAGCTTTCAAAAAGCTTCTGGGCACCGAAATGGGGATTATCTATAATAATTTATACATATATGTGAATCTAAATACGAACAATGATCACTTTTATGGAGGGTAATCATAAATTCACAGAAAGCTCAATAACCAATGTGTCGAGCTCAGCGAGCTGTGATTACATGCGATAATCGGATTTCAAGTGGCAATACACGAGTGTATATCTTCGATATCGTAAACCGCACTGGAAAATGTGAAAATGAAATGATGAATTTATGTCCCAGTTTATATATCTGACGAACACGTAGGCGTATTATCTCGCCACCATTTTTCATTTGATAAGAAAATATACTCATCTGTCTGAAGTTATTTTGGAAACACGGAATATGATAATGTCAAATGTGAAATATTCCATTTTAAATATTGTACTATGATATAGGAATAATAATAGCAATAATAATAGTAATAATAATAGATGGGAAAAAATGAATCGAAAAACTGTAATATTAAAAGAATATATTGTGCTCCAGGCAAACAAATGATAACAAAGTAAAGTTGGAAAAAGGACGTAGTACAAGAAATACAATATTTACAATCAAAGAACGGGAACAATAAAGAGCTGTGATCACAAGAGAGCTAGTGGTATTGACTAGAAAGTAAATCCTACAAGAGAAAAAAGTATTACACTGACCGATAAAAATCAAAGTAATGAAAATAAATGTCCAAGAGTTAGAAAGAAAGCTGGTAACATTCAGGAGATGATAAATCATTCTTTAATGAATACACTTATAATTGAACTGCCAAGACATTTATTGAAGAAGAAAAAGTAAAGAAAAAAGTTAAAAACGTAAGCAATATATGTCAATATACAACTTACGGTTTTTTATTTCGTTTTTAAACGGTTAGTGAATGTAACCCTTCATATAAAACACGTAGAAGCTTGGTGTCACGACTGTTAGGTTGTCTACGTGACCCGAGAGCTAGCTAAAACAACTTCCGTTTCTATGGGGAATTACATTCAACTTGGAAAAAGCGGCAAGTCGACAAAAGAGGGATACGAGAAAGAAAACGAAGTAAAAGTATAACATCACAACACCACCACGATATCTCCAAAAAAGTACGACGGAAATTCGCTATAAGCTTATCCGTAAAATCTCTCGCTGAAATTTCATTTCAGAACGTGCGAACAAATTGTTGAGAGAAAAGAGAATCAAAAGGATTATCTGTGGAAAAACGGAAGTTAATAGGCTTCATCATAATATGTTATGGTAATAAAAAAATATGAAAGCTCATCTGACAACAAGAATAAAAAGATATTCGACTCATTTTTAAGCTCTTGCTCGAGATACATTAATCTCTGTAATCCCAGTATCGTAATATTATCATTTCGATCTACAGTTTGATGTAATTCGCATTTTAAAATTATTCATACAAATCTATTGAATAAAAAATAGTCATTGGATATTATTTATTTTTATTAGAATTCAATTTTTCGTTTTTATTTTAGAATTCTTAAAAAATTGCAAATTTATTAAAAAAAATAAAACAAAACACAATTTGTGTTATTTATATGATTGATTTGTATTTTATGAAAATTCATCCAAATTGATAAATATTTGATAAACTTTTTCTGTTATTCAATCAACAAAATATCCAACCATTAAAATTATTTTCTCCTTTTAATGATCACTTTTTGTCGTTATTTATAAAATAATTTAAAAGATGAATCGTTTCAATACCATCATTCAAAACTGTCTATCATATTTATAAATGTTAAATTTAACAAAATCAAACAATAAAATGTTTCAACATACGTAAGTTACATAATGAAATATTTATCACAAAAATAAAACTCCATTTTTATTGCACATTTATTGTTATCAATATTTTTTATCCTTTTTTTATGAGAGGATATATCAATACTTTTCTATCGGTTTATTGACGCATGGAAAATACTCGAGAGTACAAGGGTAATCCAAAAAAAAATATATATCTGGATTACTCGTATTAGGTAGACTTAGGGAACATTCAAAACAATGCAAAACTGGCGCCCTTTTTAGTAAGGATTGAAATAAAATTCAAACTGTAGGTATTGGAATTAAAAATTGATCGATGGTGACAGCAATCTTGATGTAAATGCACGTGCATTACATACATATGTATACATATGTAAAATGTACAACAGGATGGGGTCAAAAGGCCTTACACAGTTGTCGAGCGATTTACTGTCGTCCATAAGTACCTTTCGTCCCTCGTTCGTTTTACCCTTTGACTTATAGCACCCCTGACGCGACTTTTAACTCGTTCTCTTTCTCTCTTCCTCTAGAGACCCCCAAAATGGAGATAACAAAAAATCGAATAAGAAAAAAAACCTACACTTTAAGGACGTAATATAAACCGCATCCTACGTGAGCTGCATACTAAATGCGGATGAATATTGTAGAATATCTTAACTTCTTATAATAAAAAAAAATGAAAAATATAATAAATATCAACTACTTATCGTTAGATACGCCACTCAATCGACTGTTCGTGAACGGAATAAGAGAAAAAAAATGTATATAAATATAGTAGAGTAAAAATATTTCAGCGATACAATCGCGCAATCGGAAGTACTATTAACGAGATTGTCACTGAAATTTGTTTGTTTTTTCGCTATTTTTTTTGTTCATGAATACCAATTTATTTCAGAGAAATGTGACATTAATTGCCACATCGTAGTTCGACCCTATTATTCCAGCCTCATCGTGTTATCTATGAGACAAATTGAACGACATTTTATTCGTATATCAAATGACAAACAGTATGAGGAGAAAAAGTTTTCATTTCAGGAAAAAAAGCTTAAATTCATTGATCGCATAATCTGTTCCAAAAACATATAACGATAACAATAAAGCAGATTCAAAGTATCTTAAATTAAATTATGAACGCATTGTCAGTGTGGCAAGCAAAACAAATAATTTTGAAACTTTAGTTTGAACATAAAAAAGCCATTTTTAGTTTTGACAGTTGATTTTTTCATTTAAACAATACGACAAAGCTGTTGAAAACAAAATTCTACATACGAAGCAATACGCGTGGCGAGCATTTGTAAACGGTCAATCAACGATTGGTTGAACGTCAATTGTTGATGGGGATGGTGTATAATAGTGAAGCTCGAGCTACTGGGGAGTCAATCGGGACTAGGGGGTGAAAGAAGGGGAGAAAATTGAGCCTGAAGGTAACAAAGACGCAATATTTTACAATATCAATCATAGCTTGGAATATACCACTCGTAGGGTAAGGTTGCTAAGAGACAGAAGCGGTTAATGGCACTATTACATCTAAGCCGGCACGAGGCTCAAAGCCGCGAGCAGGGTCGATGTCGTCGCAACGTGCTACCAGCTGTGACTTATGACGTATCACGGCCACGGTAGTCTCTTGCACCACCACCACCGACACGTGGTACGGTTCGTCTGCACTTGCTCCAACGTCAACACATGCTCCGGACATCAACCTATAGAGCTTACGTCATAAGTGAACCAAGCAGGATGAGTAAAGCTCCGTTCACTGCTCAATATAGCTTTTGATCTATCAGCAGACATGTTACTGTTGACAGATCAAAATCATCTTTTATCATTATGACATCCATTTTCTCTCCTGATTCTTGTTTTAGAGTTCAATAAGACATTGAGATTTATTTGGAGCTGATAAATGAATCATTTTTGCCTGTTGGATTATTATTGTTCCATGGGAAACAATGGAAATGATTGGGAAACGCGCAAGGAAAGTTATTCTTTCACTAGTGATAACAGGTATCTTGAGAAATAAGGAACGAGAATTAAGAAAAGTTGAAAGGAAGACAATAGCTATGTATAAATCGTGTGATAGTAAACTGTGAAGATTGTGGACCACGAAAACCATTCGTATTCGCGTCTCTGCGACTTGAAAATTAATTACCCAGTTGTCAAGTACAGACCACCACCGCTATAGCTGAATTCGAAAGATGGGGGTGAAGCCTCTTCATTATTTTTCAATAAACTTGCCGACTCGAGCATTCGGTTAAATGGAAATCGCTTTTCTCTATTTTGCTCACTCTTCGCTCTTCATTCGTAACAATAGGGTAACTTTGCAAAAACTCGTTTAACGAATTGTCAGTTTGAATACCCACCAGAAAAAGGCATCACAATTGGCGAACTCGACAGCTCTATTCGCGAGGGTGAAAAAGTTTTACTAAATATTTTTGGCGTTTTTATTTTTCAGTGAAAAATGGTCAACTTATACATGTAAGGTAGTATTGTCATGCATTGTCCTTGATTTAAATTTTTCGCGTTGATATATAGGTTTTATTTATTTAGCGAATGTATTGTTATGACCTTTGTTTATCAGTATCCTAAATACAAAACTTTTTTTTATATTAATTTCATTGTTCTTCAAAGTGGAAGGCGAAAAACAATAAATGAAATTTGAGGTTTGAAAATTGAAATTTGAATTTTTTTTTCGATCAAACAATTTGTGTAAAAAAAAATTTTTTTGTAGTGATAAGAACAAATCAACATGATAATTTTTTTTTTTACTATTTCCAATAAACTGATGGATCGATATTGAATGTTTCAAACATTGTACTAGAGAAATTCGAAAAAGGGTCAAAGAGTGAAAATTGAAAAGCAATTTGAAAGTTGAAAAAAGTAACCTAATACATGATGGTATTTTTGTAAATCTTTTGTTCAATCGAATGAGAAAATAATTATGAATTCAAAGACTTGTTAGTGTATTAAAATGAATAAAAAAATCGTGAAAATCACGACAATAAAATAATGTTCAATAACTTTAATTTTTAACTTCAACTTCTAATTTAAAAAATTTTCCACAGCTATTTGTTTCCAAGTTACAGAGTTCTTGAAACTACGAAGACAATTTTAGCTTTAAACTAGAATAACTTGGGGGAAAAAATATAGAACATTTCTTACATAACAATTTTAGAGTTGTCAGTGCAAGTTTCGAGTTCAATCAGAAAAAGAGTCAGGATCTTTTTCAATAAACATAAAACAATTATAAAATATACAATCTTTAGTTTTAAATAAAACCATACAATTCTCAAAGTTAAAAGTGTAATTTTAAACTTCAAAATAACTAAAGAACGAAAATTTAACTCTTTAAATAAAAGAAAAACCATTGAAAGATAAAAAGAGAAAAAATAAAGTCCACATACGTAACAATAATAATTGATTGAACGAAAGAGATTTGTGGTATTGACTTAAAAGTATCTTAGTTTAACTCATCTCTTTTCTCACTTCCACCATCCCTTTTCAAACTCGAGGGTAGTTGCAGCGTTTGGACCTTTGAAGTCCCGGCTGATTAAATAGATAGAGAACCACAGATGTCTCGGATGTTTTCATTGAAAACACTCTCGAACTGTACTTGGAAGAGATTACGCGTTTGAGCTTTAGAGATTCTACGTTTCTTGGATGTTTATTAGCAAGCTCTAGACCATCGTAAGCTTACGCGACCGTTATTCAGTTGGAAGAAATAAACTGCTGAGAAGATAATTTGTGTCAAGTCAATTTTATACCTAAAATTTATCGTACATTATCAACGGCAATATAAACCCGTTGGTATAAATAACAAATTGACTCAACCTTATACTTTTATGGTAATAAAAAAAGGCTCCTTTCATAGGAAACTTGTGGTGGCAATATTTTTTATGCGCTTGACCCTCTTCGAAAATCGTCTCGGATAATATCACACGTAACGAGCGGTCGGCGCGCCATTCAGTTCTCTCGAAACCGCGAGGATCAAGCCACGAATTTTCTAGAACATAAAATCGACACGAGGTCAATGGAATGACAATTCGCCACTTTTTCCCCAGTCGCTACGCAGACATATGTATATACATAGATATACATAGGAATTTCGTTGGGAATTGCAAAGTGGTGAACGAAGAAAAATGGCTTAGCCGTGAAGTCGTGTTCGATATTTTATTCTTTTTTATTACTTTGTCCTCCATTCTTTTTTTTTTCTAACCCCTGTGATAAAGGGATACTAAAAGCAAATTGCAGAACAAGAAGATCGAAACTATAAGGCCTCGATTACTACAGCGTAACTAACGATTTAGTTTTCGTTTTGTTCAACTACAAGAATAGTTTTTCTCACTCTCATTTCTACGTGCTATATACCCATCTGCACTAAATCGATTTAGCTGCGGCGTATAGTTAGAACTACCGCCGACCAAGACCAATTTCTCGTGTGCCTCCACGATTTTGCCAACAACCAATTGATTTTATCGTTTATGATCTAATGAACAAATCTCTTAATGACTAACTGAAAACAACGGAATAGACACAGAAAAAATAATTTAAAAAAAAAAGAAAAAAAAATTCCAACGATGGGATAAAAATGAAAATAAAAAGGGCAAACATTTTGCCACCCTCCATACGCAGATATGCGAGACCCGCAGGTGCTCTCATGTTACTGTCATGCCTCGACGAGTCAACCCCTCTTGTTTCCAACAAACAAGAGAGACAGGATAACGTGGAATCACATGGCATAACCATTAAAATCCCATTAATTATCATCTGCAAAAGTGTTTTATCCCTCAAATGTTATCGTGCTTAATTCCCTGAAATATTTAAACCGTTTACACTAACGCATCCAACAAAACCTCATTGTTGTAAACTGAAGATCAACAAAATCAAATCATCATTAATTAAAAGTCAGTTGCCTATAATAGTATGGATCCTAAACAAACGCCTGACTGTACCTACGTTTACTCTCCTTATCCATTTAATTTTACTGCATCTTCACATACAGATACACACATACTCTAGAATCCTTTATAATTGAATACACTATCATCTCTTCAAATCCCCGAATCGAGCCAAGGAAAATTGAATAAAACTAACCTTGAACGGAATATTAGTACAATTCTTAGAACATGGCAACATCATTGATAACATTATCTTGAATCCAAGAGTCATGAGCAGTGAGGTAGCAACGGATACATCCTCTCTCTCTCTATCTCCTACTGAAGTAGCTTAATTATGCAATGTTTGTCTGCTGCCACGCTGGTACTCTCTGGTATGATTAATTAATTATGTCACCTAATCAAAGCGGAGCATTGGCACGTTGCTCACAACACGTTAACTCCAGCGATATTCTGGAGTAAACATGTGGAATGAGTAATTCATCCCAGTGATTACACTACACATAAAGGGTCACTTCTTTTTGGTCAATTATCATTGCATATCATTATCATTAATGCAGTTTAGAGAGTTGCATGTGAATTAAAATCACTCGTAAAAATTTTCACACTTGTTTGTACACCTGAATAAATGATTTCATTTTTTAAGTGACGTCTACACGAATGTATAAATTAAATACACAATACACCCAAAGTGTTGTTTACAAAACTGCAGTTGTATTTATCTCATCTTTTTCCCTTGCATACACACTGACTGCAGTAATGTTGCTGATGGTCCAAAATACACTGACAAGGTAAATGAAATTATGACGCATCAAGGTAGGTATGTACAAAGCTGTTTGCTTTGTAAAGGGTAAACTCACTGGGGAGAAGGACAAGGTCAATTTTGAATGAAGAAAGGGGCTGTTCACATGCCATAACACAGACTGCAGAGGTCAATCACCACTCCATTGACAGTTTGTAAATAAACCGTCGACTTTATTATTTGCACAATTACAGCAAAAAGTATATATTCACTGTCACAATGAATAAATGTATTTATTTACTTTTATTTAGCCTTTTATTTGACTTTATTAAAGAAAACACTTTGTCAGTTTATTTCTCTGACAGGCTATTTGACATTTAGAAAAGTAGTGTTTTTTTTATAAATCCAAAAGCATCCTGGCCACGAGCCCGAAACGTGGAGAGAGTCAGTATCAACGGAGGAGAGAAAATACAGTACCGCTGCCCGCGAATCGGCCCGGTGACTGAATTCACCCTTAGGTAGAGGGGAATACGCACCACGATAGTACTGGGGAGGGCGCGAGTCTACTGTGTGGTAGAGGGGTATAAACGGAAGACGACAACTACAACCCTATCTAGCGCATGCGCTCTACTGTCTCCGAATGTCGCGGACTATTCTATTTTGTGTTATCTCCATTCCTTTCTCTATCTTTTACTTTTCATTCTTTTCAACATTTTCGCACTCTTCGCCTACCTATGACGAGATTTCCTTTAGCCTTTTCAAACAAAACGCGTGTAAATTATCTCAAAAATTTCTGTCACAATACACAAGATCCTCAACTCCCTCTTTCCACGCCACAGTCTGGAAGGTCGGATAATTTAAAAATTTTTTTGTCGGTAATTAATTTAAATGCACAGAGCGTTGAGTTGTTATTATAATGAACCACGTTCATAAAACTGCGTCTAATTGTATCCGGATGTTACGTCTATTATAAATACATTTGCTTTTTTACACAAATTAAAAGTTACATTTTGTTGTTGGATAATTTATAAACTAATTTTTGTTTTAAATAAAGATTTTAATTAATACTGGACTGTGATCAAAAGTCCTTCAATAGGATTACAACATTTTAAGTTTGTTTAATATTTTTCTTTTTATTACTAGCGAATGTAATTATAAAATTCATCGCTGACGAATGTAATTAAAATATTTAAAAATTACTTAAACGTTTAGCGAAAATCATATTATTTAAAATCAACTGAAACTGAAAATTTGAGAGAATGAAGATATACCTTTTTTGGCTAACATTCTACAATTTCAACCTCCGCTCTATGATCTACATGTTTTACTTCATGTATTTTCTCAACCATCAAATCTTTAATATTGAAACAATTCCTCATACTCTAGGGCTTTTATGCTGATGTAGAGATTTAAAGTTACTCAGATTTAAAATCATATTCAAAACAATAGAATTTGAATATAATTAAACTACAGTAAAAAGAATTTTAAACAAAAAAAAAAAAAAATATTCACCATTTAGAATTTTTTTTCATGTCCATTTAAACTTTTTTTCAACGAGTTTAATTTTTGCAACAATGAACTCAGACAAAAGGGATGACTGCATTCATTTGATCTCGCTTGACGGTGATTACGATTAGGTAAATAGCCGTTGGATCCATTTTTACCCTGTCATCTGTTATCATAAGATGTTAAAAGAATACTGCAAACGTTCAGTGATTTACTTAAGATACTGTCTGTCAAGATACCTCAGAAAAATAAGCATAAAGGAAAGCTGCATGATTGCTAGAAGACAATTTGTCAAGAGCAATATACAAACAAGCTAAACAAATAGATTTTACGGGTTGTATTTTTTTTTTTTTCTAGAGAGCTTTTTTCATATTTACTGTTTAATGTAGTTACTGTGATGATTAATGTTATTATTATCTCATGAAATCTGCTGCTCAATATTTCCATAAGTAATATTGCAATTCATAATTGCAATGCACTACCATTTGAAAATATTTCAATTGACAGAATATGTTTTATTGCAGACTGAGTAAAATGTTTTTCAGAATTTTAGTGATCACCTGTTGATGTATTTACTATTTTTAGATGGAAAAAAAATAATTTCCAAGCCCAAGTTTGAATGAACTTTTTTTTATTCTCTTCAAAACTAGAAATGGATCTACTGTAATAGGCATGAGTTCAGGAGCCATGACCTCAGAAGCTACTCAATAACCTCTGGATTCCATTGATTAAATAACTGGAATAGATCAAATTTTAATTACTAATCGAACTATTGGTTGTCAAAGGTATGTGTATTAATTTGTTAATTGACATTTTTTAAATCATTCAAATAATTAATCTTCTTTAAAAAAACATAACTAATGATTATCCACAATCGTCATCATTATTTTTATCATTTCTATCGAAAAAGCTTTTCAATAAAATGAAGGAAAATTCAATTTCCTTACACTTTCTTTCTACATCTCGTAACAAGAAGTATCGATTGCATCCTAAACCCCCAATTGCATCGTTCACATACGAAAAACCATCGAGAAAAATTTATCTTCATGCATATATAACTAAATTAGAATAAAAACTATTCTACTGAAAATATTTCAAGAATTTTTAAAGTAGAAATTCAATTTAAATTGAATGCACAAGCAATCATTGCATCTCTACAACATTAATTTAAAAATAAACAACAACAGTACTTTAGTCGGAATAATGTTACATTAAAAACGAATGAAATGTATGAAGAGTAATACAATAAACATGAATTTAATTAACAAAATGCACGAATGATCGAGCAAGAAAATAAATTAAATGAAAGAGTGAATGTAAATTGTATTTATAGACAAGAAAGAATCTATCAGGAATTGAGATACTCGAAATAGAAGTCTATGTGGTTACATATACATCAAAGGAGAATAGTAACGATATTGCACGAGTAACCGAAAGTTAAATTACAGTGAAAACATTCTTCGTTGAGACATTTTAACACTTGAACTTTCCAAGTTGTTGTTTGCTACAGATATATATAGATATACAGCTCAGTCAACACACTTAAGTCTTTTCCATTACTAAATTTGTCTGATCCTGCGGCGCGAAAAGCGGAAGGAAGCACCAATGTAATTAGTCTTTTGATGGTTGTATCAGAGAAATACCACGACATCTCATAAAACTTTACCTTCTTCCATTCAGCAAAAAAATACAAAATTAAATCATTGAGTAAGCGTTGAGGTTCGCAATATTTTTTTTTCCTTTCAATCTGTTTTATTGTTTTACTTTTGTTTATTTACCGAGCTATCGATATTTACAGCATCAATAATAACACCACTCCTCACTGGGAGCATGCGCATTGATGGAGAGGAGTTCTTCCTGCTAATAAATAACGAGATAGAAGAGTTATTGTTATTGAATAACAAATGATATTATGAGTTAAAACATTTGTTTTTAAGGTACAATAAAAGGTTAAAGATTTAATTTGATGCAGAATTAATTAAACTCATAATTAGTAGTTAGTGATAAAAATTTAATTAGTCTAATAAACTCAATATTCATAAAATTTATTCTATTCTCAATCATTTCATAAACCGTTTAGAATTATGATGCATCATATAATCCAAGGTAGGTGCGATAACAAACTTTCTAGTTTACATTATACAGTAAAATTATTCATTAATCTAAAAATGACATCATTAAAATTTATCGAAGGATTATGAAACATCATTAAATTTTATCTGCTAAATTAATACGCTATAATGTTTTATCAATACTTTTCGTCAGATGAAATCATTAAATTACTTGTTGGTTAATTATTGTTTCTAGGAATAAATGAGTTAATTGAAATGTGTCGCAGATGGCTTTATATCAAGCTGGGTTTACCATAATGAGCTTGGGTTGTAACGGAAACACAAAAACAACTAATAATCCTGGAACTATAGATGGGAAGTCCATGGAAACATTTTTCTCTCAACTCCGTCAGAATTCTTCGCTTTTGTTTCTTCTTTTTTCTCGAGTTTTCTGGACACTTTCCTCACTCTTTAGCCCATAATGCATGAGAAGATCTAGTCGAAAACGAGAGTGAATAGTAAGGGTAGGAAAAAAAAAGTTGAAGACAAAAAAACTGGCCACTGAACCGACCTCGTCTGCTGGAAGCTAAAAGCTTTAATCGTTGTTTTTTCTTTGTTCCTGATTCGGAAGAAAGAAATTATTGCGCTTGACTACCAATTTCACTAGTTTGTGGCAATCTCCCGAGTTATAGTATATACATATATACATTTTTTTCTTGCTTTATTTCCTTTCACTTATTTTTTCGCCACTTTTTACTTTCAGAGCTCTATCCTCCTTTTTTTGCTCAATCTTTTTGAAACATCAGGCTGTTAAATATTAAGCTTCTCTCGTGGACTCGAAAAAGACCAAAACTTCTACCTTGGATCCATTCAGGTCGTTGGAATCATATTTGGAGTTATCGACAACTCCAACGACTTATTTCCCACAAGTTGGAGATATGCTTAGAGTAGTTCAAGTGTTATTTACATTTTTAACATACTTTTCGATTTTCATGTTGAAATATTTGAAATTACAAATTTGAATACCAAGAAAGTTCATGTGAAGCTTGATATCGAGTAGGTAATATCTTGGATATATTTTTAATGATGCTCGGAAGATACTGAGAATAATGATAGAAATTTGAGAAATTAAATCGCGATTCAGTGTATTATTCAAGCAAATTACTTAGCTGTATCAATTATGCAATTAATTAAACTGGTCTCGCGTAAACTATCTTGCTAGGCTCATTTATAAAATGAATTTGCATTGTTTAAATTACCGCTTCAGGCTGTCTGGACCGTGTTTTATCTCTTTCCCTCGTATAATATTTTTCTGCTTATCCATGGTCAACACGTAAAGAATATACGATCTCGTTCTCATTATTTTTCAGGATGAACTGCTTCAGAGTTCTGTCTCAAGACTCTAGGGTTAATATTGGAATTCCTCCAAACATTTCGCAAATTCAGATGGCATCCAACTATACACCCGTCTTCTGCTCAGTGCACTCGATATCAAACTTGTTTTGCATATCTCTAATTGCGCTTTCATTATACGGAAACTGGAGAATTTCCATGATGAAAAAGGACCTTGTGCCTATATCTACAACAGACTAAATATTTTTTAATCAATTCATAATTTTTTTTTTCCCTCTAATTTGCATGCTAAGATGCATCAACATGCTTGTTCATCAAGCTCTAATCCTTGGCCTTCACATGATAAAAAGTTAACGTTTTAAGATGAGTTTTGTTAAAGAACTTGAGACTACGGTATATACTCAGGCTGCATGTGAACGCATCATGAAGACGCAAACCCTTGACAGTAGTTTTCAGTATCACTAGGGAGTACTTGAGACTGTGTCACCATGTTGACTTAAGTGTCTACCAGCATTAACAAGTTTTTTCTTCATCGTCCATCGTCCCTAGAGTTCTTTTACATTTCACTCCGTGTACAGGATGAAAGAGACCCTTGTTTGCATTAACTGTTTCGGTGTCGTGCTTGTGAAACAGTTTACATTGTTTCATGCAACTAAGAGAAGTGACTATAAATAAATCGATAATATATCGACAGTTGCCTCAAGCTAACTGTTATTCTATTGTTTCTGTGGCTTTAAGTAAATCAAAGTAAAAAAAAGCACGAAAGTTTCCATCATCTAGACATTCTCCTTTTTGTTCTCAATGTCTTGAAAAGATGTACAGTATGTTCAGTAAAATAACGAAATGCAAGTGCTTCAGGGGACATAGGAAGAAGAAGTAGACGGGCTGTCAGGTTACCAATGTTCCCTTTGGGACCTGTCAAATATATAAAACGACAAACCCGCTTTTCTACAACCTTCATGTCTTCGAGTTCCCTCAGGGTTAGTAATAAAACCCCAGAACGACAGCATCCAACTATAAGCATCTAACTTTTCACCTTTTACTTGGAAATCTATAACAGTTACTTGTTCTTGTGATGCTTTATCAGTCAGAGTTAATTTCAATTTTAAAAAGAAATCCATATAAATATTTTTGCTGCTGTAGGCAGTTTGTTTCGTTGATTTTATCATAAATTGGTGCGTATTCAGCAAGTAAACAGCAAAAAAGGGCAAACCCAGGGGTAAGCTGACCTATTTTTTACTGAAATTCTGATTTATTACTTTCGAAGGAATTGTAGTAATTTTCTGGAAATAAATTGGCTTCACTTATCCTCTGAATTTCTAATGTGATTATTTAGAATATTAAGTAAATATTTTACAATGTCCGAAACTTCATACTAAGATCAAGTATCCAGGTAACACGATTCAGCCTGACCCCTAAAGCTCACTGAACTGTCACAAGAGATTAGGCCAATTATCGATGGCATGCTCTCTCAAAGCTTGAATCTCCATTTGGTTCTCAAACATCATTTGCTGCTTGTCACTGTGCACATCTCATTAACAGACTTCAACGAACTCTAATGAGAAGAGATAGATTAGCGGCCTATTAGCAAAATTTGATTGTTGTAACTGAATACTGGCTATCTCAAATTAATGTCTGTAAGTAACATTAGCTCCAATTAACTTGATCCAGTTTTGTGAAATATGTAGATTAAATTTATCTTAACGGGATTAATTATCTCAATTATCTTTACTGGACATGCGACCATGTGCATTCTCATGAGTTCAAGAAAAACGAGAAAATGCTAATTATTTTTGATGTCTTCTGTTCGATAAATTATCTTTTAATATAGACGATATATTCGTATAAATATTTTTTATCATCCACTTCATTTTTGTTCGCTATTAACCGTTTGCAATTCATCCCTCTTAGGCACGTAGGTAGTTATGCTGGTCGTACAACGAGTATACCTATTTAGAGCTTGTTCAATATAATTGAATAATTCAATTTCTCTTAGTCGTGATTGAGTATCAACGACTCATTGAAAAATATCTTTTATTTCATTCAATTTGAATCTGATATGATCTATTAATTTAATTAATTATGAAAATATCCATTGGAATTCTTTCACTGTTATCAATGAAAGTTTTATCAACTAAATATTTTCGAATACTCAAATCATGATAAATAACTTGAATAACTTACAATTTTATTAATAAATTCAAACGATTTATTCTTAATCATTCATCTATTTATTTTATATTTTTATAAATATTACATAAGATTATTCATATTTATAAGCTCGAATTATCTCATTTTTCAATGTTTGGGAAACAGAATTTTTTTTTTTTAATTTTTACATAATGAAATTAATGATATATTGGTGAAAAACTGTAAGACATGAAAATGTGCATAATGTCTATTCTAATAAGGCTATGGGGTTGATCGAGGACTCATATGAAAGATCTCGATGAGAAGAAAAAAGTCGATATAGTAAAAATCATTTTTGGAGCATCATTATTGCTAAAATTGGAGAAAGTTCCCATTTTACCCCATTTTAGGGGTGAAAAAATTAATTTTTCATGTGTTCGACCTGATTCCGCATTTCTACGAATCAAGACGAAGAGAATGAGTGGTCGAACTTGAAAATCGGACAACTTTGATTTTTCGACCCCAAAAAATGGCAAGTGGTACCCCTTTCCATTTTTTTTGGCCAAAAAATAAAGGTACTCCGATTTTGATGATTGAGGGCTCATTCTCTTCGTCTTGATGCGTAGAAATGCGGAATCGGGGCACCAGTTAAGAAAATTCACTTTAACACCCTTAAAAACGGGTTACACGAAATACAAATTACGAATTATCATCCCCTTGACTTTAAACCCTTATAACTCATGAACGGATGGTCCAATAACTGATTTTAGGGACGTTTTAGAAACCTTAAAATCTGAGCTAAACATGCATATCCATAAAGAATGTTTAAAAAATTCCTTTTACCCTTAAAATTGCTAAAATGTAAAAAAAAATCACATTTTTTTGGGAAGTTGCCAACTATATTGGCATTTTTAAGGGTGAAATAAATTTTTTAAATATTTTTCATGGATATGTATTTGTAGCTTAGATTCTAAAGTTTCTAAATATCTCTTAAAAATCATTGTCTGATAATTTATACCCGAGTTATGGAGGTTCAAAGTCGAAGAGGAGGTAATTTTTTGACCCTCACTCGACTTTGAACCTCCATAACTCGGGTATAAATTATCAGACAATGATTTTTAAGAGATATTTAGAAACTTTAGAATCTAAGCTACAAATACATATCCATGAAAAATATTTAAAAAATTTATTTCACCCTTAAAAATGCCAATATAGTTGGCAACTTCCCAAAAAAATGTGATTTTTTTTTACATTTTAGCAATTTTAAGGGTAAAAGGAATTTTTTAAACATTCTTTATGGATATGCATGTTTAGCTCAGATTTTAAGGTTTCTAAAACGTCCCTAAAATCAGTTATTGGACCATCCGTTCATGAGTTATAAGGGTTTAAAGTCAAGGGGATGATAATTCGTAATTTGTATTTCGTGTAACCCGTTTTTAAGGGTGTTAAAGTGAATTTTCTTAACTGGTGCCCCGATTCCGCATTTCTACGCATCAAGACGAAGAGAATGAGCCCTCAATCATCAAAATCGGAGTACCTTTATTTTTTGGCCAAAAAAAATGGAAAGGGGTACCACTTGCCATTTTTTGGGGTCGAAAAATCAAAGTTGTCCGATTTTCAAGTTCGACCACTCATTCTCTTCGTCTTGATTCGTAGAAATGCGGAATCAGGTCGAACACATGAAAAATTAATTTTTTCACCCCTAAAATGGGGTAAAATGGGAACTTTCTCCAATTTTAGCAATAATGATGCTCCAAAAATGATTTTTACTATATCGACTTTTTTCTTCTCATCGAGATCTTTCATATGAGGCCTCGATCAACCCCATAGCCTTATTAGAATAGACATTATGCACATTTTCATGTCTTACAGTTTTTCACCAATATATCATTAATTTCATTATGTAAAAATTAAAAAAAAAAAATTTTGTTCCCCAAACGTTCCCTATAGTCCCCCAAGGGGAATTAAATTTTTTTTTATTCGGGTGGGTATTGAACATATTTCTTTGTAAAGATCCACTGAATATTATTATTGATGATTCTAGAGACACAGAATAACTGTACCAGGTGAATATTAGGTGATAGTATATTGATTGTCGCTCTTTAAAAAGTTATTTAGTATCTTCATGATTTTTTATTTCACTATACTTGCAATCATGAGAATCCGATAACAAATATTGTAGGAACTGGCAACAAGAGGAGAATAAACGTTCCGTTCGATTTGAGTTGTTCCAGTCAACTGAATTCATTTGAACCCGATGCACGCCCGCACTCTCTAGTTCGCTTGGACGATTAATATCCCGGAACTTATTGATTGACCGTGTGACTGGAGAGGAAATAAAAACGCGAATAAAAATAACCCTCAAGAGTAATCGATACAAGTGACTCTAATTTGTATTACGTGTTAACGACAGAATTGATAAAACTCATTTCAACTTCCAGTCATTCATTAGCTTCAGCTAAAGTTCCACCTTGTTTTTATGCTGATACAAAGTAGAGATAAAATATTTAATCTGCCCAATTTTTCGAGACAGTTTAAATAACAGACATCTTGTTGGATTTCATCAATCCACTTAACGATGTATTAAATCCAATCAAAGTGGAGATTGCTTCCCCGGAACTCAAGCTCTCCACCTGTTATAATCATATTCCCCCTCGTCGTCAAACCAATTATCGCGTTTACGACATACGACATCCAAACTCGAGAAGAATATGTCCGTACAGAATGTTATTTAGCCTCAATCATAAATTATGTTCTGGCTCCACTAGCTCTCCTACGAAGTTATAAATTTACAGCAGCGGAATTTCATTCAACATCCAACGATGTTTAACAATATGAGCGACTAATTAAATTAGTAACACGTAGGCTTCCCTTCCCCGTTGCGATTTATAATGTTTCGATATTACCACATACTTTAATATACGTTGGTCTACATGGAGTACTATTAATTGCTTCTGATTCTTTATTATGCAATATCCTATTTTTGATAATTAATATTTTATATAATTATCTGAGTTTTTCTGTTAATGCGTAATAGTAATAATAATAATAATATTAACAGAGAAAATTGTCATGTCTTTGTAGATTTTTATTCAATTATTCACAATGTGAGTCCAATGATTACCGACTCTTTCGATTCAATGATTCTAAATTTTCAAAGCCATTTATGAGTGAAAAATAGATTAATTTTCCAGCCAAGTTATAAACCTGATTGCAATTTATACTTTTAGCGTTAATATTTTTCCAATTTGCCAGTTGGAAAAGCCATTCTCACCAATATTAAGATATTAATTAATTATACAAATACCCATTCAGCGGATTTTTCCCCAATTTCTCTTTTTTTTTAATTTATTCGAACTATTTTTAATTGAATAAATAATTTCAATTTATTTAAAAAAAATAAATTCTTTTTGTCGTCCTAAATTCATTGTCTTACAAGCGCCCTTTATAATTACCTGAGTGAAAATATTTACGAGATAAATTTTATTTTATTTTCTGAGGATAATTTAAATGTTATCTAGAATTTTAAAATAAAAGGTAACATAATCTCTTTGTGACTAACATCATTGAGATAATTTTTAGGGCATGATTATGACGGTGAACAAAAAATTTGCAAGATAAATAAGTGTAATATCATCCCTGAGTAAAAACAAATATTAAATTTCTAAAGACACTAATAAAGTGAGCGTTTCGAGTGGTAACTTTACTAAGTGTTACATACTAACGGATAATTAGATACTCTTGGCAACAACGCGATATTTTCAGGTTTAATCGTGGTTGCACGACGTCAACGTTAAACCTTGTGTTGTGTGCAGCCGCCGTCGCATCACATCGGGTGTGCAGGGTATGTACTGCATCAACCACACGCCAGTGGATCCACTTTCATTATGCGTAGCCCAAAAGCAATTATCCGTTATCAGAGAAATTGGACTAACACGACGATTATAATGGGTATGCTGTAGTCAAAGCTTCACTCTTTGAGATAATAGAACACCAAAAACCAGCCGCTGAAAAACCGCACGCGATTAAGAAACCCTAGAGAGAATTTCCTCAAACCCATCCACCATCATGTAAATAGTTGGAGAAATTTTTTTATCGTTTAAATCCCGCAAAAATCCAATGAGGATTCCCTAAAACTTGGACTGAAATAGTTCCCATACGATACGCAGAATATTAATCCAATCGAAATTTCGTAGAGGGCGTGCTTTAATAACATTAGAGTTGATCTCGTTAGCGTAACGAGAATTGGGTTGTATTGAGATAAAAACTTGCGTGTATCCCATTAATATCGAGCGATATCGACGCGTGAAACCGGACATTTAATTAAATCGGATTGTAGAAATGAGAGAAAAGGGGAGACGAGACTTTGGCAATTAAAAGGAAACTTCGTAATTCGCGCTACAGCTGGCGCGTGTTATCATTCTACAACAGCTGCTTGTGCTTTCTAAGAAGAAATCATTTTTTGCCTACTAATATGATACAAATATTTCCCAAGTCCAGACGATTATCATAACTTTTTTCATCTATTTTTTATTATGTTTTGAACACCTACAATCTTGGAATAAGAGAGATATATTTGCTTTTTAAATAGTATGGGTCAACCATAAAAATTTATTCATTGCTAAAACTTTTTCAGAAAAGAACACTCATTTAGGAGCAGGAAATTGGATATTTTTATCACTCAGGAGCTTACATATTTGGAAGAAGAACAAAATTGGATCGTGGATGCTCGAGAAGTTTTTTTTTGTATAATAAATGAAAACTCTTGATTTTTTTATTCATAAGAGAAAAATTTAATGGACTGGTAAAAGCAATAAATATTAAGGAATTTATTTTTAATAAAAAAAAAGGAATCAAGACTGGTTGGATTTTTTTTCCCCTTTTTATACAGTAAAAAGGTAATTTTTAAAAAATTACTTAAACTATCGAGTGTATCATTAGACTTGTATTCCCCATCAAAAAAGTATCAGCAACCAATTTATCATTTTCGAAACTTGGTAGAGGAATTTTTTTAAAAACATAACCCCTTCAGTCGTCAAGCCACACTGCTTGCCTATCATTGATAAAGCATTTTTGTCTGATTTATGAGTCAACATAGATGCATTACAGGAACAATATTCAATAGTTTTCCGGAGGCATTGGAAATCATAAGCTCGACAGAATGCCATTCCTCCAGTAACATACAATGTCTGGATCGTCTGTCTCTCTCTTTCATTCAGAATTCCTCTTGGCTGTATGGACATTGCCTATTCAAAGTGTACACTGGTGCCGAGGGAATCTCGAGCTATCTGCATAGAACGCTACTGGTATAATTATTGCTAACTGGTCGCTTGCGAAACCTCAGTGCTGAGGGATGTGTGGTTCACCAGAGTTGAGATCCTATAGACTCCTGAGATTCATTCTCCTCTGTATGCAATAACCACCCGTTTTCTTTCTCAATATCCGAATAGTGAATCGGAATCTCCAATTACAGTAAATTCCATAAACGATAAACTTAATCTCTTTAGTAATTAAGCTTTTTATGCTGCAATTTGTCTAGAATATCCTAAAGCTCTTGCTTGAACATTTCTTGTGAATATTCATAGTATTATTATTCTGGCCATGTCTGATTGCTTTTAAATCTCAAATTCAACACTACAAACCATTACAAACAGTTAATATAATGAAAGCGGGTTATTATGAATTTATTCAAGGGTTTAGCACTAACTTTGAATTCTCAACTGACCACATCCTAAACCAACTTAGAAACAGCAGAGGACACCAAGTGAAATCACAAACATGCGATATAACTTGAGTTACATTAACGTGGGACAGTATAAATTGTAGCCAATATCTCAGCTTTGGACAACCGTAGTTGGCACCGAGGTAGAGATTTGGATTCAGCGATGAATGAGAGGTGCAGCATTGAAGGTGAAACAGATATTGTAAAGTTAGTTGTATGTATTTTGTATTTGGTTTGGAGGTACTCTTGAATAAAACTGATTATATTCAGAGCTTGTATAACCACTAGAGTATAAATCACTGATAGAAGATTCAGAAACAGTTGTGTTTAATGAAATCAAAGCAATGGCACGTGAACTTCTAAAATGTTCATCATTAATTGAAACAGTTCCATTGGCTTTCAATTGATTATTATACCGCTGTAATAATATCAGTTTGCTGATACTGTAAATCGATCAGAGGTTGCTATTTTCAACTGATAAAATAAGATTTTTTTTACTTTTATTGATGTTATCACACTGACTTTTAATCTCTACTGTTATTTATAGTCTTTCACAGAACTAAAAATCATGAATAAAATAACAAATAAGTTATTGATTTACTTTTTTCCGCCAGACTGAAATTTTTTTATCCCTCAGTTTATCCAGAAGCAATTAAAAACAAACAATTAATTTGAGCTTAAATATTTTTTGAAATTAAAAAACTCGAGTTTTTTGTTCACTAAATGGCTGAACGTAGCAGATGTGTCGCAGAACACATTCAAGTTAGAAACTTCTACTTGGATAACAATAATTACAGTTATTTGCAACAGAAAATTTTTCCACATTCATCTAAATGACTGGCTGATTATTAAAATGGACTATTGAAATGAATTTTATCACGGATGCTGAGTTCCATTTAGCGAGATGCTCTACAAAATGGGTAAGCAATCAAAAGGAACATGACTCGACCCTCAGGCGGTCTTCCGGGTTCCAATGAATGCACTAATGGGAATCCATCGAGTAGCCTGCGTACGTGCAAGCACAGAATTGACGTAGGACAGGGAGAGGAAACTCGACTATGGGAGAAAGCTAAAGGGAAACAGCTAGACTAACAGGGAAAGGACATGAACATTATAGAGCTGAAGCGTTGGAAAACGTTGGACCACTTAGCTAGCTGGCCCTCAGCCAACTGCAATCCCTGCACAAGTACGCTAAGCCTCCTGAATGCCGAGCGCACCTGGACGACTTCCGGCATTAATAGATTATCCGGTAGGCATTCATCTTAGTCCACCCAATGTATATCCGCGGGTACAACGAAAATCCAACGCCACGGTGAAGTTACAGGAAGATAGAACTTTCTAGAGCTCAAGTAGGAATATGAACAAACCTTTAGATGATCGGGAGTTAATCCATAACCGCCGGCAGGTACTTGTACGATAATTAACCATGTTGAAATCTAATCCTCGCACTTGATCATTCAAGATGGGAACATTTCATACAAGACTACATGAGAATAACGTTTTCACCTGTTGCATTGTAATTGCGTGTGCCATGACGATCCTACGTGTAAATATTGGAATGAGTTTTGGAGCGAGTGGAGATAAATGAACCTACAGGATCACGTAGAGGATAATGGAAACAATTGTGGTCGTTAACAATAGATGAAGGTATAGCCCGAGCAGAAACAACACAGCTTCGTTGGTTATCGATCACGAGGCAAATTTCTCATCACTCAAGAAAACGTTGTTACTAGACAATGTCACCAAACCCAATTTTGTTCGCTTCATTCCGGTCGTTAATCGTTTCTTCAGCTTTAAGTACAGAACGAAACGAAATCGTTCTCTTTTTATTTATTCCTCTTCGTCCCAGTAGAACTTTCATCCCTCTTAGCTTTAGAATCTCTACTCAGATTATATTATTCCCTTTTTTTTCTTGCTTGTCTTCACTTGCTGAAAACTTGCGAAGATATACCTCGCAAGACGCTAAAGTACTTCTCGACCGACGCGCCCACACCTTCAATCAGACTACTCCATATTTATGTGCGGCCGAATATACGTTTCGCACAAATTTCGTTCAACGCTTCAAGTTCAAAGCACCCTGATGGCGTTGAGAAAGTCGGTATGTCATTATCATAATCTGCGAGTACCGAAAGCGTACAACTAGGAAACGTACCATATATATATACGTACATCGTCGGAGCTAAAGCTTTTGCCACACAGCTCAACTTGATTATCTTCCGCTTTTTCACTCACGTTATGATAATCTTTCTAGACCGGAAAATTTTCATACCCACTCAGGAAATTGTTTTCCCATCGTTAGTAATTGAAATATACAACGTTTCCTTTCTCACAAAAGAACTTTTTCAAAATGTTATATCTATTCTATTTGCACTTTGATGTTAGCTAATGATGGAAGACGAACATCAAACTTTATGTAAATAAAAATCGTTGATGATAGAAATGCTAAAATATCCATTCCTGCCAATTGTTTTTTTTTTTCCTATCACGTTGAAGTGAAAATGTGAAGAAGAAGAAAAAATTAATGAATAAAACAAATGTACCTGCATAAGTGAATGTAAATATGATATATTGAAGAATGTAATTTATATAAAATATATCTGATGCGTCACTCATATTGAGGTGATTTTCATCACTTTGGTTGTTTACGATGGACATTTTATACTTGCATGCATTTAATATATTTTATGGGATTCCTCAAATGAAAAGCGAATACCCACGTGAGTTGTTTGCAATTCAGATCCCCCTTTTCAATGTTTGAATGTTTGATCGTCAGCATTGCGTAACAATATACATTGAATATCTGCAAATTCGACATTTAATGTTAGCGTGCTATATCATTACGCGTACACCACATTAATTTCCCTAATGGCTTTCGTCACCCAACGAATATTCCTGGTGTCGATGTTTTACATACAACGTTACATGTCCATCGATAAATATTTTTGTCGCTGTTAAACATGGTTAAAAAAGGTAAAAATTTAAATAGTTCATACCATCATGTTATCCACACCAATACTGTAGGGGTTTACAATCTGATCCGCTCTCTAGTTTAACAAGATTAGTATAATACCGCGAAGCCCTTCTCATCTCGTCAGATGTCTGGCCGTAGTACTTGTTTGATTCGGGATATAGGGTGGAACGACATGGTCACACACTCGCGCTAACACGAGTACATCGTTCCAGTCACGTACTTACTCGATGCTACCAATAATATACTCAATAACTGAATTATCAGTTACTCGTTTAAAATATCGTGCTATTGGAATAGCACACGGAGATGAGTTAAACTCTATTATTCAAATGATATCTTTGGTATATTGTTTTCAGAAACTATTAAGCAGTGCATTATGTTTATGCAACCATTTACATTATTGTAATTTGATAAATCAGTGATATTGTTATTGAATTAAGATAATAATCACGTGTTTATGCAGAGATAAGATATTGTATTTCAGATTTCGATGAGAGGAACATTTTCATCATCAAACTTGTACTGAGCATTGAATTTAATTTATTATTATAAATGAAAAAGTTGAATAGAAGATTTAAAAAAAAAGAAAAGGTGGGAATATTTTTTTTTTGTCAGTGAAAGAGGTGTAACATCCGGAAGAGCAAGAGTCTATTCATGACTTTGTTTTTTATTTTTATACAACTCCAAAACGTTCGTTAAATTTTTAACGACAATTAAAAAATACGTTGAAGATGGTAAGTTTTGTTTTGTTTTTTATTTCTGAGATACAAAGTAAATGAGGAGAAATACAATAAGCTTTTATTTTTATAATAATACAGTTGTTAGTAATGCAAATAAGAATGGTAAATAAAAAAGGAGAAAAAATATAAGTTTGTACAATATTCAAAGAGATCCACGTTAATTATTGCTTTGTAGAATCACAATGCTCGGGATTCTTTAGTTCTGGCTGTTCTTACATTTATTTCTAGACGAGTGAGAATTAACACGAGAAAATTTTATCCTCTACTTCAGCTGTTCTATTATCAACTGTATGAGTCACGAGTTGTGCTATGCAATGAGAGAATAAATTTTGTCTCACTTAATTCAGCTTTGAATCGCAGTAATTTTGTGCAATTAGATTCTCCATGTCGAAGTTCTCTACACTTTGTCATTGTGAAAAAGAAATAAGTAGCATCACGAGGAAAAACGTAAAGAATCTTTTCCAGCAATTTCTCTTCCACTCATTCGCTTTAATCTAAAAGAATGCAATTAGATGAATTTTATTATCGAAATTTGTTTCAGCCCGTATTTGTTCAACTCGACTGCCTCTGAATAATTAATTGCAGGAATAGAGAATTTCAGACTTCCCGTTCCCGGGAAATTGCCGACTACCTCTAGGCAAATAAGGGTTGCCAGCTCCTCTTGGAAACACGAAATATCGAGTTCACTGCTTATCTTAAGACACGTGCAACATTTCTGCGAGCTTTAACTTTGGTAGTCTCAAGTCTTGACCGAATCTCAGGCCTGCTCTTGCAAAATTGTCGAGCGAATGCGACTTAATCATCCCTCGTTTTCTGTGAGATTAAATCTTCTTGGGGTTAATCGCCTCTAGGACTACTAATTTGTCTATACCAGCTCTTACATTACGTCGTCAGCAGCATTTTTCTTAATTATTGCACAAATGAGAGCTATTTTAACTCGACTTAATCAATGCCTACGACTCTGTTCAAGAATCTGCTTACAAAAAAGATCCCTTGAAAAAGAGATTGTGAATGAAAGAATTGTAGCTGTAAGTAAGAGGACAAAAAGACTAAAGGACATACTTCACCTCGAGCACTATTCAGGACTAACAAAAGACACTCGACGCAAAGTTTCTCTAAACAAGCAGTCTTAAACGATTGTTGAAACATTCACCATCTATATTATTTCGCCAATTTGACGCCTTCATAGACCAATCTGCCTACTAATTGCATCTTTGATTAAATATTAAATCTAGAATAAAATCTCAGGTCATTGGGTCAATGAATCTAAACAAATTGCATGGAAAATGAATAAAAAAAAGAATTAATCCACTTCGAGGGTATTAGAAGGCTAAAGAAGGCTAAAAAAGGAAAAGTACAATTTCATTCAATTGTAGGTATTTAAAAATTTTGGAGGAATTGTGTCATGAATCTGTTCTGCAAAATTTATCTGGGTCATAGGACGAAAAAAGTTTGAGTCAAAACAATAATAAAGAATTGAGATTCTTTTTGAATTTCGTACGATTTTATTTGGGCCATGATACGAGATAGCAAAGAAACCTCAAAACAATAACAGAGGATTAAAGCAATAAATCTGTCATGATAGATAGCATCACTACTCAGGCATGTTTTGGAAATTATCTCTTTATAATTCTCCAAAATTCCTCATCAATGACGAATAGTCGTCTAAATCAGCATATTCAACACTTAAAATAGTCTATTTTTAATGCAAAAAAATTAGTTTTAAATAATTGACTAAAAAAGAAACTGTGAGTTTATTAAATAAAATAAAAAGGTTTTTTTTAAAAAACTATTATTTAGATATAAATATAAATGAGAATAGCTTTAAGTATTATCAATATTAAGAGCAACGTTACTAAAATTGAGTCTGCAGGAAATCGAACAACAACCGAGGAAATTTTTTACAATTCACTTGGAATATACTCCCGAATTGAAAAAGTCCTAAAAAAAGAAGAGTAAGTAACTAAATCCAAGAATCGATAGAATTTATCCTCCAAAGTGTGCCAACTGTACATTTCCAAGCCGATCAGTTTTGTGAGCGCACCAGAATATTCTAAACATCGCCAGCACTTCTTCCGATCAATTATTTACCAGTATTCAAATACATCCAACACCAGAGAAGGTGGCCATATACGATTGTCAATTTAAAGTTAGGTGTTACAGAATGACACAATACTCAAGGTTTAGTTCCGAAAGGGATAAAACATTTACCTCTCACTGAACATTTTCCATCGATGTTGATCCTCCGGGGTATATCCAAGTATTTATTATGCAAAACACCGCAAGATGTGAAAATCGATAATGTCCATATATAGCAGTTCACTGACATTGTTTTCTTTTTGGAGGAAAAACATTTTACACAGCATATATCAGTATAGCTTAGCATGAAAAAGGTATGTTTACATTGGCAACCTGGTAACCGACCGGGTATATTTCACTGCATATTTTTTGACTGACAAACAGCTTAAAGGTAAAGCCAATCATATGCAAGATCGGAATAGCTAGTAGACGTTGAAAGAAAAATGATGAGACTGATTTTTATATTTCTCCTTATATTTACTCTTACTTGAGAGTTAGAAACCTGTCAAAAGCTTGAGGAGCTCTACTAGCAATCGACCTGTCTCCGTGATCGTGGTACTATTACTCCCTCCACGTTCACACGACTCACGAGCCACTCTTGATGCCAAGAAAGAGAGAGAACTACCAAAACGGATCACGATCGCGAGGGCAACTAATTTTCGGGGGCTCTCAAGTCCCGAGAATTGGACGGGGTAAACGAGATTTAGCTTTAGATGTTCTCTTTTATAATGAAGACCGATGACAGCGAAAACCCTTGCCAAGGCGAGGGGACAAAAGAGAGAAGGAGAGAAAAGAGAATGAGATGAGAGTATAAGTTTTGTTGGTCGAGAAACGCTGGGGGCAAAGCGGACAGAGCCATTCATCCTGATTAGACGTGGTCTCCCAAAGGGACAAGCAGAGACTCTTCTCAACCATTCAGCCTTCTCTCAGTGACGTTCGTCCCCATACTCCTCCTTTAACACTGTATTTATTCACAACACTCACAAGAAAGAACTTCTAAACTAGTTATTTAACATCAAATCTCCTAATTTTCCAACTTGATATCGTCTCCATATTTCATCCTGCAAGCTCGTAAGGATTCCATTTACAGCAGTTGAATACTCGTCCGTTTTAGTCAAAGTTGGGATTTGTTAGATCTTTTGCCTCTAAGCTGTAATGAATTACCCTGAGTTGTAGTGTGACAAAAGAATAGAGCTTGTAGAAGAGCATTGGAACCTTTAGCTTAAATCACTATGTCTGTTATCTTGGAATGATTAAATTTTGCTCCAAATGATTACTAAATGGCTTTTTTTCCTTGAAAAAAAAAATAAATAGATAATTAAATTATTTTTATTAATTTGCTAGAATTTTATTTATATGAATTCATTAGTTAAATATATCTTGGGAATACTTTTGCAAAGTTCTATATAAATATTTGTAGCATAAATATGAATAATTTATTACGAAGGAAAAGAATCACTCAAAGAACATCATTAATAATTGAAGAAGCTAAATAAATTCAATAAAGTCTTATGACATTGATGGATTTTTAGGGGAATAGCCTTATAAATACATAATGACATCTAACTAAATATCATCTTCTATATTTTATTACCAAAAGAAAAATTCCATTATTTTCTGCAAAGCCTTGGTATTTTTTTCATTCCAGATGTAATCTTTTTTAGGTAAGGTTTAACACATATTGGTAGATAAAAATATGTTTTATGTTTGATTGTTATGAAGCTGAAGCTGCCCAGAGCTACCAAGCCAGACGGTTGCCGTCAGACATGTTCTCGGAAAACAAACGCATGAGGGAGAAACAGCAGACTATGGGGATGTGCAGTGTAGGTATTATATGACTCGTACGATTTACAGGCACGTCAGTAGACTGCCCCAAGGGGTCGCCGTCTCCACGAGGGATGAGCTTCTAGCGTCTGAGACTCTGCACCATCACTCACCCTCTTGCTTTCTTCTGAGTAAACTTTCACCTGTGTTTCACCTTTTCTCTCCCTTGCTTCTCCAACAAGAACATTTTTCACAAAACAATAAAGTGCCGTTGACTTAGAATTTTTCGAATACCAATGAGCATGTCTCATCGTCGACTCACCAGATAGAATTTCCCTGGCGACGAACTCATCCTCCTCCTACCCATCATTTCTACCAACTTCACATATTCCTACGAAGTGTATCCAGTTTGCTTTTCTGCCTTTTGCATCACCTTACTTTTACAATTTTTAAATAAAAAAAAAGTGTATAGAAAAGTCGAGGAAGGAAGACAGAGAAAAGACTTGGAAAAAGAAGACGACTTTAACTTTCGACCGATGAAATGCCCGGCTCTCAAGTTTGATGGAATTTTTCCTTATGACAAGATTGTTCGTAGACTACAGCCTCTACTTTTTTCAATGTCGACATTTTTTTGTCATCAACTCCAACAACTTCTAACTCGGTATTTCCAATACAAAAATGAGTTATTTTATTCAGCATTCAGGAGAATATTTAATTTCCGATGGAACCATTTAATTTTTAACTGCTAACAATTTGCAATAATTACTTTGGATATGACAATCATCATACCCCTGAATGGTGAAATTGGATTGCCGCCATGTTGTTTTTGATAGAAACATTTGTACAGATCAAGTATAGTAGTAGTAAAACACGAATCTATTCGAACTATAAAACAATGTTCTCGGTATATGGAATAACGACTGGTAAACAATGAATGTGACGATGAAACGTGGAATACCCTAGGTTTTTGTTGTACCTTTGTAATTCATTGGAAATTCAATATCCCTATCTATTTCCCTCTCGACAAACAATTATTTATATAAGCATTTTCAAAACACCTATTTATATATAGTTGGAAAGTTCATCAGTAATCCAAGCTTAATAATTTGAGAAGGTTATAGTTATTTAATGTTCATCAATTCAAGTGTGCTTCAATGAATTTCATTTTTAAATAGCTGTTTTATTAAAATAACAATGGCCTTTTTTCATATTATTTTTTTCTCTCCATAGATTACCTATTCGTGTAAATACTCCAGCATTGAAACCACATACAAAAGCACTTTTTAAAGCAAATTTATTGCTACTAACTGTGGGTACGCCACAAAACATGTCGTGGTCACTGTTGTCCGCCTCAACCCCAAAGCTTCGTCGCCTCTTGCACTCTCAATTCAGCTTTCGTAGTGTGAATAGAAGATTACATTCTTTTCTACCACATACTATATTTAGTTGTGTCATAAATTCCATCGATAATTTTGCCAGAATAGACATCATTTAAAAAATTGCATTTGTTTGAGATTAAAAAGTAAATCAATGTAGAAAGAAATAATTTGGTCTATGAATTTTTTATTGAGCTTTTGAAAAATGATTGGAAAATATTTTTTAACTAAATGTAAACTTGGAACGGTTATTGATAATATTGGATGTTTATTTTAAATCAAAATTTGGAATTCAAAAATAACAATAAAGGATTAATTTTTTAAGCTGAATGATTTTTACCCGTTACAGAAATTGTTTTTTAATAAAAAAAAGTTTTTTTTCAACTTTTATTCACTTCCTGCTGTAAAAGAAGTGCTTTTGGAACTCGATGTTATTTTTAAGTAACTCGATATACATTTTAATGCATCGTGATTCATTAAAATTGAAATCAATTTGCGAATTAAACTAAAAAGTATTTGATTAAATAATTATTTTATAAAACATTTAAATAAAAATTTCTAAATTTATGTATCGATTAATATTAATATTTGAATTTAAATAAAATATTTGAGATTTTATTCAGAATGTGACATTTTTCAAAGTAATACAGTGAATATTCATCATTGAAAAGTATATTTTACAAATTTTATGAATATCTTTTGGGTCAAAATAAAATATGAAAATCCAATACGCTTTCAAGAAAATGAAGGTGATTTTTCGGGAAAATAATATTAAAAACAAAAGAAGAAGTATCTATTGTCTACAAAAACATGTCGGATGTCTATCCATCAAAGGTTGACAGGGTCTGTATAGTCCAAGCTGCCACCGTTCCATCACACCCAGCTCAGATTATTATCTATACACAGCTTGCCACTCACTATGAAGTAGTTCACCAGCCCTCAATTTTCCGGTCTTAATTTCGAGGTCGACAAGTAAGTAGGGAAGATTGCAATCGCCATTTCATATGAGCTATTTTTTTTATCAATATATTACCCATGTCAGATAAGGGTCGTGTTTTTAATAAAACAAATGTCATAAAAAAAGTTGAGCAAAAAACAAGATGAATATAAATCAGAGTATCAAATAATTTTATAGCATTGCCTAATACATAAAAATAATGAAGTCAATGTTCCTGACAGGGCTTTTTCTTTTTGTTCACACCCTGTAGAATGACTATGCTGGTCATAAAGGCATTAGAGCAACTCGATTTCTATTGTACGTGCGCATAAACGTTGGAATAAGAAAGAAAATGAGGAAAAAAAGAAGAAAAAGTCAAGCTTAATCTAGGAAAATGAAATTAGATAGTATATTTTGAAAAATCCACCTCACAAATTGGCAATAATGCTGCGGAAGGGCGCAGTACCGAGGGAATGAGGATGGTAAAGAGCCAACGAGGGAGAAATCTTGGTCTCTCCCCTTGAGAAAGTTAGTTTAGTCCACGCAATGGGGTAAAACTTTTGTAGTTAGCATCCGTAGGCCAAGAGGGAAGACCAACAGCCCAGGAGAGAGAGTAAAAGAGCTGCAGATTCTCGTAAATATGGCTTATAAGCTCAAAATATAAAATAATGAGATGTCCCTCTTAATATTTATAGGTGGACGCAGCAGCGGGTGGTTTTACAATTCCAGTGGGGCCGAATAAATGGCCTCGAATAAATATGACTTTGAAATACCTAGATTTTTTGACTAAAAAAATATCTACTACTATTCATATTTATTTCTGCAGTTTACAAATATATTTCATCTTTTTCATCTCATCATTTCCCATTTCCAGAATTTATCTTGCTGAATTTTTCGAATTTATTTCAAGTACTGTGAGTTTAATAGAAAATATTCATCATGACGAAATGATAATAATTTTTATACTAATAATAACAATAAAAAACTCTCGTTTGATAGGAAAGATGTTTACAAGGAAATTTAAATATTTTACTCTGGATTTTAATTAAAAATATTCAGAGATGATTTTTTTTTGCACCTATATTATCTTATTGTCAGTTATGTTCATTTCATATAATCCATCTATTCCATTATTAATTCCTCGTAAATGAACATTAAAGCTTGGATTAAAGAATATTATTTTAAGTAGTTTAGTATCCGAATAATTTATTTAACAGGATAAAAAAAAATCAACAATTAATTAAACTTGGCCCAGAAGCTGTCAAAACGAAGTTGTTCTCATCAAATAAAAATCTGGTGATGAAAAAAACACGAAATAAATGACTGTGTGCATCAGTATAAAGCAGCTTTGATTAATCATGAAATGTTAATTAAAAACCTGAAGCTCCAAAATAGAGACTTGGAAATACTAGATCATACGAGTTTGCACGTAGTGTCGTTTTTCTCACTATCTCTTTACTCTATAGAGAATTTAACATTTTATTGATTTTTACTTTTTTTTAGTGACAAAGAATTTTTTTTCCCGCATTTTCCACTCTTTTCCCTCTACTTCGCTCCGAAATCCCTGCACACATACCCCAGGGATAGATTTTATTTATTTTTTTTTTCCATCTTTTATTTATTTTATTTTATACATTTTTTTCAGAAGCGAGGCGATACTTGCGTCAGTTCGTCGAAAGTACAAGAACGTGATTGAAATTCGATAAGTTACTGTATCGGTACACGATATGCGGCGAGTCGGAACTCTCCAATTCAGCTTTAGATTTCCAGGAAACACAACGAATATCGTGCAAACGAGAGAGGAAGGAAGGAAACTCTTTTACGTCAGTCAAGTTTACGTTGTGTGTCCAACCTTCAGTCCCAATTACATTCGACCTAGTTACAGATTCAGAAAAAAATATTTCGAAAGCTGGCCAAAGAGAAGATGAGAAAATAGCTAATTTATCTGCAGGTAAACGAGACATTCATCTCATCAGTGTAAAACAAACGAGATCAAGTTGTTTTAAACTTACCAATTACAAATTACCAGAGGAAGCAGATGGAGCTTCAGCATCAAGACGCGTTCCGGAAACAACCGTCAACACGTCCACTACTTTCGTAATACAATCTAGTCGAGCTCATTAAAATTAATGACATCCAAACAAGTCAATTCGTTAAACTGGAACTCTATCGTTGTATATAAGTACACAAATGTCGATATTTAATGGAAAATAAACTTCTTTTACGTTCCATGATTCTCTAACGTTTATCCAAAATACATAAATAATCAGCTTCACTTTTCATAAATCTAGTAGATAAAGAGACTTAATGTCGTTAATATTATTGGGTAATATTGTTAAATAAATAAAATTTATTATCGAAGTTGAATAAAAATTTAACGATTGAGATAGCTAGAGTTTTTACGTTGAATTTTTATTGCTTTTCGATTTGTTAAAACTTTGATAATGGCGACGTGATACACATTTGTTCCTCTTTTTATTATAAATACAATAAAAATATTGTGAAAATAAAAGCGATTAAAGTCCCTCAGCTTGATGTTTAAAAATAAAATATTGGTGGTGTGGTGATGTATTATCGTGTGGTGTTGTAGACTACAATTATCGAACTTTTGTTGGTGAATAATAAGACTCGTATAATAATCTTGCAGACAAAACATCCATGACTGGTATTTTTTATTTGTATTTTATACCTTGTTCTTTTATTATTTTACACGTCATTATGTTTCGTTTTATCGCCAAAAGATTTATTGAATTCGTGAATCATTCGCGTGTCAGCTTATTGTCGACCTACTTTCAGTTGAGTTTTCTTCCTTGAAAAGTGAGAGAAATGTAACGTGTTACTTTGATGCAATCTTCAACTATTGGAACAAGACAAAAGTTTCATATACTCACGACATGAACCACCATCTATTGGAAAGTTTCCTCAAACTGCTTCAATAAATTTTTAATCTTAATCAAAATTCTTCAGCAAAGTTTCCTAACTTTTGTAAATTAATAATCAGATTGTCAGCAAATCCTTGACAGAAATGTTTTAGGCATTCTTTGATTTAATTAAAACACTGACCGAAAATCAGAACAAGATCCTGGTCAGGACGAATTAAGGCGATGACTTAGCATAGGTCAAAGCTTGTTAACTATAATCAGATACAACGGATAGGATTTATTCACAGCTGGCAATAAAATCCATTCGAGTTTGTTAATGAGCTGCTTCTACTGACTAAGAGAATAAATTTGTTTATCAAATTGATAGTGAAAATCTGATTTTTTAAGCTACAATATGTCATAAAAAATTACTTTTACCATGGCTTTAAAGTGAACTTCACAATGTACGAAAAATCGCTAAAAAATCTTATCGAAGCATTTGAAAGAAGACGCTTTCATCTCGTCGATGACATCCAAGAAATTGCTTTTCGATCATTTGTTCAAGATTTATGAAGGCTTCGAGCCAAAAACGTTTTTTAAGAGAAAACTGCAAGCTTTAAGATGCTTTTTCAGAAAAATCTTATTATTTTCAAAAACTACAACTGTTTCTCCTTCACTCTGAATTGAAATAATTTTTTTTTCAACACTTTACGATGTGAAAAGAATCTCTTATATTCTAGATAAAATTGTAATAATTTATTTGAATCAACTAACCTCATTTCTAAACTATTTTTCTTTTTTAGAAGGAAACTAAAACTTACTTTTGTCTTCACTCAATTTTTATCAGAGACACTTTTCATTTTATTCCAATCTTGAATCCAATCAATACATTGATACATCCTTTCTTTATCTTCTCCTCAGTAAAACTTGATAACAAAAATTTTATTCGAAAGATAGCATGAAAATTTGTTGTTGACATACAGTCATGATAAAATGAAAGACAATAACATCATGTCATACATGAAGCATCTACTGAGATATTTCCGTTTTGTATCTTTTTACTCAAGGAAAAATTCGTTTTTCTCAACGTATTCACCTCTATCGTATTGCTATGTTCAGTAGGCAATGCCACGTCCGGACCATCTTCACGTCAAAGAAGAGAAGTCAACGAAGACCTTATTTCCCGGTACGCCACTCCACACCGCTCACGATGGAATCACCCGTCAAAACTGCAACATCTTGTGCTGGCGAGTTTTCGAGACACACAAACCGTGAGATGCAATTTCGGAAATAAGAAAAATCTAGTTAGATGTGTCGTAAATGGAATATGGAACTGACGATTCGAAACGAAGATGTAGAACGTAAAGTCTATAATGGAAGTGTCATAAAAATTTAGTACGAGATAAATAGAATTGTTAAGATCATTTCTAAAGTCCTGCTATTTTAATTAAATTGCTTTGTTGAAGTGCTCGTAAATGACAGTACGATGGCCACACGATAATAAACTACCAGTACAAAAAAAATCCGTTACCCAAAAGTTCCTCGATGCTCCCCTCGTGGAACTATAAGGAACGTTTGGGGAACAGAATTAATTTTTTTTTTTTTAATTTTTACGTAATGAAATTAATGATATATTAGTGAAAAACTGTAAGATATAAAAATTTGCATAACTCCTATGCTAATGATGCTATTGGGTTGATCGAGGGCTCAAATGAAAGATCTCGACGAGAGGCAGAAAGTCAATATAGTAAAAATCATTTTTGGAGCATCATTATTGCTAAAATTGGAGTAAGTTCCCGTTTTACCCCACTTTAGGGGTGAAAAAATTAATTTTTCAAATGTTTGACCTGATTCCGCATTTCTGCGCATTAAAACGAAGAGAATGAGTCCTCGATCATCGAAATCGGACAACTTTGATTTTTCACCCTCAAAAAATGGCAAGTGGTACCCCTTTCCATTTTTTTTGGCCAAAAAATAAAGGTACTCCGATTTTGATGATTGAGGGCTCATTCTCTTCGTCTTGATGCGCAGAAATGCGGAATCGAGGCACCGGTCAAGAAAATTCACTTTAACACCCTTAAAAACGGGTTACACTAAATACAAATTATGGATTATCATCCCCTTGACTTTAAACCCTTATAACTCGTGAACGGACGGTCCAATAACTGTTTTCAGGGATGTTTTTAAAACCTTAAAATCCAAGCTACACATTCATATCCATGAAAAACGAGCGAAAAATTCCTTTCACCCTTAAAATCGCTAAAATATAAAAGAAAATCACATTTTTTTTGGAAGTTGCTAACTATTTTGGCATTTTTGAGGGTGGAAGAAATTTTTTGCACGTTTTTTATAGATATGTACTTGTAGCTTAGATTCTAAAGTTTCTAAAGAGCGCTTAAAAATCATCGTCCGATCATTTTTACCTGAGTTATACAGATCTAAAGTCAAAAAGTAGGTAATTTTTTACCCTTACTTCGACTTTAGACCTCGATAACTCTTCCAAAAATTATCTAATTATGATTTTTGAGCGCTCTTTAGAAACTTCAGAATCTAAGCTAAACATACATATCCATAAAAAACGTGCAAAAAATCTCTTCCACCCTCAAAAATGCCAAAATAGTTAGCAACTTTCAAAAAAAATGTGATTTTCTTTTATATTTTAGCGATTTTAAGGGTGAAAGGAATTTTTCGCTCGTTTTTCATGGATATGAATGTGTAGCTTGGATTTTAAGGTTTTAAAAACATCCCTGAAAACAGTTATTGGACCGTCCGTTCACGAGTTATAAGGGTTTAAAGTCAAGGGGATGATAATCCATAATTTGTATTTAGTGTAACCCGTTTTTAAGGGTGTTAAAGTGAATTTTCTTGACCGGTGCCTCGATTCCGCATTTCTGCGCATCAAGACGAAGAGAATGAGCCCTCAATCATTAAAATCGGAGTACCTTTATTTTTTGGCCAAAAAAAATGAAAAGGGGTACCACTTGCCATTTTTTGGGGTCGAAAAATCAAAGTTGTCCAATTTTCAAGTTCGACCACTCATTCTCTTCGTCTTGATGCGTAGAAATGCGGAATCGGGTCAAACATATGAAAAATTAATTTCTTCACCCCTAAAATGGGGTAAAACGGGAACTTACTCTAATTTTAGCAATAATGATGCTCCAAAAATGATTTTTACTATATTGACTTTCTGCCTCTCGTCGAGATCTTTCATTTGAGCCCTCGATCAACCCAATAGCATCATTATCATAGAAGTTATGCAAATTTTTATATCTTACAGTTTTTCACTAATATATCATTAATTTCATTACGTAAAAATTAAAAAAAAAAATTAATTCTGTTCCCCAAACGTTCCTCATAGTTCCACAAGGGGAACATCAAGGAACCTTTGGGTAACGAATTTTTTTTCATCCGGATATAATACAATTATTTTTTAACGAAATATATTCTAGTATTACATCTTTTCATAGTTAATTAATATTCATGACTAAAATGGAAATGCTATGAATTTATATAATTGATGTCAATAAATAATATAAAATATAACATAATAATAACATATAAAATTAAACATTGCATTCATCAATTATATTAACTAATCAATAGGAATGATAATTTTCGCACATCGGAAGAGTAATTTCAATTATAATCCCATGAATTATTTGCTTCTTTAAATATTGTTACTATCATACATACAGCATTCGTAATTAATTAATTTTATTTGTTATAAAAATTGTATTTAATCTTCATCATGAAAGCTCCAAATGATGTTCAATGAAAAATACTAATACAATTTTAATCTTATTTTTAATTGCATTTAATAATACGAGATAAAAAGTTAATTACTTCATTGATACCCGATTTTTTGGCCTCTGAAACAAAAAATCTTTTCTATAAATAATTCCATAATGGAATAAATAACTAAACTGACTTTTAAAAAGTGTCCAGATTTTATAACAACATTAAGCAATAATAAATTTTGTTTTTGTTAATTTTCTTTCGGCTTGATAGAAATAATAAAATAAAATATTGATATTTAGCGTGAAGGGGATGCAGTTGTTTACTTTAGACACGTGGTATATTGAGTTTTTGTTTTTTTTTTAATGTTTAATTTTCAACGACTGATTTATGATAACAAAAGTATTGAATGATGTTAAATAACTAGCATAGAACACGGGAAAGTGGAAAATGTGGTTGGTGATCTCAAATTTCAATTATCCACCAACATTTTCCGGAAAATCCCGTGGTGAGTAAATCGTATTATCTGAAACTCCCACGCGCTTTCGAGGTTTAATGAAAACAAAGTTCAATTCGTCTACTGGCAGAACCAGCAGCAGCAGCAGTATTATTTGCCTTTTTAAAATGAGCAGATGTATTTAGACACTAAGTGAATTTGCAACTTGTGAATTACCTTCAATAAATGAGAGGTGAATGAGATATCATTGAGACTTGGTAATCACTTCTCAGAGATGATTGTATGAGCAAGTACTCAATGCTTAGTAAACTATGAGAATGAAAATGCTGAGTAAATGATTAGATACCTGTCTACACGTACAACGTTCATGATGGCCAAACAATTTATTTCACAATTGCCAATTATCGAGTTTATTCAAGCATGCAAGTCTCGAATTTGAGTGCATACTTTACGTGTGCATTAACAGCTTGTGAACGTTAAACTAATCGATTCGTCAAAGTGAATTTTCACCTTATTATGTTTAACCGATCAACAGATTTTTTTCCTCTATTTAATTAATTTTTTTTCCCTCCTCTTTTTAGAAAAAAAAACACTTGAGTTTAGAACAGTGTACAAACTATAAATAAGCAAAGTTTTACTTGAACTTCTTTCGACTTTTCTTATTAATTAAATAATTACTTATTTCATTTACAAAATTAAATCGTTGTCCTTAAAGTAATAAAAAATATCTTTTCCAGTTAAATTTTCATAATTAAAGTTCAATACATTTGATTTTTATTTTTCTAAAAAATTAATTTATTTTTTATAACCAACTATTTAATTGTCCCTAAAGCGAAGGTAAATTAAATTATCTAGATGTGTTCATGGTGAAGAAAAAATTGAGAAGGTAAAGGCTAATATCCATGAAAGAATAAAAATAATGTGCATGTGAACATTATTCTGTTGAATGAAGTAATAAAAAATTGATTGAAGTAGTTGTTTGTTGATCCACGACATTAAAGTATTTCTGTTAAAGTTTATAATTCGGTTGTTAACCACAAACATCTTCTAATTCCTTTTATTTCTAATTCAACGCACGAGCGCAGACGATACGTGAAGAAAATGACTTTACATAGAACTTAGTAATCGCACAAGCGGGTCTACGACCCTCTTTATAATTTGATGTTGCGTGCTATTATAGTGCCATTAAAACTCCGGGCATCTACTAATTACGTGCACGCAGACCGAGCAGGGCTGTAGTAAACCAGTGGTGGTGAGCAACAAATACATGTCTACATCGTTTAATCAATATTCAGTTGTTTCTACGGCACTCCTATATCTACTACGTTGGCCTCTTGTCAACTTCCCGATCAAATATTGTACTTCGTCTCCCTGTACTCTGATTTTGATGAACCAATCACACTCGATCGGAAATGCAAAGTCATTGCAATACAAACAACAAGATTTTGACAAAAGTAAGTACACATACGAGAGACAGAGGAGACGAAAACAACGATTTAAAGTTAAGGAAAAAAAAGGAAATATGAGAAAGGAGTATTAAAAAAGAGCTTTATAGCTGCAGAAGGGATGCATGAAGAGTAATCGAGCGTTCACGTTAGTGCATGAGATTCGTGTGGAGCACGTACGTCTAAATCGCAATTTGAAAGAAAGCCAATAAAGAGGAGCAGAGAGAGAAGCAGAAGAGAAGATGGTGCATTTTATTGTTCTATCTATGCATCTGCTGCTAGGACAAATAAGATGTCGAGATCGTATTTAGGACAATAAAATTGGTTCGGGCGAGTACATAAAGATGGAAAAAAGAGTTATACCGATATAAGAAATAGAAATGGTATCGATACTGCTACGAAACTTTTCTACAAAGTCGTTCACACGCTACCTCTTGAAGAGCTTTCGTGAGAATGAATCTTCGCTTTTCTTTATTGCTACTATCTACGTTGGATTTCGAAAACGATTCGCGTGGTACTATGTCTTTTCTATTTCCAAACTCACCATCTTGCAAAGTCTCTAAGTGAAGCTTGTTCAGTTTTGTTTCATTTTCGTTCACTCGTTTTATTTATTCACTCATACTATGTCTGACCAAAGTGATAAATTACTACTGACGTCCTTGAGTTTTGATTTCCCACGCGGTCAGAAATACAGAATGACTTACGCTTGAGAGATGAAGAAAAACCTTTGGTAGACATATCAAATTTACTATTTTCCTTTCTTTATATTTGTTTTTATTTATTTTACTGCCAAGTTGGCTTTTATTTTCTTAGAATAAAATAAATTCTCATTTCGCCAATTTGACTCTCCTATGTGCTCTCTGACTCTTTCTACGTTTAGTTGCACACACTGCAACGGTGTATAAAGTCATAAAATTGTACGTGAAGAAAGATGTACTACAGAATCGAAGGAAGCATTACTTTAGAATACATTTGAATTTAATTCTCTAGGTGTAACAACCGACACTACCCATTTTCGCTGAAACACTTTTATGCTAATTTACACAAGCGTACAGCAGACGTAATACGATCATTATTCTTTAACTCTATCGGTACAACTATACTTCCTAAATCCTATGAATGTATAACTTTAAGCTTAACAGTACCAAAAACGATCATGCAAATACAAGTGAATTTGGTGAACATACGAAATCGTCTATAACTCAGTTACATAATATACACTTTATATATATATGTACATAGATTTTTCAAATTTTCTTACTCTCGATAAAAGATATAATAATAGTAAATCAATAAAGAAACTCGACTAGCATAGAAGTTGCAAAATATTTTTCGTGACCGGCGATAAAACTGTCTTGAATGCGGTTACAAATCGGAATCGTATAAACAACGAAACGGAAATGAACGAAAAGTAAGAGAAGTTTGTACGGAATTCAAAAGCCATTTTCATTCTCACAAAATTCACCAACATTATTACCCTACTGAGTTTATATTTGAGAGCTATTCGAGTCAATTCTATGGCAAATAAGGGTATTTATATAAAGATGTATCTTGCATCAACAGAATCGAGAGAAAATAAACAATCTCAAGTACAATCATTTTTCTTCTTTTTTCTAGAAAATAAAATGTTTTGAAATATTTTGATAAAATTACTTAATCGCAACCTAGAATTGTAAATTGAAAAAAAATTTGCATTGAATAGAAAGATAAATATTTATGACAATTTTTAATATTCTTTTTTTTACTACCCTATTAATATGCTTCATGATACTTTTTATTCTATAAGTAATTAAAAAAGTATTGATTTCGGTCGAAAAATTAATTACAGTGAATATCGATGGTGAATTCCAATGTAAAAATAAAAATAGTAATCAACTCAACTTTAAAACTGTAGAAAATAAATATCTCTTTCATTTTTTTTTTCATGATTCCAACAGAAATTGACTTCCCTGAATTCATTTATACTACCTTTAGACGTAAAATAAATATTCTGCGCTCTTTACGACAATATTCATTAGTGAAATGATAAAGTACTTGATGTAACAAGATGAAAATATATAATTCTCATTTTGTTGATTAAATGGAATGGTTTACGTGATGGAAGAAATCAATAGATTACATTTTAGATGAACATTATGTTGAAAATGTAAAATTGACAGACATTTAGCCATCGACAGCTGAATAACGTGATTAAAGTTGATACCCTATCCTGACGCTCTTATAATAACCTAGTCGACACTTGGTCTCTTCTAACAGCCTCAAGAGGACTACGTAGCCTTCGTTGGAGTATGAACTTTATTAAAGGTCTCCATTTTTTTTCCATCCTTAATGGACTATAAAAAGTCTCGTCAAAGCTCAACCGCACCCTTCAGTTATGAGAGCTCAACCGTATGTTGCAAGTTGATATAAAATCTATTAAAATTTTTCAAGAATTTTAAATAGTTGAAATTTTTTTAAGTAGAACTTTTCCACGTAAAGAGTTACTTTGAACCTTCATATTAAAAAATTCTGTATCACTGTCTCGGAATCAAGTAATCGTATAAGCCACTACATTAATGGTCTCCGTCACGCGAATGATGGAATGAAAATTTTCATAAATTATCTATCATGTAAAGAAAACGAAATTTTTACATCAATGAATATTTAAAGTAGCTTCACACTGCACATGTTTGATGAGTCAAGCGTGCTTTTAATTAAAATTATATATTTGAATATTTTCAATTAATGCATGTTGTCAATTGTATATGACATAAACAGGTAATATTTTCAGTCTTGATTAACAAATACCCTGAGGAGGGATAAACGAGAAAAATGATGAGAAAACTTTATTTCTTTTTAAAATAATTTAATAATAAATAGTCAGTATTTACTGAAAATTTATTTTGTAGAATAATTTTTTTAAAAGAATTGAAAACTTGTAATTTTAAAAATAAATTCCTGGTCTCTTTATAATTTTAATTAATCGGAAAATAATAGTAAATTAAAAACTTTGTTGTGTAAAAAGAATTCAACGTCAGTGTGTTATTTATTTTCTATTAACAATTAATCAAGTTTACCAATAATTCATTAATTTTAGCTTTGAAAAATTCCCCACAACAATTTCAATGAAATTCTTGAAATATTTTGTAGTCTTTTATTATTATTGACAAGCAATATTCATTCATCTATCAGATATCTTATATGGCAGCGATAAAAATAAAGATAAAAAGTGAAGAAGATGAAAGAGAGGAAGTGCATTCGTCTCGCTGTCGTGAATTTCCGTCAGCAACCTCATGGAAATTTTTCGCGGTGGCACGAAAGCTCAGAGGTGAAAAATCGTAAAGTCGTAAGGTTCTTTACCCGGGAAAGGAGAAAGAGACGAACTGTACGCTGCCACTTCCAGGTGGTCTTATTCGCGGGTAGTGGCGGAAAATGTGAAAAATTCCCATTAAAGGATTCCAATAGAACTACTCTTGGTTGTAGGTGTTGGAGATATAAAACATAATATTATTTCCGAGGAAGCAGTGGCGCAAGAATTCAATTTAGCCAGTGACATAATACTTTTTGCGCGCGAGATAGTGAGAGCAAGGGGCCAGTATTGTAGGCCGAATGAGTGAGAAAAAGCGAGTGAGATCGCGTTTCAAACGTAAAACTCAGAGAGGATTCAATCAGTACCAAACGAAATCCGGTGGCAATCCCATTCTTCCGGTGCCTGGCCATTCGAAAAATTCTTTCATTTACTTTTACATTCTCAAGTTTTCTTTTTGCCACTCTATAATCTCTTTCCACTCATATTTCCAATCATTTAAAGCGCCGTTGATCGAACTCTCAAAAATCCATTAATCCATTTAATCCATAATAATCTAATAGTAGTTATAAACCAATCCACAAATAATCCTCTCATCAAACTATACACTTCCCCGTCGAATGCGGTTGCAAATTAAACCGAATAATATACCGCACAAATATATGGATGCATTCCTTAATTATAAACCTGGCTCATCGCAAAAGGGGTAAACCTATATTGGAGTTATAGTGAGTCTATATGCTCACAGAAATGCATTGCGTATCTCGTCTCTCTCTTTCCACTTTTGGTGGGAATCGAAGCCATTAACCTTGGTTTTCCTTGGCGAGCCAACCCTGCGGTTTATTCTCCACTAAATAATTCTAAACTGACCTGAGACCTTGCTCGAATACTGGCAAGTACGCATACCCCTTCCAAGATTGCTCGTGAATTTTCGCTTGAGTTATATCGCTCTTCGTGTTTTCGGTCAAAGCTTACTTTGAACATAGACTTTATATGTTTTGACTGGTAGTCTTCCATCTACCTAACCAGTGTAGAGCACTGTTGGTATTAAATATCCAAATTTTGTCTGATGAGAAAAAAAACTCATCCTGAACTGAATACTAGATATTCAGTAGTTTTACGTGCAAGTGGCTGATTTAAAAGTTGAAACAAAAATAAACAGAGATAAATTGGAATAGCCAACTAAATGCAAGAGATTAATTGAAAGAGTCACAGCATTGTAGAAAAGTGGAGAAAACTTGGTGTGCACTGTTCTAAATATGTCTCTGTCATTAGAAAATAAAAAATAAAATATGTCCCCTAGAGACATTTGCTATTTTTCTAACTACAGAGCTAAGACTTGGTTCATCTTCTTTCAACTCGCTTTATAACCTTTCCTAAACCCCGAGGCCTAGGAAATTCTACGACCTTGTCTCCTCCAACACCTCTATTTCCCTCCATGCTTGAGTAATGTGAGAGGATTACGCAGCTCGAACAGAAAAGTCTCAGAAGTCACGCTCTTACTCCTTACCACCTTAAGATAAAGTTCTAAAGGCGGGATTAGAACGATTCTACTCTTTTATTTTTCCACCTTCTTTTCCTTTTTACTTTCATTTTCACCTTACATTTCTTGCGCAGTCTTACTGCGAGAAGATATTCTTCATCTTTTTCACTAGCCGAGTTCATTCGATGCTACTCTGTAGAGTTCGAATATCTGCTTCGTAATCTTCTTCTAGTTTGCACGACGTTATCTCATTCAGCGACATCGAATGAATAAAATGAAACTCAATTTCATCTTTATGTCAATCTTAACATTGAAAGAGATACCAAAAAAATTATACCTCCTTTTTTATCTAATATTTCATTCGTAATTTACAACTACTTGGATCCGAATTTTCATTCAGCTTTAAATCTTGATATCTTCCACCAGGATGCAGGAGCTAGAAAATAAAGATGATAAAATGAGAATATTTGGATTAAAGCTCTGCAATAATATGTAACCAGTGAGCTTCATTTATTGCTCAGTGATTAATTTAAAAATTAAATGAGAGTAATGAATTCACTTCATTATAAAATAAGAAGACTTGTATTGTGTTTAATATGTTCCCTATTATGGAATTATTCAACAATGGAGACTACCTAGATTGCTATCACAGAGTTTATCAAGTGAAATTATGAGTATAATAGATGAATTTAAATATACTAGGCTAATAAAACTACGATAACAATTTCCATTTAGATCCTCAGCTCAAGTCTTAAACAACATTAAAATTCAAACTTGAATACACACTTACTTTTATTCACTTATAAGCAACTATACACCATTACTACATTAATTCTAAAAAATTCCACAAAAATTTGAAATACTTTTGAAAGGAGTTTTTTTTGTTTATTAATTGGAAAATAATCGAATCAAAATCAATTGAATTAAGTTGAAAACTCCGAAATTGTAAATATTTTTTTTCAATCATTAAACCTCGGATCAAAAAGAATTAAAAATCAACCATTTTAATAAACTTTAAAAGCTTAAAAGCGTCGATAAAGCCAAAAAAATAATTCGATAAAATCCGAGGGTGGCTTTTTAAAACGTATACCTTTGCCTTTGATTTAGTTTCTGGTTAATCGGAATTAAATTTTTTTACACTATGTTAAAGTTATTGAAGCTAAAGTTCCCTTCCAAATATCACATACAATATTGTCTAGCCACTAATTTAATCGAAATAAATTGTTTCAATTTCCAGGATTATTAAATTTCGTACTTAACGTGTGGACGTACTTCACTTAGTTTGGAAACATTGTTATGTCATTATTTCTCATCTGCCAAGAAGCTGGATAAAATCATTGAAATATCTCCTTGAATGACCCAGATGTAGCCAATGAACTGAATAGGAGTAGAAGTATACAGACACACATATGTTCTGTCAAAGGCAATTACATCAGAGTGGTCGAGTGCGGTCAACCAATCAGCTTGTTGTATCCTCTAATAATTTCTTCCACCCTTGTAATTCTGGAGAATGTCGTAGAAGAGAAACCCCTTACAGAGTGTTGTTTATTACTTGAACAAGCTACAATTTGGCCAATGAACACTAGTCTTCCTTTAGTACTGACCAAAGGCGAATACAACTCTGATCAAACAGTCTTTTCTTCTTAGAACTAAATTATTATTTCTCAGGAATCAATTACTTTCTATTAAATAACGAGTCTTCTTGACAAAATTAGTGGGAAATTGATCACAAAATATTTTCCTTTACTCTAAATATCGTTAGCAGATTCCTTTTTTTTTGTTAATTTAACAAAGCTCGTCTAGGAACACCAAAGAAATGATTCCAATACTATTTACACAGAGGAGTATTGGAAGTCGATAAAGGAAATAGACTCCTTAGAATCGCATTGTACCTTATGCGAGTAATCAAAATCAATTCACAAGAGATAGAGGGATGATGAGAAAAATAAGTGAGATGATGAAGAATATTTAGAACAATATTTTAATTCCATTTTGAATAGACAAATCCTTGGAGATCTAGAAAATGATCCATTATTGAAAGGACAGTTTATTTTGCTTAAGCACTTTCTCCCTTATCGTGTTGGAGTAACTAAAGCTTCAATACGTATTAAGCGTAGTTTATTCACTGGTCATTGAGTAAACAGAAATGGTAAAGGATCAGAGAATTGGCATTAATCTTTCCACTCGAAATTCAAATCAAATACACTACTGACTTTGGTGGAAGTGAAATAAAATATTTCTTTCCCTCCAAATGGTTTCGTTGACAGCTTTTAACACGGGAAAAAAACTAGATAGAGTAACTGTACGGTTACTAACCTTTGGTTCGTGTTTTACAATTACGATAGTTTTATGAGTTCAGCCCCTTGGTGGACTTCTACCAACTTGTGATTGCGTAAGTTTCTGCTTTACGAGTACGAACTGCACTGCTATTCGACAGTGATTTTCTTTTACGACCATGAGTACAGGCACTTTCGATATGCATTTATCACACACTTTACATCGTCAACATGTCAACTTATTTTTACTTGTTTACTATTTTTAAATAAAAATTGGAATCGATAAGCTTTTGGTAATTATTAATTCATTTCTTATTCGTTAAAGAAAAGTTGATTAAGTAATTAACTCTTTGAACTTTCTCCAAGTTTATGAAGAAAAGATTTTGTAAGTAAAGAGCAGTAATATTAATTTAGAAAAGATATTAATTATTAATTATTTAATTTAACTTTATTTTCTATGAAAAAATGAAGAAATCTATTTGAGGTATTTTTTATGCTCTAAAAATAGTGTAGTGTTATCAAAGTGCAACAGATAAAGTATAAAATATTATTAATTAATTAGATTAATTATAATTTTTAATTAGCTAATTATAAACGTTAATGTAAAATTTTAAAAATAATTTTTCCTTTAGTAAGATAAAATGAATGAAATAAGAAAATGTCTTTTATCCTTATTCCTGAATGAAGCATTAATTGTAAAATCATTGTAATGGCACCGTGATCACCTGGAGAGTGTCGCGTGCGTTCAGCACAAGTAGATTGTTAACGAAGCGGGTGTATAATGAGGTACGACACGAAGGTGGGTAGGTATGTGTGGAGTTTGGCATTGGAAGGGTTGCTGCAAACACTCTATGTAGACAGGGCTGAACTTGATAGGGTTTGACGTGAGAAGTACGTCCATGGATTATCTTTCTGGTGTATTTGTCATTCCTAAGTTCATAGTATAGTGTGAAAATGCATGTTGGTAGTAGACATAAGCACCAAGTAAAGGTAGTGTGAACGCTAGAGGGTTCTACATACTTGACTGAGTATTCGAAGCTTTTCGATGGCGTCATCCAGACAACACCGATTGGCACTTGTATGTCTACCACTCACCCTCCAGTACATAACTATGCAAGTCGATACCCTATAATTCTTATACAAGACTATTTTTTCGTGAGTGATTGAAAAAAATATGACTATAATTTGATGATGATTAATTCTTAAACAGACAATGAATAATGATAGTGGGAAACGTTAGCCAATCTCATCGCGTGGTAAGGACGAAAATAGAATGAAGAATGGCGTGTAAACGCTGCGCCACGTACTTCCGACACGTGGACGTGTCAGCTTACAAAGGGGTTGTACACCGCCAGGATGACAAAGAATTCAAACTAAAGCATAACCCTCTCACTTTGTCGTGAAAGTTTTGGAGCAGTCCGTAAGCTGGAGAATGAGCAGGAAAACTCAAACGAAAATGGAAGTGGAAGGAGTAGAAGTTGAATGAACATGTGACTTTTACCGAGATGCTCACAATGACGTTCTCAGAAAATGGTCGATCCAAGCATGTCACTTTCGGCTTTGTGTCGCGTTGTTGAGGTGAGAATTTACTGAGACACGGATATGGTGATCGAGGTAGGAGGGCTGATATATAAATGTGTGCTTCTGGAGATTGAATGTGCTAGTTTATAAATCGCACAGCACGCAAGTTTACCTTGATATTGCATATCACATAGGCATTTTTCGATAAAGAATAACAAGAAATTTCATCACAAAAAGCATGTGCCTGACTTTATATCATATAAAATGTCCAACCATCAGGATCACTATTTCTTGTGAGTTAATAAACAACCCGTCGAAAAATTGCGGTCCCAAAAGGTCCCCCGACGTTCCCCTCGTAGGACTATGAGGAACGTTTAGGGAACAAAATATGTTTTTTTTTGATAATTTTTATGTAATGAAATTAATTAAATAATGATATAATGGCGAGAAACTGTAAGATATAAAAATGTGCATAACTTCTATGCTAATGATGCTATTGGGTTGATCGAGGGCTCAAATGAAAGATCTCGACGAGAGGCAGAAAGTCAATATAGTAAAAATTATTTTTGGAGCATCATTACTGCTAAAATTGGAGAAAGTTCCCGTTTTACCCCATTTTAGGGGTGAAAAAATTAATTTTTCATATGTTTGACCCGATTCCGCATTTCTGTGCATTAAGACGAAAAGAATGAGTGGTCGAACTTGAAAATCGGACAACTTTGATTTTTCGACCCCAAAAAATGGCAAGTGGTACCCCTTTCCATTTTTTTTGGCCAAAAAATAAAGGTACTCCGATTTTAATGATTGAGGGCTCATTCTCATCGTCTTGATGCGCGGAAATGCGGAATCGAGGCACCGGTCAAGAAAATCCACTTTAACACCCTTAAAAACGGGTTACACTAAATACAAATTATGGATTATCATCCCCTTGACTTTGAACCCTTATAACTCGTGAACGGACGGTCCAATAACTGTTTTCAGGGACGTTTTTGAAACCTTAAAATCCAAGCTACACATTCATATTCATGAAAAACGGGCGAAAAATTTCTTTCACCCTTAAAATCGCTAAAATATAAAAGAAAATCACTTTTTTTTTGGAAGTTGCTAACTATTTTGGCAATTTTAAGGGTAAAAGAAATTTTTTGCACGTTTTTTATGGATATGTATGTTTAGCTTAGATTCTAAAGTTTCTAAAGAGGTCTTAAAAATCATCGTCCGATTATTTTTACCTGAGTTATACAGATCTAAAGTCGAAAAGTAGGTAATTTTTTACCCTTACTTCGACTTCAGACCTCGATAACTCTTCCAAAAATTATCTAATTATGATTTTTGAGCGCTCTTTAGAAACTTCAGAATCTAAGCTAAACATACATATCTATAAAAAACGTGCAAAAAATTTCTTGCACCCTCAAAAATGCCAAAATAGTTAGCAACTTCCAAAAAAAATGTGATTTTCTTTTATATTTTAGCGATTTTAAGGGTGAAAGAAATTTTTCGCCCGTTTTTCATGAATATGAATGTGTAGCTTGGATTTTAAGGTTTCAAAAACGTCCCTGAAAACAGTTATTGGACCGTCCGTTCACGAGTTATAAGGGTTCAAAGTCAAGGGGATGATAATCCATAATTTGTATTTAGTGTAACCCGTTTTTAAGGGTGTTAAAGTGGATTTTCTTGACCGGTGCCTCGATTCCGCATTTCCGCGCATCAAGACGATGAGAATGAGCCCTCAATCATTAAAATCGGAGTACCTTTATTTTTTGGCCAAAAAAAATGGAAAGGGGTACCACTTGCCATTTTTTGGGGTCGAAAAATCAAAGTTGTCCGATTTTCAAGTTCGACCACTCATTCTTTTCGTCTTAATGCACAGAAATGCGGAATCGGGTCAAACATATGAAAAATTAATTTTTTCACCCCTAAAATGGGGTAAAACGGGAACTTTCTCCAATTTTAGCAATAATGATGCTCCAAAAATAATTTTTACTATATTGACTTTCTGCCTCTCGTCGAGATCTTTCATTTGAGCCCTCGATCAACCCAATAGCATCATTAGCATAGAAGTTATGCACATTTTTATATCTTACAGTTTCTCGCCATTATATCGTTATTCAAAAATTTTGTTCATCCAACGTTCCCCATAGTCCTACGAGGGGAACGTCGGGGGACCTTTTGGGACCGAAGTTTTGGTGTATTGGATGGAAGTTGGAAAGAAATGTGTAAGAAATGGATAACGAAAGAGAGTCAGTTGACAGTGGATTCGACTACTGCAGGTAGCATTCTTGAGGTACAAAATGAAAGCAATGTACCAACTAGAATTGCACAGGAACTTTACGATCACTGCAGAGATTGGAAAAGATTTGAAATAAACGAGAACGCTCGTTACTTGCTGAACGAAGAAATGCTCATCGCTTACTGTGCACCGATCCTATGGTTGAATGTTCTTTGAAGCTCTAGCATATCTTTTTCTGAATAAAATATTGCAAACTCCTCCAGTCCTAATACTTTGTTTTCAATTTATATTTCATTGCTTATATGAAGCTTCATTATTTTTTTCTCTTGATCAAGTCACGTCTACTGAAAATTCCATCCTTAACTTGACGATAACTAAATCAGAATAAAAATATTCAATAAAAATAACTTTATACATTGCATCAAAACAATATTCGTCCAATAAACTGAATGCTTTTTCAGACATAACAAGAAGTCTTTTAAATGAATAAAAAATTTTTTGTTTTATTTTTAATAAATAATTACTTTTCTATTCAAACATTTTTTGGTTAATAAGTTATTTGTAATTAACAGAACGATTCATCCTATTCATTTAAATTCAATGAGAAATTTGAATGTAAATAAAAAAAAAAAAATAAATGAAAAGTTTCCAAGTTTTACAAATAAACAAAATATCCAGATTCAATCGTTTCTATGTATGTAGAATTATTTTTCATCAATTTTAGTAACAAGCTCGAGAAATGAGCAACAATGTAACATATTTTTAGATTTAAATTAATTTCCAGGTATGAACTGCCGTCATTTGAATGAAATACAAAAGTTGTTGACTTTAGATTTGGTTTATAAACTCAGACCTATTTATTCAAATTTATTGATAGCCTTTTTTTTTCTGGGTCAACTTGCATAAAAGATTCAATGAAATTCTATATGACTCTCATTCATTATTCTCAATTCATTATTTGATAAATCTCTAATGAAGAATACGATTATTCACCTCGATTTCAACAATTAGTCTTTTATGTAATCATTGAACAATTTAAAAAAGCACTTTATTTATATAAAAAATAATTGAAGCGTCATTGCAACATGATAACAATAATCTCGAATACAACGATATACAGGTTGAATAAAAATGCTATCACGGCTGAAGCATCAATACATCCTGCGTTTTATATTAGTAACAATATGTATACTCACAATGTTGATATCCAGTAAGATACGTTTTTGAACATGAGACAAAAAATGATGGCGACATTTGTTGCGGGCACATGGGAAATCTTCGACACTATTATACGTTGTATCTTAATCGACCACATAAATATCCTCAGACACGACACTGAATTACCACTTCTAAGAGTTTTCAAAGCTCTTTTGTGTGTACACACTAGTGTACATCATGAAAAAATGTTTTACATTTATTTTTATCATTCTAAAAGAAAGAAAGAAAATACTACCCAATTATAATATCGATTCTAAATTCAATTGAATGGATCACAATTAAATTAAAAACTTGAAAAAGTTCAAGTGTTGGCAATTAATTTTATCGAGATTTGAGTATCGTGCTCCAATGAACATACTAATGAAAATAGAGCTAGACCATCGCTATTTTAACCGTTTATTTTCGTTTTTTTTTCTTTTTTAATATCTCGTATGTCATACGTCAATTGTAGTTGACAAGAAAATTAGGTCGACATGATTGCTCTGAAGGGACTTATCAACTGCAAGTAGCTGTCACAACGCCCATGCACCCATCCCTGAAGTCAATTCTGCCTCTTCACGCCACGCAGATTCCCGATGGCATACTCTGGCATTAATTATTCCGGGTTCACGCTAGAGCTTGCACTCCGAAATTCCCTGGGAATCACAAAGCTTAGTAAGCAACGCGTACTTCGTGAGTTCTGCGGCAAGTCAAGAGCGAAGATTTTCTGACGTTTGCGTAACTAACGTCATCACTTCCGCATTACTGTACTTAACAGCTTAGCTTATATCCACCCTTATTGTTGATTTTAATACCGAGAAATTCATCTAAATATCTCTGCAATATAATCAAGCTATAAAATGTTTACTGTTTGCTCTTTACATATATGTATGACCTTGTAGGAATATTTAATGAGACTCATGTGTGCTTGGTTTTTTTTTTCAGTTATAATGAAAATAGTGAAGGTAAAGTTGTAGATTAATAGAGTTTAGAATTATTTAAATAACACTCATGTTTGATTTAATCTTTTCTGTTTGATTATTACTGTGAAATGTAATAACTTAATGAGGAATGGAATTGAGAGGATCATTGTGTCTCTATTCTGTTCTCATCCTTACTATATTCGTGTTGTATTGATGTAAAGTTAAAATTCAAACTAAATAATTATACCACCATTAACCGAGACAACTAATTAATAATCAAATAAATCAAAACAGCTATGATGATGTCCGTAGCAATTGATTTTTTGACCAATGATTAGGATCAAGCATGAAATTATGCTTGATCCAAGAAGATTTTTTTTTTAATATAAGTTACTCACAACATTGATTTTCTTTATTCTTTGATGTAGTTACTTTTACTACCCTGACACTCTGGTGCTTCCAATTAAATTTGAAAATATCTCTAAATGTTTTACGAAGATCATTTCAAAATATGTGTATGTTTCCATAAAATAACAAAGTGTTTTTTTATTTGTCACAATCGATATTCGTTTTACAAAGAACTATTCCTTTTCTTCAGTACTATTGCTTGAATTACGATTCCCGATGCAGACGACCATTTCACCCTCGACCTCTTCCGTAGATTTTCCCTCTCTTCAAGACGACCCTGCGCCCTTAACCACACCACACTTCTACTCCTTCCTCCTTCTCTACTTTTGCTAGTGGAATGATAGTCGTGGTAGATCCGGGTCGCGCGTAAATTTCCGGAATCTTAGGCTGATTTATCGCTTAGTGAGATATAGGTTGCAAGCACAGGAAGGATTTAAGCCAGCTCGTGGCCGTCGGACAAGTGTGCATGGCTCCTGAGCATGCTCCACTTTCTCTCTTCAGTTACTCGACACTTTCCTATCCCTTGAACTAACGACAGCACGCCAACGTAAATGATAAATGCTTGACTTTTCTTTCATTCGCAAGCTATTAAATGCTTGCGTCAAACACAACGTGGACAGATGACGTAAAATTGCAGCAAATCCGGCACAAAATTTATCGCGAAAAATCTCGTTTGATGACTCGACCGATAAAAAACTACGTACATTCGTGGAAATGTGATCGTGAAATTTATGAAGCTCTTCATCAATCAGACAAAGGGGACACTTGGAATTTATGAGAGCTATCAGGCTATTAAATTGGATATTGTTCTACCCTTTATAAAGTTTTTTCATTTTATTTCTTAATATTTTTGTTATGTAAAGAGGAAAGAAAAAGAACATACAGAAGTAATGTAATTATTTACAAAGCAAAAGAACTATACGCAAATATTGTTTGGTGTTTTTCAAGCAATGTACGATTACTTTGTATTTTTATACCTCCCTCTGTTAGTGATCCCGCTCAGCCAGAAGCTTTTGCAATGTTTTTTCAAGGGTGAAGAGAAGGGTCGAATCTTGCTGTTCGTAGCTGTACGCTGCAGCATCACTCTGGCTTCGAGGGTGGAGAGACACACACCAGCCGCCTCACACTTTGCCTGTCTGGGATTTGTTAGGTAAACACCATCACGACGTTACGATAACAAATCGAGAGGCGCGAGCTTTTACACCAGTTTGCGCACGTTCTTGCTATTTTAACCCTACTGAGTTATGTTCATTGAAAATATTTTTAAAAATTCGTCGATGCATTCAAATCCCACTTTTTCTCTCTTATTTAATTATTGAAGAATTCATTTAAAGCATTATCTAAGATTAAACATCAATTATTCTCGTAAGAAATTAGTTTTCTTCCTATTTCTTCACAATGAAAATCTTATATCCTGAAAAAAAAAATAATTGAAAAAAATTAATCTTTGGAACAATAGATGATTTTATCAATAAAAAATAATATAAGAAAATAAATTACTTTATGTTGTTAAGCCATGTATGCCTGATCAAATAAAAATTATATCACTTAATATTGTTTCCATGGAAAGTAGTATGATCTATCATTAGTCAGACATCATAAATATTCACAAAGATATCGTCTTCCTGTGAAAGAAATTTATATGAAAAAGAATAAATAAGATCCTCAAAGGATTTAATGAATCACTGGATATTTTCCAAATGATTTTCGCAATGAGTCAACAGTGACACGTGATAGCTATGTATTTGGTACGTTAAAGTTTTGTAGAAAACTAGAGTCACAGAGTCAACGCACGTATTCCATCACTGAGCTAAAGAAACGGACTTGAATGGACGACTTACGAAGGGTTTGGCATTTTCGAAGCAACTTGGAACTCAGCCCGTTTCGTTTCCAAGACGAATGTACTTCAAATGGTCCTTTGCCTCCTTCACGCTTACCCTTACAGAATTCACAAGGGGAACTAGCTGATACGGGGTCATTATATTCGCTTTTGGCGATCTTTTCGATTTCAGATAAGGTTACCCTCTTTCCAACATTCGCTACAATTTACAACTCTCTCACTTACTTGTTCTTATTTTTAACAATGAAATCTTGAAGAAAGTGTGAATTATTTGGTATTGAAATGGAAAAGTGTAATACTTAAAAATAGTACAACTGATTCGAGAATACTGAAATCGATTGTGGTCTTAAAAAGTTTTAAATGGACTTTAACAACATTTATCTCAATTGGACGTGGCCTCTCTCCAAGTCCCTTTGTCCAAGAGTCGACATAAACGGGCTAATATTCAATCAACTAGGTACACTCGCGTCGGCAGATATCCAAGAAGATAAAAAGAAATCTCGTGCAATGATTGTGAATTATTTAAGTTGGTGGTAATTGAAAAACTTGGACGGACAATTATTTTCTACATCTCACCGCCAACGTATCTTGACGCACAAGTAATTGCCTTCACAAATCGTTAAAAGATTGAGTAATCCAGTTGGTCTGATGCTGATGCCAAGTCTAGTTGACGCCATTACCCAGGATAAACTCATCCCTTGTCTTATGACTCTTGGCGACACCGACAAGGACTTGTCGAGTGAGACATTTGTCTTGCATACGACGCAGTACTCATCTTACTCTGAGTGTAAGATGGCGGCCCCACTCTCAAGTGAAGGCTGCACGTGACGTCTAACGTAAAGCCAATAACTCACATCCGCATGTGCACTGAAGGAGGAACTTGCCCCCTTTCGCGAGTGGTCTTAGAGCAAGCTTCTGGCAATGCCACCTACATGACGACGGATGGACGAGGAATAGACCCAAAGAGAATTGAGGGTAAAATCGAAGTCAAGGAAACCACCATCTCAATAACCCTAGGCGATGCAACCAACTTTGTTAAGGGATCAACTTGAAATTACAAGGGAATACGATCAAATTCCACAACCTTATACCTAATCAGTAAATGCTACTAGAAACTTATCTCGATCATTAATTTACTTCTCATAAATTACAGTCCTTGCGTCTATTACTGCTTTATTCAATATAATCTTTATATGCTACCAATACAACTCCAAAGATCTAATAGACCAAACGAGAGCTAAGAAAAAAATAAAAAAGTCAATAAAAAAAGTTTGACGATTGGATTCAGAGAGCTTTACTGATCGGATTAACTACTCTGACAATTTTATTTTCTTTTCTTTGATTTTTTCTTCCGATAATATTATTAATTTCCAATGACTTTTTCTCTTTTATTATTTACAAGGTAGCTAAGAAATTGATCAACTAAAAATTTCTCAACACTAATACGAAAATTAAAGAAATAAGTATGAAGGAGAATAGTTTGAAATGATCCAAGTTTTTTTGGAATTTATCAATTTTCTTTGAAAATTTTCTATTGAACGAAAGATATAATGTCGAGACTTTGTTAAAAATAAAACAAAGAGTCTAAAGTTGAAATAAAGAAGAAGAAATTTTCTTTATCTCTAACTTGAGTTCTTTTTTCTTCTACTCTTTCTTCTCTTTCTTTTCTCCATCGTAGCTCATCGTCTTCTACACATTTTTTTCTTTTTTGTTCCAACATCTCTACGATGAGCAGCTTACACCTTTGCTAAAACCTCCATACCAACAGGGCACATTCGCGTGTGCGTGCGGTTTTCTGAGTAATGACCGACTACTTCGTGTGGTTTTACTTGGGAAAAAGTTTTTTTTTCTATCCCTCCTGTAACTTAACGAAAAATAGAAGAGAAACTTTTCACACGGCTAGAAAAGATCCTAGAATTGTATGGAGCAAAGTCCTAAGTGAAACAAGGAAAGAAATAGCGGAAGGAAGAGAAAGAAGAGCTCGTTGAGGTAAACGAGAAACAAGGAAGAAAAATGTCAAGTAACTACGCGCACCTCGAGTACCTAATGTACCAGAAAATATACATTTAACAGAACGGAAAAAAGCCAACTCATGAGCACATCAACGTCCAAATGTAAGACTTAGCACCAAGCAACTTCCTTGACTTACCTACTATCCTCGAGAGTATCCTCGCAAGAAGACGATAACATTTCTCGGCGTATACAAAAGTCTCTCGAGATTCTCTTGCGCCTGAGAGAATAAATAAATGCCGCAAGAAAACTCAAGTATTCCCGGGACTCTGCGTCAAGCGAAAAATTCCCAGGTCCAGTGCTCATTCCATTTCAATTTATGAGTCCAGAGAAGATGAAGAAGAGGAAAAATAAGACAATGTCCGTTTTGTTACACCAATACTATACTCATTTTGTCATTCTTATATTTTACCTTCATCCCTGCTTCACTTCTCGATCATATTATTACTCTTTTATATCCATATTTAAAATTATTTAAATCCAATCTAATTAAGAAATTAATTTTTATCAAATTTCAAAAATTCAAGCATAACTGAGTTTTATTACAATTTTGAAATTATTTAAAATATTTTTTCTACCTATAAATCATCACCATCCACCATGTGAATTTATTTAACAGATAATAAAACGAAGGAAAATTCACAAAACGGCATCACACATTTTTGTTTTTTATTAACAAGTATTCATAATCCGAATATTTTACACTTTATGGCATCATAAAGATTCTAAAAATCTGTAAATTCGTCATAAACTATTAACAAAAAATGCCAATCACTTGAGATATTTTTATTAACTCATGAAATCGATTAAATTCATTCATAAAAGTTGAAATTGGAATGAACTATTAATTATTCAGATTTCATAAAAAATAAAAATTATAAAATCTTCAATCGAATGATAATATCAAGATTAACTTTTATAATAATGAACTCTTGAATTTGATAATAATGAATTCTGTCAATAAATTTGATTACACATTTTATAAGCTTATTAATATCACGCTAAGAGAGAAATGACTGGAAAAGTTATTGATTTATTAATTAATTCGAGAATATAATATCAATCGAGAGTAAGATAAAAAAACGTCAGTCAATAAAGTGGAATTGTGGAGATGGAGGATGGAGTAAAACGTTTTAGTAATAATTTCAATCTGCAAGACTTTTTTGACCTACATAGCTAAATGTCTTTGCTAACTGATGTTTTACTTGCATTTAGCATTATTTTCTTTTTTCTTTACTTTTCTGTTCATTCCTTTCTAATCTCTGCATGTTTCTTTTTCACGTGAACCGAGGAAGCAATATCCATCCTTCGTTGTAATATTGCAGAAACGTTTCATGTGCACGGAAGGAGGCAATGGAACGCCAAACAAAACGATTGGCAAACAACTCTACTATATGGACGCTGATGTAGGAATCGCGTTTCGATAGCGAGAGAAGAGCAAACCGTTAGAGGAAATTACTAAACACGCGAAAAGAGAACAAAGAGCATATTTGTACGTAAAGTAAGAATAAACAGAGTTATGAACAAAAAAGCAATTACAGAATACTTAAAAAGTAGACTTTCTTCTTCTGTAGAAAAATATCTCAAAGTATATGAAATTATTCGAAGCGAATAAATATTTTCCCCCTACAGATGATCAATTTCCAACTGTCAAAAGTATAAAAGTGATAATATAATTGGATAATTTGTGATCGATAAGTATTATTTAATGTCTAGTGGAAATAAGCCTAAATAGTCAGACCAGAAATCATGAGGTTCTAAATCGTAAGATTCGTTGCCGAGGGCACCCTCCGTTACACTTCGCCAGAAGATGTTATCTCTGTCATTCTACTGGTCGTTGACAAAAAAGGTCTTCCAATGGTCTTCGAATTATCTGATTTTCTCATCAGGATCCCATTTCCGACTATAAATGAAAGATAAACAAATTAAAAAGATAATCTGAGAGCTCTGAAGTTTCAGTGTAGAGAAGAAAATTAAAGAAGATTTAAGGATGAGCTTGGAAGATCCGTGAGGGAGAAAAAATTAAGATAAAAAAAAGATAAAAAGGTGACGAAAAAGCTTCACTACCACTCACTCTTTTCTTCGTGAGACTTAAATAGAAATACAGAAAATTTAATTATATAACATTTTAATGGAATATTCTTCAATTCTATATAATCTGTTTTAATAAATATCATGTGCAGGCATTTTTAATTAATTCAATTATTTTTTATTGTATTTCAAGACATTTAACCAAATCATTTCAGAGAAATTTATATTTAAAAAAAAAAAAAATTCTAACAATGTCAGAAAATGAATGTTTTTACAATAAATTGAGTAATCTGAGGATCTTCCAATAAAATTAAAATTTTTTTCACAATCATATTACAGTGGAAAACCCAATTGATGGAGTCTTTTGGGATTTTACTCTACCACTCTCAACATTATTTATTTTTTTTTTTTTTTATTTATCTTCTCGTACTCGAAAATTCTATTGGGAATTCAGTTGCTTCATCTTATTTGTACTCACTCAACACCTTTTTTTATCCCTCAGCTCTTATTTTGGCCTTCTTTATTCGGATAGACATGTGAAAATGAACAGAAAGAAGGCCCTAGTTGCTTCAAGTTCGCACTACATCGTCTATTCTACACTGATAAAATCCGAGGACAGCCAATAAGTTGATCGATCTTGGACGATCACTTTAGAAAAGTACTACTTCGACTATATACCTACTGAGTTTTTCTCGATTTTCTCTTGCTCGTTGACTTTAACTCTCAACAAAGTTTTCTATAGAAAGAAGAGTAAACCTTCCGCTTCAACTGCAATCAAATCGTTTCCCGACCAGTATATAGAGCATGCAAATACCTAAAAACACACTCAACTTGATGCTATGTATTATCGAACTTATCGCTGTAGTTTGGTAATTATTTTAATTTATCTTTAAACTTGTGCATCCAAAACTGTTAGTAAAGTAATTATTCTCCATGCCGGAGTTGGAAGATCATATAAAATCAAGCGAAGAATACTCTCTGTTATTAGTTTGATCTGAAAAGAATAATAAAAGGAAAAATACTTTTCTATAAAAAAAAATCGTAAAGGAACTTCTCTTATTTCTAAACCATGTCACGAATTATGAGGGGATGATGCGTGGAATGAGTGTGGAATACTTTGCGAAATATTTTGCTATTTATGAAAGTATATACACTTCGGACGATCAATATGAAAGTAAATTGAAGAATCTATATAAAAGATATGTTATTTTATTTAAAAACGATTATTTTATTTTCAAAAGGATAAACCCAGATTTAAGTAATTTTTTTTCATCTTTCAAAAAAGAATATTTGTTCTACTGGGAATTGATAACTTGAGATAAAAATTCTCTTGTTTTTAATATGACAATAATAATGATGTTTGTCATAAAAATACTCTAGTACTGATGATAAAATCTATTATAATTTCTGTGTAGATTTAATAATTAATGAAGTGAATATGTATATTCATAAACATGCGTATAATGAATTGTACGAGATATTATCTTTATTATTGATTGTACATAAAGAGAATAAAAGCATGAAAACACTCTTATGAAAAAGGAAAAAATTGGCTCTATTATGATTGATCTTTGAATACAATGATTGAGTGATAAATATTACTTCGCATAGGAGGGTGGAATTTATCCTAAAACTTTGAACACTCAGTCACAAAAATTTAATTTCATTATGACAGTTTATTTCCTAGATAGACTTGAGAGTAAAAGAAAAAGGCACAAATAATGGTTGAAAAATAAGACGATAATAATTCAATAAAACTATTATCGAGTTTCTGTGGTTAGTCAAGTTTCTCATAGAAACGTCTGAATTTTTCAACGACCATTAAATCGACACCTGATTTTTCTCTGTGACTTTTTTTTGACTCACGACACGGATCGTGTGGAGCAATGATTTATGAAAGAACCGAAGAAGTCGTCGAGGGAGAACAAGGGAGAGAAGAGAAGTGAGATTTAGGTGGATATTCAACCGAGCCAAGCTTGACGTCTACTTTAGTGTTGGTAAAAAAGACAACACCATAAAAAGCTTCTCAATAAAACATAAGACGACGTCAAATAAAGCAAGTTGACGTAACGCACGAGCTGAAGGTAAAGTGAGATGTCTGGGATGACTAAAGAATAGCTGAATGAGTGAAAAAAAAGGGAAAGAAATGAAAGAAAAAGCATACAAAAAAGTGGCTACAGCTCCAGAACAGCTTTCAACTGGCCAAGTGATTCTTACTTATACCAAGCGAATCACGCATACTATTCGTGTAGAATCGTAAAGTTGTGAAAAATTTATTACCACCCCTGCAGCTAGTGGGATGCTCTCGAGAAACGGAATTTCGGAACGAATCCGAGCGAGTGGGTAATACATATTTAAGCGTTCGATCATCACTCCTTCGTAGACTTCAAGACTCTTGTCTACCATACATATATGTTTTTCATTTCTTTTCCCCTTGCAATCGCACTTGAATTATTTTCTCTACATTCAGGAGTTGAAGAAAAAAAAACTATATTCATTCATTTAAACCATCTACAAGTGCAATCACATTTTAATTTTACAGTCTCTGTTAAAAAAACATTTTTTTCTCCATTTTATGCATCCTATAAAATAAATACTCAAGTTGAAGACATTTAACCTATTTCCTTGCTTCGCTTTTAAAATGAGGATTAAAAACAAAGACTCAAGATTACTTCTCTTTCTCCTACTTTCTATTATGCAATAATAACAACAACTTCTTACACTCTAGCACATTCAGAAGCTTTTATTATTTATTAACAAGAATTCAATTAACCCAGACAAACAGAAAGAATTTTTTTAATTAAATGATCATATAAAGATGAAAATAATCCATAGAAAGTAAGAGAAATGCCATAATATGATTAATATGTTCTTGCCACGCATATAGCTTGATTGGAATGTGACTCACGTGAGGAGGATCATCAGAATGAACGTAGAAAACAATAAAGCATCACGTGGTCCTTAGGAAGGCGTGTGGATGACATTAAAGATATAAGGGGGGAGAAACGAGGTGGGATGTGAAGGAAAGCAAGGACAAGAAATCACATTCGTAATCCCGATGACGCGATAATGCTGACCACCCTGCCAACCAAAACAATTTATAAGTCCTATCTCGACAGGTCACTTTAAATTATGAAGCTCTTTATTACGTACGCTTCTCGACACCGGTAGTGCACAGTCGACTGAACTACTATCCTCTTCTCCCCCTGGTAGTTGGTGCCGTGACGACGGTATCAAAGCTACTAGTAGCAAACTTCGTCGACGTACAAACGTGAAAGGTGTAATTAATTGATCCTCGAAAGCATTAATTGCATAGTAGCCTTGATATAGCTTGAAATTATCACTCATCTGGTTGGATGGACAGACGCTCTGGTAGATAAATAATTTTCAAGTTTACAATTAAATAATTAATAACCGTCATTCGAGTACACTTTTATTGAAATTAAATTCGAATATCACAACTGTCATTAATTTTAATTAATTTTATCCATTTAATTTGTATCTATTTTCATAAATAACTCCGAAAAATGTTGAATAGGGCTGTACTCATGTCGCATCATACTCATCCGCACGGATTAATTATTTAATTAATTTAATCGCAACGTTGGTGTTATTATATCCAGTAGGATCTTTAGTCAATATTATTAGTAGAAGTCAAGAGAAAATATTTTTTTAACTATACTTCATCACTAAAGTGAGGAGATTAAATGTAAAAAAAAAATTAATCAAAACTCACCACGATTATCTAAATAATAGACAATCAAGCAGTAATCCTTCCGGAAATCACTCTTTTGTAATTAATAAAAGATTTATTACAACAAGTACGATTTAATGTACGCAAGGTTTTTGAAACACGTGGACAGAATCACTTGTTTCGTTGTGGTTTCAAATATTCACACTGAAATATATTCAAACTACTAATGTATTTTTCATTTAAATATTAATTTAATTGTAACCAATATTTTTAATTGCATAAAACACCACTAAAATTGTTTAGATATTGCATACATAAATGTTTTATTATACATTAATTATTAATTATTTTAAATATTATTGAACTATCCTTAATGGAATGAGTAATATTTAATCCTAGAAAATGATTGAGAAAATAAAAAAAAAATCACACCCGATTTTCGGAGATCCAAAAAATATAATTATCATTAAATACGATCAACTGATTTACACATGAAAGATAGAAGACAGAACCGAATCGAGATGCAAAACATCCGCACGCTTTCGGGAGACTGAAAGAGCGAACAAACTGAAGCTACTGTTGTAGACAGTAACAGTGCGCATGCGATATAAACAAACCATAAAGAAAAAAGCTACTGCGCGACAGTCAAGTCCTGATAGTTTTACGAATCTACGAGCAACTTATCCACACTAAACTCAAACTTTACAAAAGCAATCACAAAAGCATCATGAATTCAATGGACCACAGACAATGAATTCTGCTAATAAACTATGTTTATTGCTGAAAGCTTTTGCTAAATAAAATGAAAACAATAAACAATACAGCACAGCTCATCTAGGGTTATCATTACTTCAGTAGTAAAATTCTTGAATACTCACATTGCTTAGTTTAAATATATGTCTTTACTACTGTTCTCAAGGATTACCGTTGTTACTCCTTAGAGGTGCTACATTTTTGTTGCTTCCAGAAAATATCTATCTAGGTTAAAAATTCTTACTTTATTTCGCAAGATATTTTTAAAGAGATGCTTGGATGATAATCTATTATTGCTAAAGTAATAATCGTATTAAAAGAAAAGTAGGTTGAATAAATTATCAGTTAAAATTGCAGGATTTGTTGTCGATGTTGAAAATTTTAACAAGCTATGAAAGACATTGGGAAGCTCTTTAAATTATTTTTTTTTTATTTCCATTCAATAAAAATGAAATGTCTTATTTCAGAGAAAAAATTTTTATAATACTCTCAATGATCCTAAACGAACAATTACCCAATAAAGTATTTTATTTCGTTTTTTAAGTTTAAATGAAATGAAAAAAATAATTTTAACTAATAAAAATAGAAGTTCACCTAAATTAATTTACAAATACAGTCAAAAAGTGTCAAATCCTTCACCCTTGGTATTAAATTTATCTTTGGTCATAATAATATTGAATTTTCCTATCCTACTTCCCCACACCCTACATGTGAAGCTCACCGAATTCAGGATAAAATCTCGCGTGGTATCTGCAACAACAGCGGAAATGTCGATCTGCATAATGTGATTATTATCTCGTATCAGGTGGAAACATGAAATTATTTATTGCCACCTTTTTTTTAACTACTTCAACTGATATACGTTCAGTTACCGTTAGAAAAAATAAATGTTATAAAAAAAAAATCAAGAGATCAATGTCTCAAGGATTATAACATAACCAGGTCGACACATTTTCTTTCATAAAACTACTAAACGTTAAGCGACATCAGGTCTCTTATTTCCGAGGCACTTTATTGCGTTTTTATGACGACTGCTTCAATACTACGTAAGCCAAGTTTCTCGAGGGGTGGAAATGTCACAGTAATCAAGTGACATAATTTTATCAACTGAAACGACTTAGATATGAGAAGTTGCAGCGAAATAAAAGCTATAATAAAAAGTATATATTTATCAATAATTACCGTCATTTTTCAAATTAGTTATTAAAATTTTTGTTATTATTATCAGTTAAAGTTTATAGTAGTAAAATTTATTATGTTGAAAGAAGAAATAAATTTATAATAGAAATAATTAAACTATCTTTAATAAAACGACGTTAAATAATAAATAAAATAAGCTGTTTTTAATATTTCATAAAAATTTTTGATAGTTTAAATAAAACTTCTGGGATAAAAATTGCAACAAACTGGTCACAACCATAAACACTTTTTACTTCATTTTTAATATTTCTTTTTTATATTCTCAACAAAGTTATTTATTTTCAGGTCAATATGATTTTAATTTTTGAATTTATTCCCTTTCCGAAAAAAAGTAAGAATTTTTCCGTATTTTCTAATAAAATAAAAATACTGCGGAAGAATGATAAAATATTATATGATTATAATGAAAAAATGTGAAAGCATATCTCTATTTCTCAGTTACTAACGCGAAATAACCACGATGGGCCCACGTTATTAACACAAAATGCAATTGCACACTCGTATGTACATTCTACAACATGTTACCGACGAGATTGACCGTGTGTATGTTAGTAAATTCATTAGCAACGAGCGCTAACAGAGTTACGGTTGCGGCAGCAACGCCACTGTCTTCATTGAATTACAACTTAGACACATCCCAACATTCTATACACTCCGGTGATGGTACGGTATATTAGTATGCAAATTTATAACATTGAATTTCATAGTTTCGACAGCTGTGAAAGGAAACCAACTAAATAGTTGATATATACATTAGTAATTTTTATTTGATATTATGTCAAAAGGACGTTGATTGAGATACATCATCAAATTATTATCTTAACAACTCTGGAACATGAAAACACTCTATATCTTATCCGAGAAATCTTCTCTTAATAACAGCAGAGAAGAAAATTGCATTCGAGACACTTGGAGATCCTTAATGAGTTGCTGCAGGTACCGAGAATTCCAGTTAATTCCTCAACGACGTCTTAAAGTGAATTTAAAGAATTAATATAATCGCTCGTATTGCCATTACAGCATCACTATTAAGCTCCAAGACCATAGCCTTCAAGCTTTAGAGTCTGGAGAAACACACAAAAGAGAATGTTACAGGAGGTCGAACATCCGACCTGGCGTCATTGACTTCCGTTCACGACGCCCTGAACTTTTCTATTTCTCCTCGAGACTCACTTCTCCCTGTCAAGTGTCGTCGCCGGAATGAAGCGATCCTCATCACTGATCGTCTTGCACCTCGTTTTTATTTTTTTTTCTTTTCCTTCTTTTCCTTTCTCACCCTGCACTTTTGTGTGTTTACGGAAAACAACGGCAGACGGCATTTTCTACTTTCCGGTTTGTTTCACCAAGATTGTAAGTATATAGCTATACTAATACATGAATCCAAACGTCGAATATAAACGTCTGCGACAAAATCTCGTCACGTTTCATAGCAACCGAAGTGTGTTGGTACAACGAACAACTTTGGTATGCAAGCACCAACTTGGTGATGCTACGAGCATTGAGTTCTTTCTTAAAAGAAAATAAAATTCCTACAGTCTTCAAAAATAAAAGGTGAAAAAAAATTTATTAACAGCATGATAGTAATACAGGATTTGTATAATAATGACACTGTAACCTTTTTTACTCCTATTATCTAATTTTTTCTTTTTTTTTTTTCAATTAAGCATCTTTTGTTCTCCTTATTGTTGAGCTTGCTATTTCCTCATTCTAATATTTTTTTATTACTATACTCCACTCTCAATAGTCAATATATTTTTTCTTTTATTTTTCTCACTTTTTACTTTTCTCTCTCCCTCAGTCAGTTATCTTTACACTCGATGCAGCAACGGAATTCTAATAAAGTGATGATGTCGGATACGATAACCAAGTGAACAGACACTTCGAGCCTCTTTTTCTTTTTTTTATAGATTTTTTAAAATAACTGTTCCATTTATTTCTCTCATCTTATATTACTCTTTCAATATTCACGAACGAAGATGAAATATTTTCTAATAATAATATTATCTCCTCACTAATTCATATAATTATAAAATAAAGTCTTTGAAAGAGAGGGATTTGGTTTTTATCTATAAATATTCACTTCATAAAATAACTCTAATTTTTATTCTATGAATAAATAAATTAATTTTATAAGAATACAATTTTTCCTGTTTAAGAGAATATGATTACAAAATTTATCTTCTCAAAACTATAAACATAAAAACATATTTTCATCATAAAAGATCTGTCGTATATATTCTATTGTTCCAGTACAATGGGAACATCAAAAGTTTGTAGATTATGACAACATAAAAATGTTACGTTTATTCATATTTTGTAATTTTTTTTATGTGCTAAATCTATTGGCATAGTAGTTCAACTATACAGCTAACATTACCAACTTCTAATGGACGTTTTAAATTTGTAACTCACGGCAAATTGATGCATATTCTCATCGGACATGAAAAAAAAAATTTCAGATTTTTTTATCTCGAATTTTATCACACAAAACAGTGATTCTGAAAAATTTATCTATCTGAAAAAATTCAGGTTAACGATGTTATATAATGTGAATGGGATCAATAAATCATTCATAACTTCTCAAAGAGTTCTAATTATTGTGATCTTTAATGTCACTTTCAAAAAGCAAACAGATAAAATTAATTTAAACGTTTCTTGGCTTCTAAATGCAATTATTTATTGCAAGATTGAAAATGACTAGCAAACAGTGCATTTGCACAATCCTAACTCTCTCAACTAAAGTTTAGTAGTATTAGCTTTGTTCACAGATGCTAGTATTCTGTGAATATCATACTTTGTATTCAAATATTATAATAAACTGTATTTGTCGAATAATATAGGACATTTCTCAGCTATCCTTGATGCTATCACATTACTCTAGAGTTTCTTGCATGTTTCATGAAACATGAATGATAAAAAAACCAGAGTATTCAATAGATAAAAGTAAATGTATTACACTCGTGACCTAAAGTATCTCATTTCATCTACGATCAAAGCCATGTCTATCAAGTTTCAAGAGACGTAGTCAATTAAAAGTTATATCTTGCAACTTCCAAGTTCCTTTGCACTTGCTTCAAGATAATCCGCGAAGAAGTTTCTTCAGTCTGTACTAATAAAATGAATCAGTTAAAACACATTACTATTTCATTCCATAAAAATGTACAATAATTTCTCTATTCATAAATAATGTAATTAAGTTCGTTGGAACGAGATTTATACAAACATTTGAAAATAGTTCTCTAATTAATAAAACCTCTGTGATTAAATAATTTTTAGATGAAAATAATGTAATTAAAATAAATGAAGAGTTTTTAAACATTCTAAATACAATATCTGGAAACTTTTATAGAGATGTACTCTTGATGTAAAGTCAACGAATTTTGATGAAAATAATTTCCAAGTAATTTTAGCAACGTTTTCTAATGCAACGAAATATAGAACATAATCTGTTGCAATCTCAAAGTCCTTTCATTCCCTAATACTTTACACGCTCTCGCTGGACTACACCTCAAAAGCATTAACGTGGTCCACATCAAGCAGGAGAATGCCCTAAATACACCTTGACGAGGAGATGTGAGTATGAGAGGGTAAATGTACGTTGGTGAATCCACAACGATTTCCAGCACGAATTTAATAAATTTCACTCTAACAAACGTGTGTACACCCGCTACAAAACGAGCAGGAGAGCTCGTCCATCCACGAACATGCAAATTGGAATACGTCCCGTCGGTCTTCATCAAGTCCCGGGGTCCGCAATCACCGTGAAATTTCAGGTCATCTAAAGCATACGTAAAGTGAACCGAGCGTGAGGTGAAACCTTAAATGAATTTTTCTTTTTTTGTAAAGATCTTGATCTACGGATAAATGAGTAATATCGTAAAAGAAGTCGTGCATGTAAAAAAATAAGATTAGTATGATATTTTTTATATTTGCATCATAAAAAGTCAGATTAAAAAATCATTTATTATGCTGATGATCTTGTTTAGTAAATAAAGTGAATCAGCTCTTTTTTTTTAATAGACCCAATCTATAATCTAGTAATAAAAGATACAAGCTTTTAACTTTAATCGGTTAGCTTTTTTGCAAAATATTTTTGAATGATATTTAAAATTTCATTTTTACACCAGTGGTTAAATATTGATAAACAAATATTTGACTTTAGTGAAATAATTCCTAAATATTCATGAAAAAAAATATTTTATTTTCACCAAAAACGTTTTTAAATTGAATCGAGTAGTTTGTGGAATAATTTTTCAATAAAAAAAAATTACACGAAATATATTTTAAGTTGATAACCTTACTCGCCCGAGGGAGAAAAAATCAGCAAGATAAGCACGAATATTTATAGCATGTTGACTGTTCGGGCAGATTGAGAGTAGGAGAGATAGGATGAGTTGAAGGTACGGACAGGTATAGAGCACGAAAACATCCCATAGAGAAACGATTGAACCACCATTTGTTGTATGTATCTATGTGAAGTAAATGCCAACTCGTCGCTTTGGGGCTAGGTAGCTTGCAAATAAACCGCGTTCTGTTATTTGATTCTACCCCATTCCTCGTGACTCTGCGTTACGAATGCACTTGTAAAGTTTCCCCTACCGCTATATCGTCACGTCCACTGCCACCCCAACTTTGATCTAATGTTCTAAATACGACACAAACAGAATTTTAAAACTGACCTCTGTCGAAAGAATTGAGTGTTATGGTGAACCCATCGATTCCTCTTTCCAATAGCCTACTTCACTAAATATTCAACTGATTAATTATTTCATATTCTTTTGAGAATTAATTGATCCATTTCACTCTATCTATAAATCATGTTTGTATACAACGTTAAATACAACAGTAGTTTGTTTGGCTATTTTATTTGATGTGGGGAAGGACTATTTTTCGTTTATTTTTTACCTTCAAATTAAACCAATTCTTTTTAAAATAAAAATAGACCAACAGTACAAAATATGATTCTAATATGCTACATAAAATTATCTTCATCATTCTTAGAGTGATTTGAAATTAAATCTGTCGTACTTGATTACAAAAAAAATGTTTTCATTGAAACATAAATATTCAATCATTTTAAAAAAAATCCACCATCAGAAAACTGAGCTAATGTTTAATAATGAGTTAATTGATCGTAAATGAACCGTTGGCAATAACGAAGAGTAATATATAAATAATTTAATAGCTAAATCAGTACGAATAATTTATGTGAATTCCCTCAGAAATGTGATGTATGCTTTACTATAAAGCAGATTACTATAAGGACGTTGACCATCGCAGTAATTAATTTTCTAATTAAAATCTCAACTCAAACCACGATGTAGGTAGGCTAATTATCATGGAATGACATAGCTTCTATAGTTTGTACAAGCCGCCAATGATAATTGTTATTGACGTAACGATAAAGACAATCGCGGTTAGTATATTGTGTGACACAATTCCAATGTGCTAGAGCTTGGGGATTGCATTGACGATTTAATTAATTAAGGGGAACAACTATTGCCGCGTTCTCATCCGCTTGATCGTTGAACGATGCTAATTATGAGTATTTCTCACACATATTAATAAAGAATTGATTTTTTATTTCATATTGTTGATGTTTACTTTCGTATATATGATCATACATAGAAATTGGAAAATGGTCAACATTTATGACTATCAATATTTGTTTGTTATTCAAACGTATCAGTTATTAAGGAAATACGGAAATTCATAAAATAAACAAAATTACGTACATGCTTAATAATTAACTACAATTCCAATTAATTTCCCTCCTGAATTTCTCCCGAACTGTTCAATACAATGAAAATGGTATCCAATTAATGATACTGCTATCAATATAACATATTCCGTTTCTTTTGCCATCCAGTAGTTGATGTATTTTATTTTTTCAACTGCAAATATACTCGAGGAATTTTTTTTCTTCATCGAGATTACATTCAACGATTTTTCAAAATTTTACTCTCTTAATCCTTCAGGACGTTTTTTTAGGAAACAAACAATTTGTTCTAGTGTTATTTCTCTTTCACTTACATGCTGAATGTTTTTAAACTTTTTTTTGTCACGAAAATAAATTAATGAACTATTATAATTATTTCAATATCATTCGTGTATATTTTTTATGTATCAAATAGATGGTAATAAAATTAAATGTAAAATTAGAATGAGAACTTTCAGTTATCAGTAATGTTGGGTCATTTTTTCGATTTTAAAACTTAAATAAAGTTTACGAGTTCGGTGGTAGTTTAGAAAAAACTGTATCTGATCTTCTGATATTTTTTGTTTGAAATGAAACAGTCAAAACAACTTCAAATGGTTGCAAAAAAGGAAAAAGTATAAACAATAAAAATATGTCAAGTGCTTAAAATCTAGATGCTTGAAAATTTTAAAAACTTTTATGTTTGTCAATCTATAAAAAAGATTCTTATAAGCATCACTTTCAATAGAAACTAACTCAATTTTTCAATAAACTCTTAGTAATTAATTAAAAGTTTTGTAAGTAGAATTATCTGGGTTCGTTCTGACATCCTTTTATTAACTGCATATTCGCTTTCACAACATTATACAATAGATCATGAAGATTGCAGCACCAATCTAATATTATTGATAACAAACTTGTTGTATTTGCATTAATCTATTTGGCAACTTTACAAATCACTTTAGAATTAATTACGAAAATTTGTAAATGAATAGGTAAAATAAAATGATTGTATATATAAACATAACAAGTAGGTAAATTTCTATATCTATAAGTTCATTTAAACTTTATTATTAAACATTGTACTACGATTCTTCCTATAATAGCCTCACTTGATATCTAATTCTGTATGATCTGCTTATAAAATTCAAGTCGATCGAGCTGAGAGAGGATTAAACTTTTGAAGAAGTTTGAAATTCAGGAGTAAAAGCAAAATGTTGGTGCTCTCGAAGATCACCTGATTTCACTCGCAAAAGTTCTCGAGAGGACCATCAAGAGTCGTGCATGTTGTTGATGACATACAAACACACACGAGGAAGATAATTCGTGACGAACACCAGAGGGAGTTTAGAGGTGCTTGTGTATACGTCACAAGAAGCTACGCAACCACCGCGAAAGCTCAATGAGTTTACCAAACTTTGGTATACGACTACAAGTAAGAGTACCCCTAGTTGGTGTAGAGAACTGGTACTACCACCATGTAACTGGAGGACTAAGGAAAGGATAGAATGCGATGAAGAGAAAGTATACCCTTTGCTCTACTCCAGCGTGTCAGTAACGCAAGCCGTGTAAACTTGCACGACGGACGTTTGTACGAAGAGGATGCTGAGTGGCTCGATAACAGCTTCTACTTGACAGCCAAGTAGTAAAGACTTGGTAGCATCTAACTCGGAGCCTTTGGGACATCCAACTTTTTAGGAAACTTTAGTAACTTGTACATTGAAGCACATTGAATATATCTCAAAAATGAAAGAACATGAAAGTCATATTGACATAAAACTCCTCAAGTCTTTATCGAAGTCTCTTTTAATTTTGTCCGCTGTGATGTTGAAAAAAAATATGCAAGTTGAAAAAGTTTAAAAACTATTAATTAACCATCTTTACCTGAACAGAGTTTTATTAAAAGCCCTCAAAATGGACTTGGAAAAATACTTTGAACATGATTGAAAATTAGTAACCTCAAATAATCTCCTAGATCAAAGGTATTTCTTTCATTTGCAATAGTTTGATGGGCTGCAATTGCAGAATCCATTGATCCTTTTTAACGTTGAAAAAATGCAAGGACTATAAAAAGAATGGCATATCTGAAGGGCCAAAGCAGAATTGCTAATGATGACCATGTAGTTTTCTATCTATAGCTCCTTTTACAGCCTCTCTCCATAATTATTATCTCCCATTTTCTCATTCACTTCTCCTCTTATTACCTGCAAATGGCTTGATGTGTACCCATGACCATCTTCACTGCTCTACATACAGGGACATCGTCTCATAAAATATATCGTTCCATCGTTGACATTGATTAAAGGACATACGAGCCAATAAAGTTGGGGGATGTGCTCACGGCTTGAAGCGAAATCAAGTAATTATGGTAGAGCATGCGGCCGAAGCAACCCAGTGCTATCCAGGCTATCTGCTGGATGACCGTAAAACAGACAAATGGAACTAACCCGGTTTTACGTCGCGATAACTTTTTTAGCGTGACGTCCTACTGTGGGAATAACTTTTCGACAGAATGTTCAACGTTAACAGAACCAATTTGCCAGAACTGAAAACGTAAACAGGCCAATTCAAGAGGGAAGCATGTCAACTTGATATGAATGTCAATTTCGACTAATATTTCATTGCTTTCATTATCAACGTTACGGAACATTTAATTAATATTAATATTCATGAAACTTTACTGCAGAAACTTTGTAACGGAATGTACTGCATCATTTGGAAATTAAAGGCTCTGTAATTTACAACAGTTATAAAGAACAGCTATACTGCAGCCAGGAGTAATGGAGGCTCTTCGTCTTAATAAAATAAAGACCAATTAGATTTAGAAGAATGGAAAATCGAAGAGGAAAAATCCTTTGAGTTTATCAAATACACTCACTGGACATACTACCTCACTCGACCATAAAATACATTTCTCATGGCGTCGACGGAATTCAAACGGCACATTTGCGCAATGGGATGTGCAACTGCGAACCAAAGGCACTTCACCATATGCTAGGAGTAACTTATACCCTTATGCTCACCTACATCTCGTATTACATTCATGGAAAAGTTGCGGTGGTATAGGTAGATAACATGGAGACACGAGAACTAAAGCCAGAGAGACCCCGGACTCTTGTATTCCATGGATGCGTTCCATTTATGAGATTGCATGAATAAATTCTACACGCATCCACCACTGTTTCGTTTACTTATACCTTAGACTCAAGACTAGTATCTTCACGCGAAATGGCACGTCTAAAACGATTGGCCTGAAAAATAGTTAAGTTGACAACAAGTCATACGTGATAAAGATCATTTCAAGTCTAACCACGCAGCTTCTAATATCAAAAATTCAGATGTCTGATGTTCTAAAAACGTGTATTATTCTTATGCTGAGCTATACCACAAAAATAATGGTATCTCTGTACTAGGATATTTTATTCAAGGTGATGATAATAAATTTCATATTTGCTATGATTAATTGATAAATTGTCTGAGTTGAGTTTGTTTTGAAATGAATTCTGCCTTTTTTTGTTGAAGATATTTAAAAAAAAAAATGAAAGTTGTTTGTTAATGCAAATTTATTGGATATCTACAAATTAATTGATTTGAAGAATTTTTTTTTTTACTGATAATGAATTTTTTCAGTGGGATTTCTAATTGGAAAAAAATTTTAATCCATGATGGAAAAATCTCGTACTATTCAATTGTTATGATTAATTAAGCAAACTATTCATGAACGAATAATAAATTGAAAATCGCTATTATAGGATTTTTATTTCTAGTTTATAGATTTAATAAATGAATAAAAATATTTTGAGAAAAATGTTTTACACTTAATTAGAATCTATTCCAATCTCCGATGAGAAAATATTTCAAAAAAATTTCCAACTTTTTCTATTTGATTGTGATTCAAAAAAATTTTACTCTAAAATTTCATTAAAAATTTCCAGTAGAAATTGCACCTTTTTATAGAACTGAAATTCCGTACTGTTGATGAATACTGAATAAATTTCCAGCTTTATATCGTAGTAAAAAAAAAAAAAACTCATCCCATTTGTCATTTCTAAACATTTTTCAGACCTTCCTCATAAAAGATGTATTCCTGAATCTTAAAAACTAAAAATAAAACTTTTAATTTTTTCTTTCAACATAATATTTACCAAAGTCATAAAACGTTTTATTGTGTTTATTTGTTCATAAAATTAAAAGTCACTTTACTTGATTGTACTTTATTGATTACTTCGTCTGTTTCATTTTATTTAAAAAAATTAAATAAAAATTCACCTCAACGACAACAACCACCATCTCATCATTCTTCAACATTGACTGATATAAAAATGATAAAAAAAAAAAAAAATAACAGTACTTTTTTTTTAAACATTGCAATAAAACCAACATTTTTTCAATCATTCGTTATTATCTCTTTAAAAAAATCAATCTCAGTTATTGGATCCCGCTTTGAGTAACGCCCAACCAATTTAACCATACAAATAGCGTCTTTTACGTTGGCACTACGGTTGATATTAAACGCGTCATTACGCGAAATAATGAACCAACCCCTTTCGAGTGGGTGCAGAGAAGGTACCAAGAGATCACGACGTTTTCGAGTCTCCTGAGCATTCTCGTTCAGCTCGTTCATCTTTTTCTTTATTCCACCGTCTTTTCTTCTGCTCTTGCAGGATCTTCCTTTCCTTACTCGTCCTTTTCTCAACTCAGCTCATTTCTTTGTGATACCTTCTTGCCTGACGAATCCAACCTTTTTCCTCAAGTATAAGATTCTAAGCTCGTTTATTCACAAAATGGAAAATTATGAACGAAAAATTTATATCAATTATCATTTTTAATATCACCACTGCCATAAGATTTCCGTCATTTATTTTTATCTCAATTTAATTCTTGCGGTAGAAAAAAAAATCCTATTGTCAAATATGATTATGCATTCAAATTTTTTTCAACTTCATTACCATTACTTTTATATACACATTCACTTTACTTCATAACGACAATCACTAGATCTATCGACAGTGGAAGTGACTAAATATAAAAATAAAGGGGGAAAAAGAGTAGTGTTTGTATTAAAATTTTAACCGCAAAATTGAACGAATATCATGAAAATATCGTGCGAATTTTATTTTAAAGAGAACGTCAAAATGTTAAATTCTCATGCGTTTAATCCTCACTGTGTTCGTTTATCCCGTGCTCTCTTTATTTCTTCTATCGTATAGACGCATTCAAGCGTGAATATTTTGTCGACCGAGTGGAAGCGTTATATTCGTAGTGAACTAGCGATAGAGGGTTAAAAGCACCGGGGCAATGGTTGGGGAATATTTTGTTTAAAAATTTTTTTATTTTACATCGCGAACGCCACTTTTTCCTTGCCTATACACAACACGCCTGGCTAACCCGTAAATCTCGAGTCGAATGAATATTTATGGCGATTATTAATGGGCCACGCTGGGATTATTTGCTGGTGGTAGGTACAGGTGAGTGCAGGAGGCAGGAAAAGGGAGGATGAGATGCGGTGGCACAGCAAGGGGGCATAATGCACCATGTGGTCCTCGGTCGGGTTCCACTTGGGTCGCTCGACAGTGCCATTAAAGAGAACGCCTGCGGCGGTCGCGGCTTTTCGTAGCTTTTCCGGTATTTATTGCTTTACGTTGACACACTCCTTTCGGAATATGTTCTCCAGAGGAACAGCAGTATATAGATCCCTACACCGCCAATGTTAACGTTCTAAACATAGGACATAACATGTGTCACTCTACGAGATTTATATCCACTGCGTACACGCATGGCAGATCGCACTGTGTGTTCTCATCGTGCAGATTCATTCCATTACATGAAACCTCATTGTTTCTGACCTACAGACATCCACCAAGAGTCATGGAAATAACTCCTTTTTTTTCTTTTGCTTTTAAAACATCATGAGAAAAAAAATAGAGATTCAGTATGACCTAGATAATTAGCAAAAAAATTCACTTGTACTTATATGGAATAGTTAATGAAAAGATTTGTTGATGTTCCACAAACAAAGAGAGACAAAAGCCGGTGGCGCTCTAGCTATAGGGTTTCTCATTCGACACCATCTATCAATGCGGAACAATGCGGTTTCGGGCCGTGGAATTGTGCAGGCGAATAAAAGCACCCACGAAGCATAATGGCTGGTGGTTTGTTCGACCCAAGGAATGTTTGGATGGTCGAACGGTTGCAAATATAATATATGTATGCATATCTACTACACATACATTCTAACTAATACATATACACAGTCGCTCTCTCTGACACTTCTTCTCTTAACATCCTATCTTGTCTGCTTGAGCTTTTGTACTTAGCTTTATTCATTCATGCTTTATCTACTTGTGAATGAAAGCTCTGTCGAGAAAGCGTATTATATAAAGAAACTCAAAATTGTTGTGTCGAAATAATTTAAAATGAATTTGAATAATATATCAATTTGGTATAAAAAAAAAGTGTATGAATGAATTTACAATCGTTATTACGACTATTCGTTTTATTTGTTAACAAAGAAATCTTAATTAAAGTTTTATCATCTATTCAGGGTCCATTATACCTATTAAAATGAAGCAAAAAGCTGCAGGATTAAAATTTTTATTTAACTATCCTGCCATAGAATCTGCTACATACGCGATTCCTCCGAGAATTTTTATTCTTCTGCTCATTTTATGCTTCCCTACAGTACAGTGAAAACTTTGTTACTGACAGAAATGGATAGTCCATAATCCTACAAGGAAAAATTTAATCTTATGTCGGTATATTATTCGAGAAGAGATTTTTAAATAAATTAAATACGTTAATAAACTAATGATAGATTGCACGACAATACCAACATTTTTAAATCATGACTGCGAGATAATTGAAATGATTTATTCTAAATCATGAAATATAAATTAATTAATGTCTATTATCCTTTTTAAGTATAGTAATGATGTTTATTGTTTTGTTTCCATATTTATCTCGGTCTTTAAAATTATAAATCCTTTATTAATTAATAAACTTTTTGTCTACCAAACAATATTACTTTAGTAATCTGATGTTTATGAAACTAAAATAAGTCTATGATTATCAATAAATATTTCAATATTAATTTTATGTGTTGTGTATGAAATTATGGTTAATACTTAGTTTTTCCAACTATAAAAAATAACTAAATGACTTTGAAACTATTGGAAAAGATATTATGTCTAATTATTTGAAAAATATATATCAATAAAAAGTTGTTTTTACGACTTAATATCCATAAAAAAAATATCGACGTAAACTTTTAAATACTCTGTATAAAATTAACATAAAAAGTTGTTCCTCAGTCCTATATATTTGATTAAATATTTTTTAATATTAAAAGAAGAATGGGAGTATTATGAATATAGAAAAGTTAAAAAATTAATTGACCTAATTTTTAGTATGTGGAAGGATTATGAGAAAGCTTATAATTGATTGCAATATTAATTTTCAATATCTATCTCTATTCACTGACTTCATACTAGTAAAATATGACTATCTATGTCTATATGGCATTGGAATTAAAGATCACTTAAAAAAGTTGGAGTTATTGTTCACATTTTACCAATTTTATGACTTCCCGTTTCTGACATTTATCCTTATGCAATAAATAATATTATGTCGTTAAAATCATGAAAGTTATAATCCAGTTCAGGGTAATGATGACCTAAAATTCGGTTTAATTTACAGCTTATTATAAATTACATGCGAATGCAAATCTCTCATTTTTGAAAGTAATTTTAGAAATGTAATCTCAAGTTAAAAAATAAATTTCAATTCCAATCAAATTGTTTTGATAGAAAAAATGCTGATGGAATTAAAATTGAAATACGATTTATTTAAATCTGATTCTGTCCAAGTTGATAATAAACATTAGTTTGAATTCTATTGGGTTTTGACCTGATTTTCTAGAATACTTCTCAAATAAATATTCTCAACTTCATTTTCAATAATTAATTCACATTACGATGATTGATTTTTTTTATTTCAACAGTGAATGCATTTATTTATTCAAAAAAAAAAAAAAACTATTCATTCTAAAAAAAATCTTTAAAATAAAATTTTCTTTCAAATTGACTCCAAAAATAACTGAAAACAAATCTCGTTATAATACGTTGTTGTTCAAAAGAGATAGTAAAGATAAATTTTCGAATAATACTAACAGTTGAATGATAGAACATATCGAGACAGACAATTCCAATTAGTGGAGCATACCAAGCGTGAGGAAAATGCGGACGAACAGTTCGAATAACAATTCAAATTCCCACCGTGGTTTTGGGATCGCAAAGCCAAGTAAACTGAGCCAGTAAGAAGCACGTGGTTCAGTATGTCTCGCCTTCGTTAACCTCGACGTACTGTTGTAATTGGAAACAAGATGAAAGCCCAAATACTGACATTTGATACAAAATATCAGTTGCATGCTCGTTAGATTCGAGTTTTAGACCTTGGACAATCTTCCTTTTATAAAACATCTAATTAAACATTGCCAAACTTTTGTGTCCAGATTTATATTTAATTAGGCATGTTTTCAAGATTCATTAAAAAATTTTATTTCACTGCTCTTCTGGCATTGAGAGGTAATAATATCTCCCTTATCTTAACTATAATTGTACACCCAAGTGACACGTTAGACTGATAAACATGTAGGATTAATTATCATTGCTTGACTGAACTCAGAGGTATCCTATTCGCTGCGGGAGATAGACACTAATTTAACAGCTCCATCAGGGGATAAATGCTGTGAAACCGTTCTAAATCCCTTTGAAGTCCACAACATTGTCATGAGACAAATGATGCTTCTTTTCACTTGCTTCGAATACGTTGATTTCTATGAACCCTCTTATATTCTAACAGACAATATCTTTTCCCCGTTGCTATGCAAAGCACTTCATTTTACATGCCACGTGACGCGATACATGCCCTTCTTCTATTCACTTACCTCATCACCTTTTTACACTTTTTCCAATATTGCCATCGATTTATATACAATTCTTCTAATACTTCTGAATCACACATTATCATTATTCCAAATAATACTCAATTTTGATTAATTGATATAAAAATTCATAAAATAAAAGAAGATGATGAAGAGTTATTTATTATGAAAATTAAATTAAATTTTATTTGCTACAAAGAAGAACCTTTAATTTAATGTTAAAATAAAAATAATGAGAATCTTTTTTTAAAAATTTTTTCATCAACAATATTGCAGTAATAAAGATGAAGAAATGCAGCGAAAACTAGTGGAAATTTCTCTCTGTGCTCTAAGAATAATAATGTTGATATTAAACTATATATTTTCGTGGATTTCATAGAACCTATTTTCCAAGACTATTCCTCTTTTAAGGTATAGTTTATACTTTAAGGCTTGTCAATAATTCAGAATTAATCTTAACACAAAGTGTGCTATCACAGCTAAATATGCTGAGAAAACTCGAGCTGAAAACAATTTCGTGGTTGCTAAGATCGCTCTTACTAACGCATAATAAAGGAACTTGAATCTTGAGGATATTAAGCAGTGTTATAATACGGCAAAAGCTGATTTTACTACACTTAAAAGCAGACCGGAAATGTTGAATAGGAAGAGAAAAATATAATGATAGATACATAGGTATCATTTCCGTACAAGCTTTTACCTATTTATGCCATGTAGAGATACTTGATGTGGTTTACTTTCAAACTAATTTCAGAGCTCTTGCTTTCGCATACATACGAACTAATTAAACTCATTCTAGGCTTTTTATAACACATGCTTATTATGAATATGAGTTGTTATGAATAAGTTAACTAACATACAACACGAATGATTCGCTTGAAGTTTCAAAATTTTTCTAGCATTCAAATAGCTGAATTTTTGTTTAAATTATTAGATTCTGATGAAATAGAAGAATTATTCAAAGCATGTATATTCTGTTGGAGAAATCTTTAATTCATTTTTTAATATATACCATCCCTTTGTACTAAGAGGGAACAACATGAAAAAAAAAGACTTTTATAGAGCCTGAAGAAAAAATGTTTAAATTCACTTACGAATGGTTGAATAAAATTTTTTCCTTGTTTTCTGCATTGTAAATGTCATTCAAAAATAATATCAAAAATATTTTTTCATGCTTCTCATCAACTGAAGAAGTATTTATTAATGATGTAATTTATTTAATCATTAGAATTGAATGGTATTTGCTGAGAATTTTAAAGATTCATCAAAGTTTTATCTTAATTATAACATTACATTCCTTGATTTAAAAATTCGTTAACGAGTAGAGAAATCTAACCGATGTTCAATTCGACAACTTGCACGTAGTACTTGAAAAACTCTAGTCTGACGCAATGATTAATTAAGAGGCGTTACAAATCGTCCACCTTACATTTTACCATAGCAAACTTTTAATGTCATTTAGATGAGCTTTACTTTAATCATCATTTACTTCTATCACGTTTAACGTTAGTTACTAAATTTTTTCTTTTGCTTTTTTAATTAATAACAAACCGTATTAAATGTCGTTGAAGATGAACAGATGGTGAAAGATATATCAGCTTACGGTGATATTACATACCACGATAATTTTGACATTATGCTTGAAAAATGGAGTAAGTACCTTAAAGAGGAGTGAATAAGTCAGAAAATGAAGCTTTAATTTTTTTAGAACAGATAGAAAATAATTTCTCTAAAAAATAGTCATGTTTAAATACAATTTTATTTTGACAGTTGAATTTCTACTTCTAGAAAAATATTTCTTTATCATATGATGATAATTAAGTGATCATTAAATACATTTCAACTTCAGTGCAGTGTATAATTAATATTAATCACGTTTATTTCCTTTCTAGATTTTTTTTCAAAGAATTTTTTGAAAAAGGTAAAGGCGGCGGTAAATATATAAATTATACAGGAAAAAACGCGGAGGAATTCACGAAACGAAAAGAAGGGTTGCCGAGCCGACAACGAACGAGTACAGAATCCTCTTGATATGGGTGTGAATGAGAGTGTCTCGAGTGTTTCAAGTGGCCACCACATTCGTCTACCTTTATTTGAGTACTACATGAAAATTAACCTCCCAGACTCACATGAGTCTTGGAAATTATAAATACAAGTGAACGATAAAAAAAGGAGAAAACCCCGAGAAGAGGAGACGGATCAAAAAATCATGACAAAAAGAATAGGAAATGTGAAGTTTCCGGAATGGGGTAAAAGTAATCATAATATACTCAAATATAATCTAGCAATCTGGTGTAGCAGAGCTTGGTAAAATCGGGGAAGATTATCATCCCTGTTTGATGCGCGAGTAGTCTTTTTCCCATGGTATACTCCGCCCTTTTGAAACCGTTTCCACTGCCTGCTTCGAGAATTCAATTAATTCGACCACTCGCCTGGCAACTCCCTTGCGAGATACTTCTAAGTGAGTGAGAGAGAAAGCATGTTGGAAAATATACGATGAAAATTAACTAAAGCTTCGGTACTTTATCATTTACCTTTATCTCTAGTCTGTTTGTATTAATGTCAATTGATCGTTTAAAGAAAAGTTAACGTTTTAGTAATAAATCAATTACCTTTTTATCATCATTTAATCTTATAACATGAACTCTTACTCAGCATCAAAAAGGAAGGAATATTTTCGTGCTTAAATGTAATAAAATTATTTCTCTTTCACGATATACAATAAAATATATTTTTCAATTGATGATATTTATTGTAAACTAAATAAATAAATTTATAAATTGTGTGACTTTTTAGAAATTTATTTCTCTCATGAAAATTCATTTCCATAAATAAAAATATTGTTTTAAAGCACTTAAAAATTCCTGTAAATCCCGAAATTCTTGAAAATGTGCAGAAAAAAGCATGAATACACAAGACGGGTGTCGACATGCAACAACTCAAACGGCTAGGAAATTCTGAAGTAAACATGAAGACGAAAGGAAAGCGTCGTACCCGTGTGTTGATTTAGGACGATACCAACAAACCCTCAGAATGTAGGCTAACCCTCCCGAGACACGTGTTACAAGATCAATATTTTTTATCTCATCGTCACAAGAACATGTCACTAGTGACTCTTCAAGTGTCAGAAAATACAACTTCTCTCGAGTATTTTCCAACGCCACACGTATGAAAATTAGAACGAATATTATTTTTTAGAAAGTTGGAAAAATTTTCAACATGAATAGAGTAGAAAAAGAGAGTCATGATGAAGCAAAGAAAACGGATCGCTCATCTAAAATGTCATTCATTTCTTTAATAACTCTCTTTTTATATTTTCTAGCTCTAACACTATTCGCTCTACTGTGCAATTGACGAACTTTTTTTTATAGAATCCGATCAACGAACATCTTCGTGTTCTTCAAAATAAAGAAAATTGAGAAAAACTTTTTAAGTGAATTTTTTCTTAATGCAATTCGTTCAATTTAACGTCGAATGAACTACTCAAAGTTTAAACATTTTAACTCTTTACTCCAGTCTTCCTAGTAACTTAAATTCTTCGAGAGCTTATGAGAGAAAAAAACGCCGAGAAGAAATACGATTATTAAAATTACTCAAATAAACAGATAAAAAAAGAAGAAGTAGGGTATTAAATTTGGCATAAGCCAAGTGGAAACAAGAAAACTGTCAAGACATTTCTCCCTGGTCTGATCATAAAGCACTGGGACTACTAGCAAGCGTGGAGCGATTGTCAAGGTAGGTAAAGGAATTGCTGCAGTAAAATTCCCCTGATACGTAGGAAAGCCTTCTCGAAACGCTAAAGTGGTACACCAGAGGCACATGAAGAAGGTACGAACGTATATATACTAAAAACCGACGATGTTACACAGTCCGACAGCCTCAGTTGAAGAAGAAACCGAGGTAAACCGACGAGTGGAAAAGAGTTTGCAAGCAATAAGGGAGCAAAGCAGCAAAGAACCTGAAAACGTACGAGCCGTGAAACGGAATAAGGTCGGCGAGTAGTCGCAAAAAGCATGAGGGGTCGAGAGGGAAATAGAAATACCACATAGAAAGGTTGGAAAAGACACTTGCTACTCTCTCACACAAATTACCTATACCACTGTGGTTGGTGGTACCACGGCTCTTCCTCAAGTATCACTCAGGGTTTAGTTCTCAATCTCACAAGGGAACTGCTGTGGGTCTCGCCTCCGTTCGAGGATAAATTTCCTACCCGTAGAGGCTTAAATCTTCCAGCCAACTTGGTGGTCCAAAAAGAGGCTTCGGACAGCCACAAGTCCCACCAAATTCGTTTTTCTATTCATTTTATAACGTCATCTCAACTTTTGAAATCAACAATCGAAAATACGTCATCTGATTGTTAAGTAAAATACACTCAACATCTTGTTCAGAGTAGTCCAACATCAACATTAGAAAACCTTTCAAGCAGAAAGAAAAAAAATTCCATCGCAGTGTAGTTTCCAATTTTCTTAGCTACGGGAAAATGAAAACGATTCAATAAAAACGTTTTAATACACTAAAAAAAGAGAAGGGCGGATCAATTTAAAAAGTTGCGATTCCAGTGGAGTTACACGAATTACACGTAACTCGTTGGTAACGACCACACTTCCTAGACGAAGTGAAAGACGTAGTGTGGGCGTCCCTCTTTCAGCGACTCCCTTGGTAGAAAGATCGCACGGAAACTCAAACGGGTGGACGTTTGGAAAGATTGGTCGTAACCTCGTTATTCGTGGCGGGGATCAAAACTATCGGTAAAGTGACTTACAAGTCGACGGCCTCGAGGACGGTATGCAACCCTCGCGTTTCTATACGGGGCACACCGGACTTGATTACATTAGATGAAACTTTTTGAAGAAAGGACAAAGAATGAAATGAAAGACTAAAGTTTTATAGATATATAATAAAAGTCTATGAACAACTTATCCTATTTCATAGACTCAATCACACTAGAAGGAGTTTATTTCAGACTGGTACTAGCTACAAAGTCATTTTTTCATTTTTGAAATGTCAAACAACGATTGAGCCTTATTGAATTCAGTCAAACTTGAAAAACCAAGGAGAGAAGAGAGAGTGTAAAGATTTCATTTCGATTTATTTTTTTTTTTTTTTTGTTATAGATTCCTTTGTTTCAAGAATTCAGAAAATTCTATAGCCTGAAGCTTTTCATCGAACTTTGCCTCTTTCTTTTTTGTGTTATTTCACTTCGTTATAAATAATAGAAGGATTGAGAGAAAAGGCAGCCAAAATTCACATAAACCAATTGCTGTAAATTTCGTCTCAATTTGGTCGATTGTACAGAAAATTGAAAGCTAAAATTGAACAAAAAATTCACACTTTTCATCAAATTTTGGTTTACATATTGATGGAAAGGATTTATTCAATCACAACAATAATAATGAATATATTTATTGAATCAAAATAAATATTTAATCCCGACACGAATGAATTTACGAGCAAAAAGTAAAACAAACAGTCGAATAAATGAGTATTCCACTCTAATGATTTATTAAAAAAAAAAAAAAAAATTATAATAAACATCCACATAGAAAAATTGAATAATTTATTTACCTAGAATGAGTTCTTTTCTCAGTATTTATTTATTTTAAAAAAATTAACCCAAAGTATTTTATGATTTAACTTTTAAATGGCCAGAATTTAATTAAATGAATGATATTACTAGCTTTATAAACATAAAATAAATTTAAAAGGGAAGACAATAATTATCTTGTCTTCTAATTACTTGACTCTTTCAACTAAAAATGATAATTAACTCTTCGGATATCAAGAAGACGAGTTTTAAAAATAACTCTTAGAAGGCGGTAGTTTGAAACGAGTAGAGTCTTGGTGATTCAAGGAATGAAAAATGTATCTCTTGGAGCCGTAAAAATAGCGATTTCCGGCTGTTAGGTAGAGGTCGTAGAAATGGATTCATACGAGCCTTTCATGCGGAGTGGCGAATGAACGGTGGTGTTGTAATTAAATTAAAAATTTTAATATCACACCGAGTTCGTTCTCATGTTTCTCTCCTTTTTTTCATAGCTTTTCTCTCACTACTCTGTATGTTCCTATTCGCACCCCGACTCGTTTTACGTCTCCGTTTTTCTCTCGTTTTCCTCTTACTCATGGGTTTCACTGAGGTGCAACTCGGGAGTGGCTCGTTCGGACGGTTGAACCGCTGAAAAAGCGTAATCGCTAGGTCCACGAGAGCGGAAAAGGGTAATGCACTTTCGAGAGGTAGATATAAGGAGTTCCTCCGTGTAATTTAGAGTAACGAAGCAGATATGCAAAACTACTTGGGACCTACCATTTCTGTCATTCTGTTCTCACTACTTACGCGTGTTTTTCGTCCTCTTTAACTGCGCTGATGCGCACCAGGATGAAAAAAACTCGAGACAGAAGGAACTTAAGAGGTCAAAGTATTTACATATTTAATCCTAGATGCTCTTATTGTGTATCTATGGTATTTAATGCAGCTAATTAGCCAAAGGGCATGCAAAACAGACGTACTGAGTTTGAAGAAGGAGAAAACTTGGCTCGACAAAAAATTAATTAAATCAAGTAAATCATTTGTTTGAGGCAGTATTATAAAAAATATTGTCACGTCTCAGCTAATAAGGTAATATCATTTGTGCTTCTATTTAGTTTCTACGAGAAGTGGAATAAAGGAAACAGAGCTCAAGAATGTCGTTTAATAAATGTAAATGTTGTTTTGATGTAATTGTATGTTTAAATAGATTTACTAAATGGAAAATTGAGGCAATTTATTCTACAAGTATTCAAAATTATTTCAATAATTATTTTATAAAACTTTTAATAGATTGAAATGAATTTAATTTCTACAAAAATATTCATTTAAATGAAATTAATATAACTGAAAATCTTAGTGCTTCCAAATACGTTAAAAAATTTTAAGTGTATTGAAATAAAACACATCTGAATATAAAATTTGTAGTGATCATAAACATCTTATTGTAAATAATGTTGAAATAATTTGTCAGCCACTTTATAAAATAAAATATTTTTCCAACAATTTACTCTTTATTATCCTTATAAAAGTTTTATTACTTATTTTATACATCAATTTCTCGACGTTTGATATTTCATCATAAAATGGGAATAAAATTTTCGAAAATAAACAACTATTTTCTACACATTATTTATCCATTACTAGTTCTTCTCTTCCTATAATTCATTGCTAGATGGAGTGTAGCATCATTGATGTAATTTTTTATGCAAATTATGAATACAAATCTCAATTTCTTGAGAAAATCTACCGCAGAATTGCTTTTTTAACTGAGTCCCGGTTTCTTATTAAAGTGAATAGAAAATAGACAAATGTGAAAAAACGGTATTAAGAAAGTTTTATAAAGAAAAAAGAAAGAAAATGAAGCAGCGACAGGGCCAGAAGATAGTTCAGGAATATTGCAAAAAGTATAACAATGTCCTTCCAGAAATTAGTAGATAACTTGAAAAATTTATACGAGACTTTATTCTTCGCGCGAAAAATTCCATTCTCTCACTTCTCGCTTTATTCGCTTTCGTCTTATTACCACACTTTTCAAGAGCGACGGCATTCGAGTGAGCTTTTGTCTTTCTTTTTCTACGACATAAATGCTCTCCTATAAGTATATTTACACCAAAAAGTCGAACAAGAGTAGAGGACGGCAGGGGAGAAAAAGGAAGAAAAGAAGTCTAAGTAAAAGAGTTTTCGAGGACACCAGCAAAAAAGTTTCTGGTGTTCATACTGCAGCATCTATACGAAACATTTGGGATATTTTTTTTTTTTACCATAAGTATATACAGTTATGTAATATTATATAGATGAAACTTTAAAACTCCATAGAAACTTTAACCTCGAACTCATTAGACAAAAAATGAATGTAAAAAATCTCATCGAAATAATATCTAGATAATTAGATAATAATTAGTCAAAGTAAAATGCTGAAAGTAAAGAAGTAAAAGTTTTAATTGATAACCTTAACTTATCCATCAACAAGTTAAACAAATCCGAAGGCCTCTACTCCTGTCCAACTTTGTAATCATTCGAGTGTATAATGAAAAGCCTGGCGAGTAAGTTTTAGTGATAATTTCAGTTGGCAGGACCTTGTCGATAGTAATGACGGTTCTCTCCATAAGTTTGCTGGCATGAGTTCAGTGATTTCATGAGCAAACACCCGTTAGTTTACTCTCGTGGCGAATATTCGACTTCTCGAGCGCCAGAACATCGACATAAATTTCTTGAGCCACATACGACTATCAGGACATTGGTGTGCAGGATGACCCCGTTCCCATAATCCCGTTGTATAATCCTGGCAATATCTTTTCCTTAGCCCCCACGGGCCTGCTTTCGGACAAGAAAACTACGACGGTTATATGCACGACCACCCGGACCGCGGTGTGACCTACCGAACGGTTTTACCTGGGTCAACCCTCGTAGGGGCATTATATTACCCCGAGATTCCATTTATCATGCCGAGCTTGGAGAACAGGTGGAATGGAAAAACTCGACCGAACGTCTGAATTATTGCACCGTCTCTACTATATCTACCGACTGCTCCGCAAAATCCTCCCGCATTTTTATGTCTTGCCTCAGGCAGCCCACATCTGACTTTACCACTGCAGCTTCATTTTAAAATAGTTACTTTATATAGATCCTACTTCTGATGCACTAATCTTCCAATGATTGTTTAACGATTAATGGTTAAATCATTACGTTTACACTCTCTCTCATGATTCTTTCTCGCTTCATAAATTATACATTTACCAAGAAGTTATTCTGTGTTTGGAAAATATTTTTTTTTTCAAGTAAATATTTATGTCATGAAAAAAAAAATAGTTGGGTATTTATTCATCGTTAGTATGTAAATATAAATTAATTACAGTTTAGTGTACAAACTAACTTATATTTACATTAATTTAGTCAAAAAAAAATGATGTTTTTAACTGTCCAGTAAACTTGAAGAAAAATAACAAAAAAGTTTATCTTCTTAATAAAAATTATTTTAATTCACAGTATCCAGTTTATTCTACCCAGTAAACTGTATTAATGCGAAAAATAGCTTTCACGGCACGTTGTGTAAAAAATAAAATTTTATTCTGCACGTAAAAAAAGTATTCTACTTATTTTTCTTTTGTTTTAATAAAAAAATAATTATTAAAATTATTATATTCCACTTCCGAAAAAATACTGTGGAAATAAATCTCAGATGATTGTATGACACTGACAGAATATGATAAAAAAATATTTCAAACGCAAACTTTTATTTTATAAAACTGATGAACTCAGCAGATTGGAAATACGCCAGTTTCTTAACTCATAACCGCAAGTACAAGCTAAAGATTTTCTTTATAAAAACGTTATGACTTTAGCATGGTCTGTGAATGCCAAGAAAATTCCTGCTGCACTCGTACGAGATTATTAAATAAATTCTTCCACTTATATTATTCTTTCTCTCTACCTCTCTCTCCAACCATCATCATCATCATCATCATCTTTCTCTCTATTCTCTCTTGCTCAATTGTCCCTGAATAAGTATGTGTGAAGTTTGATCGTTTCACGTCAGCGCCAGGTAAAATTATTCTGCCTTTAAAATTCAAGAAGCTCGTAAAATTTCTTTGAGCCCTAGTGAGTGCATACGAGCTGTATAATGCCGACATAAAAAGCTCTCTAGGGATGTAAAAAATGAAAAAATAAGGGAATGATCAATAAATGAATTTCTCCTGTGTCAATATCAACTGGAATCCAGTCTATATGTCTCTTCGATGATCAAATTTGCGGTCGAATCCGTCAGTCTAGGGTTTTTACGTCAAATTACGTCTGTATATGTACATTAGGTGTACACAGAACTCTCTTTCTTCTCAAAACAAAATCTGAAACGGGTCGTCCTGTCGGTTTTCCACTGGACCAATACATCGATCACGTGCACGCCTAATAGCAGCACGTGTTGGTGATTACGCTCGAGGGACTGAGGGCAGATCGAGTCTAGGTAATTGCCCAAGCATCCCTAGTCGACCAAGCGGAGCACCGGTCCTGATATGGTCCTCTCGTAGGATATCTCCTACCATCCTCTGGTTTGCTCTCAAATGCCCTCCAGTCTGACACCCAACTATCGCCGCATACTCTGCCTGAGCGATTGATTGGTTAACATGCCTCACTCGCTTCCGGTCTAGTCTTGATTATCTATCTATCTATCTACACTGTCGGCAACTCCAGTCATCAGTAAACTGACCTCCAATATCTCTCCATATACAGCCTAGTGATAAATTATACACACAATAGAAAAATCAAGGACTCTTGTTTCATAGAAATGTTTCAAATATTTTTCTAGTTGATTAAAACTTTGATTTATAATCATTGCAAGGATGATTAAAATTTTTTTATCAATACTATGCAATTTTTATTTTTATTTATAATTACTTGAAAAAAAATTGTTCTATGGTTCTATTATTTTCAGCAGCAGTATTATTTCATGCATAAATTTTTTCACACAATTTTCTGGCACCTTATTACTGCCTTTACATCATCACCATGAAGGGTGAAAGAACAAGAAGAAACTCGATTCCACAAAATAACATAAAACAGATAATACAGAATTTCAGAGTAAATAAGAAAAGTTATTTCGTTATCCCTCTAAAATCGAAATAAAATAAATACCATCATGAACAATGAGCAATCTGGTATGCTTTAATTCCTGTACGAAACAAGGGATATTTTCAAGCTAAAACGCGAAATGGCCCAAGGTTATTTCCCACGGGAAGTCCAACCACTTTCCCACCAGGTTCTGCGGTATTTCCAGACAGCCAGTACTTACTTCCGTTCGTTTACGAAAATTCGGAGATCGTCGACGCTCGCGTGCCCTAGAGCGTAAAGTTTGATGGGATTTCTGCCGCAAAACCTACGATATACTCTTACGTCCCTCGACTATTATAAACTTTCACCACCATATTCCTAAATTCTTTTTTTCTCCTTACACTTTTCAAATACTCTAGCATTCATACTCCTACATCATCTTTCGACTTGCAAATATATATATTCGTCTCGTGAAAAATCACTTACGCGACTTTTATATCCCGCGATATTCACCCGGCGCTTATGTGAGATTTTTCATAATGGTTCCCTCAGCAGTGCATATATATCTACTCGCACCATCCTAGCGACCCGGTGAATATTTTACATTTCGCAGATTTCCTATACTCTGGTGCGAAATACCTCTTTTAATGGATTTATTGAAATAAATATTCCATGAGGTACACCATGTGGAAAAGTGAAAATTAATCTGAAGAGTATTATCGAAGAAGCTGATGATAATAGCTTGATCAATAAAGTCGTAACAATTTAGATGATAATGCGCGAGAGTATAAATTTAAGCAAACAACGGCGTCGTTCCTATAAGCCAAGTCTAAAGCAAGTCTAAAGCAACTCGCTTGGCATGATAATGGCTAACCCCGTAAGTCGTGAGAGCTTACCGCAAGCATAGCCCTCGATTCACGCTCCTACAATGTTCGTTGCTATAATCCGAATCCTAGTGATAAAATAGGAACAAGCCGCCTATAATCCTCGTAAGATATCTCCGATGAACATTGTCACTTTTATATATATATAGATACATGTACATGACATAACAAAACACACCTCGACATAATCAATTCCATCATTTTATCGACATAAAAAAAATGAATCTCTATTTATATTCTACATAAAATGTAACACACTTTGATATTTTTACTGTTCTGTTACAACAGGAAAGACTTTCGAGTACTCAATGAAATCCTCCGACATATTGAAAATCGAAAAAATAAGATAAAGTAACATAGAACTTACGGTAAAGTATCTGTACTTGTAGACTTCCATTTATTTGCTCACTTCTTGTAGTATTTTTGTTACAAGTGTTGTATAAGTATATCCTTGCTGAAGAAAATGCACCAACGAACTACATCTCGCCGTATAAAAACTTTGTTATTCTTATAAAGTTTAATGACAATAAACATCTGCTGCTCTTTATATCTGTAAAATATAATATAATCGTCAATATCGACGAAAAAGCTTGGATAATAATAATAAAAGTAAAGATGATTATTATTGTTATTGGAACAACAAAATAAAATCAATTTTTATATGTATATATATATTTATGGATGTATTTTTTTTCGGAGCAAAAAGGAAATTACTGCCATAGATATTGAAAAAAAACTCGAAAAATATGTGCATAAAAATATTAGATACAGTTGGGTTTGATTTAAAGGGATTGTTAAATAACTACTCCATAATACATTTTTTTTATCAACAGTAAATATTGACTATTGGCTTTTATGGAAACTTAGCTCTTAGGTAGCTTGTGAACAAGAGACAATTTTTTACTTTGAAGCAATGATACAGCTGCATCAGAATGAAACATCACTGGAGTTTGTATTGAATTTCCGATTTATCAAAGCGACAAAATATCTTGGTAGTAGAATTTATTTGAGAACAAAGACTGTTACTTGCCAATTTCCTTTCTGTCAAAAACCAACCCGGAAGATAAAAATACCGACAATTTGTGGAATAGAAAAAATTAAATATTTTTTATCATTACACGGTGTCTTTACTCTCGTGTCTCTTGCATTATCTTAACTTACCTGATGTGAATAACAAGCCAAGAAAATGTTCCAGATTTTTTTAAAAAGCCTTGTATACTTAGTTTTCGTATCTCGTTTAGTTTCTTTTTCAATTTTCAATGCCCTTTTTCTTTTTTGACTCCCTTTTCACCGAAAGCCCATGAAAACTTGCATAACGTGCACACTTTTTTCAACGTTCCCCTTGCCAAAGTACAGGTGTCTATTAAGCCACGAGAGTGACATAATACTCAATGCTTGAAGCGAAAAAAGATAAAGGGTTGCTCGTGTGATCAGACACCAGGGGTGTCTGGCGTCTCAAGAGCACCACTTCAGTGGGTACATCATCCTGCTTTCCCTCACACGTTCAAGCACTTATCTTCTTCTCTATCCCTGATCTTTTAAGACAAATGCAACATCCACTTGGTGCAAGCATGAGAGATCGACACATATACATCCCTTTTGTAGTTGTTACATATGAAAGATACAAGTAAACTTCACCGGCACAATCAATACTCCATTCGTCTGGTAAATTCAATCACAAATCAATCAAGATGCTGCTTTATCGATAGAATGCATATTCAATTGACGTTATTTTATCATTCTCTAAGAAACTAGGAGCTAAACATAATAAACGAAGTTGGGAAAAAATCTCACATCAACTTTTCCGATGAAATTAACATTTATGTATTTTGCCAGAAGTGATTTTAATTGAATTAAAAATCCAATTAGAGTTTTAAATAAAAATGAAAAAGTCGTAACAGTTGTTTCCATCATACATAATGTAATTTCAGTGAATAAAACGTCGACATCAATATGTTGGTTACTTGGATATACGTTGACGGAGTCAATGTTGGCTTTCCACACACTCTAACTGCGATCTTTCCGTTGCCAGGCTAAAAAAAAGTTGCTGCGGTCTACCTTTCCGTAAAATACGAGCGAGTTTTGCATACGTGCCACGTCGTTTCGCGTTCCCAACACACGGAACATGAAATACAATTTCATGCTTGACTCTGGCAAAAGAAAGGAGAAAGAAGAACAAGAATGAAAGAAATAGTAGTCAGTGGCCACTGTGACGAACTCTAGTATGACGCTTGGCAACCTTTTATGTGGCTCTTGACTCTTCACAGGAGATGTGAATGACTACTGTGTCGACATCAGAAACCTGCAGGCGTAAATTTATAAAAGAAAAAACGTCCCATGTTCTGCTCATGGAAGCTGGTAAAATAAAAAGAGAATCTATAGAAAATTCTAAGTAATTTAAACCACCTCATTTTTCGCACGAATAATCTCTCATAATAGCTCTTGCCAGAGTTACATTATTGTTTCTGGTACTCAGTTTGTATTATAAGGAAAGAAGCTTTTGAAACAAAGATAAAAGAGATTATTATAAAAAAAATAATCCTATGAAGAAGCTTAAGTGTACTTAAAAATCATTTGAAATCATTTTAAATTATATTATACTTTGATAAAAATAATAAAAAAAAACACACACACATTCTGTATGATTCATATACGCAAAGGACCTAAAACATACCAGTCGTACATTAATACAAGGTTGTCTCTAGACGGCGTAGAAAAATTATGAGCAGAATAATAACACGAAATTGCGGAAGAACATATGCCGCAGTATAAAGCGACGGCTGTGCAGTACAAACTCTTGGAATCTTAAAAATATTTTTTAATAAAAACGGGAATATAAAAATATTTGTATTAATAATTTCTTTATTGTCTATATAAATAGACGAAAAAGAGCCAAGTTTTATTTTTATATTGTTTTTTCTTTTTATTAATAATTATGAAAATGAAATTTCCCTGAGCAACGTAAAATATATTGTTAAAAACGAGTTGCAATAAACGATGATTGTCGTGAATAGCAGAGTTTAGAATTTATAGTGACCAATTTAGTTTCAGTGTTCCACTTTCGTATTCACAAGCACTCTATTAAATAGGTAAAGGACTTTACCTTCGTAGCTGAACTGAGTGTTATATCCCATTTTCAACATTCACACTAACAAATTTCACCAAAAGTAAGCTCAACAAAAACTATCAACGTTCACCAGTTGTTTAGCAAAGCTGTATTATCCGTCTGAATAGATTGTGTTTCTAGATATATCACTAAATTATGAATAAATTAATTCTTCCATTCATTTGTTTATTTTTATTTCCATTCAAATAAGTAAAATGTGTATTCATGATGGATATTCTTAAAGTTTATAAGACGTATGTACTTGAAAAATGCAAGTCTCAACTGTTATACGACAAGAAAAAATGATACAAATACTTCAGAACGAATGAAAAAGACTTTAAAGAATTTATCGAGCACAACGCTTGGATTCCCAGCGAAAAAGATCTTCAACATGTTACGCAACTTTCTCTACACATATCCTCCAAGAATCTATAAGCTCCAAAGTCGGTACCCAACCTCGACAATGTCTGACAATATCAAAGACCAAGTCTATGCGATTGAAGCCATCTAGTTCAGTATCTTCGTGCACAGGATGCCTTTAAAATCCACCAAACAAAGACTTTTAGTCAACTAGAAGAAGTGGCATATAACGAATCTCTGAAACAAAGTTATTTATCTTCTATTTGGTGAGGTTGTTCAATAAGTTGGATCTCTATCTAATTATTGAATGAACATGATTCTAGTTGAACAAGGTATCATACTTCATTGTTGAACAATTGAAGAGTTTATTTAAAAGAAAAAACTGAAAACAGTAATAAACATTTGCCCCACTAGACTTGAAGAAAATAAAGGTAAATTCCTTTTGGATGAATGTATACAATTTATAGCAACCATCAAGTGAATAGTATAAGGGGATCTTTTATGAAATTAGAAGTTCCAATAAAAGCTAGGAGGATAGTTAAAGGTCTTGATAGCCTTTCAAACAAGTCGTGAAGTAAAAGAAACTGCAACGCAAGCAACGAAAAAAGAATCTTGAAAGTGACAGTCAAAGAGTTTTAAAAAGTTCCAGACACTTCAATCATTCGAACTAGATCGGGATGGAGATAATTGTTCTCAATTGAAAAAAGATTTCTGTTAAAAAAAAAAGGTAAACGCTTAATCGTGGAGAAATAAAGCGCATAGAGAGTGTAGAAGGTGAATCAAGACTTGAATACTGCTATGTACAAGAATGATTCATTTGGTTCGATTCGTTGGAGAACAATCTTCCAAGGTGGCTTTAAAGTGACGTTCTTTCATATCTGAATTATTCAATCCTAGAGTAATTTTCTCTACTAAACCTCATTTTAAAAATAAGCATGTAGACAATTATAATTATTATAAAATTTAATTAAAAAATTTTAATGACAATAAAATATATTTTTTTCAGAAATTAATGTAATTTATTATTTAAAAAAGAAAAATAAATTTATAATGACTCGGAATTGAAATATTTTACATCCTCATGATTGGAATACTAATACTGTTAACGTATCAACATGAAATGGTTAGTTAAAAAATTTTTAATGAAAATTAAAATTCTGATCACACGAAGGAACGCAAACTCTAGAAGAGGAATTGAGAAAGTCACGATTGCGGAAGACGAAAAGAGATAAATGGAAGCATTGGATAACCAAAGTCTTCACTGCCACGAATCATTCGTTCATGAAGCGAAACAAAAAGAGATATGGAGACACATTGTGATGAGAAGAAGACTGAGAAGACAATTTGATTTACGATCGGATGAAAAGGTGTTTTCCATATCCGATAGAGTCGCTTGGAAAGATGGGCACTATGTCTTCCGAATCTAGATTTTACGAATACTCGTCGACGAATAAGTGCAACTCTATATCTCATTGAAAATTGGGTGCCACATTTGGATCATTGATCATTGATGCTGGGGACGAGATATCATACTCGTACCTGAATGAATTTTTTCCTATCACATTTAATAACTTCATATTAGAGAAAGATTTGAAAAATGTTCGATAAGTTTACAAATCGATTGAAATAAATAATTACAAATATTCGACGTTATTTGAAAGTATAGTTAGTGAAATTTTATGAATATTAAATCAATTGATTCGTAAAAGTTTTACTTATTATAAATGGAAGAAGCCTTAAAATGTTGAATATTCTCAAGTCTATAAAAGAAACTTAAGACGATTAAAATCTAACGAAGATTTTCAAAAGCGTGGGAATAAAGCAGTTGTCAGGATAATTGTGAGAAGCTTCACTTTCTATAAGTTTGTGTCTGCCTGAATGGAGCGTAATTTAAAATACTAAACTTCTTAAATATCAAAAGATAAAAACTTATTGTTCGTCATCTATCGATTGATCGGATTCATAAACTATTCGTGCGTAAACTCTTACAAAAACTCTTTCTTAATGTTGTTTTTTTTTTATCATTCATAAATCTGTGATAATTATTAATTCTTCTTTTCACTCCAAAAAATATTGTAAACATTCGCAACAACTCGATGAGATATTATTCATTAAAAATATCACTTCTTTCTTATCAATATTTTCAAAGTCATGTCTCTAGAAATCTGTGATTTAAGTTTTTATCAATCCACTTTTCTATTTCAGTGATTACTATTTCATCTGTTCTAATTAAAAACTAATTGTGATACAAGAATTATCATTAATAAAGCACAATACCGAATGCAGTATAATAAATTACAGGATGATTCATTTGAAAAAGGAAACAATACAACAGTAAGAACTGTTTTTTTTTTCATCGTTTCCGTATTGCCGAACGAAGCATATCCTGTTACGGATTTTCCGGATCTAGATAAATCATATCGTTGTAGGAAACGTAACGTTTTATGCTACTTTTCTTTTTAACATGACTTGAGTGCAAAAACGTGGCACATTTTCTATCCTCTGCGGTTTCCATTTAAACGTTCAAAATATTATAACTGATTGCCTCTATTAACTGCAGAAAATATCCAGTGACTATGATAAAAGAATAACATTGATATGTAAAAAAGACTAACAATGAATTAATGTTAATTTTTACTTAGAAAATAATTTAGTAATAATTTAGTTATTAAAAAGTATCATTAGTATCCTGTTCATTAAAAACTGTGTTTAGTATGTTCAATAAATTAATATATAAGAGTATATATACTCGTGTATACGTAGTTTACTTCATTTTTCTATGCAGTAAAACAAAGCATACAAAACAGCATGCAGATGTGGAAGAATGGTAATTACTTTGTGAAATTATAATGAACGTTAAATTACTAAAGTTATCATGAAAGCAAAAAACAAGCTTAGAAATTCTTATGAGCCAAATTAATAAATAATTTTAGACTCTCGTATTATTCAGTTGATTCATCAATAGTACATGAGAAACCAATTTTTAACACTCATTCTCATAATGGGTAATAAAAAATTAAATTTTCATTATTTAATAAATCTGTAAAGTAAAATGGACGAATTTAAAATCTCTTTCATGTAGCAAAATCCTGAAATAAATTCTCACAATGACCAATCGATGAACCTACATCGTAAATAATTCAAGCCCAAATCTAAAAATGTTGGAAATAAATCCCATACACTCGTATAAGAGTTTATTTCTACGTTAATAAAATCGACTTTAATGTTTCTATCAACTGAGTTAATGCTTATAATCGATTCTCTGGCATCAATTGATCTCTGAATGATGAATTTTTGAAGATACCTCGAGGGAGATTGACCATTGGAATAAAGTAAGGTAAGTTTTCTATTGCAACGATTCGTTGGAAGGAAGAAATGCAATTTTCTTCTCTTGTCAGAGACATTAAGGAGGAACCAAAACCACGTAGAGAATTTGAAGAGCAAATCTGTTGTTGTCACTAAAATACCGGGAAAATTTGGGTTGGGGTTTTACATTACCTTTCCAGCATACATTCATCAGCTTCATTAGTAAACCACCAAGAGTTCAGCAACCAGAACCTCCCTGGTATCTTGAGAATGCAACTCCTAGATCTTCTTGACATCTTGCAAAAACTTCCATACCACTGAGACCAGCAGCACGTGAAATATCAATCTTATATAAAGTTATATCTGAAAAATATTCAAAATAATCTGTCTGAATAAAATATAGCAATATCATAAAACCAATTTTTATGTAAATTTACATTTAATGTAAGTATTGGTCGAAATGGATGAATAATTAACGAATTAATTATGCCATAACATGAGTTTAAAATTAATTTATGCAGAATTAATTATAAATGCAATTTGTTGGGTTTAAAAATGTCAGTTGTATTTTTTAAACCCAATTTCCTGAAAAAATTATGTTTAATTAATATTTGAAGTGAAATAAATGTAACTCTTCGATATTTTAAATTATTGTAAATTGACATGAGATGTAAAATTAGTTATAAAAAATATTTTCCTTAAAAACTATCATGTTATTCAGTGCTAACTTAAAGTCTATTCGATTATTTTGTTTGAAATATTTTATATCGAAAAAAAACTTTTCTCTTTCAACAACGATTTCATTTTACTATTCGAGAAACCTTTAATTCACTTTACAATATAAAATAATTTTTTATAAAAACCTTCTCTGCTTTTATAAAATACAGATATTATTCAAAATATTACATTTTGAAAATTATTTCCACTTTTTCTATACCTGTGAAAAAAATTATTGTGTCATATGACTTCACTTACTGGTGCATTCACAGGACTTCCTGAAGTTCAATCATATACCAAGAGTTGATAGTTCTACACAAAGGACCTTCCTTTGACCTATATTCTGAAAAATATTCCTTTCTCTACATGACCACATGAATATTTCTCAAATATATTTGATATTCATTTATCTATCTATATAAAGCTATTGAAAATTCATTACAATGAATCTTCTTTTAAAAAATATAATTGACTTAAATGACACTATAAAATAATATACCTACAGACTTGATGAAGAAATATGGTTCTATATCAACAATAATAAATAATAGGTTTAAATAATAAATAATAATAAATGTTTACAACATACTGATACAATCGACAGAAAGTAAAGTAGCTGATATCCTATAACATTAGAGTGTTGCTTCAGCTGGCATTGAACGAAGTATGATTTATTCCATCCCATCGACGCCTCGGGTTTCTCATAAAGTTTTCCTTTTCCTCGCATAACATCTTATATACTTTGAAACTGCTGATAGGTATTCATGGGTGAATTTATAGCTGCAAGAGCATCGGCGATGTCTTTCCAAGCCGATGAGAAAACTGAATGTAAAAATCCGATCATAAGACGTGTGTACAGTGAATCATGCTCTCGATGTGGAAAAATAAATTACTTAAAAAAAAATAACACTTAATACACAGTCTAATTCTAAAACTTCATTCTCAACTTTAATCAATAAAATGCACTCTATGCATACAAATAATTTTCCTATTGTCTTGTTCGACTTCAATAATCAAGAGCTCTTGTCATCAAGCTCGTTTGAGAATTTGAAGCTCCTTGGTAGCCAAGTAGTAGTCAAGTAAAATTTACATGAAATTAGAATTACTTTGATCAAAATTTGGACGTAGAAGGGCCAAGTTCTCAGATCTTTTGCCTGAGACACAGTGGTCAGTCTTCATTTGTTAGTCTTAACTCTCTAGAACAGACTCTCTAGTTTCTCCTTCGGGTTTCCATTACTCCAGTAATTTCAATGTCGGCCGAACCGCAGACACTAGCTTTGCAAGGGTAAGCGCACCTTAGACTTGAGTGCATGAACGAATAGTTCTCTACATGGAGACGAAAGTTGTGGGTACTTGATAACTCACTACACCATAAAGCCTTCAGTAGCATTTTCGGTACTGGAGAACAGCTAAATCGGTAAAAGAAGTTTAACAACATCAAGAAAAAACTATATCAAACAAACTCGTTCATTTAATGTGTTAAAACATTTCGCTTTGCGGCAGTAAAATGTTTAAGTATTCCATTAAACTCTTAGCATTCAATATTTATTTTCGAGTATTATTTTTTTTTTTTTTTGAGCTTCGTAATAGCACGGGAAATAAAAATTTTTGTTTTTTAGCACAGTACAAATGAGTTAATCGTTGCATGAAGAAGATAACAGACTACTAGTTCATTTAATTCCTGGACAAAGTCATCCTGTCGACTTGAATCTCTGAAGCGCGAAAGTCCGGCGATTATGCATGCATCTCTGGACACACATAACGTTTGAATTATGCAACAGTCTTCCCTTAAACCGTAACATTAATCTACTATCAACGCTTCTATACGATTGACTGAATTACCATAAAACATTTCATTATTGTCATGTTTCTTTACTCAGTCCTTACAAATTAGATGGATTTATTTTTGAAATCTAATAAAATGTAGGTCAGTTTATCAAATATTTATACCATTTCGAAAATTCTATTATTAAAAAACAAAGTAACTCTTAAAATACTTTTGTAATTTTATTAATGGCATGGAGAAGAAATTATTTTACTTAGAGTAATTAAATAAATAAATAAAATTGAATAAATGATTTTCAATTTCCTATCTGACAGCAAAGAAAACAGAAATATCAATAAATGAAAATTCATTGAAGAAACATCAAGTTATTTTCAGGTTGACTGCAATCCTTTTATCAATCCCTAGAGTGATGAAGAGTAAAAACGTCAAGGTAACGTAAGTCAGCAAACAAAAAATTCACTTTAGTGTAGAAAGACAAATTTCTAATCTCTTTCTGAATGACAACTCCTTGACCACAAAACAAGACAAACGAAACATCAGAGTCGGAAAAACTGTAGAAAATGAAATGGTGTCCGGATTTTCTACGCTTTTGTATTTGTAATTGGAATTGCGGACGCAGACTTACAAAACTTTTCCTGGTGTTGTTGTCTGAGAAAGATCCGATTTATACCTATTCCCCGTTACACTCCATTGTTCTCCACCCTCGGTTTTCTCGTTCAACTTCGTAACCGCAAGTTGCTGGAAATAATACGGTTGTGGTACCTTTTCATCGTGATGTAATTTTTTATATATTATACCCTCTTTTTACCATTTTTTACTTGCCCAATACGCCTACCTTTTGTCGCCCTTTTCTTCCTTCCATCTTCCTCACACTTCAACCGAAAGTAATATAAACTCGAATGAAAAATTACGCTCGACTGCAATTCACTCGTTTGCTCAATTCTGTTCGTTTTTTTTATTTCTTTTCTCTAAAACACAAGTGTCAAACGTAAAAGAAAAAAAATTGGCTCGTTAAAAACTTTGTATACCGTGAACATGGAGAAACAAATCACGTTGGGTCGATGTGTCTTGTTAGTTAGCATTGACCATGTGAGGACGCAATACATTAAAAAAAAATCAAACATACCCCCTGTGCAAGCTATCCATTCGGAAAACTCCTTTCTTCTCTCTATTCCGCTTGTATTTTCATACTCTTTCATTTTTTTTCTCTCTCTCGCCCTCTCTACATGTTCACTCCGTGGTCTACCTCGGGTATTTCCAAGCGATAACTCAAATACTGATAAAAAACCCGAAAAAAATGGTACGTCGACAGAGTTAAAATTCAATAAAGTACACCGCTACGTAATTGGCATTTCGCATTCTGTTTGCGTTGCAGTACAGCGCCGTTTCGATTCTATAGTCACTGGTACCGGAAGTTCGCGCGCCTCGTCAAAGGGTTCCTCTATCCTCGCACGCATTTTATAACTCGAAGCTCTACTTTTCCCAACGTCGCGACGCCATCACTTATACACTCGTCAAACGTTCGTAAAAAATCACACTGCATAAAAATCAAGAGACACGTTCATGCAAGTACGTGAGTCTAGTATACGTAGACGTTCCACCCTTTAACTCAAACTATATCCATGCTATAAAAATAATATCCAATATTCAGTGAATAAATGGAAACAAAAAAAGTTTCAATAAACACATTTAATGAATTATTATTCTCAAATACTATGAGAAAGTTATTGGACGTTGAAGATAATAAATTGATTGATGAATTCAATTATGTCAGAATGTCATGTAGCAGTGCAACACAAAAGCTAATACACAGAGAAGAAATGCAAACGTTAATTAAGTACAGGAAGATGAGAAAAGAGATGATAATAAATGCGTATAATGAGCATACGAAAAAGCCATTATTCGTTTATTTTATATTCCAACCAGCAAATTCACATTTGTTCTGTCCTTTTCATTTGCCTCCTTCTATATATCTTTTATACTTTGTATGTAATGCGATTCACTTTTCAGTCTGCAGGCTTTGTAAATTTTTTTCTGTTTTATACTAGAAAATTTTCCGAATGCCACATGCTACAAATGCAATTTTGCTTCCGACACAACAAAAGTAGATGCATACATATGAGTAAAAAGAAACAAACCGTCAAAAATAAGAAGAATAGAAAGTGAAGATAAACTAAATAAATATAGTTATTCTTGATTCAAGGAAATAAAAAATTTCATTACCTCTCTTATTTCCAATCTTTTTTAATTCCAATTGAATGGATATGATGATTAAAGACATTTATATGAAATCACGTCTTATGCTTAAAAAAAAAAAGTGGTTATGTGAAAGTAGTAAAAATCTTCAATCAGTAAAAAAAAAAACCTTTGGGGAAAAGATAAGAAACGAAGTAGCTCATTTCCTAACAACCTTCGTGAAATGAATTCCGGGAAGAGCTGCAAAATCATGAAAGCTCTTTCAAATCATGCAGAGAAGTAAGTCCAGCTAACAATAAGCGACTTTTCTTCTTCATCTTTTCTTACAATTTTCCATCTTCTTTCCGTCACACTTTGCATGAACATCTGATTTTAAGGAAGAAACTCACCCGCACGGAAGAACCGGAGATTGTCAGGAAAATGAATTCGAAGAATAGAATTCTCACACTTCTGTCAGCTCTTCGACTAGTAGGTACATATTTCCTTTTTGATTTTTATTCTTGTTTCATACGGGAAGAAAATTGAATTAAGAGTATTGATTTTATACTTTATTTTTAATCTTTTTTCCCATATCTTTCATATTTTACTGATTCACTACTCTGAAGTTACTTCAAATTCTATTCTTACAATTCCAATAACTAAGTAACAATACTTTATTCCAAATTAATAATAATGATTTTATGCATTAAAAAAAATATTAAATGCTACTTTATGAATGTCTGACTAAAATAAAATAATACTACTTAAGACAAATTTTTAATCAAAATAATTACTACTTTGAGAAATAAATAAATTTTGATTAAATAATATTTTAATGGAAGAACTTTAATAAAAGAATATTATAATTTAATGATGAAATGAATTGCAAAGATACCTATTGTATATTTTTAAAAGTCATAAAGAAGTTTGAAGTAAGCTTATTAGACCTCTTCAATCTTTGTTGACAGTATTCATAGTCCTAATTACCCAGAAAGTATTTTTAATATATTTTAAGAATATTGCCGAAATCTTGAAAGATAATGAAAGGGGAAGTTGAGGGATTTTAGCCTTGTACCGATGGTCGTAAATCGAGACGAAAATGAACAGTTGGTGGGGCCCTTCCTCCTTTAAAATGCTCCCCGTGGTAAAATAAATTGGCGCTCGCGTGTTTACATGCTGGCAAAATTAAAATTCCTCAAGTGTAGCAAAGCAGCCGACAACGAGCCGAAGCTGCCCGAAGGAAAGACCCGTGTTTAATTAATGACCGGACTAATTAAAACGCCTAAAGAAAAATATTCGCCCGGTGTGTCGACGAGTGGCGGTGCTGAGTTTCCGACGAGTGCACCACTTGAAACTGCGTAAGCTCCTGCACACTCACTCTACATTTCTCTTTCCATTTCACTGTTAATTCACTAAAGCTATATGTATACGTGACACCTCCGTCACTCTGACCCTTTTCATCCGTTGACCCTTTTGCCTTATTTGACACAGCTATTCCATGTAATAATGCAGTCCATTTCGTCTACTACGACATCAAATGATTTTGCTAAAATATTATATATTTTAGTGGCGCTGCTTTTTATGGGCTTTTAGGTAAATTGAAGAATAAAATGGAACATTTTTGCTCCTAAAAAGTCATTATCATAATCAAAGTTTATGAGAAAAATAAAGATTATTGGTCATTTTAATTAACAATGAGAAACAGAGTAACTCGATCGGAGATCAATATCCTAAAGAAGATGTTAATTTATTTTTATTCAGTGAATTGAAAATGATAATAAAATACTTATTGCTCGACAATAGAAAATTTTAACTTGACCCGAATAAATCGAACATTACAACAAACTTTGTGAAACTTTACACCAAGTTTCAAATTATTTTCACACTGCATAAAATACTTTGTAAATTTTTCTCTCCAACACTTCGTAATTATTTTCGATAATAAAAAATATTTAAAACATCTATTTACATTTAAATTTAAAAAAACAATTCAATTCACTCGTTTCGAACCGTTATTTTACATTTAAAAGGTCCGACTAAAATCAGGCAATACTACTTGCAATCATTCTTTGCGTAGAAAAATTATCTCCAGTGTAAAAAAAAATTTTTTTTGCATATAAAATACGTTCTCTATAGATTTAAATATGACCCTATTCTAAAATTCTGAATATGGCCCACTTAATTCTAAAGAAGAAGGAGAGAAGATTGCTATGGCCATATTCCATGGTTCCCTAGGTATCTCTACTACTACTACTTGCCTCCGACTGGGCCATAATATGAAAAGATATTAAACACTTGTGAGAAAGAGTTATCAATAACACTTGTAATTGATCATAAAATTATCATAACGATGAGTTGGCCAAATTGAAGGAGCTTGGACCCTCGAGAAAATGAGTGTAACACATATGATATAGATTGATATAAATTGGCCGCTATAATCGATGGTTATAGTTTTTTTATACGATTTTCGTCCGTCAGGTAGTAATCTCCAAAATAGGATGAAAGAAAAAAAAAGCTTCGGGATGAAACTGTATTGTAGCGTGGATTTGACAGGCTGCCTGCGTTTGATGAACGATCGATGTCGTGGTAGTAAAACCAATTTATTATGCAATTTACCGTAGAGACAATGTAAGCTCGTAAAACAAAGTCCCCATTGCTAGCGTTCGTCCATCGATAGCGTTGAAGATAATCCCACAAGCGAGCCGCAGGAATTGCATCCGTTTGTTTCGATTCGATTTATTTTCATAAAAATAACAAAATAAAAAATTCGTCAGCACGACAGAAATGTTAGGGGGCTATAATTTATACAGTCAATTATAAATATCATATGTATGTACTTATTTAGATTATCTAACGCTGATAAAATTGATTGAAATATCATATTACATATATTTATCAAAAGCACTGGTTGCTTAGCTTTTTGATGCTATACAATGTCATGATAAAATGTGCAAAAGAATATTCTATTACAGAGACAAATAAAAAAATTTGCTCTAAAAAATTGATATTTTTTATAAAGTAATTAATTCATTCATTAATATCAAATAAAAAGTATCTATAATTGAAAAAAATTTATTAATACTATATTAGATATTATTGAATTCTGTTTTTGGACTCAATAGAAGTTAATTAATTTATTAGATTATTATTTGAATGGACCAATTCAATGATTGTGGGAAATCATGATATATCAAATTTTATCGAACTCTTGATGGTTAATATAAATAAATGCATAATAGATTTTGCAATTGCATCTAGCTAAACTTATAAATGAAAATTTTTTCGAATAATAATTTCAATTATTCTTGATATCTAATTAATGATTTAGTGTTATGAATTCGCCAATATTAATATGTATATATTTTCTACTGAATAATTTATAAAACAATGTGATATCATAACCCGAGGTATTATGGCTTTTTGAATAATAATTCAAATGAAACGTATCAATAATATGTTAAAAGAGAGATAAATAAATTATTTTATAATAGTTTTTTATTCAATCATTTTTAAAAAATAATGTTTTTTGTAAAATATTGAGATGAAATCCTATATAATCCACAATTATCTAATTCAACATAAAATGGCACAAATTTCTAGCACAATAACTATGACAAAGTACTTTTGTGGACTGTGTCCTATGATACAACACTCAGAAAGTGACCCCTCAATTTGATCCACTTGGTTAGACTATATACAGTGAAACAACGACAGGGATGAACAGAGTTACTTCAATGACATTTTCGTTTGCCAAGTACTTACTCAAGCACGAAAGTGGCATGTACCACGAGCCGTTGAGGCAAACGGACACTACACTGCCATTTCTCACGTAGTCCTCACAGCATGTACAAGTAAGAATACTGTTTCTCTGTATCTAGTTGCCTGGAACTTTGCTACATGATAGAGAGTCGTAGCAAGTTCGTAACTTCTACGTATATTCACTACTAGTGGAAACAACCAAAATGAATAGTAAGACTGACTGAGCCACGAAATTATTAAATAAATTCCTTATGTGAAGTTGAAATTTTTCATTTACATTTAATTGCTTAAATTCTTCTCTACAATTTATAGAAAATCTTTGGAATTGTTAATTAAAGTTAAATTAACATTACTCGAATCTAACTTGCATCAGTTTGCAAGTTTTACTTGGAAGAATACTTCACTCATATTATACTACTCTTTGCAATCTTTCTCTTTCTCATTAAAAAATATCAAGAAATGACTTAATTACTTTTATTAAATAAACAAACAGATAAATAGTGATACTTTAAATAGTTTTGATCACAAAAACAGCTTGAATAGAATGTCAACAAATATAATTGAAGATAACTTCAAAGAAATGACAACTATACTCTTTGAATACGTTAAAAGAAGCTTGAAAACTCTAATGGAAATATTGAACTTGAACATTTTTGGTTACTAAGTACTTCTATACTTCCATTATTATAAAAGGTAAATGCTCAGATTTTTTTTATTTCCATTATTTCTATGTCTCGATGGCTGCTCTACGAATTTCCATAACTGCCAGTTTGTTCCGGTTTCCTATTGTTCCTCCAGTTATATTCTTATGAATGTTTTGAATTGGATTCAATAGTAAATGTATTCCTATGATTATTACTATTATTATTACTTCCTTGATAATCATTTTGATCTATCATGTAGATTGGAATCTAATAAATTGGCCATGTAATAAAAAATTTCATATCAGCCAATATATAAAAAGTAAATTGACCAGTGGTATCATCATTTCCAATAGCATTTGATCTCCTCAAATTCAACATCTGTACCTGAAGTCTTTGACCATCATCAGTATTACCATTCCCATTAAAATTATCTTCTGACAGGCGTCGTCTTTCTATCGTTCCCCTGGTAACCACTTTGACCTGTTAGTCTCTTTCCCACTTCAGTGTGATTACCATAGTAACCCTCTTGTTCTGCAGACAACTAAGGTGTTCCTCTACTATTCTACATCCCTAAATGGACATTCTAAGATAGAAATCATCTTTTTGATCGATTGCCTTCATTTTCACTAATTAAACGTCATCAAACTCATTACATTCCTTTTCCCATTGGTTATAACAAATGCATTCTCATTACATCACCGGCTTAGATCACACTGTATGCGCTAGTAGTATCAACATTCATTAATTACCTGTCAATTGGGAAAAATAATTAGGCAATAAATTAAATTAATGAGAAAATGGCTAGCTTGTTGTATATCCAGGGTGCAAAAAACACGTTTAGAATACCTGATGGATTACATGAATTGTGTAAAACTATTTCTTATGAGGTAAATTTATATGTTTACATTATTGATTTCCCACACTCAATATTGTTTCCATCAATCACACAATCGTTTAATGGTCGTCTCGTTTGTTCACTATTGAGGTACTGCGTACTCAACCGACAGATATTTATCGTTTTATTGCAAACTATCTCGATAAACTTTTCGCCAGACGAGAGAGTTCTAAAGGTGAATTAAAATTGTTTTATTCCCGTTCATTACTATTCAATTTAATCAATAATTTGTTCTTCATTTAATTTAATTATTTCATTACTCAATTTATCATTAATTGATTAACAAATATTTCATTTCCGATATCAATTATATAGATTATCATTCATCATCATCATAGATAATAATAATAATAAAAAAAATATTTTTTTACACCATCAGTTGCTGTTAAAGTAGTGAATGATGTTGTCAATCAGAGTGAATTAATTGTAAACACACTTCATTGCATGGGATTGGATTTAAAGCAAATTGGTATTGTTGCGCCCAACTTACAGAAGGCATTCCGTGAATTCATTGCTTCTACAAAATGTCCGTCAGTAACAAGTGAAATTTCGATTCAAAGGATACTTGAAACAACGAAAACTACACGAGAAGAGGCCCATGAAGCAGCAATAATTATTCAAGTAATATTTAAATATCATTTTTATGAAATGCAGTAAACTAATTATTAATTAAAATAATACCAGACAGCCTTTCGTAGTTATCGTGAAAGAGTTTTATCTCATAAAGCTAAAAAAAATGGAGTACAATGGCAACAAGAAGTAGCAAATACAAGAGAAATTCTAAGAAAAACAGGAATTTCATCGAAAGAGGTAAAAAAAATATCTGCTACAGCTTGTATTAAAGTAAAATGAAATTAAATACTTTTGTAGATTCTTCCGCTGATTTATTTAAATACTATTTTCTTATTATAGCTGGGATATCATGATAATCCTTTAACAAGAAGTAGACAAATGGACTTAAATAAAAGTATGAAAAATTCAATAAAATATTTATTAGTTAAGAAATAAAAGTTTTATAATTTATGTGAGAATCAAAATGAAATTTTAATCAATATTGAATGTAGATGGGAATGGCAGAGAAGAAGCAATAAAAAATAAGTATTCTGGCTTGGAAGAAAGAATCGGATCTCTTACTCGATTCAATGTAGTACATAGAAACGATGGAATTGATGCAAAACGACTCAATCAAGCAGCAATAATTATTCAGGTAAGAGTATTCAATATGATGCACGGATAAAAATCAGTTATGAATATTTATAAATTTAGTAACTAAATAATAATTAATACAAACGTGAAAAGTGAATTTTATTTTTAATTACTCTTTTAAGAGTGCTTTCAGAGAATATCAAACTCGTAAAAGACAAGAACAATCAAAAAGCCATTCGTCAAGCCATTCAACAATTGCTAAGCCATTCTTGATAACTTAAATCAAAGATTATTTGAGAAAGTTTTGACACTGGGAAATATTTCAAAGTACACTGACTTGGTAGATGAAGTTAAAGAAGCTTCAAATGTTCCAATAACTTTATAATGGTTGCAAAAGACGTTGACACAGTCTACGTAAATAAAAAAAGTCTTATTATAACTTCAATATAATAGTAAACTCGAATCATTAAAATTTTCTTAACAACTTGAATGTAACAATGAAGAATAGAAATAGTAATGTATTAAATCTAGAGAAGATGAAAAACTTTTATATTAATTGAATAACTGCAATAATTCATTAAATTATGTCTTTGATAGTGACAAATCTCAGATTAATGCTGTTTTGATCTAATGCTTTTTCATTGAAATCGATCGCCCAACTTGTTGGATCGCTTTTCTAGACTAGAAAAGTTTGTTCAAGTCCAACAGGTCTCACTGGCATCGTGATCCTCACAAGATGAACGTTCTTTTGTTGTTTTGTCTGACGTTGGTTGATCCTGGATTTTCTCGCATGACAGACTCTCATCGATCTTCGTCCAAGTCTGCAATACTTTCGTGCCCTTCTACTCTCTGAGGATTTTACGGTTCTTGAATTTCTCCACGAGAATGTCCAGCAGGTCTTTGTGCTTGATCAAACTCATACCTTTGACCAACTCTTCGTCTTCTCAAGTATCGTCAACGTATTCTGATAAAACATGTATCATTTCTAAATTTCGCGAATAGCCTCGCCTGACATTGCTGACAAAAGATTTTTTCTTTTTTATGCAGGTGATCTCATTTCCTTTCATACTCTTTGATGTCTTTAAGGATCTTGAGCTAATACTTGGATCTTTTCAATTTGTAATCATGTTTAAAATGATAAAAAGTATCTTGAGTTTGAGATTTCTTCAGAAATGATCAAATCAGCAAGTTGATGAGATGAAAAATTAAAACAATTTTTGACCTTGAACTCATTAAGTTCATTTTATTCTTCAATGTTTTTTTAAGTATCCTCATCTCAGTTAATAATCAGACGTTTAAAGCTTGCTTTACAGACAGCTTTCCACAATCTTTTATATAATTATTTTCTTGATTATTAATAGATACTTTATTATAGAATGTAAATTATTTTTTTTATTAAATCAACAGAATTTAATTACATCATAAATCTATCTGAAAGTTTGAAGATGTCTCAAAAGTGTTTACTATTAATTTTATCTTCGCTAAACATTTTCTAGAACTTCAGGGAATTATTTACATTAAATGTAGTCTCAGTTTTGATGTTTCTCAGGACGAAAATCGCTGTATCTTCATTAACGATCCTTCGGAAATTCAATGCTTCATTCGTGTAATTTACACAGAAAGTCAAGTACTCTGTCATCGTCGAGAATGTCACCGAAAATTAATCGATGAGATTTAATTACCTTGAGTAAATGAAAATACTGTAGATTTACCCATTCTCTGTCTGTGAATTATTTAAGAAGATCGATTGGGTTTTATTTACAAGATCTTCTACATTTCTGTTACATTTTTGATAACGACTACATTTTTGTGTTGTCAGATTAATTTTAATGGATTGTGCACACCTATTTTCTGCTCACTACATAAACAAATATTGTCACTATAAAAAGTGATACATATTAGTAAATATTAATGCCCATTAATTATAATGAGAAAAGAGTAAACCACTCGTCACCAACAAGTTGAAAATTTCATAAGCAGCAGTCACAAGTTTAACATCTCAAAGACAAATTCTTTTAATCTCTAAACAGCACTGTTTCTTTTTCCTTGTTAATATTCACAAAACAAGAGACACTTGCGTCTAAGATATTTTAGACAAGTACGTGTCAACATTTTGATAATAAATCTCAACTTGTAAGCATTAATTATTCACTTTAGAATACATTTCTTAGCATTAATTATAAAAGTTATAATTTATTCATCAACAAATATCGGTTTAATACTAAAGTACTGTATCTGTTCCAAGTGTCGAAAGTGAATAAAGTATTCATGTTTTTCTATCTTTCAATAGTTTCTTTCTTTAATAATGAATTCAACTGATAGAAATTTTTAATTATTTTTAAATAGAATTTTAAAATAAATACCATTCAATATTTCACCTCATTTTATCAATGAATTAATTTTAATACAGAACAAGTATTAATAATAGAACATTTCCCATCTGGAATATGTGCAACATGCGGTACATTAGGCTATTAAAATTGACATTAATTGATCTAATAAAAACGAGGACTTATGAGCTTACGTTCAATAGCGCATAAAATAATTGTGATAAGAAGGAAAAAGCCTAATATACGTTTTATAACTTTATTTATTGTGCCACCAGATATTTACTCGTGGTGAACGAGTGCCGTTAGTGGAATACGATCTCATTAGCGCTTTAGAGGGACCTCTTAACGGCATCAATTAAGCTTTCCAGGTTGTGCTAAATGAAAACGAGCTAGAGCAATTTTAACGATGTTTGCTAGTTTGGCGTCTGTCTGAGATGATTGGTGGAACTGTACAGAGGACGAATGCACTCTACCTTGTGCCTTGATGATCCTACAATCATGCCAATTGTCCGGATGTTGATTTTTCTTGGATTCCTCCATTCCACTTCTACGAAAGAGTGCAGCTATGATGAGTGTAAAGTACAAGGTTAATATTCTTTCAATGATTAATCAAATTATTTTATATCTTTTCATTTTTAAAAAAAATTGTTATTATTTTGGTTGAATAAAAGCGAGAAAGAAGTTTATTGAAGAATTTTAAAACAAACATCACTGTTGTTATTGTTGGTTTAATTTTTTGTTTTAGCAAAACGATTTCTAGAATCTATAGATGAAACGATTTCACCGTGTGACGATTTTGTGGAATTTGCCTGCGGGAAACAGTTTAAAAAGTTTGATAATATGAAAAAATCCTGTTCAGAAAAGTCATTAGAGCCAACTACTTATCGTTTGAACTTATGGAAAATGAGGAAAAAGTTACAGACATATTTGAGCCAACCACGTAGAATTGATGACACGAGAACAATGAAACTTGCTCGAATATTTTGGAAAGCTTGTAAAAATAGTATGAATAAAAAAGAGCAAAGCATCTATTATATGTTTGCATAATTAATATGTAAATAAGTAATGGAATTAAGTAAAAATAGGTCAATCTTTTAATAATCTATTGCAGTAACGACTGTAGAAGCTTTAGTTGGGGTACGTTTATTATTCAAAAGATTAGGCGAATGGCCAGTGATCACTGAATACTGGAATAGCAAGCACTTCACTTGGGAAAAATTTAGTAGATGTGCTCGTAATCTGGGATTTTTACCAAGGATGTTCATTCATATTGGCCTAAATATAGAAGAAATAACAAAACCTTGGAATTACAATGATACAATAAAACTAACGGTAGAAATAAAAATCATTCAGAACAATGTCCGCACTTTGTTGAATTAAAATTGCGACCTAGTATTTTTTTAGGTAGAAAGACCAAAGTATGTCGACCTCGACATAACTGAGGAAAAATTTATGATGCAAAGTATTGGATATTTAAAAATAGCTAAGAAATTAACGGATAAAAAAATTCCCAACATATCTGAAATCAATGAGGCGCTAGTATTTGCATGGAAATTACACAAGGTAAGTTCTTTTTATAATATTCAATAAATTCGTTGGCAAAATTCCAAATACGTATGTTTAAAACATTATACATTTTTGCTATCTTTGTACAGTTAAATTGCTCAAATGGTTTTGAACCAAAAAAACGATTCACGATCGCACGGTTACAAAAAAAATACCCTATTACTAATTGGATAAAATATCTCCGAGGAATGTTAACAAAGCGACAAAGAAAATATTTATCAGATAAAAATTGTGTTATTGTAGACACTTGTTATATCTCATCGTTCCTTAATGCTTCAGAGCAAGTTGATAGAAGAACTCTGGCAAATTACGCATTTCTAGCAATAATCGATGACCTTTTTAACTTAATCAGACCTCAGTTATCAATAGCATTTGCCAGTAATCAATTGGAAATTGAACAAATTTGCTTCGACTCTACTTCTGTAATGTTGGTTATTGAATATTGAACATTGGATATTCTTTATTGATGGTCTTTAAGACATACTAATGCTTTAATATTATATTTTTCCAGCTTTAATTTTGCATTAGATGTTGTAATTGCTAATGAGGTTAATAAACGGCTCAAAGAGATTGTAGAAACAATTCAAAATCATATTTATAATGTAACTATTCATATTATTCATAGAGTACCTTGGATGGACTCAACGACCCAGTAAGCTTATATAATGTAATTATAGTAATTATCAGGTAATCCTATTTGTATTCTACTTAATCTTGAATAATTTAAAGACAACAAGCTCGCAAGAAGTTGGAGAATATGCTCTTTAAAATACCCTTTCCAGATGATCTACGGAATGATAATTATTTTATACGTGTAAGTTCATAAAAAAATTCTTATTATTTTAATTGCAAATAATAATAATGGAAATGTTTCAAAATTACTCCATAATTAATTTAATTTGTTTGTTTCTGTCTTCTATCACCTTGTTAATGATACTTGAGTACATCTTTTTCAGCTAGATTACGTAACTGAAAATTCTCTAAATTCCCTATTCCGTGAAATCAATACTTTCCTTGTAGATCATTATTATCTTAAGACAGGAAGTGTTCGGGCCAAGTATTTCATGGATAAACCAAATAGTTCTATAACAAACATAATTTTTGAGAAGAAAATACATCTGACGGATGCTGTTATGAAATTTGATCTCTTCTCCAAGACTGTATGTAAGTCAATATTATTATTCAGTATCAACAAGTAATTAAGTTAAGAATATTTTCAATCATGAAAGTAATGAAATATCAAAATATCTAAAATAATGAAATTAATTGATGGAAAAGTATCTAATTATTATGAAAAAAAAAAATTCAAAAAATCATCTTGACAATAAATGATTGAATATCGAATTACAAAATTAAGTCAATCAATCACAATTGTTTATTCCAATTAAAAAATAATAATCCGTCTGACAATCAATTTAGCCACATAATAATCAATCAACCAAAAAAATTAATGTTCCATTTCAAAAACGGATGTTTGTTAATCAACCAGGAAAAATACAATCTAATGTTGCAAATTAAATATCAAAGTCAAAAATAAAATCTATCATCTAAAAATCAATATCTCTAGTTGACAATCAATTTAAAATATTAATTGTTTTGATAATTACTTGAATAATGACTGTCAAACAGACTCCACCACAATCATTATTCAAATCTCCATTCAAACAATTATTCCAAACACATAAATCTACAATGACTATCAATAACTACTAAAATACATAAATAAAATATAATTAATATAAACCTCAATATTAATTTTAGATACTCCAGAAGCAGCCCTAGAGCTCAATGAATTGACTCCCTACAAGGAATTAGCCTTTCTGAATTATGCGTCCATTGGTCTCCAAATAGCAGCAGCATTGAGTCATCACATGTATCAAAAAGGCGCGTATGTTGACCACAAAGGCCAATGGCAATTTGAATCATGGTGGTCAGATATAACACAGGAACAATTCATGTCCCGGGAATCCTGTCAAGCGATTCAGACTGTAAAGGTAAGCAATTCTCCGCTATATTCGAGGACAATCCCTGAAATCCTATTATACACCAATATGAATGGGATCCAAGATCGGATCGTCGCGTTAATTACAACCGCATTGATTACATTTCGGGATAAGCGTGCTTGAACTGATATCGATGTCGACATTTGAATCCTGTATGTTTGTCTATCTAATTGACGCAAATTATTTCAACTATCGACAGCGCATCATGGACGCTTCTACTGTTTTTGGATTCATTGGTGCTTCTGAAATTGCATACATGTCTGCTTTTCAAGCATGCTCTGACGAGCTTTGCAATACATACATTCTTCCAGGTATGCTCATTATTTTACCCATTCAAATTGATAACAATTGACAGCAGTATCTTTTTTACCATAGTATTTATTTATTTACTTTGATCTTCAATTGAAAACAATTAAATCGATCTCTAATGTCTAGTATAATCTAACAAAAAAAAAAAAAAATAATTGTAAAAAAATTTTCAAGGTTTAAACTATACAAAAAGACAATTATTCTGGATAAACGCCGTTGCTTCTGATTGTGATCGAAATTTAAAGCAGCGATACAACACAATGGTATCTCATAGTGAGAATTTTAAAACGGATTTCCAATGCAATTCTAGTGCAAAAATGAATACAAAAAATAAATGTAAAATGTGGATTACTTAAAAAAAGGAATCACATTCATCCTATTGCGATATTTAAAAAAAATATTTTCACCCGGAATTATTTGCAAATAAAAATTAATTACAATCTAGCTATGAAAATAAAATTTAATTTAACTGGACAAATTATTTTTTTTTTTAAATATATTCTAATTGAAAATAAAACTTTAGCATGAGTTGCTATTATTAATAAAGTAATTATAAGTAACAGAGAAATATGCAATTAATCAATTATTGCAAATAAATGCCGTTATTTTCAATGATAGAAATTGAAATTAAAAGCATAATAATAATATAGTAGCCAGTGTATGATAATCAAAATTTTCAATGAATTTTCAACGTCATATCAATTTAGAAATGAACACTGAAAATAAATGAACACTGGAAGAAATAATAAATAAATTTAAATATCGAGGAAAGCTGAATTCGCACCAATTATAAATAGAAACAATTTTATTTTTACTGTACACAATAACCCTACGAAATTCACTTAAACTATATGTATGTATATTTAATATATTACATATCATAAACGATCACTGACGTCAAATTTTGATCGATGTAATTCGTTGATAAAATTAAATTCACAGTCACTTTCATACTTTAGCTACAAACATTAATTCAATTAATAATGTAGCATTAAGGCGATTAAATTCAACGGTCACTATCACATTAACTTATGTCACAAATACTTGTATTTAATGGATGAAAAGTCTAAATCACTGTTAATTGGATCAAGTATCTTTACCTAATGAATTCATATAGACACAATTAATTCATCCATGGAGGGCAAGGCACCGAAAGTCCTTGCGAAACAGGAATCTGATACTGTTGAGGGAAGGGTGGACGTTGTTGATGATGGGGTGGCGGTGGTGGCGGTGGCGGTGCATTGCAGATAGATTGCATCAATGGGATTGAGTTGTACGGCGGCGGCTTAACAGAGTAAGGAGGCAACTGATTGTACTCAACATTCATATGATGATCCAATGTTGCTCCTTGAACGGGCGACCGACTTCGATCGATGTCGGACTGGCCTTTATAGTCAATGTATGACTGTAATTAATGACTTGCTTGTTTGGTAGAAGATATCTTTATATAATCACTTACCCCTGGGCCTAATATGTGGTGGAGGCATATTTGTGGGCAACGGTGGAGCTGGATATAATACATGATGCTCTCCATCCCTAGGTGGTGGAGGCCTTGTCCAAGGAACTCGCTGCCACGATCCTGGAGGTGGTGGTATTGGTTGTCCAGATCCAGGAATCATACCACAATCACCATTAAAATTTTGTTCATTGCCTAATTGTCACAATAAAGAATAAATCATTTTTCAATGAATTTATTATAGTTTTTATTTTAATTAAAGTATATATTATTTACCTGAATTTGGTCCAGCAGATCTTTGATCCAAATGACAGTTTTCACCTGTAGAACACATGATAAATTATATTTTCGTATTTTATCAAAAAAAAAAAAATTGTTAATATCTATCTAAAAATATGAAAAATGAAAAACAACAGAAACTCTCGGATGCATCATCACTGGAATATCTGTCTGAAAAAAGATTTTATATTGAAATTAATATAAAAGTCACGTTTTTGTTTTGCATCAAATATCACCTGGAATTTATTAAATAATATTTCAATTAAAAGGATTATTCATTATATACAACAAACGTATCCACAAAAATTGCCGCACATGCTGTCATGAAAAACAATCTGCAAGAATAAAATATTCAAATGAATAATTAATAGTCGTCCATGTGAAGTACTGCTACGGTCCAGGAAGAATAAATGAGCTAAGAAAATACTGATAAGAGAAAAAAAAAAATTCAATTTTACAGTATAAATACAGTCTAAGAGTATTTAGAAAAATGCTAAATATTCGCCGTAAAACAATCAATAAGACGAATTAATCAGCATTTTTTCAGTAAAAATACTCTTAGCTACAGACCTGGATGCGGAGGTGGCATTGGCGGCTTGTTTCGATCGCCAGGGGGATGACCAACACCTCCTGATGTAGGACCATGCATCGGTTGTTGCTGCCTCTCAACTTCTCTGCTTAAACATTTCAGTAAAATTCATTAATTAAACGATGAGCAACAGGCTAATTAAAAATAATCAGCTGTTGCTTTAGATCCGTGGATATTTCTGAAATATTAAGCTGAGTTTCAATCATTTCAACAGCTTTTATTTGATATAAACGGAAGACGTAAGCCGCGTTTATGAAAAAAAAATTAATCTAACAGATTTTCTTAAATGCTAGTAATAATCAAGATATCACTGTCCACGAAGGTCTGGTTTGTTTCTTTCTAATTATGAAAATTTTTCATTATAATTTATAAATAGATGAACAGTTTTTTAATCAAGTAATGAATTTTTCTCTTTGACTATTTAGATCTATACTATGGATGTAATACGTATTAACTTAATTAACATTTTATTCATTTATTTAAAAATTCAGGCTCAAAGGTAATTTCTCAGCACCAATTTTAAAAAATGCATATAAAAATTTGAAAAATTTTTAAGTATTTTATGTAATGTGTAGATTTCTGAATTTGAATAATTTTATTAAAAATTTTTTAAAATTTCCCCATTAAATAATCATGCATCACTTGCTCTGTAATAAATCATAAGCGTTATATTTAATCTGTACGGTCTTATAACTTATAGTTTAGTATCTCCAACATCCAACAAAAAATACATCTTTAAATAAGCAATCTGGAAATAAAACTCAAGCTTACGATTGCCTGCTTCTGGATTTTTCAGCTCTATTGCTTGTCTTCTATATATTACTTCTAGAGATAAACATTTTTATATTTAATTCTTATTTTTATGTAAATATAAATAAGCTATTAAATTATTTGCTACATTATAATCCTCTTAATCTATTAACTCATTCAATCATTCGAGTTTCAATTAAATCTCTCATTCAATTTAAATCCATTATTTAATATAAATAATATAAAATCATATTATTGATTTCCACTCACCCATTTCCATGACGTTGAATTGGTGGTGGTCCACACTGATAAGGTGGTGCATCCTAAAAAAATTAATAATACTTTTAATTTTTTCAATTAAGAGAAATTAACTGGAATAAAATAATTTTAATTTTTTTATCCAGACAAAATATTTATTAAATAGTAATCCGAATCTAAAGCTGCGAAATAAAAAAATATCGTACTCATAAATTTAGTATTGTAATTTAATTCGTTATGTTATTTTATTTATTTTATTGTTTCAAAAATAATGATAAGTAAGTAGGGTTTTAAAAACATACCGGAAGTCCATCAACATCAGTAAATCGCCTCTTAATACCATGGCCTTTATGATGTTCTGGAGAATCAGGCTTATGCATCTCAAATGGTTGTGGAGGTGGTTGAATAGTGTAGTGCACTTGGGCAGGCACTTGGCCATTTTGATACTGCAATTGCTGTGAATGGTACTGAATCTGTTGTTGAACTTGGGAAGATGGTACGGCATGAAGAGCTTGAGATGGTGGTGGTGGCATTTGAATCTATTCAAAGAAATTGCAAACTTCAAGTTAGGACTTTAAAAGTTAAATAGCTTACCATTTTAAGATCTTAAAGTTAAATTTTCTTAAATCTCTATTTTCGGGCGCTCTTCTGGCCTCATTTACTTTAAAACTATTCACATAATGGATTTTTAACACTGTATTTAATTTTAAATTTATTTAAACTCTCACCTGGATTTGTCCTTGTGTGGGTGGAGGCTGCTGTGCTTGATAGAGCCAAGGAGCATTTGGTGGTGGAGGTTGTTGATTTGGCGGTGGCATATTTGTTAGAATATTCATAGAATTCGGTAACTGATTAACTGGAGGTGGTGGTACCATTTGAGGCGGAGGTACTGGTTGTGGTGGTGGACCATGTTCTACAGGTCCTTCATGTTGATGAGAACCTTCCATTCCCACTGGCAGTGGTGGTTGTGGATGATGGTTTGGAGATGGTGGTGAATTTGGCACGAGAAAAGTTTGTGTACTTGGTGGAGGGACTTGAAGAGGATATTGCGGCGGTTGAGCATCATATTGAGCGGGCAAAATATGTTGAGTATGTTCTGGGTTTTGTTGAAGTTGAGATTGTACTATGGTTTCATCAGATTGCAAAACAAACTGCGTCGGTGGTTGAGGCCCAGTTGTTTGCATTTGTTGATACTGAATCTGATATGTCTGAGGGATTGGTGGAGGCGGCTGATTAGGTGGGAAATTTGGAGGAGGGAAGTGGAGATGAAGCAACGATGGCGGAGGTTGATGAGTGACATTTAATGATGTTGGTGGTGGTGGCTGTTGAAGATTAACATTAACAGTTTCAATAGAAGCTTGAGGAACTGGTGAAGGTGGTCGTTGAATATTTGGTTGAGTATAGACATAAGAAACAGCCCCACTAACAGATGTTCCACTACTAGCAATAAAGCCTTGCTGATTCGGACTTTGTGGTGGAGGTTGGCTCATAACGTACATTTGTGCTACTGATTGAGAGGGTGAGTGAGATACTGCTGGCATTTGGATTCCTTGAATATGAACAGGTTGGCCTGGATGAATTTGATATTGGACTTGACTCACAGTTGGAGGTGGCCCGATCAATTGTACTTGACTAACAGATGATGGAGGCGATATTAATGTCTGCATTTCCTATAAGAATGGATGGGTATAAGAAAAAATGAAACAAAATTTAATGAAATGATTAAAAAACTTACTTGAGGTTGGTTTGGAGGTGCTAAAGGTCCAGTATGTGCTGGAATATGAACTCCAGGAGGAGGAACTGTTGCTCCAGGAGCTGGACCACCTGTCATGGTTGCGGTTAATATTGTCGCAGGTAACGTAACTACACTGCTTTGTGGATGTTGAATTATATCTTGATGTTGGATCGTAACAACATTAGACTGAGTCAGCGCCCCAATATTCATAGTCTGGAAGTGTGCTATAAGCAAAATATTCTTTTATAATAATAATGCCGCTAAACCTACATGATTATGCTTATCTTTTCGCTCGATTGCATTCGAACGTAGTGGAAAATCTTCTAAATGACTTGGAAATTGTCATTATTTTAATTACCTTGCTGAATTTGTTGAATCTGCGAAGTTTCCAAAACTTGTTGTGGCTGTATTGGTGGCGGCTGTTGTTGAATATAAGATTGTAGTTCAGATTGTATTGTTTGAATTAAATTAATTACTAATTGCTTGGCATTTTGTAAAGCTTCCGGTTTAGGATGCCTGTAATTAATTTTTTTGTCAATTATTCTTTGTTCAAAATTATTATCTATAGATTTATTATGTGAAAATATTAAATAAAATATTAAATTTTTTAAATTAATCATTACTTACTCTATATACAAATGAAGTGGTTCAGGTGATTCAGTACCTAAAGTAGCATCTATAAATTGTGACCCACGGCCTCTAAGAGTCACTGTAGCACCCGTCTCTCCTCGTATATACAATAAATTGGCACCTCCTGCTCCAATAATCCGACCACGTAAATCAAAACCTTCAGGAGCATTTTCAATTCCTACACATATCTTCTCCTGTAGATAAAAATAACCGTCAATTTGATGGTTATAACAAAATAATTTCAATTTTATTTTATAATTCAATATTAGCTGTTGAAAAATATTCTACCACTGATGGAACCCCAGTATGTAAACTCATCAAAGGTGGTGGAGCATTTGTGAATCGGCTTGGTCTATTCAACGAGCTTTGATGTTCTGTTTTGATGATATTATTGATTTTTTGTATGGCCACTGAAAATAAATAAAACAAGTTAATTCCCCAATGGAAATAATCCATAACTGTAAAATATTAATAAATTTGGTACTGAAGATACTAAGGAAAAAGCTATCCATACAATCAATATTATGTTTCGTGTGACCCTGAATGTACAGATAGAGCGGACGTTCATTAGGGCATCTTAACTTTTCTTGTTCAGTCATGAACCTTCCTCGAGTAGAAACTGTAGCACCTAAGCAAATTAATTCATTACAGAAACTTGCAATTTGATACTTTGAATTTGAGACTTTATCACGGAAGATCAAGTTAATCGGCTTCTTAACCTACCTGAAAAGTTATTGATTTCATCTTGAATATACCCTTTAGTAAGTAAAGTTCTTGCACTAGGAGAAGTCTCATTAATTTCAAACTCTGTAGTAAAAACTTCAGCACCTTTAAATACTCCATTGGAAAATAAATTCTGAAGTTAAGAAGTACTTTATTAATACAAAATATGCACGATATCACTTATTAGTTTATTACAAAAGTTTTTCCAAACTCTAGAATAATTTTAGTAAACCATTACTAAACATCGCTCTAACAACTGTTATTATACTTGATAGAATTACTTAATTGTTCAAAGGATATTAATACTACAAAAACTTTTGTAATATACCACTTTAAATATTTAAATAAAATAAATAAAAATAATAATCGTTATTTAATATTAATATATTACTTTGTTGGTCCCATTGGAACCCCTAAATCTTCCTTTAGCCATGAGCATTGAACTAATTGCTTCAGTAACATGCGTCACTGTTGTCATATCCACTATTCCTGCTCCATTAATACATCAAACACTCACAGAGAATAAACTAGAGGATAAAAGTAACGAGGAAAAATAATTTGCTAATAATAAAATACATAATTCATAACCAATATAAAAACCTGCAAAAAAAAAATTTTGCGTTAGTACTCAAGCAAAAATCACGGTGTTTATATAATTATGAGTAACATGAAAACTATTCTCAATGATTAATGAAATGAAATAACTGTTTTCATTATTTTTTTTTTATCAATAATTACCTGATTGTTCGCGAGTATTTGTTGACGGTGACAATTGTCTGAATTTTAAAGGAGTTGAATTTACTAGAACACACTTATTTGCGTACATCATTATCAGTATTTATGATACAAACAGTTATTCTATTTGTTGCGTAAGTAGATCAAATACTAATCAATACTGATTCATGATCAAATTTTATTAAATATTCTGAAAATTATTTATAATGTCATTATGAGAACACTAATCGATTATACATTGAGCAATGGCTGACTACTCAAAGAAAACAGCACAAAATTTTTCATGCATAAAAATTTTCCGGCTTGAGACATACACCTACTAATAAGAAATCTGGAGCCGCGACATCTTATAGTCATGACACTACACTTAAAATCATCCATCGATAAGAAACGCCATTTGATTATAGTAGAGATTAATGCCACCACAGCGCTGTCAATCAAATGTATCAAATATTTCCAATATGGCTGCATGTTGTTGATAATTAGTGCATAATATTATAACCCAACAATAATTTTGTAATATTTTAAGAAAAAAAAGACTTGATTTATTCATAATGAATATGTCAATAGAGAAAAAAAAATATCCATCTGCGTTGCCGACAAATTGGCCATCCAGAGAAGATATACCACGCAAAAATCAAAACTCAGTACCTTCATCAGGAAAAGTTGATGTTTATTATTACAGGTATTTACGAGTTATAAATTGAAATATGGTTGAATTAGAATTATTACTAATTATTATTTCATTTAATTTTACTTATCAGTCGAAGTGTAAGAAATGATGCCTCACTAGTTCCACCAATAAGACAGACAGCTTCGATTTTTAAACAACCTGTTACGATTTACAAAACACAAGAAAAAAAGGTTAAGGATGTAAAGCATGGAACTCAGGATAAACCGAAACAAGTACGTAAACGATATTTATTATCAATTATTATTTATACCATGTACAAATTACATTAACTTGTAATTTTAGGAAGGTGTAGATAAAACTGATACTAAATATGGCTCACAAGATAAACCTAAACAAGTAAATAATTAAATTTCTTGTAATAATATTAATCTATAACACTATCCATTTTGATGGTAGATTCTACCTTTTCAGTTATTCTGGGAAAAAAGGTTAGAAGGATTAAGAGCATGTGATCCAGATGGTTTCGAATTTGATGCCATGGACTTACCAAAGAATTTACGTGCGGTTGGACCTTATATTACAGAAGAAACTCTTTTACAGAGTGTTGCAACAGCTCTTCATATGTCCTCTCAACCAGTCACAGGCCAAACAGGCTCCAAAACATCCCTTGAAAAAAATCCTGGAGTATTTTTAAATCCAGATCAACCGCTTGTACAGGTCTAGCTTTGTTTTTTCTTAAATAAAATTTTATATTATTTTTTTCCACTATACTTAGGATACTTAAAATTGTTTTTTAAATCATTTTAGGCTGTTACAATAGCAGATGATGATATTAAACGTCAAGAAGACAGAGTAGTGATAGCGAGAAAAAAACTCCAAGAAGCTCTACGAACAGCTTCATTGTAATTTTGACTAATTATTGACTTTTTTAGATCTATTTCTGTTTATTATTAATCAATGCATTTTTACTTATTATGTAAATTCATGTAAGTATAGTTTAAGTAATGAATACTGTTTTTTTAAATAAATATTGTCTAAAAATATTTCACTCTGGAGAAAAAATTTATTATTCTTTACTAATTGTAATGGGGTTGAAAGAATTTATTCATTATCTAAAAAATTGACTTATTGTTTATTTGCGTACAAAAATACTATAACAATTCATATACTTGACATATGACTATCACTTTGTTCATCAATCTCATGTTCATCGAATTCATTATCATTTCGTTTGACATTTTGATTATCAGCCGGCTCATCAACTTTTTCATCATTTCCTTTATTATCGTTGTCATTTGGTTCTATTGTTTCAATGTTTTTTTCTTCATGAGGACTCATTGTTCTAAAATTATTGATTTTTAGGACAATGCATTTTAATATTTCTTTTGCAGAAGATGCTTCAGATGGATTGATCCTAATAATCTCGCCAAATTCTTGAATGTAACAACTGAGCTCCATTTCATTGTGTGGATCTTTCGATGATAAATACTTGTTCGTTAATTGTGATAGTTTTAAAATATCAGAACTAAAAGCTTCATCAAGATCGAAAAGTTCTAAAGCAGGTGGCGGAAGTTCTTGAAAACTAGGGGGAAATACCTAAAACATAATATTATTTGATTAAATTTTTAAAAATAATGATAATGAAATGAATCATTATTATGTATAATTATATTTACGGAAGCTTGAGTAGGAGGTAATGGTGTTTCAAAATGAGGAGTAATTAATGTCAAAGGTTCATGTTTAATTCCTAAATCTTGATAAGCTTTTAAACAGTCAGGTATCATTGACAAATTAATAGAATAAAATTCGTGTTTAAAAAATTTCGTGTACTCTCGTGGAATATCGTGGCTATCGATATCTTGTGTACAAACTTTTGGATTGTCAGCTTGCTGTACTATATCTGGTACAAAAGTGTACTCCAAATTCTAAAATAATACATTAATTATTATAAAGTAAGAACGAAGAATCTAAATAATTAATGATTATCATCTAACGTACATCAACATCATCAATATATATATCTTTGCCTTTCCATTCTTTAGACTCAAAAAATTCAAATATCATTTCTCTTAATGTATCGTTTTTTTCTTTTTCAATATACGCATCAGTAAGTAATTTTGATGAACCAAGAACTACTAATTTTCCCGTACTTGTTGATGAAAAATAATATGCACAGATTGGACGATTAGTGGGAACTGCCATCGAACCACTAGATAATGCAACGATTGATGGCTGGACAACATTCAGAGTTGCTCCATATGGATAAAGAAAACGTAAATTCCTAGATAAAAAAATTAAAACTGATTAAATTCTTGCTATTTAAAATAAATACCAATAATAACTAATGTGATGTTGATAAACTTACGCTGAATCATTATGGTTATTAACGAAGCCAGATTTGTTTGAAAGACCATGAGAAATGGTACATTCTTTAGGATGCAAGTTCCTGCTGTAACTCATTCTAATAACACTATCTAGTAAATAAAGTAGGAAAATAATAAATAATTCAATGAATTATATGATATAAATGGATAATAAAGATGAGTATACCATTATTGATCATTATGCCAAACTCTTCAAGAAGAAAATTAATATTCGTATTGAGTTTATTTTCACCACCTTCTCCTAGCATTACTAAAACATTTTTACCACTGTTGATAAAACCTCTGATTGAATTCAATTCTAATTCTGTGAATTTACTTCGAGGTTCAGCAAGAACTAGTAGCTCTGCTGTTGCTAATAATTCTTCCGATAATACATCATTAAATCTGTGATAAAATTAATCAGATAATTAATCCTTCATAAAATGACTTTAAAAAATAAATAAGTTTTACTCACTCAGAAAACTTCCATTTAGCTTTCAATTTCCTCTGAAGAATTTTAAATTCTTCATTAAGTCTTTTTTCATTTTTAGATGAATCAAAAAGAACTTGGTACAGCTCGTTTTCATTATGATTTATTAGAGAATTCATTTTAATTACTTATTACACTTGAATTCATATTTCTTTAAAAGTACACAATACTGTTCTCTGACAATAATTACAATGAGATAACAAAAAAAAACACACACAAATGGTATTTTGTTGTCAGGAGCAACTTCTTTCATAACAAATCAAATTGTTGGCCATCATTGGTAGACTAACAACCAATAGATGATTCATATTCAATCAAGACAATGAAGATTCAGTTATTTTGGAATAAGACTCACTTGTAAGAGTTACTTATTAGTACATCAAAACCAGAAAGGAAAATGAAATAATCAAATGGAAAAAAAGAATGAATAATAAACTTAGAAAAATAAAATAACACATATACTATAAAAGGTAATTTGTAAATTGCTCTAAGCAAAAAAGTTGATTGCACATGATTTAAAATGTATTTTTAGTTTAAATCATAATGCACATTACAATAGAATATCGCTCCTTTCGTGTGAGTCACATAAAAAGTTATCATATATTTTTCAGGAGTTAAGGCAGTCCGAAAGAAGTTTTCATGATCATCATCTATCAGGACGAATCTTTCTATTACATAGGTCCCCTGAAAAGTATTTAATTAAACTCATATTTAGTACAATTGAATATTTCTATGAAGTTATATTTTTACATCTTTTATCATTACAATACTTACTGGTTGAGGAGGACATGTATCAAAAATCATAGTATGAATCGTATACCAAAATAAACTAGTAGGATCAGTAACTGTTTCACAAAATGGGCGAGAAAATTGAAAATTGGTAGGTATATCATAAATACCTGATTCTGAGCGTTTTAGAGCTCTTATATGACCCTTATATAGAATTAAAAAACCTTTTTACTTAATATCTTTTGCAAAAATATTTTAATAATATTAAAAAGTAAACTCACCACAGCATCATCTGGAATGGGTTTTATTATAGTGAAATTGGCAAAAAATTCATTTATGTCACTGTCAGCATGAAAAAATACTTTTACATCTCTCAAAAACTCTTCTTTATAAACACGACATTTAAGATCATGAGCAACAATTTCTGAATTTACCTAAAGGCATCAAAAAGGATGTTGAAAAATCACTAATAATTAATCATGCGAAATACAACATACCTGGTTAACAAATAAATTAATAAAAAATATTAAGATCATCAATCTACAAGACATTATTATTATTAATATTTTATTAACTTCCAAGAGATTATATGTAATATGTTGGAGCTATGATGAATTGAAAGTAAATGAAACATAGCAAAAAACAATAGTAGAAAATTAAATCATTGAATTATTTTTATATAATTTTATGAAAAATTTCACAAAAGCCGTAGAATATTCTGAATGATAGTTTATATAATGCTAGATTGTATCTAGGATAAAAATAAAAAAATAATAACTCAATAATCCTCTCAGGTTACCATTACTCATCGGGAAGTTTCACGATCATTTTAATTACATCAATAATCCACTAGAACTTAGATCGAGAATTGTCTGATAGTGAAATATTTTATTTGCAAAGATTCGCAGAGATGAAACGTTCATATATTAATATGGATGACATAATTATCAATGATAATCCAATTAGAGATCAAATAACTATATTTATCTTTTTTATAATTATAAGTAATCAAAGTTATAAAAGATGAATTAAAAGTAACTTTCAATAATGTTTATACTGCGACCATTTCGTGGTTGGATAGGTCGATTATTATGATCATCATTATTTGCCAACTGTAAAGATCTGAACTTATGCATCTAAAAATAATTAAGGAAACATTTATTTTTGATAATAATGATTAACTGGCTATAAGTAGAAAGGTCGAACTTACTTCTGTCGTAGAAACAGGAAGTGGTTGAAGTGATACGAACCAAGCTACACCTTCTGTACAAGGAGGAGTGGTGAGTGATCCAAAATAAACTGCATAATTCTGGAATATTCCTTCATTTAAAAACATATGAGGTCTAAATGGTTGAATATGAATGTTTGAATATTTATTCGTTACTTCAGATGAATTAGCTAGAATTTTAGACAGTAAAAGACTTTGGTCTTCAGACGATAAAGCCTGTAAAATACATGAGCATACAATAAATGATGACTATGAATTATCTAAATGATAAATGATTAATAATAGTTAAGAAAATGTTGTACTTACAAACATAACTGCTACGACAGCCAATCCGTCTCTGTAATTTAATGCATTTGAGTAGGAATTATATCTACGGTTGAAATGAACCATGTGCATCTCCAGAGGAAAACTGAAATTTTTGAAGAGATCATATGTTATTGATTAAAAAAAATTTTATTCATGAACCTTCACTAATATATAATTAGCATTATTTTTATTGAATATTGAATTATAAGTTACCTTTCTCCATTTATTTTATGTTCACTTCCACTGTGATGATTCGTATTCCAATGGAAATGTAGATTTTCCAATTGATAAACATCATGAAGTGGTCCACCATGAATTTGGGGAGCAAAATGGTTCCATTCAAATTCAATTTTCACTAAAATCATTATATATGACAGAAATAATTAAATTTAATTTTTGTATCTTATAGATGCCTTAGTATTACATGTATGTCCATCGTTCAATAATTTAGCCATTGTAGGTAGTTCATGATAATTGAAGAAAACGAGATTGTTGTACCAATGTTGCTGACCAGAATTAACGAATAGATCAATATCAATAGGTGATTGCATTCGACCGTAACATTCAGCATGTTCAACTGACCAGGAATCAGGATTTTTGTAGTCGTAATCTATCAAATAAATAATTTCACAGTACCGATTTAATGAAATGGAATAAAAAATATAAATCATCAATTGAAAGAAAAAATTAATATTCAATACCTGCTAATGCTTGAAATGAATTAAATATTACGAGAATAAAATTTGTGGTGAGCACAAAAAACATTTTGCTTGATTTTTTAAGAAGAAAGAAACCAGAGATATTGTGAATTGCTGCTTTATATGAAATTCATTTGTATATTATTCATGAAACGTACCGCTTATCAGAGAATATTAATTCATACTAATTTGATGTAAAGTAGTATAATGATGCCTAAGAGGAAGATAGCTTAGATTCTTAACTCCTAAATTGTTATTTCTCTGGGATAAACCTTTTTTCAACTGAGTAACAAATATTCCCACAAGTCATAAATAAACTATTGTAATTTAATCTTTCACGCATTTTTAATTTAGCTAAAAAAAAAAATTTTACATCAATGGATTGAAAAATAAAAGAAGTTTATAACTTGAGTTCATAAGACAGTGCTTAAATATAAGTCATCAATCTTTGTCAATTAAATTCAAAAAAGATTAAAAAATAACCACTCCATGAAGGAGTGGTAGTCCTAAACAGATAAGAAATTCATTGCCACGCTTTGGAGTGGGACTAAACATATGATGGAGTCGGTTTGTTACTTCAGGACGAATTCAGGTGATGTAACTATAACTTGCAATCAAACATTGAGTATCTCTTCGTTATCTTCTTTTTGTCGATGCTGCATTATCGATTATTACATACATCACCTGAGAACAATTCAGTTGTTCTTCGCAATCATCTGTATCGAAAAGAGGAGCTGATGAGTTCTAATTAGATTGCAATTGTGATAATTAAATAGTTATGCCGTTTGAAGAATATTTTTTTAATCTGTAGAGCTCATCTTAGTTGACATGATAAGGTTACTTACTTGATGGTCATAATGTAATTGGTGAATAAATCGTATTAATATTAAAATGTAATTTAGGATATGGAATTTGCTAGAACATTGATCAGATTGTTTGGTATTATTACCGACTTCTTTCCATTTTATCACGCGAAAAAATTTATAGCATCAACTTTAAATTTTCATCTCCCTGTTTGTCCGTCAACCTCAATCGTACGTTAAAAAGGCTAAGAATTTATGATATTAGTGATTTAAAATCTGCTTATTAACTGCTTTCAATATTTATTTAATATTTTTTTTTAAAAAACTGTTGGTAACTAAATACATTAACTATTGACTTGTATTTGATTCCCCTAAGATCATTTGACCTTTTGGTTTTAATTTGTTTTCTATAATTTTTCTTCTTTTCTCTTCGGCTTCCTGTGTTCGCCTTTCGTGATTTTCAACTGCAAAATCGATTTCTTTGACCAATTTAGTTATTTTCTCCTATCAAAAACAAAATTGTTAATATAATTTGTTAATTAAGGTTAATAAGAATATATAGAAATGACTTTACAAAATATTTTCTTTGTTTTTGAATCCGAAGATATTGTTTTACTCCAAAAGGTACTGGTCTACCATCAGTAAAAGAATAGTCGGGTAGATTTGTTAAAGGTCCAAAAGCATTAGGATTTGATGGAAGTCCTTTACTATAAACATTAAATTTCATGACATTTATTATTAAAGATTTTTATCAGAGAAGATAAATATTTTTCTTAATTCTTTTTACTTACATTCTTCGCCAATCTTGATCTAAAAGACGTGAAGCTGATGCATGAAATCCCTTAGCTTTAATGAAACTATTATCTGAAGTTAAATAGAAAAGATTATTAATAAAAAACACATATTATTGCTCTAAAATAAATGTCTTGTTTTTACTTGTACAATACTGAAGTCCATTGATGATTTTATTAGTTAAAGTCATGATCGATGAATCCAATCTTGCTTCACTCCAAGTATTAATTCACTTTAATTATTCTAATTTTTTTAATACTAAAGTTTTACCGCTATGATAGAGGTTATAAATTGCTAAAAAACATTAACAGAAGAATTGCCAACTCAGCGAAAATACATTAATGATGTGTTTGATATGTTGGATACCGTGAAATGCGCAAAAACGTTAAAAATGGAACGCAGTTGGTCAGTCGTTCACGTAATAACCAACAAAAACGGTTTGACGGTTTCCTCGTGGCAAATTTGGCTGTTAAAGTGTATAATAAATTTTTTCCAACTTTAAACTAATATATATGATAAGATAACTAGCTGTTTTAATTATGGTCTCGGTGATGCAGCCGTTTATGGTAAGTGAACAAATAAAATACATTGGGAAAGTTATCAACCTTGCATTTACTAGCGGTTAAACAATTTTGTTAGCTATTTTTGACGAGTGATTACTCAAATTTATTGTTTTCTTATTTCTTTACATAGGATGTTGAAAGCTCAAGAAGTTACATCGACGAGCTGTATTCGCCAGACCCCCAAAAATGTTTACAAGCATTAATGTAAGTTGCAATTTATTCTAACCTTAAAACAAACGCAAATTAATAAATGAAGTTTCAATGATTCATAAAAAAAAATTTTTTTGGTTGACCAGATGTTTGAAGAACTCTGTAATTGGCAGTAACCGTCAAAAAGGTTCCGTCATCGCTCAAGGTGTAGTTCCACGTCTTCTTCAATTAATCAGTGACACATCGGTATCAGTAGTTGGAGAAAGAATTCGGTTAGAGTCTGTTGTAACGCTTGGCTCTCTTGCAAAAGGCACCGATCAACATGTTTTAGCATTGATAGACCTTGGAGTTGTACCTTTGATTCTTCAATTACTCTTATCAACACCTACTACTGATTCAACTTCGAATGAAAAGCCAAAAATATCGGATCTACTGATTGAAGCATGTTTAAGATGTTTAAGAACAGTCTTCCAACATTCTAGTGCACCTGTTCAAACTTTATATCAAAATCCAGCTCTTGTACCTCGTCTACTGTCTTTAGCATCAAGGTCGATCACTTGTCAAGTGTGTGTAGCAACAATTTTAACAACAGCATGCAAAACTTCTGAAGAACAAAATGCTTTGATGAAAGGTGGAGCTGTAGAGACCTTAGCTGCTCAATTAGATTCTCCTCTGGCTGAGGTCCAACTTCCGGCATTAGCTTGCTTAGCCAACATGTGCTATCAAAATCATCTGGTATCTACTGTAGTCGCGAATATGTCAACAGGTAAAGGATCTCAAAGTAAACCACTGCCTGCTCTTCTCGGTCAACTAATTGGACGTGAAAGAGGTTCATTAGTTCAATTAGAGGCTGCTAGATGTGTCGCTTATCTACACAGAGCTGGTGCACTTTCTTCAACGGATCCAAGAGTTGTCTATCGAGCTTTACCATGTTTAGTAAGACTCTGCCATCGAGATAGACCCCCTAGAGAGCGCGTAGCAGCTGCAGAAACACTTGCATATCTTACAGAAGTCGATACAGAGCTTCAACGTCTTGCATCAATCAGTAATCACCTTATACCTACCTTAGCTGAGCTTTTGAGGCCTCATCCTCAAGTTCAAGATGCTGCATTATGCCAAGATATGCGACAAGCAGCTTTTAGAGCTTTCGCATCTTTGGGAGCTAATGATGAAGATATTCGAAAAAGAATTATTGAAACGGAAAATTTGATGGAGTTGATCGTTTCTGGTCTTCAAGATCCTGGAGGTCCTAGAGTTCGTCTTGCTGCTGTCAGATGTCTTCATTCATTATCAAGGAGTGTGCAACAGCTCAGAACGACATTTCAAGACCATGCAGTGTGGCGCCCATTGATGCAGTTACTTCATGGAGCAGACAAAGGATTTGAAGGTCGTGGAGATGGTGAAGAAGATTTATTAACTGTTGCTTCAAGTACTTTGTGCAATTTACTTTTAGAATTTAGTCCAAGTAAAGAACCCATTCTTGAGTCAGGAGGTGTTGAACTTTTATGCTCTCTAACCAAGAGACCTGATCCTGCGTTAAGACTTAATGGAATATGGGCGCTAATGAATGTAGCTTTTCAAGCAGAACAACGTGTTAAATCTCAAATACTCTCGTGCCTCGGAACTGATCAAATATTTCGGCTCCTAGCTGATCCTGAGCCTGCTGTATTGATGAAAACACTTGGATTACTGAGAAATTTGCTCTCTACAAAAGCACATATCGACAGAATTATGGATGAACATGCTACTCATGTCATGCAAGCTGTCATTCTGGTACTGGAAGATCCGGATCATTCGGCGGATGTAAAAGAGCAGGCACTCTGCATCCTTGCCAATGTTGCTGATGGAGATCGAGCTCGGGAACACATCATGGCTAATGAAGACGTACTCAAAAAATTAATGGATTATATGGTAAGTATGTAAATCAATTGAACCATTTTGAACATAATTTATCTATATAGAGTTGCAAAATAGTATAAAGATATATTTTTCAAAATTATTTTTAGATGCATAGCAATGTGAAACTAAAAGTTGCGGCCATATTTTGTGTATGCAATTTAGTTTGGAGAGAAGAACCTGGTGCTGCGCAACGTCAGGCACGATTGCGCGAATTGGGACTTTATCAAATTTTACAGCAACTGCGTTGTACGAAAGATTCGCAATTGTTTGATAAGTATGTAACTATTAAAATTCTATGCTCAATAATAAACATAAATCTTTTACACTTCGTTAATTATTTTATATTAATTAATTTACAGGGTGAAGACAGCAATGGCCCAATTTTTCGATCCCTAAATTATGAAGACTTTGCTTAGACACCCTTGCCTAGAATTTTAATTTGGAAATTATTTTTTTAGCGAATCCTATGATGAACTTTGATTTATGTTAAATAACACTGTGATCCCGCCAATGCGTCTATTTTAAAACTAAAGACTAGAATTTTCCTTATGAAATGAATAAATGAATTTAAAAAATGAATTAGTGATTAAGAACAAAAATAAGAGAAGCAATTTTAGAATTTTCGAATAATCAAATGAGAATTTAGGTTTTCCTAGTCTCTTTAATTTATTGTTAACGTAGTAAAAATTGTTTTAAAAAAAGAAAAAAAAACTATGGAAGGTAAAAATTGTGGTTGAACTGATAAAAAAAAATCAAATCATGCACCCATCAATAATTTTTGCACTGTTTGGTATATTTTTTATCATAATCTTTATAGTAAATTTTATTATTGAATATTTTAATGTGGCAAAAAGACTCAAGATTACGATTAATTCCATAGTACGTTTCAATAAAATTGAACGCTTGAAAAAAAACACGAAACTCAAGAGTTTTAAGTACATTATTTTAAATATAATATTAATAATAATAATAATAATAATATAAGGTAAATAATTGTGACTAGCAAACTCACGACATAATGTATAGATATTTGATAATAAGTCATTTTAGATTTTCATCATCTTTGGTATAAATTCTTCGGCATTCATTTCATCGGAATGTAATGGAATGTATTAATTAACAATTCTGTGATATTATGGTTTGTCCTTCAGAATCTTCAATAATTCATTCAGATATTTTTTTTTTATGAAACAAGCTCATACCAATAGAATCGAGTAAATTACGTCAACTAGGCTGGTGCATTCCCATCTCCTGATTTTGATAGGCTCTCCATAGGATTTGCTAAAGGATCCAGATCCGCGAATAAATCCAACCATGAACTTCCTTTTTTTTTGCTTGTTTTTTTCTGTAATAAAATCATAATCAATTATTTTTTATACAATCGGCTCTTATTACTTAAATTCTTTGTATTATTGATAATTGGATTGATAAAAAAATTTTATAAACTAATAAATAAAAAAACATTTATGATTTTTTTCTTAAAAAATTAAAAACTGTTGATAGAATGATTTACATTAAAATTAAAAAATACATACAAATATTTCTATCAATCCAGTATTAATATAAATAAATATAAAAGCGTACTTTTTCGTCATTATTAAGAACCTTTGATGGTTTTTTCCCTGAGACAACATCACCTAAACTTTGTTTCAAAATTCCTGGAGGTAAAAATGTGTCTCCAGTCATTGAATCCCATTCAATATTCGCACTGGGCCCACTATTAAGTATATCATCTAATAATGCAACATTCTCAGAAGTAAGTAACTGAATAGATTGTTGTGGTTGGTCTTGACTAGAAGAGGACGTTACTGAAGCGTCACCGAAATCAAAGTTTGTATTTCCTGTAGTAAATGAGTCCATAGCTAAGTCTAACTCTGCAAGACTTTTTTCAAGCTCATTCATACTTTTTTCATCAGTTTTAAAATGTTCACTTGTTAAATTTCCAAAAAATTCTTCGAGTTCTTTATCATGGTCTAAGGCCAAAGATTCTTTAAATATGTTGTCAGCATTTTCACCTTTTTTTTCAGTTTCGTTTACTGGAGACATAGGATTTAAAGTTAAATTTAAAGATTCAAATCCGAATTCATCTTTAGAGCCATTCTCAATATCTAGCAGCTTTTCTTCTTTGCCATTACATTCATCAGTTTTTTTTTCAGGTTTCGCTTCCTGAGCTTCTTCAATATTGTCTTGATAGTCCGACTCAAAGAATAATAATTTATCTTTATCTTCAAGATCATCGTCACCACCCGTTTCTTTGGCAAGCTTTGTCGATGTCTCCGCTAGTTCTTTCACAACCATAAAGTCATACCGTTGATAACCCTTAAAACTATTGGCTATCGTAGCATAAGCTTGGGCAGACTTTTTTGTAAAATTTAACAATGTACTCTGATAGAGAACGAGAGCATGACTAAACATATTACATCTGGCAGCAGCTAAAAGATCAACTTTTTGCAAGCAGTCATAAGCTTGATGGTCAAAAGAAGCTTTACCACGTCTTACACGGGTCTGAACTTTTCTAAATCTCTCTAACTGTTTAGAAGTGTCAGGGTCCAATTCTTGGGATATGTTTTTCATCCAAGATAACGCAGCACGATATTCAGTGCGAGCTTTTTCCATAGATTGAACATTTTGAAGGGTATCTTCAATTGCTCGTTGTCTAAAAGTCTCAACTTCTTGATATAGACGTACTAATGGAGCTCGTAGTGTTAAACGTTGTTGACCTGAATAAGATAATGATTTTCCTACGGCTGACATCATTTTTCCAGCTCTCGTCTTATCTTGTTTCCCAGCTTCCTTTAAAAAACGTCCCATTGCATTCTCTTCCTGAGCTAAATTGCACAGTCGTTCTTGATATTTATCAATAACTCGTTGAAGATAAGAACATGATTCCTGAATACTTCGAAATAATTCCAATTTGGCGTCTAATTCAGCATCAGATGCTACGATACACTCATCTTCTTTTTTACCCAGCTTTCTAGATAATGCTTGCTTTGTGACCCAATATTGATGTTGCATTTTTGTAATTGTTGAATCTTCTGTTAAATCTGTACGTTGGACCCATCGATCAAAAGCATTTCCAGACACACCTGGTCCACCACGATCACTGAAAACACCCAAATTTTCAATTCTATGATACTTGTACATGTTGACAAGTTAGTTTAGTTGAAAAAATAAAATAAACTGAACAAATATGATATAGTAGAGAATGTACGGAGGTGGATTTCCTGCCTTAATCTTTCCTAAAGCAATGATAAGCCCAGCTTTGCATTGTAAAGTTACTTATTGTAATAACAAATGTGGCAGTAAATTGATATAAGTATCTAAGACAATAAAGAATTCAAATATTAATTTTTTACTTACTAAGTGTTCATCGTAGTGATTTTTAAATAATTTTTCTAGAATTTAAAGCTAAATTTTATTAAAAATCTACTTTTGTTGATATCCTTGATGTATTTAATAAGTTTGACACATACTCTTTCAGATTGTTATTATTATTTTGGTAGGGATAAGGAGTAGAATTATATTAGAACGTCCTCTATGAACCATCATAAATACTCATAAATTTTTCATTGTTATGTTATTTACAGCCGCTATCAGAACATAACACCAAACGCCATCTGAAGATTCCTTCCTTTTTGTAAGACGTACTGTAGGTGGGTGATCGTTTAATTGTTTATATTGTTAAAAATCCATTTATTTTATAACAATCCGATATTTTTACACAATTTTTATTTGTTAATAATAATCTTAAGTGTATAATTAATTATTTAATATCTTTCATTTTGTAAAAGTGTAATTAATTATTCTTTTTTTGTTGGTTTAGGTGCGATCATTTTTTTGAATAAAACACAATCAATATGGTAAGTTTCTAAACAATTTATATAAATTTTTAGACTTGTATGCATTAAATATTCGAAAATTAAATTTAATTAAACATTTACTTCAATAATTTTTCCCAATATATTTGATATGGATCTTTAGCATTGTTATCTTTCATCCTAACCTCAAAGTTTCACTTGTCAGGTTATATTATTTTAAAAATTTATTCATCATCACACATTGATTAAACCTTGCTTTATGAATATTTCAGCCTAAAGAAATCAAAGAAATCAAGGACTTTCTCCTTAAAGCACGAAGGAAAGATGCTAAATGTAAATATTTCATTCAATTATTGCAATTGTAATTTGATAATATAAATCTGAGTATGTAATTTTATTAATAAAAATATTTATTGGATTACAGCTGTCAAAATCAAGAAGAATGCTGAAAATGTCAAATTCAAAGTACGCTGTTCAAGATTTTTGTACACTTTGGTGATTACTGACAAAGAAAAGGCCGAAAAATTGAAACAATCTTTGCCACCTGGTAATTTTCATTTCTTCATCATTATTTCAAATATTAATCCATCAATGTGATCATTATTGATCATATTAATTTAATGATCCATAAATTATTATACAAAAAACTGATCAATGCCTATTATTTCCAGGTCTACAAGTTAAAGAGGTCAAAAGGAGTGAACGAATGTAATTTCATAACAACAATAAAATTATAAAAAAACCAGCACATTCTTGTAATTATTTTTTTCTTGTATATTTAATTGATTTTACAAATGAACAAGATTATTAATGTCCTAATATAAATATTCAAGGCAATTATCGCGTGCTCCAAATCAACAAGAAAGTTAGTCTGGGGACAGGTTGAAAAAAATGATTGTAACATTTTAGCGCTTATCGACTTACAGGTGTATGCTAATAACTTTGAAAAATAGTTATGGCTGATATATTAACAACTAAAACATGACCTAGCTTTTTTATGATATCGCGTGAGTTAAAATACCAATTATAATAGCATAATAAAGTTTTTTTTATAATATGTGATCAAGTCTGAATAAAACAGTACTCTATTGCAAAAAAAATAATATTACATTTTGTATCTTATCACTTTGGTATTATCATCAAGTAGAAGAAAGCGACAAAAATATAAGTGGCGCGCCGGCGCATTTTTCCTCAATTTATATTTAGCTTTGAGAATATCACAGTTTAAGAAAGTTATTCCCTGGGTGAGCATTAGTTTTTTAAATTTGAGTTATTCAATTGGTTGTATAAGTAATTATTTCATTCAAAATTTTGTATAAAGCCAATATTATTATATAGATTGAACGATGCGTTTATTTGTATCATATGTACCTACAAAACAAGTAAATTAGACTTTGAAGTTAACACTAGATACCCCAGGTGAGCCGTTTCCAAACATCTGGCTCGATCAATACAAGCATGTGACTAGTTAGTGTACTTCAGTTCACAATGCATGCTACACTCACGAGGGTTATTAAACAAATGTTATTGACTATTTATGAAACAAAACTGCTATTCAAAATCAGGTACTCCATTTTAATTATCATATTTATCTATCTACTAATAACCCTTGTCATAAAGAAAATATTTTATCGATATTCGTTTTCTTTTATAACTCCTTTGAAGGACGAAGATGTCATGTGTACCGAAAAAAATTGTTCGCTGTATTGGAAAATGCTCATCAGGACTAACTTTAGAAGAACTGGATAATATAACTGATCATATTCAAAAGACACTTAATGACTGTAAAGGGAGAAAAATATTTCGAGAATTTCTTCGGCAAAGCAATCGAGTAGATGATTTAGCTTGTTTAGACTTTTATGAAAAAATATGTGAGTTTATTGAAAACGACAAAACTGAAACGTAAGTATTTATGAGATGTTTAAAGAATTCTTTTGCTAAGTTCAACTTTGAAACAGATGATAGTTTTATGTTAATGAGAATTATCATGAAGGGTAAAAATTGTTTGAAATGTAAAAATGAACTGTGTTTTCAGTTCTTCTACTACGCAACCGAGCGTTAAAGTACTCACAGAGAATATAAATGAAGCATTAGACATAGCTGCAAATCTCTACGGAGTTCCAGAAATAGATATGGCGCTTTTGGAGAGATTCAGTGAGTGTTTGACGACACCCTGCAGAGCTGCTATGCTTGATGTGCTCTCAGATACAAAACTACGTCTCATGGATCATCTCACGAATGCTCATAAAGACTTTAGGATTTATCTACTTGAACCCTGTCCGAAAACTAAGTGACCTTTTATTTTAATTGTGATAAGTTTAATTTTGAAGGTCGAATGAATATTCGGAATGAATGGATTATGTATGCTACTCTACGACACACGCTTAAACAATACTAATATGCATAAGTATATTTATTTTTTTTTTCAAAGAATAGTAAATTATTTATGTTAATTTGATGTATGAAGTATTGTTATATCTCTAACTTTCGAGCTTGGCCTTCAATACTAATATATTTTTGTAATTCATTTATAGATAATAAAAATTATGAAAAATATATTCAGAATTATTCATTTGGGTAAATAATAAATAGACAGGATATTTTACAGATTTTTTTATTACTTCCAAATCTCGCTTAGAACCTGAAATAATTTTTCATTTCACAATCTAATAATTCATAATAATAATAATAATAATTAATAATTAATAATTGGTAATAATAATCATTGAATGATAATAATAATCATAATAATAATTAAGTTTAACATTAACGTCTGACAACGTCGAAGTAAAGATTATATATATATATATTTATATATAATATGTATATATATATAATATAAGCTATTCCTTGCCCAGACACACGAATGATATGCATGTTGTTACAATTTGTTGTTTGTTTTTTCCTATTATTACCCTTTTCTTTAGTTATCATTGACTCCTCATTTTACTTAATTTTTTCATTTACGTTATTATTATTATTATTTAACTTATCTAAATTACACGGGCATATAAATAAAATCTTATTGCTTAATATTTTTTTTTCTTCATCGTTCCATAAGTATAATTACATATGATATGTTTTTGTAGTCCCAATGATTAATATGCACACATTTGTGCAAATTGTGTCTCGTAGTGGACGAGACACATTAATGGACGGATTAAATCTAGATGCAAAATTGACATTACGATGGTTGAGATAAAATTTATCATCATCTCATTAACAAGACATCAATTTAGTTAATTAAATCTCTAATACTCATCTGACCTATCTCTCAAAATGTACCACAATCCATTAAACAATTTAACGTTTTTTTTTTTTTTTTACAATTTTCTTTTAATTTTTTTTCTAATGCATAATTAAAATTTAATAAATCCTCAACTCTCGAAATGTCAAGTGCATCTGGCAGTACTTGACGAGGCCTCAGATTGTCGTTACCTCGTTTCTCTAGTGCATCCACGACTTATTACATCAAATTACATTAGATTATTTCTTTCATTTGTAATTATTTATTAAATTACTTATTTACTTTCTTTTTAATATCACTATTTTTATAATTATTTAATTCACAACTAATTAAACTAATTCCGTGGATCCGCTGAAGAAAAATGATCACTTAAGCCTCGCCATTACTGATTTGGTTTTTTTTTTTTTCATTAAATCTATTACTTTTTTTTTGCACTCACTAAAACGTATTTTTTTAGTTTTTTTTTGCTTCTTTTTTTATAATATTTATCGGATTATTTCCGATGACTGCTACTTCGCAAAATTATCCTTTAAATATCACAACAACCTCACACAGAAAGCTGCACTATTTATAATTTTTTTTCATTTTTTACTTTTTTTCGCTTATGTCGAGACTTAAATCATTAATTGTTGCATTCACATCCAATTATGCTCTCATTTGCTGATCGACTTTCTCACTCTACTATTGTTTGATCCCTAAAAGGGACTCACATGCAAAAAATTATAATCTGACAAGTCTATTTAATTTTTTAGTTCATTTTTGTTGATTGCAAAGTACGGACAATGCTTTCATTTTCATTCATTTAACAATTCGATGTTTTTTTTTTCATTCCGTACGTATAATATTTGAATTACTAAAAAGCTGATATTTCCTTTCTACATTCTTTTGTGGGAGATTTTTTTCACTTTCGACACAACGACAATCGATGGTGCTGGGGAACACGCTTTTGCGTGTTACAAGCTCATCGTCAGTTCAAGTTCGTTCTAAATTGTTTTCCAAGGAGACCAATCTCGATACTCTCACCCTAACATCGTACGTACCAGGGTATTGTGATCGCATGTACGATTGTTATAAAATGGTTAATTTTACTTGGAACGCACGACACATTCATCAAAATCATTTTTGCACAATAAACATACAGTATTCATAAAATTTTCATTGTTTATGAATTTCTTATAACATTAATGAAGCCAATAGACGCAAATATAGTTGTTTAGTGATTTTTAAATACAAATTGAGAACTTGTTATGAACTCAGATACAGTGATTTACAATTTATCACTCATAATAAATAGGATGTCGTTGTCGATTTTTATTTTTCTCAACCTTCATTCTCGATATTATTTTCTCATGATTTTTGCTTGTTCTTTTTATAAATCGATCGTGATGCGGACGGACAAAGATCTGAGTTTTATTGTACCCAAGAAATCGTTCTTCTTACAGTTATTCGCACTCTATAATTTAAAATGCCAAAGAATTTTGTGGCCAGAGATACACCAAGGAAATACTCATTCCGTTGACTCATCACGATCGTTTTGCATCATTCGAATGGACTCAACCAGTTTTGTGTTACACAATACAATCGTTCTGGTACATATCCTAATGCCTTAGTAAGCATTAGCAATTTTATCCATATCCTTTCTTTTGTTCTTAATACAATTTTTAACGATCAATTACAATAATAAGAATAATTAAAATGCTGAGTTTTAATATATATTATAATATTAATAATAATTAATAATAAAAATAAAATATCAATATAATATTTCGCAGTAAAAATTAGATTATAAGAATTAAAAATAGTGTAATATAAATTGATTGTGTTGAATATCATAAATTAATATATGTGAGGTGTTTTCGCTTTTAGTCTTTGGATTAATGCAATTAAATCTGTACAGTAATCTTTGGTGAATCGCATTACAAATTAAGCGGATTCAACATTTATATAATTACAAAAGCATTCAAGTATAATTCATTTTTTTTTAAAAAATAACTATTTCACTAAATAATTTTATAAGAGAAATCTAAATTATAAATATACATTTAATTTAGTAAATCATTCACGGTCCGATTGGTGAAATAGCTTTCAAAACACCGATCATCATTTTTTTCTGTTTTTCCTCGATTTTTTCATCTACTTCTTTCCATTTTGCATAAAATTTTTTTTACATATTTCCAGACAAATCTCTTCGAGTCACGCAATGTTAACGCTATAAGCTCTGTTTTCTCTAAAACTCTCCCATTACACCAAGAGAACATAGAAAACGATCTCGGTTCCCGCTTGGCCAGTTCGAGAAGGTCTTTCACCTCCCATCTTATTCTTCTTTCATATTGTGGCAACATAACCGCCATTTTTTCCCTCTTAGTTCCTCACTCCTTCTTTCTTCCTCTCTTTATTATTACCATCATCATTTATTTCTTTTTTGCTTTTGATATTTCGTTGAGTAATTTTTTGATAAAAAATAAAAAATAACGCCAGATAGTAACGAGCGTGACAATAAATTGAACAATAAGAAAAATAATTGAAGAAATTACATTGATCGATTACACTAGTTGCAGTATAAAATATCTGATTGACATATAACACTGTTATTAATTCTATGATTAAAATTAATTGTCATCAATCCTCGTGTTCTTACAATTTCATTTCTTTTTAAGTTTTCATCATTTCCTTTTCGTCTTATTTCACTTTTTTGTACGTATATTACGACGGTTTCGTGGTTTCTTTTTCTCACACTTTCGCAATAGATTTTTTTCTTTTTTTTCATTTTATTACAATCTTCACTTTTAGTTTTATTAATTCGTTATGTTTACAAATATTATTAATATTTATTATTAAATCTTATAAGTAAGTACCACACTAAAACATACGTGTATATAATTAATTAATTCAATTTATTTATTTGTTTATTATTTAATAATTAATGTGTAGCAATTACTATCTAGTGATATGAATTAGTTTCACTTGTAAAGCACTTTTAAATCCAACCTATTTTTTTTTATTTTCAATCCATTTCTGACTGAATATAAAATGTTTTTAAAGATACTTTCCACACTTGCAGAAATAAAGTTTTTCAAAATTATCTTATAGATTTAAAATCCTCCGATTTATTTATATTTACGATTTATAATAAATTAGTAATTTTTCTAAAAAAAACAAAAACATTTTTTCTTCTATAAGAGAATTGTTTCTTCTTCCTTTGATAAATAAATTCTACAAATTTTTTATACATTTAATTTTTATTCCTTTTTTTATTTTTTTGTTTAAATCGGTTCCTTCTCAAGAGAGATTTGTCTTGCTAAAAAGCCTTGAGGGACGTTTTTTTTCTTTTTTTTTCATGCGAATGCGAAGCATTAAAGGCTGGACAAAGAGTACAGAGGGACAGGGTTATTCTTTGGACTTATAGGAGATGTAATGGTGGAATTAAAAGGATAGAAAAAGAAGGAACTAGTGGTGAAGTTGAGAATATAAGAAAGATGTTTAGTTGAAAGAGAAGGGGAAAAAAGAAAGGCTGCAAATTAGAGCGGCGAGTTCGTCGCGGCGTGAAATTGGAAGTAAGCACGAGTCGTTTACGCCGCTAAGATTTCCGGTACTGAGGGTTATAAATCCTACGGAATGCGACGTTCCGTCGAGCTGTATCTTCAAGTCCTTATTTTTCCAAAATTTTTTTTATTAATTCCATTTTACCTAATCACGTTCATTGACGCTTTTTCGATTTCTATGGGCCATTTTTATCAAAATTTAACTCAAAATTTATATTAAATTGACAACAATGAGAAAAACTACAATGTTGTCTAGGAAAATTTATTAACAAAGACTTGTTATGCTTTTATTGTTGGACATAAACAATAATAAACAAGCAATGAACTATTGATAAAAATGACCCTTTAGCCTATTTAATTATTTAATTAAGGCCTCATATATTTCTTCAATCTACTTTCAATCAACTCTTTATGATAATTCATTGTTACAGTTTTTTGTTAGAAATTTCTCAATAAATAAAAATCTTTCAAAGTGAGAAAAATCTTTAAAACTTCTCTCAACTGTAAATCCGATCACTTTAACATTTTTTATTATTTTATTTTATTCTCGTTCACAATTTAAAGATTCGATTCGCAAATTTTTACGCTCCCTCGACGCGGAACGCCATAGTGAAATTGGATGCTAGAAATTTCTTGGAATTTTTAAATACATTTTCAACAGTTTCATGATGAAATATTTAAATAATAAATACATAGTTGGTAAATAGCTTGATAAATATTTTTATATATTGTGTGTATAAAAGTTGTTGAAGAATCCAAAAATTTACTTTCTTCATTCAAGAGTATAATAATAATAATAATATTAATCGATATGTCTTTTATTTTTGTTTTTTATTACTTAATTAGTTTTTTATTTTTTAATATTAATCATTAAATTGATTTGATATGTATTAATTTTATCACGAAATGGATAGAGCATTATTTTCTATATATCGCTAAATACTTTCACATATTTTTATCCTAATAAGACCCTTTATCAGAAATCGTTACATTCTATATAATATTGAATACCAATCAGGCAGTTATATTATTTACTATTGTACAGTAGATCTCTCAGAATTTCCCGCTAGATGACTGGTTAATAGTTGTCTACATATTTACACTTTATGTGAAAATGTTGATGATGATACGGGAAAAAATGTCTACTGCATTCCAAATAAATACAATAATATAAATAATATCAGTATCAGTAATTATAATCATAATCATTATCAAAGTAACAAATACATGCATTTAAAGGACGGTAGCGTTTAAAGGAACAAAAGAAAATGCTGAATGATTGGCGCGATTTGGTCCTGAAGTAGAAAAATAAGAAGTTTAAGTTCATGTATTCCTCCGAGTTATTTTATCATTTTTCTTTCATGTTGAATTTATTGTTTACTTTTTATTTTTTTTTTTCTTTTGCATTTCATATTTTCTTTATTATCTTTGTTTTACTATTTTTCAATTGGCGATGTCACGTAGCACATAACTGATATGTTCCGTTTTTTTTTTTTTGAAAGATATAGTGACATGTATTTTCAAAACTATACATGTGTATTTGTGTGTCTGCACGAGTATAGCACTATAAACTATCATTTTCCCTTTTTTTTTCTACGAATATGACGGCGGATGTCAATAAATCACGATATCTTGAACATTATCCGCAGCTTATACTACTATTATTACTATATATTACTATTAAGTATTACTTTATTAGTGATTTTTTTTTTCTAATTTTTAAAATCAAATCAAATTTTCTTTCGTTTTTTTTTTTCCTCTCTATAATTAATATATAACACTTTTATTTTACACTCACTTTCATACTGAACATCACTTGTTTATACCGTACGTATGAATTTGTTAGAAGTGTCTACTATTATTATTAGTTAATAATATAAATGCCCGGTGATGTAAGGAAAAAAGGATATCCCAGAGTTATTTATCGTAAAGTAAATTACAAGTGGCGTTTATAACTCAAGTGGTGACATGTACGTTGAACAAAAACGTCAAGATTAACATCAAGTCGTACGGATTACTGTTAAAATAGTAGTGAAAAAAGATGGAAAAAGTGTTGAAGGATAAGGATAAGAGAAAAAAAAAGGAATTAAAAATGGGGTTGGATTAATCCGGTTGAAGCGACGGCATTTGACGATTACACAGGACGTGACTTACGGTACAGTTAGCATGACTCGACCAACGGGAAGGCACTTGGGCAAATTACGTGCCGAGTTGGCCGTTCTAGCACACGGGGCACACCTTTGCTACCTTATTATAAATACACAAACGTTGTATATTTTATATTTTACTTTTTTTATCCCATCGATGCGATTGTTTTCACTCATATCTTAGCTTTTTTTTTTTAATATTTCGATAAATTACACCTTGTCCTCTCAATATACCTTGCCTTAATCCTATTGATATGTTCGCATTCGTAATAATTTATTTTAATGACTTAATACTTTTATCCCTCACCTATAAGACAATTTATTCAATTTCTTCCTAATTTTTTTTTTTGTTTTAGTAGTCTCTTAATCATTTCATCACTATTTTTCACTTTCATTCGTTTTTTACTCAACATCTCTCGCACAAATGTTTAACATTAAAATGCTCCTTATTTATCGCGATATTGATGATAATAAAAACATAAATACACGTTTCTTAGGGCACCTTTGGTATGAAGCTTGATGTTCGTGTAAGGATTGAATTTTTACGATGATTGTTTATATTTTCTTCTCGATTAATTATTTCCATTATTTTACCTTTCAATTTGTCATATTATTTAACTTTGTTTTTTTTTTTTCTAATAAACATTCATTCATTTTCATTGTTTTTCACAACATTCCTACTATCTTCTGGCTTACATTCAATTTCATTCAGCTATCAAAATCGTTTTAACTTTTGTTGCCATTCATACTACTATTATTATCATTTTTATTATTATTCAATCTTTTGAAGTTCGATGATGAATCAGCATTTGCTTTGTCGCAAGTATAGCCATAATTTTGTTGAATTAAAAATTTAATCAAACCTAATACAACCTTCTAAAAGTATTGAATAAAGTCATTTATATTTCAACAATATGTACTTGATAGATTTTTTCAAGTAAGATATTATTATTTTAAGAAAATACTTTGTCAATTACATGATATCAGTTTGAATAATAATATGAATAATAATAGTATTATGATGAATTAGCTAAAATTTAACAATTTCGCCTAGAGATTCTATGAAAATAGATAATGATTAAAAATAGACAATGACAAAATTTAAACTGATAAAACAAAGTTAAAACGATAAAAGTATTTATTTCTAATTAAATTTTTCTTGCATTTTCTCTTCTATATTTTTCTTGCATTCAATTATCCGGTGAATTTTAATCTTTTCTGGCAGAGCAACGTGCGTCCACATGGTCACGTTCTTCAAGTCGGTTTATTCGTCTTCTTGACTTGAAGATGTTGTTGAAAGAAACCGCTTTTAAGAGACGTCGATTTTCTCGTTTCTACCTCTCACTTGGTGTCTAGTTCTTTTCTTATTCTTACTTGCACACGCCATAACGTTGGCCTTGTTGGTCACTCGAGAGATCCCCTTTTGCCTCATCTTCTTCACATCCCATTTATGTCGATCTTAAGGTTGCCCGTTTTTTTCTCCCTTGGATCCCTGGAAAGCATAAAACATAATGTTAAATAAATTACTTGATTATGTTTTTTTTATTTTGGTTTATTTACTGTTGTGAATCCATTTGAAAAAAATTAAAATAAAAAATTAACACTCATTTTAAGAACATATTGATGATGTGAAAATGTTCTTGGGTAAGTAAATCAATCACTAATATTTATCATTAGCAAGTTATTTCAAATATAATTTAATAAATGGCTTGTAAACTATATACACAACCTTTATTTTTTATATTGTTAAGCGTTTTTATTTAATTTCTCAATTAAATAGTGAAAGAAAAATATTTAAATAGCACAAGCCTTTCATGGATTGTTTAAAAAACTGTAGGCAATCAGTGGCTTATTATAATATAATATACAGACATTCATTGACGGAATAAACGAGAGTAGATCGATAATAGAATTGCGGTCAACTAAGTATCGATCCGAGTCACATAAAGTTGAAAAAAAAAAATAAAATACAGAAAATGTTTATTTGATCAGTATAGTAATTAGTGTAAGTACAATAATAATAATAACCACATAAAATAGTGCTTAATGAAAAATTAAAAACAACCACAAATGATAGATGGAATTTAATTTAAAGACAGTGACACAATATATATATATATATATATATATATATATGTATGTATGTTAGAGTTTAGGTATGTGTGTAAATAATAATGACCAAAAATGATAATGATAAGAGAATATGGGGAGAAAATGCAGTAGAAAATAGAATGAATTTATAATAAAAGATACCATCTTTCATATTATATTGTACGTGAAAGCGTGAATGAAGACAGGAAACGAAAGTTTGTAATAAATTAGTGGCCCGCCTTAAAAAACATGAGTCATTTAATACTTTTATTATTTGAGAAATGATCAAATGAAAAAACAAAACATTTTTTCTTTCTTCAAATAATTAAGTCGTTGGCGACCGTTTCAGGGCAATTGTACCATAACAAGAGAAAAATTTACTGTTATAACTGTCAACCAATTTCTTTCATGACTGTAACAAATTCTAAAATAAAATTTTTTCCTCCATAAAACTAGAAAAAAATGGAATAAAATGACTTTTAAAACATAAAATAAAATTCAACGTGTGTGTAATGACATAAATCAATGCATGATAAAATGTGAAACTTTAACAAGTATTAATTTCTTTGTAATTTTTGCTCGTAAACTGCATAAAATAGAACGATATTTCCTTGTTGATATAATATATTGGAATCATTGTATCTCTTAATTACTAAATTATACAGCTGCTGCTCTTATTACACCGTACAAACTATTCTATGTATAATTGCAAGTAATTATTTGCATTTTCTTAAAGAGGTATAACGATAAAGAATAGATTAACTGAGTTATATTAAACCAAGTCTTGATGGGAATTTTTTTCTGATGATGCTAAAATAATTACTTTGTCATAATCCTTTTTAAAGTTAATATTAATAAGCTTGCGAGTTAATAGAATATAATGCTTTAATGTGATCTCATGAAGAAATATAAAAATGAAAAATTCATTCTGGCTGTCAAAAATTAACACTGATTATTTTTACTAATATTTTCCATGGGATTATAATTAATTTTTCATTTTTGAAGTAAATAATTAATTTGGAGTAATTTAATTTAAAAGAGTGGCTAACTTAAAATTATTTTTAACTTATTTTACAAATAATTAAGATGATTAAAAGCTTAAAAAATGTTCATTTAAATTATTACTTGGTGATTAATAAAAAAAAATTTTAACAGTTTCAGAAATTAAAAATAAAAATATACAAATGATTCACTGACATATTAACATTGACCTCAAAAGTGTCATTAACCAATTAATAACAATCACTTAACCATTACCATCAACAAGCTTTATCATGAAAAAAATATTTTTCAAAACCGTCAACAAAAATGACTGGACAATTAGCATTGAAAAAAATTTTTTAATAATCTGAGAGCTTGACAGTCGCACAATAACAATAGAATTTTTTTGTTTGAAATGGTACTTAATTTTTGAACAATAACTTGAGACTTACACAAATGTGTGTTGTAATTATCTCTAGTACAAACAATAATGATAATAATAATGATCGTAATAGTGTGACAACCAAAAACAAAAAAATAAAACTCACAAAATGAAAACAAAAAATCAAAAGCGCCTTCAAGTGAATGTGCAACACGATTAGATAAAATGAAACCTACTTCGATCCAGAGATTTGTAAAGCCCACCTCGGCCATTTTCGACTTTGCATATTCAATTCTTATCGGTCCCCGGTCGGAGGAGAGGAGTAAGGATCCTTGAAGGGCAGCCATCGCTTGAGCCGCGTAGCGAACGTCTTGAAATTCGACGAAAGCCACGGGCGAACCTCCCTTTGTGTGCATACGAAGCCGACAGAAACCAGTAAAACTGTGCACAAATAAGAAAAGCGGTACAGATACGGTGCGTTTTTATTTTTTTTCTTTTTAATTTATCGTTAATTTGTAAAGAGCTTTTTTTTTTAGTTTTAGAACTATTTAAATATATATATATATATAATAAAAATGAATTAATTATTTACAAATAGATGTTGAATTAAAGTTGATGAAGAATTTCAAGAACCGTATTACACTACAAGATCAAGTGTTATTTTTATTATTAAATATTAGTGTCAAGTGACGTCAGTGAAAATAATAATTTATATAATATCAGCGCCATCACCTGCATTTAAGTGGCGGTAATAAATTTTACGTGCAGTAAAAAATATTTTTTTACGGACGATTTCTATGGAATTGCAAAATAAAAAGATGATGATTCAAGTTAATTTAGTAAAACATGAAAAATAAAGAAAAAATTTAAATATGTATATATATTTATTATATGTATAAAAAAAAATAAAAGTAATACTTAATTATCGTGCAGTTTTGTATTCTATCCAGTGACGAGCATCTTTATATACAAAAAATACTTGAGAATTTTGAATATACAAAAATTTCTTTATGTTTATGAATGCACTCGCAACTAGTGTGTTAGTGCATTTGCTTTACTAAAGTATATGATCTACATCTTATTAACATGAAGAGAAATAATGATATTTGAGAAGCTAGAAAATATTTGTATATATATATAGATATATAATATGAAGAAGGAAAAAAAAATCAAGTGGAAAGAAAATGATGTCTGATGTGCTATTGGCAAGTTTGTACGTGTTTCCGGCGTCGATACTTAGTAACTTTTTAGTAACTCCTTCTTCATAGCCAAACTCTAACCTTTTATTCTCTTTTTTTCATTCATCCTCTTTAGTATTTCTTCTCTTCTATATTCGTCGAGATTTTTCATTCCAGTAAAGGCCAAGTTGAGAAGTTACGAGTTTACGGGAAAACTAACGGGTTTTCAGCGCCTTCTCTAGAGAGAAAGAGCAAGCAACGAATGAGTCCACTAGAACTCGCAAATTTATTTTTATACTTTTCTACTGTAAAAACTACATAGTTGTATGTGTGTATTTATTTTTAATATTCCAGTATGAATTTAAGTGATTTTAATATCATAATAACCTCTATGGGACCATATATGTCTAGTAATATTAATTATCATCATTTTTTTCTTCCCATCATAAACAAATTACAATAATAATTATTGTTATATCAGAAAATTGCAATATATTTTAACAAAAAAATATTTTATTATCAAATAATAACTCTTCAATTATATATTCCTCTCACCTATTATGCAAACTGTGTGTAATTATTTTTTAAACAATTATTTTATTTAAATACCAGAACCTTTATCGTTTAGGAAACGATAAAAAATATTTTTTTGTTAAAAAACAATAATAATTAAAGCCGATGGTTTAATTGTAGAAAGTAATATTGTTCTTTTAACGATTCTGTGAGATTATATTGCCTGGCTGCATTTTAAAGTTATGTGCTATGAATAGAATACACGTAGAGTTAATAAAAAATTCAGAAGAAAATTATAGATATTGAAAGTGACCGTTTTTTTTTGTTCATATGCTTCCGATGGTTTCTGAATACAAGTAGGAGCTTTAACGTGCTCGATGAAACGAAGATATCGATTTTTACTGAGAATAAGGGAATCATAGGGAGTTTGAGTAAGAGGTATATCCATCCCTACATCTACTACAGTAGTATATGTTGTAAGCATATCGCATCACAAATGACCCTCGGGCATACACGGATTGCCCATCATTCCGTTATAATATTCAAATACTAGTTTATACTGTCAAGTAAATATTCCAAATTATAATTCTCATATGAGATAATAGTAATTAATATATAAAATGGATATTCATTAGTGCAAATTTAGTAACTCAATTATTCAATATAATATATTATCTTTGCATAATCATTCTATAAAAATACTTTTACTTGATTATAATGCCTTGCTTTTAATTATTATTTCATTATAAAATTGAATTATAAAACACGATAACTTTAATTCATTATTAAAATTCCTCTTTAACAATTTATTTTTCAAGATATTATCAGTCTAAGGTCCTTTTTTAATAATATTTTAGATCTAAATACATTATTTAATAATATAAAAAAATCTTGAATAAAATTGACCTAAAACTTTAATTATTTTTATTATTAATTTAATTAATTTCTAGAGGGTAATGTATTAAGATAATTTTTTTTGTACTTTAGCCTAGTCTTACATTTTACTCAAATATTAGACATTTTTAAAAGACAGGAAATAGTGTGAAATATATGGTTATATAATTGTGTTCATGTTGACAGTCAACGGACTTGTTGTTAGTAACGCTCCATTGATTTGTTTATTTTCAGATTGCGACTGAGACTAGAGCTAACTAGGCATACATATTAATCTATCATAGTTTTGATTTGTCTTATTTAATAAACTAAAAATATCATTTATCAAATAATTATTAGAAATTAATTTTCAATTAATTTATTTTCCGAGTCCTTTAAGCATGGTTTTTTAAATTTCTTCTTTTTATTTATATTTAAAATCAATAAAATCACTAAAATATCCAAAAAAATATGTACATTACTATTCATCAGATCTAGTGAGAACTACAAACAAAACATCAAATATTTTCTATGCAATGTTGACTCATGAGAAACAATAGAGAAGTAAAGAGATGCTAAATAATCCACTGGGACTCACACGAGGGTATACATAAAGTAAAAACCAAAAAAAAAAAAGAAAAAAAGAGGATATCATCTAGTCTATCACCTCATTTTCTTCTTTTCTCTCGGTCGTTTATTTCTTTTCGTCATGTTTTTTATCTTTTATGAAGTCACAAGTAGCAAACACGCCTACACACCTCGCAATCATAATCTCAATGATAATCGTGAGAAAGAAACGCGAGCCAAGCGAATATATTTATGTACGATGTGGTAGCAAGTCCGCAAAACCACAAAATGAATAACTTTTTTCCTTTTTTTTTTGTTCAACAACCAACTATGTTTCTACATCACCCCGTTTTTTCCTTATAACTCTCGCTTAGCAACCTGTGGCTTCGTTAATTTAATTTATCTAAAACTTATTATTAAATATAATTAATAAATGCGGAATTACAGAAATAATTATTTACAAAATAAATATTCCACTTGAAAAACAACCATTTTTCTTTAAACAACATCCAATTGCTACACTTCCCATTCTCAATCTACATTTGGAATTCAATCTCCACCAATTTATTCTATTTTTATCCCAACATCATTATAAACTTCTAACATTCCATTATCTATTTAAAATAGATGAAATGATTTAATTATATCATCGAACTCCAAAGTACTTTTAATAAATTTGATGACAAAAAAAAAATCCCTAATTGATTTTTTTGGCAGAGAATTACACCTGTGGATTTGGCAAATTGAAGTATTGGTTGATGTTATGGAGAGACATTGGGGGGTGATGAAAAGTGAAAAAATACAGGAAAACGGTGCAGGCTTCAATCGATCGGGGTCATATTCATCGAGACGTTGAAGCCAGAGTCGAGAGCAGTCGTAAAACAAGAGGGGGAAAAAGATAGAGATATATATGTATACATATATATGGAGGGTAAGCATCGGGCTACGTAATTTGAGGGTGTATTGTAGCATAGCTGACGGGTCCTTAGCCCTTGGGAGACACGCGTGTCTGAAACCGACCATTCCCTTTACCCCTATTATGTAGTCTGTCTTATAATTATCCTCACAGACGGTTTTCCAATTAACTGCAAACACCACTGTGGTTAGCGCCTCGAAATACGTTTCTAATAAATTTATCATCTGTTTAACAGAATGTTCTAATCATCTATCTAATTACATTTTATCCTTTTGATTTATTTAATGAAGAAATTAGCGATTAATGTTACTCCTGCTAAAATCAATAATACTTGTTAGTTTATTTCATAATTAATTACACTTCAAGTTTCATGTTTTCAATTGTTTTAAATATATTCTTTTTTTAAATAGAATATAATATTAATAATTAATCATGATAGCAATAATGTTTTTTAAATATTCATTTACTATTAAATGAGTTGATAGCTTGCAACCCTATCTCCACCTCCAATTTATAACTTATCTTTTATTCCCCTCAATGAAGGGAGCAATGACCAAGTATTTTTGATTTTTTTGATAAATGTTAATTAATTTTAATCATATATACCTTCCATGTGTTCATGATATTTCCCCTGATATAAATACCCAATGATTTTTTATTTAATCTTCAAAACTCAGAAAATAATTTCTTTTTAATTTCCAACAAATAGATATGTATTTGAAATAAAGATAAATAATTTATCAAAACTCTATCAAGTTGGCAACGGTGTTGGTCGATTGTACAGGCTTTCGAATAAACGATATGAATATTAATTCACTAGTGCCCTTTTAAATGGAATCGATACGAGTTTATACGAATTGGAACAATTCATTATCAAGAATAATTCATTGTTTTATATGTACAGGACCAATATGGCACATTCAAAATTCTAATAACTAAAATATTTCCAATTATCACTGATTATACTCGTCATTACATCAATGAATATTCATTTATTATATTTTAAAAAATAATTTATAATTATTTTGTAGAATAAAAAAATTTTTTTTTTCCATTAATTATTTTTCTTTTCTTGTTACATTTATGTTTTACTCCTTTTTTTTTGTCTGTTCTCTCAAACTTCATATCTGCAATGAACTCGGTTTACTTCACTAACGAACCTACTAACAGACCACCACCGGAAGCAGGAAGATGACGAGTCGCACGTTCGCACGTTCACAAATGAGTATGCTTGTGTATAGTCTAGCTAGTACTTAACTGCCATTGAACCATATGATGTCATGAGTAGGAACAAGAGGGTCATGAACTTTTTAGCTTTCAAAATAGTACTTTTAGAAAAGTATACAAAGAATTTTTTTTCAATCCTGCCTTAGTTATATTTATAATAAATCTTGGTTTTATTCAACTATGGAAGAATAAACTGATGAGAAAAAAGGAAAATACTTAATTTAATAAGATTGATTAAATTTTGTAGTGACTTAAAGACACAGCAGGGAAGTTTAAATTATTCAACTTTAACTATCATCCAATTATAAATATATTACAGATAAAATAATACGCGGCAGTTTTTTTAGTCTAGTTTAAAGAGGACTTTTTTTTAAATATTTATGAGGGAAATATTGAGATTTAAACGTTTGTTGTGACGAAAAATTAATCATTTGTATCTGATAAACTAGAATGAATAGCAGTGAAGAGGATTCTTATCGTCAGACAAAAGCAGAATGGAAATTTGTTGGATTCGTTGTATTATATCGATTTCAACAATCATGAATAAATTTATCGATTTATTTATTTACTGTTTCTTTATTTTTATTTATTTCAACTTACTGAGAAATAAAAACTTATTACTCGATTTTTTACTTTTTAATTGAATAAATAAGAATTTATTAAACTAAGTAAAAGTAAATATCTGGTATACACAAATAAAAGAAGTAGTAATTGAAAATTTTGAAATTTAAATGTAAGTATGTGTACTGAAATTTTTATTTGACTGGCTGAGTTGTTTATAATTAATAATATATAATAAATTTCAATGTGCTCCTGTAATTTATTGTTAAATTGAGTGGAAATTTATTTCCAAATATCAATAAAATATGAAATTCATTGAATGAAGATGGTTAAGTTTATTACAATATCATTATGACAGGGCATAAAAATTTTGAAAAATGATGAGTAATAAAAAAATCACTCACTGTCAAATATAATAAATATTCTACTACAATTTAAATTTTTTGTTCACATAATTCCTCCTATCAATGTATTTATTTCTGGTCATAAAACAACAAAAAGTACCAATAAATATCCCAAGATGTCGTACCAATCTTGAAACATGGATTTTTGTTTCTAAAGAGCAGGGTGAACTTTGTCTAAATCCATTTTTTCAAATTAAAAAGAAACAGCTTACATTTAGGGTAACTTCAGAATCTATATTCCTATTTAAAGGATAAATAAACGAATTCCCACAGACTGTTATATTTTTAAAAAGCCCTCAAACTACTATTGGATCCAAAAACAATGATCATCAAGCAAACATAACATCTAGGGTCTGCATATTAGCAGTTAAACGAACTTAACTAAACACAACAGCTATCATTGATTATTTGTACTATTATTTACGATCTGCATAGTGTTTCTAAAGGCAGAGTCTGTTGTTATCACTAACCTGTTGAAGATCTCGGTGAGTTCGTGCTCAGACACAAATTGGCCAAGATTTGCAACGAAGAGGGTTGAGCAGGGAGCATTACTAACAGCAATACTTGGTTGTGAGGACGATGAACCAACTGGAGATGCTAATGCTGGTGATGGTAGAAAATGTGGTAAAGATGCATGTATCGACGTCAATGTTGTTGGATGGGGTAGAGACATCGGTGCCTGTTTACAGAAAATTAAATAAAACTTTTCATTTATATTCCATTTTGTCTGTCCTTTAATCTCATTACTTTTAATTACACTGGCTAATTGTATTCATTCATATTATATTAACTTCTGTTAGCTATATTTCAATTAACGTGCATCAGCTAATTTTTAAATTAATTAGTTAATGAACTTTTTACGCTATCATTCTTTAGTTTTATTTAACTTATTTTAATGCATTTAATGCTTTGTTTAAAGATGTTATTTATCTAGATTCAAGTAAAAGTAAATGAAAAATATATTAATTTGTATTAATAATGTTTGTCAATACTAGAATTTACTTGGAACGAATTTTGTATACAAGAGTATATAGTGTATTTAGTGTTTTATTGGTTTCAGTATCGACGTTTCGGACTTGTGGCCCCACCAAACCACACCAGCTTAGTGTTGCAAGAGGGTGAGGTCAGACAGTAATAATGTAAGCATCGAGACATCAAAACTCGATTAATAAAATACCCACGAGTAAAATTCTCACAAATGTGTTCATACGTTCCCTTCATCTCTAATATTTCTAGAATAAAATATCCATTCATTGATGTAATTGATGTGTTTCGATGGAATTATCACGTCAATGTGGGTATTAACGACAATAGGAATTATTTCAGACTTTAATTCTGCTTAATAATTATTTCAACATGTTCAAAATATTTAAAAGTAAATCATATGATAGCAGTTACAACTGAACCTTCTACTCTTGTTGACATTTCATTAAATGAAAACCATTATTTTCATTTGATATGCACTCTAATTTTTCATTGTTCTACATTTTTATTACTGTAATAAACTTTTAATGTATTCATAATAACAATAATATTTTCTCACTAGTGATTTTTTGTTTATATTTCTTAAATGCTATCAATTTCTATTTTAAAATGCTGATTGTACTTTAAAAGATGAGTTATTATTCTTCAATGAAAAATGAGGTTTGAAATTATCTACAGTTTTGAGGTATATTTAAAGAGTACATGGTGAAGATTAACGTACAAAGATAAATAGATCATGTAAAAGTTTGATAGAATATTTAACAATCATAATTTGCTTTATGCTAGAACAATGAATGTCTGTTTCTACAGACTGTACAAGATTTAGTAGTAAGCCCCAATTATAATCCGACGCATGTTGATTTTCCTTTAGTGTGACTAGACACTCGACAAACTTGCTCTTATGCTGATTAACCTCCAAATGTCTCTTCTCTCATTGTTGAAGTTAAGGAGTTTGTAAATTCTCTCACGAATTAACGTCAACTTTTGATAAACGATACTAAGCTTATGGTCATAAAAGCTCCTCTACTATTGTAGACAATGGCATTACGACTTTACGTTACACGAGTCATTTATTCGGTTCTTTATTCTTTTTCTTTCTGATTTTTAGATGAGAATGAGGTCTAGTGAAAGAGATTAATCGATATAAAAAAATACTTAGATCACAAAAAAATTTGCAACTCATTTTTTTGTCATGATTCTAGTGTTATTATTTTTTGGGTCAATAAGAAATGGTTATTGTATAAATTTCTATGTCTGAGCTTTTAAATAAATAGCTTTTTATAGAATATAATATTCTACACAATATAAAAATAGATTTTATCCTCATGTTTTTCAAAGCTTTAGTTGATAGAAACAATTACATTTAAATCAATCTAATATTAAAATTCATTAAATTTTAAAGATAATAATATCAAACGGTATTTCAATCACTGATTCATGATAAGAAAATAAAGAAAACGTTTTTACTTTTAAAATAATGAATTACTATATCATCTATTTATTATTTTAAAAAACGTTATTTAATTGCAAATCCTTGTAATTTTTATTTTATGAGTTAAAAATAACTTTCTTTAGTTAATTTTTTTTTTTTCAATTCATGCCAGATAAAGAACACAATCAACAAATGAACGTGACGTGACACATAAGCATTGCAACGTTTTAATTAACATTTTTTGTAATATTCTACAAATACATGAGTATATTTTTCAACAAGTTTTATTTATTTATTCATTCCTACTTATTGCCCTCTTGTTGAATAAACTTTACTTTTTATTGACAGAGTAATTTCTACGTTTTTATTCTTTTCATATAAAAAGGCCTATTTCATATCACCTCAATTCAATTTTTTTTTTTTCAACATTTACTCGGTAACATAATATTTTCAATAGGAATCGATAAATTTGCATGACCTATCGGTACTTTTAGATGCATGCAAGACGTTTATTGACTTGTACATTCTATCGTATTTTTCTAGACAATATTGTCAGGTCTCAATAACGTTGATATCCCTACTTTTTTCTCTACAATTTTTTTACCTTCATAAAATAGATAAAAGTATAAAGAAGCCTGACGTACCTGTGTGTACCGAGGTACGCGTGACGCATGCGCATTAAAGTGATAAACTCAAGAATAATCAAAGAAATAAAAAATATTGGGGTAAATATACAGTAAAAATTTTAATCGATAATTTTTCGATCAAACTACATTACTATTAATCATTTGTATCTGTTTGTGTCAAGACTCATTGTTATTGGCCAAAAAAAAAATAAATGTACATATCAGATATCATAAATAATGTAAATGTCGAATAAATCTTTTCTTATTACCTCTAATTAATTACAATTAATGATATCATAAATAATGATTTTACTTCTTAATGGTTGAATAATCCGTTCGTGAATTTATGCCATTATTTAAATCAACTTTGATTTAGAAACTGGCGTTAACTTGATTCCAAACAACCGTAATGAATTTTTATTTATCGAACCAATTCCATGGAAAATATTATATTTATTTTTGTAGTAAAAATAAATTAAAATTTTTTATTCACGTAATAATATCAAATAATAAATGAGTCTTTTCGTTTTACTGTTTAAGTCAAGCAGTATCATTATAAATAATTTATACTTATGTTATAATTTTTCAACTGTGATATTTATGAAATTAAATGAATAAATTGAATTTCGTATTCATTTCTTATTAGCTCTAGCATTTTAATAATGAAATACTCTATTGACCTTTAAAAATATTTTTCTAAGAAGTGAAAAATTGTTTTCATTAGAATAATTTAATTTTAGAACCCTATGAATATGTAAACTTCAATAAATTCTAACATTTTTTTTTATATCAAAACTTTTAAGTAATTCTTCAAAATAATTTTCGTGAAAGCAAGTTTGAGAGCTTGTACTTTTGAGAGGCTTCTTTTTTAAATTATTATTCAAACTTGTATCTTAATGTATAAAATGATCTCAATTGAAATTTGATATTCTAAAACAAACGTATTCTACTTAAGAGCAATTATCAATGTACCCTCGACCATTTCATAAATATTAATCATTGAATAATTATGACAATTGGAAATTCTACTAAGATTCCTTAGTCGTTTTGTAAACTAATAAAAGATCAATGGAATGTATTCTACATCATTTACTTCACATCAAGATTACGTTCGCTTCAACCATATAAAATTGATTTGAAGCAGATTTCCTGTTGAAATTATTTTAGTCGTTCAGTTGATTGATTTGATGTAAAGCTAAAATTTAAATCTAATTTTTATATGATGTTGTGGATATAAATATTCACGACGAAAAATTTACAGAGACAACTTTACTTGGAATTTTAAACACATCTCAAAAACTGCTATGAATAGATCTAGAATAAACCCTACATTGCATTTTTTTTACTTTTGATTGAACAAAATGAGCACATAGTTGTATGTGTATGAAAGATCAGCAAAAATGTAAATTAAACATCATTTTATATATCAAGACAAGAAGATTACTACTTCTCATGTACACTTTGCTGATATTTAAACTTGGGAATTACAGATTCCTTTGATTTTTATATACGTTATAGAGTGGTCTCCCCTAATAACTATGTAAAATGGTAAGACGCACTTCACTTTCATTTTTGAGAAAAATGAATTTCAAGTTCAAGTCCACTCGACTCATTTTTTTTCCAAATTTATTTATTTTATTAAATTTATTTTTTTTATTAAATAATTTGTTATTCTAATTAATAAATAATCTTAAATAGAGGGGAGACTATTCTATAACATATATAAAAATCAACGGAAACTGTGATTCCCAAGTTTAGGACTTTCCTTGTCAGCTAAAAACTCTAACAGTGGATGCCATAATATTCAATGAAAAGTTTAAGTAAAGTTTCCTAAAAAATTACTACAACTTCTATTGTATAATACTTGATTTCTTGATCATTAAGTAGATTAGATTACAACAAAAAACTAAACTGTATGACTCAACACCTCATTTTTGACTTCTGAACAAGATTAATGACCTAAAAATCCTTAACGATCATCACCTAAATCTTGAGCTCTGTAAACTACTAGTTCACGTATAAATTAATGTCATCAGCTATGTTTATTTTAAACCACACCATAACTAAATATGTGGTTGAGAGCGTCCAAAAATAAAGACGCCCAACAAGTGTTAAAAACGTACTAGAGAAAAAAAAATGAATGTATCAAAGAAAGTTTTTAGTTTAAAAGTAGAAAACGAGAAAAACGATCATGTATCACTAACGTGCATCGGGGCGCTCGTCGGCGGCTCCAGAGCTTTGTCTGCAGATAGTCAAAGATAGGAACGTACGGGGACCTGAGGATGTAATGCAGGATGAACGAGCGTTGCATGTTGAAGTGTCCCTTGGAGTTCACCAGCTGCTGAATATGCCAATGGATGATGCCATAATTCCGGAGCACCAGGGAAGAATGGGCTTCCTAAGTCTGCAAAAATTTCATCATATTTTAAAGTATCTGATTATTCATCATTAACTGATATTACAGTATTTATAACAACATTCAACAAAGAACTTCCATCTTACACTTTGACCTGAGATCTTAGTCTTTGATAATAGAACTTAACTATCTCTCTATCGTTTCAAGTTTCATCCTTGGTTAAATTGCTCACTGTCTTAATGTTTGTTGCAGAATTTCGAGTATCTCTAATTATTTAGATCATTTTGAAGGCTAAAGAGCACCGTTGAGTCCTTTCTTTATCGTATTACAGAAAACTTAACTTCATACTTTAGGTTTTATCGATCAACAGACTCCAATATTTACTGATAAATTATTTCTTCATCGCGAATCCATAACCTGAATCGCTTTTAATTAGTAGTGATGTGAGCTGGTGAAATATTAATGAGACTTTTATTTCCAAGGGATCAGATGTAATGAAAATTAATGCCATATTTACGGGTGCTTTAATTTTATGAGGTTGAGGATAAAAATAGAATGATGTAATTAATCTAATTTTAATGAACAAAATAATCAATAAATTTCTCTTTTAAAATTTTTTTGAAGTCTTTTTTAAATAAAAAATTGCACAAATTTATAACTTGTATTCATTTTATTTCATCATTTTTTGATTCTAAAAAACTTACTCTTAATAAATAAAAGTTAGTAGAAAATCAATAAACCCATAAATACTTTTTCAATTAATATCGACACAAACTGTTCAAATATTCAAACAAAAACTTCATCCTGCCAAGGAAAGAAAGTTAGCAAGTTATGGCTCAGCTTATTACTGTTAGACTTCATGTAACTTGGAAACAACTTTCGTTTCATAAAATAAAAATACCTTGAACTGTGAAACTTTCATTATCACGTATGTAGTATTAATGTTATAATTTCAATCGAAATAAAATTGTGTCATTGTTATTTGTATGATATGAAATGACGTAGTTTGGATAGATTTATTATTCGTATTCTATTGAACAAGTCTAACCCATCTGTCAGTGCAAAACTTTGACATTTAAATTATTGATTTGGAAATATTAGAGATTATATGAATAAAGCATGATGTATCAACGTGATTAACTGCTTATGGCAGAAATAGATTTGATTTCCATTGCTGAATATTGATTTTTAATAGAGATTTCTTGGAATAGTCATTTTTAAAAACTATTTTAATGAATAAAAATAAATATAATTATTTTTCATAATTAAAGTTATTAATGAATAAGATTTTTAGAAAATGACTAATAGTATTTTATAACGACAGACATGATGAAATAAAATAATTTCCGGTTCTGGAATGAGTGAAGCATTGTGTTATTTTCACTTCTCTTCTGCTGTCTTTTTTTAATGTTTATTAAAATGTTGTGATGGAAAAGTTTTCATTATTTCAATAAAAATATTCTATAACTTTGACAGTGTAATTATTTTTTGTTAGACAATACTTTTATCACAAATCTGTATAAAATTATATACCATTGAGCATCACCTGTAATTATTTTTTTAGTTATCAATTGATAAAAAAAAATCATAAAATGATAATGAATAATATTTTTAGATAATTTATAAAAGGTTCGATTGATAAAAAAAAAACAGTTATTATATATTATTACATAATTAAATGAAGTGTCTATTATGTTTTTCTGTCATATTTAATTGTCTGTAAAAAATAGACATGGAATACAAATTTTTATCGTTCTCAGGAACTCGAAATCTCTCATTATTACAATGACTCACCAAGGATGAAACTTGCTCACTAACTCTTAACTCAATTTTCCTATCTTTCTTGTTTTGCTCTACCTCTCGTTCAAGATTCATTCTGAAGGAAAAACAATATAACTGTCTTTTTTGAAACTTGATTCTAGCCCCAAGGTACTTAAAAATGAACAAAAACCGGAAAAAATAAGCTGAACAAGAAGACAATAACGTAAAAACATGAAATTGATAAACAGTAAACTGGAATAAAAATATAAAAAATAAATTAAAAAAAAAATTAAATTAGGATAAAACCCATTTTCCAGATTATATTGTGCTTCTTTTAAAGAAGAAAAGTCGCTTTAATTTTTTACATCATATCGATTAATACTTTATTATTATTTTTATGATGATTTGACACGAAAAGAATAACTTTTCCTTGATCAATAGAATTCTTTTATTTTTAGTGCGCGTGACTCTGAAATTTCATGCGAGTGTCAAAGAGTTTTTAGTGGTCAGATAAGAGAACTGGAATATAAGTAGAGAGTGTAAAGAATAGTAAAGATGTCACGAACCCCTTTTCTGCCATTGATTGAGAGAAAAGAAATTACCTTTATCAGCTAAAAAAAATTTTTTTTTGAATTTAAACATCACCAATAACTAATTTTTATTGTAAAATAAAAATCTAAAATCCTTTCGAATGATGATAATGTTATGTTTTTAATATATAGTTGTGAAAAAATAATAAATGAAGTTATATTTGGAAAAGAAAACAAATTAAATTTGAATTGAATTAAAACCGTTGTAAAATTTTATAAGTATTTTTCAATATTGTGGAAAATCGGGTAAATGATTTTAAAATTTACAATAATTAATCATGCACTTAAAACATGAATTTTTGATAATCGATACTTTCGAATGTGATGGAAATAAAATATTTTAGTCATTTAATATTTTTAAATAAATGAGTGTTTGAATTTAAATATATTTATAGAAACATTTTTAATTTTAAATCATTTATTCATTTTTAGAGGATTATTAACAGACTCTTCTACATATTTTTTTCCGCCTAAAGAGCTACTATTCTATTTAGTCCATGATAAAAAATAGATTATTCATATTTTCAAATTGAATTCTTTAACCATAAAAAATATTCTCTCCTTTAAAACTGAATCTTTTACATAATCCAACTATTCTCATAATATTTTAATATTTCCACTCTTCACTAATAATAAAAAATTCAAAAAATTCTTTACCTAAATTTAAATAACCGCAATTCAGTTTAATTAATGAACTTTCAACCTACTCTTGTTAATTCACCTTCAACGAATAATTCATCTGCTCACCTGAAAATCAATACCTTCAACAAATCTTTTTTCAACAAAACAACCCTTCTCCTTTATTTCCTTCATGAAATACCCTTTCCTCAATTTCACCTATTTAAACACGTCGTACATGAGTCTCTAAATAACAAATCTACGTAAGCAGAAAAGGGCTATTGGATCTCAGGTGATTGGAAGTGGGTATAGAAACATAACAAAAAGTAGAAAAACTAAAAAAAAATAAATAAATAGAAACCAACATACAAACAAACAGAAAAAAGTATAATTCAGCAAGTGAACGGAGTGGCGGTGCATACTTACGTCCGGTTAGAGGGTGCATCAGAGCGGGGTGCGAGGTGGCTGCTGCAGCGGCTGGTTGCTTGGGTTTGCTAACCTTTGTGTTACTTTTTGCAAATTCCAAACGTATGGTTTGTGGCATATCAGGATCGAATTTAACCCCCTGCTGGAAATAGATCCCTAAATTAGTAAAATGGGGAGGAGGGTGTGGTTGAATTACGCGAACGTGAAGGAAAATATTTTACATACAATCAAAATTACTTCATTTAATGAAAATAATTGCACATATTCAAATCAATGAACTCTCGAGTGTTAGTGTGTACAAAACTAAATTCAACATAACAATTAAAAAAAAAAACACTATTTTACACAAACCCCTTTTGTTTAAAGACATGGATATATAAAAAATGGACGTTCCATCCGACAAAGAAGGATGTTTTTTGTACGTCGTACTTGGTTGTCAAATAGTCATTATGTAGTCAGTTAGGTGGTTAGAAACAAAGTAACTAGATTCCAGGGGGTATTTTGTGAGGTTCACAAAGGTCTTAAGTGGATTCAGATAGTAAATATGTACGTTTATATATATATATATATATATATTTTAATGTATATAAGGCAATACGACATTGCAATATTTGCGTGAGGTCAAGTTGCGTGTCGGTGGTTTAAGAAGAGAAACAGAGAATAATAATAAAGTAGTGGGGAAGTAATAATACTCGAGTATAATAATAAAAGGCGGTTAAAAAAGTATAATAACAAACACCATTCTGACTGAAGGTACTTTCAGGTTACAAGGAAAGATTCATCAAGTTTGTATCACACTGTGCATTCTAAATTAATATTTCTTTGTTTACTGAAATTGTTTTAGAAATTATTTTATCCTTGAAAGAAATTTTTATTATAACTAACATGATATTTTAACTATATTTAAGATTATGATTGTCGTCGAAAAAAAATTCTATAACAGTTAACTTTTTTTTTTTTTTTGTGCCGGTATAAGAATTTTACGAATTTAATATAAATTATTAGATGCTGCTAGTCAAAGTAAACTCATCTTTCTGAGTATCTTCAACGTCTTTCTATTTCGTGAAGCGGATTATTACCTGTAGATCTTGTTTCGCTGCCTCAGCTCCTGCTCTCGTGTGAAAGGTCACGAAGCCCACGGGCTGAAAATGAAAATAAGAAAATAATGCTAGAAGAAAAACATTACCAGTATCGTTATTATAAATGCATATTTTTTAGTCATGTCATTTTTTTTCTCAATATATTTAACTATTCGGTAACTTTCATCAGTATGTATTCTGCATATTAGAATAAAAGTTCAATTAAAACAATAAACATCTATCACTAAATCACATTTTCTAGAAACTTCTTGACCAAAAATTGGATTGGGAACAAGGTTCTTCTAAAAATCAATGAAATTAATAATTACCAATCTTGAGAAATCAAAACTAATACATTATTATTATTATTATTATTATTATCATCATTATCATTATTATGTGTATCAATTTCAAGCAAATGAAGATATATTAGTTAGTTTAGATAATTATTCTATTACTAATTGAAGCCTTGCTATGATAGATGATGATTTATTAATATTAAATTACTCCAAGCTTGAAAAAAATCATTTTTCTGTATTTTAAAATACATCTAAATCAATTATTTCAATTCTCTTCCATAATAATTTCGAGTATACTAGAAAATGTTCTTTAGTACATAGATATGAATGTTGCTTTAGTATTTTCCTCCATTTTTTTCCACTTTGTTTTATCCCTCTGCTCCTTTTCTTTCTTATTCTGTCTCTCTGTAGTCTCGTTATTTTATTTCCCCCATTCTTCTTCCTTTTCATATAAAAATATATTTTCCTTCATATTTTTTATTGCTTCACTTTCAGTTCACGCGCACCTACCACAATTTAACATTTATTTATACGGTTTTTATTTCGGCTGAACGCAACTCACGACGAATATTATGCTAGTGGATCTCCATAAATTGTATGATCGAAGAATGAATTGGTAAATGAAAGAGAGAGAGAGAGAGAGAGAGGAGAGGGAGAATTTTGCTACAAGCTTGCAGACCATTCTCGTGTATCGATTCGTGCCTGACCGTGCCAACCTCTATTCACTGTACGAATGTGCCGGACCAAAATGGCTTAACCCACTTAAATAATAAAAATGTGAATTATATTCAAAAATTTTCACCGTTCAAATATTGTAGTCATGCTGTTTTTTTCCATGTACTTGTTTGATTTTTATTTTGAAGGAGAATTTAATCAATATGTTTTTTCTTTTTTTTTTTTAATGTTAATTTGTAGCTAAAATAAAATTTTTTTCAACCATAGTAGTTTTAGCTTTTAACTTTTTTTTTTTTGTTAATATAATCCATCATTCTAGTCTCGATATTACTGCAGTATAGAACCACAATAAATTTTCCATGTAAATTTTTAGCCAATCGATTCATCGTGACTGTCGTGACGATATGGAAAAAAAATGGAGGAGCTTTTAACTTCACGACCCAATTACATCTACACAGGTATAATTTGTAGACGATGCCAGAGGGGGTTAAAGATTACTATGAAAAGATTAAATATAAATATACAAAATACGTAAAACGATTGTTGGATTGATATTACACTAAATCATAGAAACAGATAAAATGTTTTGTAACAAAAAAAAATAATAATTACAACGAAAAAAAAAATTGGAATGAGAAAAAAAAGTGAGATGAGCGAAAAGTTTTGACGCAATGAATGAAAGATAAATTTCCCTCGTGATAACGACAATCAAATAAAAACTTTTACACGAAGTGATATTTTTTTATTTTGTTTAACTTTACTTTAATAAAATACGTCGAAAAAGTATAAGAATAAAAAATGAAAAAAAATAAACAAACTAGAAACGTAGGTTTTTAGTTTAAAAAAAATTAATATTTTTTTTTTAATAATTAATTTACTTACCGACGCTGTTTTTCCATTTTTGCTTGTGACTTTCAGCAGGGAGTTTTCATATCCCTGAAACATTAAGAAAAATCAAATAAATAAATAATCATTCATTTTATAATTAAGATAATATACTGAACATGAATGTGATATGAAAAAAGAACAGTGAATAAATAATAGAAAGGCTGAAAGTTTTCACCGGTGCAACTAAGGGGGAATTTAGTTCGATAGGATTAAATGCCCGGCCCGTGGGGGAATCACAGTAGGATTTTCTATGCGCACCCCTGTCATCTGAACCGAGAATTGTTGCCGGTGGCCAGAGACTATAATACCTCATTGTTTCTACTGGTTTCGCTGATTCCCTAGTTCCACAAAATTCACATCAACGGCCCGTATAAATCGTTATAGCAGACACAGATACAGAACTTTTCCCACACTCGAGCAATTTAATAAAATTTTTAAATCAATTCCACCAACGATATCAAAAGTTTCCTCTAGAATTTCGCCATTTCAAAACCATAATTTTACTACAATTATTTGGATTTCAGAATTTTATTAAGAGAAAAAAAAATGAATAGTGTATTTTTTGCTTTTAATCAAAAAATTTTAGTTTACTTTCAATGAAACAATTATTTTAATTACATCACCTATAATTTATTCACAAATAATATTCTCAAAACGATTTTGGACATTTACGATATAAACAAATATTTATTTTCATCATCAATGTCAACAGCTGTCATTTTAAAAGTCACTTTAAATTAAAAAAAAATACAGTATATCATCAAAAAACAAGTCAATTATTATTACTATAGTATATTTAATTATTAATTTTAAAAATACTTTCAATAGTATAAAATATATTTTATTTTAATAAACTTCAACCAGAACGGATATATTTATCAATATTGTTTATCATGATATGGTATCAATAGTTCACATTTTTTTCCAATTAATAAATAAACTAGCTTAAAATTCTGCAAAAGCCAATTAAATAATTCAAGTACATCCATAATAATGGATAATAAATATGAAAATAAAAATGGAACAACTCGGAGTCAATTAAATTTCTCAACAATCAAATACAAAATATTTTTTATCATCAATACAAAATAAAAATAGAATTATTTTTTAAATTTAATTTAACTTGTTTGAAATCTCACAACCTTGAGTTGGTGAATTGATTTACCATCAAAGTATCTCGGTAATGCAATAAGAAGTAGAATTTTCCTTTGAGATTGATTGTCAGTAGTAGTAAAATAGCGAAAATACTAGGGTTACTAACACAGTAATTCAATTAAGGTACTTGTGAGCTTTATAACATGACGTTAATTCTCTTATATTAGAGTTTGTCAATTGGTTACATTGGTAATTTTAATTTTTTAGTGAGTAAAGTTTCTGTTCGATCCAAGCAAAATGTCATCATAAGACACCTATACTTTTTTTAATCCGACATTGAATTTATTGAAAACAGAAAAAGTTGATAGAGTATCAATGTTTAGCACTGAAATGTAAATTAAATATACTTTACAGCATAAGATATTTTTTAATTGAATAGAATGACATTATTTAGTAATAAAAATAATGATTATTATAATGTATATATTAATACTTGTTTCATGTTACTTTGGTTGCTTTTTTTCCCAGAAAATTGTTATCTACTTCATAAGGCCATTGTATCATTAAATACAATGATAATTTTATTATTACCACGTTGTAATATTTCCAAGTCATTCTAGTGACTTCAATGCTGAAAAGATTACAAATCCTCCGAGAAAACGATTTGATGTTAGCAACTCATGTTTCAAGGTTTTCATATTTTTCAAGCCAAACAATAATTATCAACAAAGAATATGTTTCAAAAACTAATAAACTTTATTTATAGTTGAATTTAAAAAAAATATTGTTTCAATGTATTCAGTTAATTTGAAAAAAAAAAATAACCGCATAAAAAAATAAAAAGTACAAAAAAAGCAAATGTTTGAACAACAGTAATTTTGTGAACGATAAAACAGCCTTTATAAATGGAAAATAATTATTCTGTTGTTGGAATGAAGCAGAGGTTCATCATACAGTCTGCTGTATGGTCTAGCATGCAGAACATTGTTTTCTGTGTTTTATATAGATAAAAAATTACACACAAAAAAGAAAGTTGGCTGCATTAAAATAACATAAAAAAACCAGATGATTTATTTAGTATTATCAGGTGATGAAACATTTACGCCAGATGTGCTAATCAAACGTGAGTCATATCAGCAAATTAAAATGAACTAAAATATCGAAGTAACTGCAAAAAAATTATTTTCTACTATTCAATAAAATATCTCATAAAAGAATTCTCCATATTACAGTTAGTATTAAACAAATGTTGCATGTTCCTAATGGATGAAAACCAGTTACAATAGTAAAACTATTTTCGCCCTCTAATTAGCCACAAGCACCAACCTAACCTAGAGATACGATTATGTGCTAATCAATGTTAAACTCATTAAAATACTTTGTTGACTAAAATACATACATGTGTCATGTGTATTTCAAACTTAACTTTATCTATACCCACTTTTATTTTATTCCTATTGAATTCTAAATGACTATAAGTTTGAAATTACATATAAAAATTATCAGTTCAAAAGTTTGTTTTAAGTGGAACATAGAATTCTAAGTTTATTTCAACCAATAATCACTGTCAGTTCAAACTATATTTATACCCTTGATTTCATTTTTTTATATTGTTTTTGAGGTCAACTACAACCCTTCTATACTAAAGTAATAAATATAGAAAGGAAACAAACTTTCGAAAAAAATGATTTCAAAATTACTTATGATTACCAGCGATTTTCTTAATTTTTTTATAACAGTCATTATATGTCAAATTATCCTAACAACATTCTTCAATTATCTTTCATCTTATTGGAACTAAATAGTCCAATTAATAATAACTTTTATCTAATTTATGATCTTATCAAGAAATTATGTAGATTTAAAATCAATAGAGAATTTCCTTAAATGTTTTACTAAATAAAGAATGTTCTATTTGCATCAAACATTAATTTGCAATCATCAAATGATTATCCTTTTACGTTGGATTGATTAGTAAACATAATTGACTCAATCATCCACTAGTTATTTATAAGATTCAACCACAGAAGTGAAGAATATTAAAACTCGTCTCTTTAAAGGTCATGGAACTTGAAGTATTTTCATTCTCTCCTTACTACAAATATTTCTCACTAATATGCTTTTAATTTTCAGCTAACAAGGCACTGCAAAACAAGAAGAAGAATAAGTACCATTCTAAATTTGATTTATCACCAGGATCAATCCCGTTGTTTAATAAATCATTAATAAGTGAACAAGTGTAGAAAGTCTTGGAAGGAACATATACGAAGTATAATAACTCAAGTCTACGAAAGTAGGAGTATATTCTCGATGGTTGTTGTAAATGCAAGACGCGAGTCCCACGAGTAGAAAGGGAAAGAGGAAGTGGTTAAATATGTGTAGAACGTGAGGAAGCTTCTATGGAAAGTCTAAGTATAATATTGATGAAAAGTAATCATGAAAAGCTTTTACAAAACGTTCAAGATAAATATTTACAAATTTTCCTAGCTCTACACTTCATATTTTGCTTGAAAAATTGGAACTAAATTCTCTGGCTCCTTTCCTAGCTACAGTCAAGTGACAATATGTACAATACGAATACACAAGTTGTAAAGGTAAGTGAGAATGTTTCGTAGCATATGGCATTCCATTCATTCCCAAGAGAATGGAGTTGTAGTAGCAATTAAAACCGGGTTATGGTCATTGAGTGAACGAATATCAACAACATGTCGAGTATGTTGTGCCACTGCACGACCGAGTTTAGTTTGCTATTGAGAAATCAGGAATTGCTGGTTTCAATGTCATCAATCGTTGAATATGTGGTTTCAAAACTTTCTTCCTATTGTTTCAGAATATCAATAGTGGAACCATCATTCATTTAAGAAGTTTGATGTAAGAGAAAATTTCCAAGCTACGTCCAATTAATTGAAAGTTTTTAAAATATTTCCTCAATAAAAATGATTATGGCAGTCTAAGTAACTCTTTCCTAATTATAATAATGTTTAATCATCAGATCCTATAAGGCAAGATGTACTTTGTTTTTAAACAAATCTGAATTTGCAAAGGTAATTTTTGATTTTAAACTTGCTAAAAAAAGGAATTTGTGTAGAGTTTGATTCAATTTCAGTTGAGATTGATGAATTTTTTTAAGCTATTCACTTATTAACAATTGAATCACGAAGCAATGCAAGAAACTAGTTTCTGAAATCGATTAAATTTCACAAAACAATCGAAACTGATGATTGAGTTAAAGATATTACTCGGTTAAGATTTTATTGGTGCCGGAAAGGTAAAATTTCCCGTTACTTGATCGCTGACAATATTATTCCGTATCCGATTAACTGCCACAATAATTTCCGCGGAAGTAAGAAGAATAGAGTCTCGCTCTACTTGTATAAATTTTGCTTGGGGCTTGAGAATCTGAGAATAATATCGTTATTCAAGTGCGCGACAAGCGCCCTCGTTCATTGACATCGACTGTGAGTAAAACAAAGGCTAAAAAAGATGGCAAATATTTTATTAAAGCAAACGAGATTTCTCAATTTCACTACAAATAGTATGATGAATATTTAAAAAAAATTATATACAGAATATAACTCACCTCGTACGCTCTGAAGAGAAGATAAAGTTCTCTGGGTTTAGCGTCCATCGGCAAACCGCTCACGAACAAGGTCCGCACCTGAAACAAGAAGGAAAAAAAATGATAATTGAGTTAATTAAGTTAATTGGTCTGAAGTATAGAGGACAGTACGAGATAAGAGACTGAAAGATTGAGAAAAAGAGGAAATTATGCAATTGTCAAGTAGACGAAATCCAAGATAGTCAATTATTAGATTAAAGAATAGCAAGATAGTTTGTAATGCACTGATGTCGCTAAATTATCATGGATTATTCCTAATTGTTGAAAGAAATAAAACTTTCATTCAGAATCACTGATTGATTGATTAATCATCCTGAAATTGACTATCTGGTAAAATCAACTTTGAATAAATTATTTTTTATTAGCTACTATCAAAAATTAATCCCATCATTTCCAACTTTGAAACTCTTCATATAGAGTATTAGATGAATTGAGTAATTGCTAAAGTTATATCAAATTATAACAATTTTGAATAAATATTAATTTCATTCCATTACTATAAAAGCATGGACTCCTCTTCTATTATTATAACTTAATAATTAGTAATTTTTTTGTATTTTTAAATAAAATGTAAGAAATCAGTTCTGAATATGTTTATTTAGGTACGAAATAGTTTTGTGGTGAGATATGAATAAAATTTTTTTCATAAATAATAATCTCATTTGAAAAAAGTGACAGATATTAATGTGTACAAATGTACCATTTGGGGTCAATAAACTCATATACTGTGACATAAGATGGATTTTTTTGTTAATTTATGAAGGAATGAACTCAAATAGTGTCATATTATTATCAAACATATCAATTCTAAAAATATTACAATGTGAAAAAGTGTAAAAAAATTTCTGCAGACTATTTGAATGCACTAAAGTGCTAGTGATATTTAATTGTTTGCCTAGCAACCAGCTGCTGAGAATTTCTATGTGCTACATAACGAGAACAATAAGAACATTCTTCCCATGAAGAAAACAATTTCTTGTTTTTTTTTTCTCTTTTATTTTAGTTCTAATTAGAATCACTGGAGTAGTGAACTCGATAAATTTAGCAGCTCTTCAAAAGAACTAGTGACCAAGTTATATCATCATGAAGGAAAAAAATAATTATCATATATGCTCATACCAATTAGTGATGAAGAGAATTTTTCAAAATATCCTATTAAAGCAATTAATTCATTATTCTTTACACAAATACAAATAAATTCTATTTCATTAGCTATTCACATTTACCACCATCAGTTCAAGTCTCTGTATACTACACCAGTCCATCTCTAATTGATGAAAAAATCACCCCATCATCTCCAATTGGTTCAATAGAAGTCACTCACAAACTAATTGACGAAAAACCTTGTCCCAGAACATTCTGATACTAAGCACCAAAAATAGCTAAATAAATAAACTGCGTAATTTCGCATAGTAACAACCGTTGCATACATAATCCAGGGTAAAGAAGGACAATGAATCATGTATGGTAGGATTTGGAGTGAAACGTGTGCAATTGACCGTGATGTCGTTCGATCATCAGCATTGTTCATCTTCCGATCGATCGAAATATGTTCACTGGTTGCTGTGTTCCCTTACCTTTCGTACTCCTCTATAATTTCGTGAGTAAGCTACTTGAAATGTTACGTTTGTGCCTATCCGTTTGTCTGTTATGCTCCCTCGTGACAACTTGCTAGACAATGCTGATCATTATGGCCTCCAGTCACCCGCGCGTCTGCTATAGTTTCTCTCACTCTTTATATATCTCTCTCTATGGTTCATTCTGTCGTATATAATAATGACACCGCCTCTAAGGAGGCCTCATAATTGCGTCAAACGATCCGGGAATGACGTTTAAACTGTCTTGGAGACATTCCACTTTTGCAGAACTGAACAAAGATGACGCCATTAAGGTGAATCTTTATTACGATCTTTCTTAAACATTACACAACGATGCACTGAAATTCTTGGTGAAAACTAATCTCAGTTATAATCGTTATTTTGGATACTACATTTCAAACAAATGAATTTGAAATGGGGTTGAATAAAGAGATGCTGCTGAAAGTTGAGAATATTGCCTTAACGGTTATAACGTTCTTGTTTATGGCTCTTCAAGAAACAAGTCCTGTTCTACTCCTATTTTCCTGAGAATTCAAGTTAATCTCAAGTCACGGTTTATCCGCTAGAGTTACTCAGCAATTCGAGAATGCGGCTGGAGATATTGAGCACATCGATCCCTAAGAGATGCAAGACTTATTCTGGGTATAAAGTTTGCTATGGTTGATTAGACTCACAAGTCATCAAAACGTTAGCTGGATAAAACTTTTAATTAGACACACCGAGTAATTATGCCTCATCTCATTGGGGAGACAAAAAAAAATATGTTCTACCCAGGAAAGCTGAGATACATGAATTCAACGTGTGTGTTATATATCATGGACGAGCATGAGTTTCTGTATATGTATTATGGATGTCTGTGTGTTGTGTACCATCATGAACATGAGGTCGACGAAGCTCGAGTTCTCTTGCTCATCCAGCCCCAGCTCCGGTTGTTTATATTGTCCTTATACTAGCAACCGGAATCACGCTTCTCGGATTTTCAGCTGCGGCGATATCCCCACCAACACCTGGTAGATTTTACCGTGTACAACATTGTTAGCTGACTGAATTAAAGCTTCTAGAATTTATCGAAAAGCACCAAATGTTTGTACTATATTTTATACTTTTTTTCACAGCCATATTTCATTTTGTGCCCAATTTTTTGTATTCTTAAAATGGGATCCATGTCGAAATATTTTTGATCAAGATTACTATCTATGACATAACATAAACTTTGGGGACATTTTTTTAGAGATCAAGATTTTCGAGAATATTTGAAAGAATTTTATTATCGCAAAATATCTTGAGGGTTGATGATAAAGTGGCTATTGAGAGCAATTTGAATTTAGAGTTGGATAAAAAGTTATACTATTTTCAAACATCAACTGAGAACAATTTTATGATCATTTTTATCATCAAGAGTCTAAATTATTGCTGATTCAAAGACATATCCTCTTTAAATTAATTATCTTCTCTTCACAACATATTGAACATCTAGATCTTGATCTTGGTTTTCTTAAATATTAAATCAATCACTTCTATCACATTATTATTCTAAATAATGGATAAACAAATCTAATGTAAATAATAAAACAAAAGAGCAAATTCAATAATAATGATATAATAAAGAACAATAAAACAGTAGAGACATTTACAAACCACAAAGTCAACTAGAGAAAATTTAGTTAGTGGAGTGTGGGAATTTTAAGCAGGGTATAACGAACATTGAATCGTGAATATAAACTTGGTGAAATTTTCGGTTTTCTCTCTCACTATTACCCTGTCAACTGAATATGTCGACACCAGTAAATAGCATGGGATCCATGCAGCAGCCAAAAAGTTTGTTGATTCACCAACAAGAACATCGTACAGAACACCCTCTAATATACATACACACACAGTTGGTCATATTCGACATATAGAGTACTATACATATAGCATAGCCACTATATTACCAAACAAGTAGAGTTTCGTATAGACAAAATGGAAGGGAAACAGATTGAAAATTTATGTGAGGATCGACGCACATGGTGTGGCAATATCATTGGTTTACTACAATGCATGCAATTGCTTTGACCTCATACGTGTTTTTTTATTATTGATGGACTTCCTTGCTATTGTAGAAGTAGAGCACTGTTTTTTTCTCTATTTACTGATTTAGGAAAATACAATACTTGTACAAAGTTTTTTTTGCTCCTGAATTGAGTTCAATTCGACTCTTAAATAAATTCCTATCTCTTATCGTATGCTATTGATATATAAATAAGTAACAATACCTTTGGTGAATCTTTAATTACTGCAACATTGCATTTGTTTATTTATAATGTTGTTAAACAGTGTCTGTGTTAAAACACAGGGTGAAATAAGTTGAAAAAAAATGGCAACAATGAGTTAAAGATAGAAGTATTTATCGAAGAGGTATTCTGATAAATGAAATTGATTTCATAAGCGTTAAATTTAAACCTTTTTGATTATTTGATGAAATTATTCATGAATGTATGAGATGGTGGATTCATATTAGAATACAATAGAAATAAATAGCTTGAAATGATTTATTTTTAGAGCCCAGATACGAGGATAATAAAAATAATCTTCATTATTAAATCATTTTGAGAGAATAAAAACAGAAATTTTTATAAAAATAAAATCATTTTCACAGTAAAAAAAAATCTGTTAGTCATAAAATTTATTTTATTTCTAATCCTAGATCGAAATTTTATGAAATAACATTTTATAAGTCCTATAGGGAACATAAAAAACCAATTGTTTGTTGGATCTTAATCCGGATTGTTTAATAATAGAACATAAAACTTTTACATGAAATTCGAAACGTATTAACTTTTTCATATAAAGAAAAAAAAAAATAAAAATCAATTACCAGAAGGTTGACAATATTTTTTAGAATCAACACAAATAATTTAATAGCAATAACTGGAAAAAATATCTCTTTTAATTTACAACAAATTTTATATCATCTGCTATTTTTAAACAACTAATTAATCAATAATTTGGAATGATATTTTAAAATTGATGAAATTTCAACAAATTGGATGTTAAATAATGAAAAAAATTGGAACACTTCACTTTCAATAGAATCAAAATAATATATAGCCAAAGTGAAGGAACGTTTTATGTTCAAAGAACATGTAGAATTCTTCAGATAAAAAAATATGAATATTTTAGCATAGTGGAAGACTTATAAGGGAGATTAGATAGCACAAGGTATGAAGTTTTAATTTTTAAAAAAATGTCTGATATATTTCCTGTGAGTTTATGATTATTTAATGACTAACTTTACAACCTGCCAGGTCGACTCATATCCGCCATCTTTCTTTGCAGTCCATCATTTTAATGTATCATAAATGATTGAAGAAGATCTATGTGCCATATACTGCTAATAGTTGAATAAAGAGCACCTATAGCTAGCCCATGTGCATAAAGTCAATGCAAGTTGGATTTTTAGTTCGTTTATATTCTAGCTAAGCTTCTCATTTCCTTTTCAGTGAGTAAAGACACTCTGGTAGATGGTATATACACATGTATGTATACTACATACAGGTAAAGACGATGCAGATTAATGTGGTGGTGGCGACACAAAGTCTGGAACTACTCATCGTATGCTAGTCTGACCAGTGACGACTATGAAGACTATATCTACTGCACGAGCTAGTCTATATAGCCAGCATCATTTATTCATGCGGTGAGAAATGATTCTTGCAGCCGCCACGGCCTCAATGTCGACCAACCTGCGGCATATTCGGAATTCTGATAAAATACTTGAGCTTCAAAAACGTCTCGTGTATTTTTTTTCTTGTAATCTCATAAATATTTAAGCTTTTGTTAAAATGTGAACGTTAATTCATGGCTTTCAACGAGTAACATTATTTCAAAATGTGGCATTTATTCTAGGGAATATTTGAATTTATTCTAATGAATTTAGAATGTTCAAGAAAGAGGAGAAAATGAATAACACCTAAGCCATGGGATAAGAATTTATGACTTATGGATGATGAAGTCCAATTCCTAGTGATATTTTGTTCATGTAAATCACTAAATGCTTCATTAAAATATGCAATTAATAGAATCATTGATGAACTTGAAGAAAGAAATAGTTAAAAAATAATGTTCCTTCTACATCAATATTCATGCTTTTAGATTGGAATAATAAATTACAAGCAAAATGATGCTTCAGAAAGAAAAAGATTCTTCTTTTCTGTTGATTTCTACTATTGAAAAGAAATGAAAAAAAAGGAAACTAGGACTTTGAGGATGAGTTGATGTAAATTTATCTATCACTGCAGTAAAAAAAAAAATTAAAATAATTGGATTAACCATTACATGTTATCACTCTATTAAAATCCTTAACAGCTTAATAGTTGGTGTTTTTTTCAAGTTAAAGTAACTAGAAATTCCTCTGGGTGTGCTTTTAGTATCATCCTGAATTATATTTGCAAGGTCAGATTACTATTACTATCCCAGATTTTTTCAACTGAGTTTGAGTTAAAATTTACTGCTAACCTTTGACATCAATAAAATTTTCACAGGATCTTTCATTGGACTACTTTAATGCACGAATAAAATATTTTCAGATGAATATTTGAGAAATACCAGTAGAAATGGATTAAAATAAAACAATAATTTATTGAATATATGTATATATATATATATATATCTCTGTATGGTAACAGTAGATTGACATTAAAAATGAACTCTATGTTCAGATAATCGATCCACAGATGTTAATATTAATGAGCCAGCTAATCTAGAATACTTGGGGGTCAATAGAAAATGGGTTATCAAATAACATCATTTTACCATGCTATTATTCCCTTACTGACATTTCAATTTTTCCAACAATTCTTATTATTTAACCATTTTACCAACAACTACTGTCGTTATCAATGTTAAATATCATTTTTTTATTAAAAAAAAAAATCCCAGAACAATCTTTTCAATCTTTGGAGTGACAATTAAAATCGATAGAAAAAACTTCTACCTCCAATAAATAAATTACACATTGAATGTCATTCTATATACGTGAAGTAATAACAAGTCTGCAGAGAAATAAGTGGAAATATCGATTCCAATTATTCAAATCACCTCTAAATGGCATTGAAAAGTTTGGCCAGAGGGAAATTATCATGTTAAATATGAGAAAGTAAAAAGCTGCAACTGTTTTTTTTTTTTTTTTTAATATAAATATATCCAATATATGTATGTGTGGCATCAGTAATAATGCAATTGTTGCCATTCGTGTTTAAAATGACTTAGCAATATCACACGATATGATCACTCTCACACAACATGGAATGACAACAGTATCGTGTTGCCACGTCGTGGTCGACATTGCTACTGCTGCATGTCAAGCCAAGATAATGGTGAGCACAATGGAGAAAAGTAAAATTCCATGCTACATTATTATAATATTCCTCAAGATCAGACATGTCGATATCAGACTGTTCCATTACTAACTCAAACTCAATCTTAATCTCCAAACTATACTTTGCATTTGTGTTAGTTTCTATGCATGAATAAATTGATAACCTACATCAAATTTATATGCACTATTTGACATTTGCAATTGTCGGTTCACACAACTTTTGATTACCATTTGAATTTTAAAATAGGAAAAGTTTTATTTCTAAAATTCATTACTATTTAATCAATTTATTTCATTATTACTGTGAATCTTTCATTACTTGTCAATTTTTTTCAAGTTGTTTTTGAAAATTAAAAATATCTAGACTAGTTAGAAGAAATAGTCTAATTAAATAAAGATAAACATTTAATTGTCAGATATTTGTATAATATCATGTCAGGTTTATTTTTATTTACTATCCATTTCCTTCTCATATTTTGGATTCAATTATCATCATTATTCGATCAGGATGGCAGCAATAGTGCCAGAAAAATGCACTCATTAATCATTTAAAAACCATTTTCATTATTGGAATTTTATAACTGTCACAGTTAATTATAAAACCGACGCTTGAGTGAACTGACCTGCCCCAATTACCTCCGATATTTTCATATCTTTCACTAATTTCTCGTTTTTCCAGCTATTTCACTTATTCCATTTACGTCATTTGATCACGCTCGATTTATCTTCGACATCAAAAATCTTCAACAAATATTGACCGGTGCTGCTAAGTCAGAACTTCAGCAATCACGCGATTGCATTTAGACTAAATTGCTGGATAAAATAAGAAGAAGAATATCAGTTTCTTTCGATCAACTGAATAACTGTAGCCATGTATATATGTAGAGTTGTTAGAAATCACAGTAGTTGTATTAAATATAGACCACTGCTTTGATATGTTATCTACTTATTCATGTACAGAAATTCACCGAGGTACCTGCATACTTAACGTTCTTGAATGAGAACTTTCACTGTTTTATTGAGTAGTTGGAATACTTTTTGTTGAAAAGTAGGTAATGATGGTTGTTTATGTTAATCGTATGCATTTAAATAAATATTGAAGTGTGATTATAAAAATTCGTAAATTTAATACAAATAATATAAAAAATTCTTTATACTGAAATTAAAAGTAAACTCTGAAATAAATTATAAAAGTAAACGTTGAATAAAAATAAATCAGAGGTAAAAAATACATGAAAAAAATTAAAAGGAAAGAATTGAAGAAGTAAATTTTAATTAGTGAATATATAGTGGATAAAAAATTTATAATTAATATATTATGCTCGACAATTTCTTTAATAGCTTCAACCCTTATTAACGTTGTAGTCGTCTAACGCAAGTGAACGGTATAAAAATGAAAAAAAAATAGGAAAGAAGCTGGGAAATATTCCGTTGAGAGTTGTGTTGAGAGTGCAGAGTTTATTCGCAAAATAAAAAATAAAAAGATTGAGTCGTACATGGAGACTCTTGAGCTAGTTAAAGCGCAACATGCGCGATTTAATTCAAGAGAAAGAGGAAGAGAATGCTGATAAGCGAGTGAAAGAGAAAGAATTAGTATGAGAAATGGACGATGAAGAAGAGGTAGAGCAACAAGGAGGGACGCTAACTCTCAACATAATGTAAGGTAGGTCAGGAATGGAGACTGAGTTCCATTCATGAGTTGGCCTGACGCTCCAAAGTCTCATCTACTAAATGGAAAAGAAGGCTTTTGTCAAGACATCTCCTCCACATACACTGTCATCACTAAAATAAATAATCCCACTATTTTTAAAAATACTTCTCTGAAATGATGGAAGTGACAATCAATAGGAAATCATCAGTAGCAACATGATCCTAGGATATTTGGTAAAAAGTATTTCAGAGCAAGGACATAGAAGAGTGAACCAATTTGATACAGTATGCAACAACAAAAAGTTTAATAAAAGAGCCGGGAATCATGGCCTGTTGCGTATAGGAGTGGAGTCTCGAGGTTGAGTATCGTTCCTCTTGGTTGACTAACCGTTATACAACATCCGTTCTAACCATATAATGCCGGGTGCAGCATGATGCTCCGCCTCAACTTCTCTATTCTATTGTTCATAACTAAAGTTATATAACTTTGTTTCTGTTAGTTCATCTTGTCATTAGACATAACATTTGCAGAATCTTCTATGAAAATAGAAATACGTGCGTAGATAATAGATGAGCTTTTAATAATGTCATTTTATTTATTGATGAATTTATGACTCTATTTGAATTTTATACTTTTTGACATTTCAATATTTTATTGGATAAAGTTTCAACTAATGAAAGGTAATTAAATGAATATTTTATCTAAAATTATTTTATTTTGATGGAGATTTAAATGTAACATATGAAAAGATTTAGTTGTGAATTATTTTTAATATAATATCCCTTTTTGTTGCAATATTGAAATATTTATATTGGAAAGAGTGGAATATTACTTTATTTCGTGTTGTTAAAGCTTGTAAATTAAAAATGATATTTTATTGAGTTGGAAATAATTTAATGTATTCAATACTTATAATTATTTCTCAAATAATAAAAGGACAATTTCTATTGATAAAAAAAAACATCAAAAATATGAAAAAAAAATTTTTTAATTGAATTATCTTCGGATGTCTAGAATTCTAGATGCTCAATTAATTTCAAAGAAATATTAAAATTCATTCAACTATTTTTGACAGTAAAAAATGAAAAAGTTGTTTAAATAATTAATGATTGTTTGGTTATTAAATTAATAAGAAAATGTTAAGAATGATGTTAATTTGTCAAACAAATATTTAAACATATCAATAGTTGGTTATTTTTAAGATCTAGGATATTCCACTCGACATTGAAATAACACAACTCTCCGTAGTACATATTGGTTAATGTAATACCAGATGTTAATACTGCATTGCAACGAAGATATTAACGATAACATACTCTATGTTGAATTAATTATCTGTGAAACTACTCAACAGGATAATTTTCGGTAATTGAAAGGCATGTACAGTTGTAAGCATAACGAACAATGACGTGTTAAAAACTATTTACGTCTATCAGAATTATTATAATAAATATCAGAATATAAAAATCAACTATTATGGAATTTTCATGGGCTTTAAATATTCAAATAAAAAAAAAAACATTCAAGAATTTTTCGGCTCCAAAATACAAAAGCTTATAAATTGTAACAAAAGATGATTTCCTTTTTGTTATTCAAAACATCCAACAGATGACAATGAAAAATGTTTGTTACAAAAATAATTGAATGAAATGACTTTTTCAACTGGTAGATAAAGTCAACGAATTAAATAAAATAATAAAACGTATTTGAAGATAAAGTTTATCGAGTAATAAAGAAAAATGAAAAATGGCATCTTTCGATGCACTCTCGACAAACGATTCCAATGTCTCTTGGTCCCTATAGGTAACTCTGCTCCAAGTCAATTTGAGAATCGATTTATTCCGGTTCCTTACAATCGACGTTGGAGTCTGCAAGTAAATCCAATAACGAACGTCGGGAAAGACGAGCATTCGAGGAAAGTGGATTATTTACCGAACGTTGTAGCCCGTTTTTCTCGATAATCCTCGATATATACGTTTTCTCATTCCCTCACTCAATCTGACAACTACTAAAGAGAAGCCCCGGTTGAGGTTTGATTCAACAATTTCATCATTTCCGTTGAATTTTTATCCGAAATTAATTAAAGAAGAAAGGTGGAATTTTCCATGAATTTTCAGACACATTTATTCGAGTAATTAAGACCTTTTCACCATTTTTCACTATTTATTTTTATTTTCTTCAAGTATGTTTTATTGTAACTGGAACAATATACACAACTCGAGAGGCAGAAGAACATGAAAAATGAACCGAGGAAAAGGGACAGAGAGACCACGCGATAATTATCTAGCTCAACGAGAGTAACAGGATTATCCTCTTAACGCTGTGTCATACAGAGGAGAGGAGTGAGCGCAAAGAGAGAAATAGCGAGAAAGAAGAGGAGGGGATTGCATTATGCATAACTAGTACCAATGTTCACATATGTTTGCTTTCTGGTATAAACATTGCCCCACAACACTGCAGTAAGTTAAACAATGATGAAAAAGAGAGAAAGCAAATGAAATTTATGAATATCACTTTGTACTTGTGATTTGTACCAACAGAAAAATATTATTCCTAGAAGTTTATTTGTGTTATGTCGTCTTTTATGTGTTATTACCTATTTTGTGGTATGATGATTTATTTTATTTGTACCATTTATATGAATTACATTGAAAAATATTGATTTCTTTATTTAAAATTTTTTTAAAACCATTAAATCTTCATATAATCTTTCTAAATGAAACAGTGAAAATTATGGAATGCAACTAGAATCAGTGAATATTTATTAGATTTGCAGTTAGAAGAGAGATTAAAGCAGTATTGGGTGACCAGAAAAAATTTTTTACTTAAATGCTTTTAATAAAAACGAATCGATGTATCTGAGTAACGAAAAAATTATTAAAGTGAAAAATTAACAAAAAACATTTTTTTATTTATTAAAGTATCCCATTTTACCCCGAGTACACCATATTGTTCTGGTTCTCCCTAATGAAACAACTGTTGTGTTATGCTCACTGATTCTGCATCATTTTTACTGTTTTATTTTTAGAGAGTTTTCATCAGAATTATTGTCAACTATAATTTGTAATAAAAATTTCAAATGCAATTTTGATGAATAAATTATTATAAAATTCTAAAAAAAAAATGTATCGGAAATTTTGGAGTGTTTTATTTTTATACTGAAAAGTAATGCATTATTTGTGAAAATAGTGTTGATTATTTATTCAAAAATCCAAATCGATATTCAACTTGTAACTTTGTCTTTCATTTCTTCTTAGCAGTAAAATTGATGTCATTGTCTTGACAATAGATGCACATTCGGATAGAGTAAACAAGTCAATAAATCAACACGATTAAAAAGTTTGAAACCACCAAAGTTTGGAAAGAATTACATTAATGTCGATAAAAAAATATTTATTTCAAGATTTTTAAATTAAAATAAATTTTTTTTTTCAATCTATTTTTAATGACCAGCAATTTTCTTATGCTTTATATCCCTTCATCTAAGTCGATTCTTAAGTAATCCCTTCATTTAATCAATAAATTGTGTATCAAATTAAATTATAAATAGATTATAAATAGATCCGTAATGATGATTCTAGTTTATGGATAAACTATATTAATTGTAAATAATGATCATCAAAAATGACTCATCCTTTTTTTCCAATACTTTACGTGATACTAGTGTTTTATTTATTTACTCCAAAACTAAAGCAATCTTTTTCCAAAAACTAAACTCATAAAAACTACAAATTTCCGTTAGGTTTAATTAATCCAACAATCTCTTATCTCAGCAAAAAAGCATAAAGTTGATGGCAATATTAATAAAACATAATTTCATCGTGTAATGAACTTTTCTTTATGACAGTTATAGACTTGTGTAAAACTCATGAGAATATCTGTACAGTTTTTCTGCTTATTTTTTCTTTGAAAACTAATTTTTAATCTAATTTAATCCAGCTTTTTCTTTTAATCGGCAAAAAAGAGATTTCAATAGAAGGGAGTCCTGAGTTTACATTTATTCATATATTTTTTTTTCTTTCTTTTTGATTTCCCCGAGCGTCTATTCGTTCTCTTCACTCATTTTTCAACGAGCAAGACATTTGAGTGCGGCTCTATGTGCGGTGTGGTATCGATCCGAGAGGCTCGTGCCGGCGTATAGCTGACCGTCGAGAACGAGTATATAAGAGAGGCCGGAGGTTAATATTCCGTGGGTTCGTGACTCGTTGAAGAAAGCGAGACAGTTGATGAAAAAATGCACAAGAGAAAGAATGACAAAAGAAACAAAAGCCTCGGTGTGTCAACCAACCCGGAGGCGCAAGTCGTAAAGCAATATCATGTCGAAAGTACTCGACGTTTTATGGACGTATATAGATAAAATGGATCCATGAAAAATCAAGAAGAAAGAACTCATGTAATATCACCTAAATGTAAGAATGTTTGATACAAATTACTTTCAGTTGGTCGCTCACATGACAATCGATTAACTTTTTTTTTTATCAACTCCAAACTTGAAACTTGGAGCAAAAAGACCTAGAAGTCAAGGACAAAATACTGGCAACCTCTAGCATGATATACATGGTATAACACGACCTTCAGAATGAGTCTGAATACAAAAGATCTACAATTTACCTGTTAATGAAGAAGGGAAGTATTATTTTAGCCTTAATTAAAACCGCATATCATTCTAGACATCCTGACCTGCTTTCAAACTGTTTAAATATCTTTCACTATAAAAATGAAAACCTAGAAGACATTTGTGGATAATAAGTGATCAACACTTCTTTCTTTCTTTTACGCTGATATTCTAGCGTCGTACAAACAGCGAGCATCGTGGAAAAATCAATAACAAGCATAGCAGACCGGTGGCGCGTCGCCGAGCGCGCTCAGGTGGAAGCATATAACACAGGCGAACGTGTACGGTAGCAGGAAAGAAGATAGCCATACGGTTTGCGAGGCCAACCAGCCAATATTGCACAAGCCATCGCGTCACCTGCGTCGTTAGGCCGATCGAAATCTCGCGCCTTTATGCCTCGTGATGTGAGCGCAAGCCCGTGGGAATTTCCTTATTTTTAACCCCTTCTCTTATAGCCTCGTTCTCTCTCACACACTTAACGTTCAACCCTACACCCCTTGGACCACGCAAACGCTAAATTTGATGCGCACGCGTGACGTGCACGTTGCAGAGGGTAGACAGACATAGCGGCGCCACAAGGGAGTGCGGAGGAGTCAATTTTGGTTAAAGAAAACGGTGGCAGCACGAGCTTTTTTTTGCTTTACTTATCATAATGAAACGTTAAGTGATAATGCTGATAATCCTGTTATTAAATAATAATAAATAGTCATTAATTGATGATAGCGATGATAGGCATAGACTCAGGTTGATGTATGTATGATAATAAATAGATGACTTACCTCGTCCTCGCCATTTGAGCACGCCACGGTGTTGACCGAGTCCATGCTCTGCGACAATGGTGCGTCCATGATGCAGGCTAGGTCGTTTGACGATCCGGGATTACCGGCTGCGGCGATGCGAGCGGGTGGCGGGGATGAGTCCACCGTTTCCCGTCTCGGGCGTTTTAGGGCGGGCGGCGTTATGGTTGTACCGGCGAAGACGACGGGCGCCTCCAGGACTGTAGTCGCACCAATTCCCACCCACGAAGAAACAAACTAAAACCGCGCACGCGATCTCTTTATCGCGCTCCTCCTCGTCGCTCCTTCTTCTTCGACAGCCTTACGCTCCACTCTGATTACGTTTACTTGAGCTATTGTTAAACAAAATAACCAATTATTTTCACCTTTCACCAAGAGGTAAACCACTGATCGTCACTACGCACCACCAACACCAACTTTAAGGTGCTCCGTGCACCTGTCGTGGCTTTAGCCAACGCCAATCGAGCAGGTGTTTCCACACACGTCTATTTCCAAAGCAATCGATATAAGAACCGCGTTGGCACAAGTTTCACCGTGGTAGCGATAGCAGGACGGAATCAAGGATAAATAAAGTACTGGAATATTTTCTCTCAGTTGTCATTCGATTGTTGCTATATCAACTGACAGCTCACTGAAAATAATTCTCTTTGAATTGCTGATACTTGTGTTGAATATAATGATGATGATGATGAAAACAACGACGACGAGGAGGAGCCACTATTATAATGATGGTATATTTACGTTGGTATGTAAATTTGAAAGGTTGCTGCAGAAAATAATGACTCTAATCGTCAACAAATCTTCACCTCAAATTATTCACCGCGCACGTACGTCAACTATGATACCGCACAACCACCGGTAGACCCATGCAGACTATCCACACGGCACGCGCGATTCAAAATCATCCAATAATCATCATTTTATTTACCAATTTTCCCGCGGTTTTTCCAACCACGTTAAATATCTTCAAACGTTGTTATAATTGTCAAACCGATATATCTATATGTATATCAATTAATTGTTATTTTGCAATACATTAATGCATACTAAACTTTTTTGTAAATATGCTACGTATTTCATAAGGTATGTTTATGTGTACGTGTTGGTGTATGTGTGTATGTAAAACACGAAAAAACGAAAGATAAAAATGAACACTGGCAAGGAATAATAAATTGTTATGTAAGCACTGCGACACGACTGGTACGCAGGTTGCCGATAGACTGACGAGCTTATGACTAACGATAGTGGAGGTGGCGGGTGAAGCGCGGGGGCCGTTAGTTCATATGCGCACACCGTACCGAGAGCGCAACGACAGGAACACAAGATACCGCTTGCAGGAGGGCGGTTCGAACGTAGTGGTGGCAGGTTGCAAGAGTGGGTGGTAAGACCTCGAGAGGGGAAATTAAGGGTTACATACGCATGGACTAAGGGTGGGGTTAGGTGTGCCTTGCGATTCGTTATACGTTTGCGCTGTATTTTGTTAAAAAATACCTTTTTTTTTCTCCTAGGTGTCTTTACACCTGTTTCTCCAATTTTTTACTAGTTCAACGGCTGGAAAATAGCTGAGGAAGCTCCAAATGACCATTTTCTTCGCAATTAGATGATGTACAGGTTGAAAAACTAAATCGAAAATACTAGCAGGTGGCCAATGGCAGCAGGTTGCAGTCACAAGTTGCAGATGCAAGTCACCTAAGCGCCAGGTGACTCCAATATTCTACGCTCATAAGCTAGAGGGAAAATGATAGAAAAGGAACGAGTAATATATGAAAGCTGCTTTGTCAAGCTGTCAAGATGATTTTTAAGGAAATAGAAAGCATACATTACCTTTGTGGCCAACAAGTACTGTGCCAGATGCTACATAACTACATATTCCCTACTTGTCATCGATTCTTGCAATGTTCTCTTTAATAATGCACAATAATAAAGATAGATAATGTATAGGTCAAACCAACAACCTTGTATTCTAAGTTTAAGATCGTATTTATATGATTCTAGTCATTCCATTAAATTTTTTTTATGCTCTGCTGTTACGTCGAATAAATTCCGTTTTTTTATGGCGTCTTATGTGAAGTTGTTCTTTTATGCAACTAAATAATTTATTGATACGATATATCGATCACATCGACCCTTTGTTTGAGGAAAAACTAGAACACCACTCTTATCGATATATTCGATTTCTCGTGTTGAAGTAGTTGATGTTATTCTCGATAGGTGGCGTAAAGATTGCACAGAAAACTTTTTTATCGATAAAATGACAGAATTTCGCGCCAAAATTATCAGACACGTAGACGTGACAAGTTGTTATGTTATTTAATATTTTTATAAATTTGTGAATACAGAAATATTATAAAAAGTAAGTGAATCATCTATTGTTTTTAATTTTATACCGAAAATTACTCTACAATTATAAATATCTTTATTTCTTTCAGGAAAATTAAAATATGAAAAACATTTAACCACGAGTACAAGGTTAAGTAAATCTATGAATTTTGTACATTAACTAAAAGATAATTCATATAAATATATTTTTTAAATAAATTAATTAATCATGGCTGATGATAACGACTCAGATGTAGGTGATCTTCTTGACAATCTTCTTGGTAATGATGATGATGATTCGGAACCAGAAGAGAATGTAAAAAGTACTCCAAAAAAAATTCTCAAAGAATTAGATTTTAATTTTTTAGACAAAGTGGATAAGACTGAAGAAAATTCGGAAAAAAATTCAGATAAAAATGGTTCAATGCTCAAAAGTGGCTGGGACAGCTCAGATGATGAAGACAATAAGTATTTTGAAGAACAAAAATACTCTGAATCAGGAAGAAGCATCAAAGAATTATTAAAAAAGCAAGAATTCGATAAACAGTCATTATATAGCTCAAAACTAGAACAAAAACCAATTTTAAAATCTCATAATGATTCCATGACTTCCGATGATATAGCTAAAAAAGTAAAGAACAATACATTTCTTCCAAGTCCACCGAAAAATGCTGATAGGACTCAGAACGCCAAGAAAACAGGACCATTAACTGAATGGCTAAACAAACCATCAGATGTTTACAGTGACCCTATTTTTGGATTGAGAATAGTAAAACCTTTAGTGTCGTCTGCAGAATTAAAGGAAAGAATGAAAGATAGAAAAACAGTAACTGTATCAAGGATTAAACATTTTATAGCCACTCAAGATTTATCTAACGATTGGGTCATTGCAGGAGTACTGATTCAAAAGTCCACAACGAAAAAGTCACAAAATGGTAATGCATATTGTATTTGGACTATTAGTGATCTCTCGGATGCTATAAATACAGTGTCAATATTTTTGTTCAAAGAAGCTTATAAATTATTTTGGAAGACTGATTCAGGTGTTGTCATTGCCATTCTAAATCCAAATGTTTTGGAATCACGAAGTGAAAAGGATCAAGCTACACTATCTGTTGATAAAGCACAAAAAATCATGATTCTAGGTAATTCTAAAGATTTAGGAAGATGCAAGTCAAAGAAAAAGAGTGGAGAAGCTTGTAATAATATTGTTAATATAAGTAGATGTGAATATTGTCTTTATCATGTTAAGCATGAATACAACAAGGCTTCAAGAAGGCCAGATTTAGGAACTGATCCCATGAATAGAAAGTTTAGAAATATTCTATCTAATTCAAAGCCAAATACCTCAGGTTCAGGAATGTATTCTCAAGCTAATCATCATAATAATATGCTTCTTATTCCAGCAAAAAGGAATGTAAAGATGGAACAAAAAGATTCAGCGAGATTAGCATTGCTAATGGGTAAAACTGCTGAGGCTAATGACCCTCCAAAAAACACTCACGTGGAGTCAAATGGTGCTTTAAAAAATAAAATCAATTTAGAAGAATCAACCAACAGCCAAGTAAAAAAAGATTTAGATCGGCTTAGCAAAATACGTGGATCGACTTTTGGTGCAGTTTCTGCAAATTTATCTGGAAAAGAAAAATTATTTTCACCGTCGCTAAAATCTAAATCTACTACGACAGAGAAGAAAAGTACAAGTTTTAGTTTATCAAATTTACCACCAATTCCAAAACTTGGTATGGGTGTTAAAGGTAATATAATCGATTTCTCTGAACCAATAACTAAAAAGCACATCAACTCTGCTAAAGCAAATGCTATAAAATGGGTAAAAGAAAACGGTGGAATAAAACAGTCTAATCCAAATAAAATAGGACAGAGTAGAGAGAAAAAAGACGCGATTAGAGAAGTGAATAAGAGACGTCGTGAAGAGGAGGAAGAGGAAGTTAAAGTAGAACCGAAAACTAAAATTAATAAAATCTCAGATGAATTCAAGAAATTGATGGAAGCTTCTTCTGCACATGAAGATCTTATTGAAAAATCTAAAGAAAGTGATAAAGAAAAATATTTTAAGAAATTAGAAGCTAAAGAAAGAATGGAAGAAAAAATGATAAATACCTTCAAAGTAGACTGCAAAGCAGTTACATGTTTAGTATGCCGATATACATCATTTTCAGCTTCTGAAATGTGTAAAGAGAAAAAACATCCATTGAGGGTAATAGATGCAGTAAAAAGTTTCTTCAAATGTTCTGATTGCGGTAATAGAACCGTAAGTTTAGATAGGCTTCCATCGACTAGCTGTAAAAAATGTAGTAGCTCTAATTGGGTACGAACGGGAATGATGGATGAAAAGAAGATGAAACTTCCTGGACCAGTACTTTCAATTCGTGGAGGTGAGGAGAAATTTATTGGATCTGATATCAAGGATGCTAATTTAGATCTACTAGTTCCAATTACATCAGAATCATGAAAATTATGTGATAAAGAAATTGTATACAACTAATAATTAAGGAATAAAGAAGTATTTTATAAAGGAATCAAACCTAATAGGATTGAATTAAATAAGAAAGCTGATTTCTTCCACCTTCAATTTAATTTTTAAAAACGGAGAATATTTTCTCACACCTCGGTGAATCATGGAATGTGACGTTAAATTATTACCATGACCCATTCAATAGTTTATTTTAACAAGACATATATTTGTAATTGTTTTGAAAAATATCGAGCAATCGCGACCGAGCTAGGACACGTGTGTATTTTATTTACTTATTATTATTTTTATTATTAATTGCATCATTTTGAAACTCACCGAGAGTTTATTGATAGCATTCAATCTTTAAATAACACTCATACATCTACGAATCTTCTCGATGGACATTGTAATAATTTTTTATTTGATAATTTTTATTGTTCAATTATTATTTTCTATTTTTTATATAAAAATGTGAGATAAATTTTTAATGGTTATAGAATACCAAGGACATATTTCTAAAATGCTTAATTACAATTTTTTACAAATTTTACCAAATTATTTCGATGCTACAGTAAATAATATTTCATTTCACTGAATATAAACCACAATCAATTAATCCGATTTTTTCTTATAATCAAAATTAAAAGCTTCAACAAACGTTTTAAAACTGATAACGAATTAAAAAAATAGTGTTTCGACTAATTTAAATAATTTTTTTTTTCACATTCTATGTAAACTGTTAATTTTTACTATTTTGAATTATAAAATGAATATAAATGATAAAATACCTTTAAACTTATTCGACAACCACAATTGGTTGCATAATTATTTATTTGTTACTAAAAAAAATGAAAAGACAACTCAAACCACCAATTGCACATTTGCATAAATCAAACATTCATAACATACGCATGATTTTCATTGCGATAGAATAGTTATCATTTTCGTTACTTTATACTTAATTGTTTAAATAATTGAACAGAGAAAAGAAAATTAACGGGAAAACAATAAGAAAAATATCAGTTTCAACTGATTATATTTAGGGTGATAGTGTCAAAACACTTGATTTTAAAAATAAAACAAAAATTATTAATAAAATAAAGCAGAAAATAAACTAAGAGCAACGCGATTTAACTATTTTACTGTACAAAATTGTCATATTACGTTGACGATGTTGGTGGGTTCTTGTATCCACATTAATCGTCCTGAGAAGATACGGGTTTGTTTGTTTATCAAACATCGTGCTGTTCTGTGTTCAACATACACGCATTCATTTGATCATACTCTGACAAACATTAATCTTTCATTCCTTATTCTTCTCAACTCGTGAGACAATGTAATTATTAATGTAATAGGCAGGTATTCAAGCTGGCTTAATTAAGTGTCACAGTCTTCGAGTTGTCCATCGTTTTCTCTTTTTCATTTTTTTCAAATTATTATTGGTATTATTATCATTATCATCATTGTTTCAACTATTTGTTTAATTAAACTTCTCTTCTTTTTTTCCATCACTTTCTTTCATTCATTCGTTCATTCATTCTTTTAAATTGAACTCTCACACTCACAAATTCTTTCTTAGCAGAAATAAGTTTGCAATTTTTTCATTCTTTTTATGTAAATATTTATGTATTACACCCGAAATAACCGCACAGTAATTTTTACGATGTTGAGTATGATGCCTTATTAATCAAATATTTTAATCAAAAAGTTGTTTTTTTTCTGTTAATTTTGTTTATATTTAAAGTATTCATTTAACTGTTTTAACTTCACTGATATCTAATATCATGATTGAACATGATGACATGATCAAAGAGATAGAAATGTGCGCGAAATCTTGATTACCAAAAAAATACTGCACCAGATAATCGCGCTGTCATTGTCATTTCATTTTATTATTTAATTTTTATTTTATTTAAATTAAATTACTTAACTCCGTGTTTTATTTTCTCTGTTATATAACTCTTGAAGTAATGAGGACTGAGAGAGTTCACTGATTTTTCATTGTAATTTTTCAGTAATCATCCAAATCAAAGTTATCCATCTCAACATCTTCCAACTGCATACTTTGAAAGTCGACTTTGTATCGTAAAATACCTGAAATTAATGATAAAAATTATTTTTAGCATCAAAAATCAACAAACATAAATAATAAACATTATAATATGAATAAATTAACAATAAAATTAAGAATAATAATAATAATATTTATAGTAAAAAAATCATTTTTACAAATAAAATCGTATCATTGATCTCTTTTATATCCAAGGGAATTTTTCATTAACAAAACAATATTTGTTTCAATAAATAAATTTATTAAATAATTCTTTTTGTTTTGTTCAAGTGAAGAAGCAGTACTATACCTTTCCAAATGTGCGAGCTAACAAAAATTGAAAGGTAATGTTAGTATATTTAAAAAAAAAAATTATTTAATAAATGTAATCGGAAAAAAATATAGATATTGCACAGAGACGCATTGCAGTATATGCGAAAATTGCACTTTCTGTTATTTTCAACCATCAGGGATTCATCATTATCACTTTCGTCTTTGCTCTTTGTCTCGTGTTTTGTCAAATAATTATTTCAAGTGTGAATTCCTTGAGAAATAGAACAAAGAAGATGAGAGAAGAAAATTTTCTTTATTATCCCTGACGGTAGATTTAGCTCACACAGGTATAGCATGCCAAAAGGGATAAAAAGTTGTCTGTTGTCGCTTGAATAATTGCGAGACACTCAACTAAAGAAAAGAAGTATAAGAGAGGAGGAAAAAAAATCACGAGTATCTTAACTTTTATTCTACTTTTCACTCTACTAAAAATTATCTAACATGCAACAATGAATTAAAGCTCATGAAAAATGAAGGGAATATTTTATTAATTATAAAAAAAATATCTAATTGAATGAACAACGATATTCACTTGACTCATGGGATAACCAGAGTATTAATGAACTGATGAACGTTAAATCGATTGATTGAAAAAAATAATTTAACGGTAAATAAATAGGGAGGAATCATAAGTAATGAAGATTAAGTCGATTGTCCAAGAAAAAAAGATGAAACTTAAGATATTGATAATAAAATAAATATGAAGATCATGCCTCTGAATGAATTCAAATTTCAACGACGATATTGAGGACTAAAAATGAAGAACAAGTATTATTGACTAATGAATCTCAATGATCTAACAATAATCCTATCAATTTGTGTTTAAAATAATAAAAATTGATGATAAAAAGTATGAAGACGATAAAACATCGTCAAGCAAATTAATTATGTAATTATAATGTTTTGTTTGATAAAGAAATGAAATCTTTTAAAAATTAACTGGAGTTTAACAGAAGAAAGCGCTACATTTATTGCTGCGGTGTTGCATTTATAAATAATTATGTTCTACGATGAAAAAAAAACAACGAAGTGTAATTGAAAATGCACTTAAGACATAAACAAGTCTACCTGGATTCGATATTCAGATTTTCACGGATGAATTTAGTAATCATCGAGGTCAACATCATCGAGAGGCTCATCAGCCTGCAGTGACTGGAAATCAACTTTGTAGCGGAGGATTCCTATACATTTAACATATTATACTCCAAAATTAATATTTTTATTGATATTTAGTTTGCTTATTTGCTGTTTCTATTATTATTTTTTCAGCTATCAAGCAACCTAAGTTCACTAATCGTAAAGGACTAATTCATCTTTTAGTTAGTCGGACTACGAAAAGCATTAAGAGTATCTTAAACACTATTTATTTTATTGGTATAATTAAAATTAATATTTATTTATTGAATAAAAAAAAGTCATATTCACCTCCGATTCCACCAAAACCTCTGACAAATTGTGATCCTTCTTGAGATTTATCTGTGATTATTTCTAACGTGGCACCAAAGCTTTTGTAGTTGTTCGCAAGCCACTCAAGAAGTGGTTGGCATTCAATTAATTCTAACTCTACTCCACTCTAGAATAATATAATTCATTAATATTCAAGTTTATAATTATTTAAAAATAAAAAACTAATATAAGCTTACTTCTTTATCAGTAAAATGAGTCTTATCCTTTTCTTGTTCAGGCGTAAGATGTAGCACCTTTTCCTCTCCATTTGTATGATTTTTTAGCACGTATCGTTGGATATCAAGGTTCTCCCAACAGATAAGAGTCTCCACACTTCCCAACTCAAGTGCTCTCAACGTATCTTCCACTCCAAAACAGTATTTCCCCGTATCTTGTGATATTTCATCAAAGTAACGACCGATAAGCTTTTTCTCCTGAATAAACTTAACATTTTGTAGCGATTCTGCTGCTAGTTCGATTGCCTGATTGAAACCGTTTTCACCACCATAAGATACATCCACTAGTTTGATTACTTTTGCTTGTAATCTCTGCATAAAAAAAAAGTTTATCAGTAATCGAAAAATATATGTGAGTACTAGAATAACAATTTGAACTTTAGTTTTTTTTTGTCAGCTTACCGGATCGAACATATCGGACTGACTCAGCTCCGTTTTAAAGTCTGCACTACCAGCTAAAATAAGTCCTGCGATGTTTGGTTTATCGTTGGTAATGTACAATTGAGTCGCAACCTCAGCTACTTTTCGAACGTAGTTGTGTCGTTTTTCCATACGCAATCGAGCAAAACGTAACGCAGATTGACCTCCTCTACCTAAAATTCATTTAATTTATTATTAAAATTTTCGAATTAATATTCATTTCTGCTTCTGATCCATAAAACTTTGATTCCGTTTATTTTTTATTCTAAAATATTTCAAAACTTTTCAACTAAATTCCTTCAAAACCAAGCATACTTGAAAGTATACATACTAATGTCTACATTCTCTTGAGATTCAATATTAATGAAATTGATTTTCTGTCCACGTTTGGAATTCAAATTCAAAAAAAAAAAATCAGTTTTTTACGACTTTGTAAAAATGTTATACGTTACCGTGCTTTTTGGGCAAATCGACAGTAAATTTATGGAGAACTTCGCGCGTATTTCCTTGGAGAGTACCAAATAGTGCACCGTTACCATCCATGACAATGAAACCGAATTTGTTGTCATCAGCTAGCAAAGCGGTCAAAGCTTCAGTGTGGAACTAAAAACAAAATAATAAATTATTTATAAAGGAATAAATGAATAATAACTCAAGGAGTTCAAAATTTTAACAAGAACTAAATAGAAAACAGCTCAAAATCTTACCTTATTGTCACAAAGGTATAAAGATGTATTAATAGGCTTAAATGGTTCAAAGTCGATGTTAACCTTTTTTTCTTTTCCTTCTTCAGTAACGATAGTCCCACAATATATTACCAGCCCATTGGGAGGTACTAGAATAGGTATGAACATAAAAGTTAATAAAGGATAATAAAGGATAATGACATTTAACTCTTAAATAGACTCTGTAGGTCATTTTTATATAATTTCCTTTGATTCTTATTTTCAATATCAACAGAAATCAATAATTAAAAAATTAACCGTTATAGAAAGTTACCTTTTGATAACGATTATTTGAAAATAATAAATCGAAATAAAAATTATGTTGAATTTTATTATTTCGTAGAAAATTTATCAATACTAATAATGATAATTACATGGACATATATTTAATTTTACTCACATTTATATTTAACAAGATGAAAAGTGTTGATGTTTGAAAAAAACCGTAACGTTAATAAATGATAATTACCTTTGGTATATAATTTCAGTCGATGCTGTACAGATGTAATCGCACCAAGTACCGATAACCTATTTACACGTGATTTTATATTAGAAGCTGTACCAAATTCATCAGCTAACATTTTGCTGACTCTAGATATTTGATCTTTGGGTGGAATAATTAGTGAGATCATGCTTGTACCATTCCTAAAATGAGAAAAACAAAATCAAAATATTTTCTTAGTATAAGAGAAATCGTAAATAGATTGAAATAGCGGGAAATGTGGCTACCATATGTCAAGGACAATAAAGGATGAAAAATTGGAAAATTGCTAAGTATTTACCCTCGAGCCATTTCCAAACTCTTGATGAGTTTTTTGATCTTCCAAATCTCGACATTCCGATCAGCGGAAGTTTCTTCGTTGGACATGATTGCGCGTGGTGAGTCGCGTGGTTAGAGATACTTCTTGATTCACTCTCTGGGCGCCAGACAAAGTTATTAGTCACTTAAGCGTCTAAGAGCCCAATATTAAATCTTTAGACTCCGTCAACTTCTTTAGGACCAACCCGTGATCCTTAGATGGAGTATTTGCCTAAAAAAATGTAAGACAAGACTTGTGATCATCGACAAGAACTGACTAGATCCAGTTTGTACCGGATTATGTCAGTGAAAGAATGTGCACGGCATTAAAACTTTTTTCTCTCATTCTTTCTCACTCTTTCCTACGCTAGTTAGTTTATTCTCGATCGCTCTCTCTCACTCACTCGTCCTCACATCGTGGCACAAAGTCTTTATCCTACCTCCCCTGATGGCAAACTGATGAGTAAGAGAATCCAACAAGAAACACACTATTTTAATAATTTTTTACACTCACTTAATCGCCTCGCCTCGGCTTCCTCGCTCCCGTTCTTCCCGTCGACGACGGCGTGGACTCCGATGCGGGCGGAAAATGCTGCGTGACACTCGAAACAATATTTCGGTATGCACGCATACGGCGGCCATGCAAAAAGGCGCACTACCACCACCGTGAAACGTCAGTACTACCGCAGAACCAATGGCGGTAATTTAATTGTATATCTTTTTATCAATTTAGTCTCTTTTCTCGCCAAGATTTATATTAAATATGCACTTATTTATTAATTTATACCTTTATCTTTTTTTTAAAATAGAAATTTATCGCATATTTTCTTTCATAAATATTTAATATGATATTAGAAATCAATTATTAATTCAAATAAATCATCATACAGCTCACCTTCAATTGTCATATTAGCCAATAGGAATCATTTCTCAGAACCAATAGGAAGGTTAAGTTGCCATTTTGAAATTCTGCAATACCATCAGTTAATAAGATTGAATGAGCTTTTTTTTATTACAATAGATGGTGTAAGTTGGCAAAATCAAATTTCTGAGAATAATGGCGGTAAAACGAAATTTAGTTTATCATCTAATTATTCTCGCACATTCCAGCAAGTGAAAACATTGTAATAAATATTCATGTAATGAGACAATTTGTATTAATATTCAGAAGACTGAACATTGTGAAATACACTTCCTACTTTCTAAGTATATTAATTAAATCAGTTCAAATTCCTTGGAAAAATTTTATTGTTAATAATTAATTAAGTTTTTTGCAATAATACAATCATTAAAGTTGAGTATGATTGAAGATGAATCAACCAGTGAAGATTCCGATGGAGAAAAGAATTATATTAAAAAAATGCGACATGCTTTCGAAGAAACTCTAATAGAAGACAAAAAAACATGGGAATCTCGTTGTCTTCATGAAATCCCTTACGATTGTTTAAGTAACATCATTAAAATGACTTATCCAACAATTGTTTTAGAAGACTATGATGATATATTAAATGAATCAATGTGGAAAGAGTGTTATCAATCATATAGACGATGGAAATCCTGTGTATATCAAAATCTTTCAGAAGAAGTAATTCTAGAGATTCCGGAGATTACAGAAAAATCTGTCAGTTGTTTAGCCACTTGTAGTAAGTTTGAATTTTTTTTACTCATACTTTTAGTTATAAATTTACAACTGATAATTCCATTCTAAAACATTACGATAGAAAAATATATAGCAATTGGTACAACAATGGGAGAAATTATTATTTACGATCTAAGTAATCCAAACGTAGCTCCAATAGAGTTTCAGTATGAAGGAAAGATCATTCAAATGGTTTTTTGGAAACCAAGTAAATCAATTTTCATGCTATTTTAATACTCTCAAATAATCCAGAATTATTATCTTTTTCTGTAATAAATTTTTAGATTTGAATAAGTTGTTACTTGTGTCATTATCATCTTCGTCCGAAGTCAAGTTTTGGGACATTCGAAAACAGCAAGAATTTGAAAAAAAAATCTTAGTCAACGCATCTAATATATGGTAATCTAATTATTTTACTCTTACTCATGATTATTAATGTTGTTTTCTATATTATTCAAATTATTCACAGTACTGGAACCATGCAAAATTTATTTATAGAAAGTGATGGACTGGTTGAATGTTATGAATTTGGAATGATGGATCATGAAAATCATCTTGCAAATCGGAAGAAAATAAAAGTAGTATTACAGAATAAAGAAAAAATAGCACGAATGTTTTCTGAGAAACATGAAGTAATTATACTGTCAAACATAATCGCAAAAATTAAATTACATCGGTGAAAAAGTATTTAAGACTTTAACTGGCTTAACAAGTTTCATATCGACTATCATTTTTTGCAGATGTTGCTTATAAGCATATACACTATACATGTAAGGACATTTCATATAAACGTACCAACACATAGTAGTCCATTCTTTAAAATTATTAGAACTTCTCCATACATTGAATTATTTGAAAATACAATCAACATTGATTCCTATCATTTTCACATGCCAGCTATGAATCTTACCATAGGGTCATTTAGTAAGTCATATAATTTGATTATTTTCTTCATCAAAATAATAATCAATTTTTATAATTAAAGCTCATAACAATTTTACGGATAATAGCCTGGGGTTTTTAACTACAAAAAATGATAGTTGGTATCTTAATAATTCAACATTTGGGAAAAATATTCAATCGGTAGCCATGCATGCGAATCTTTTAATTTTAGGTTCCAAAACAGGTAACCTTTACTTCATCTACCACCAAATAATTGTTTAATATTAATTTAAAAAATGGGTAAAACAAATTTTGACTTTTTTATTTAATTTTAGGAAAAATAAAAATAATCCCAGTTGATGATGAAAGAGTATTTGTTTCTCACATTGAAATGTATTGGTCTCATGAAATTAAATTAGAAGATAATCCAATTACTGGATTAAATTATACAGAGTTTAATAAAAAAACATATATTATTGTAGCAAGCAAAAAAAGAGTATACATGATATATCCGTCACGAAGAAAACAGAACAGTATTGGTGAAAGTCAATCACAAAGTCAATAAATAGCCAAAAAATTCTAAATAATGTATTAACTTATATTTAGATGCATTAAACAAATTTCTTAGGCCTTCTTTCTATTTTAACAGTAATAGGATCAACAGTTCGAATGAGTCCACCAAATGAAATAGCAATATCTTTGGTTTTAACAATTCTATCTTTTTTGAATTTATATTTGCAAAGTAGCGATCCTAAAATCAATTTCATGCTCATCATTGCATAATTTAATCCTATACAATTTCTAGGTCCAGCACTGAAGGGAATGTAAGCATAAGGATGTCTTTCAGCATTTTTTTCTAGTAAAAATCTATCAGGATTAAATTCCAAAGGATCTTCCCAGATTGCTTCAGAGCGATGAAGGTTTATAATTGATATTGCTGCAGTACATCCACTAGGTACTACGTAATCACCGATATCGAGATCCTCAGTGACATGACGTACCAGTACTGGTACAAGTGGAAATATTCTTAAAGTTTCTTTGATGACTCTTTCTAAATATTCCATGCGAGAAAGATCTTCATTTATAATTGGAGATTCATCATTAATTCGATCTCCTAATATTTCACGAAGTTCTTCATAGCATTTTTCCTGAAATTAAATCATAATTTCAATGTATCATACTTTTTTTATAAAATTTATGATAAAACGAACTTACTTGTATCTCTGGAAAGTTAGCCAACATAAATACCACAAACGTATTAGCAGTTGCGGTTGTGTCATTACCACCTGCTACCATGGTATCAACTTCTTCACATAATTCTTGATCAGTTAATTTTTTATTTTTATCAGAAAGTTCCATCATCAGATCAAGAAAAGGTTTCCACTTGGTAGGATTATCTTTCAATGTATCTGATAAATTTGACTTTTTCTTTTTTAGCAATATATCATGAGTTTGTTTATGTAAAAATTCAATACATTTATTCTGAAGTTTTCCAAGTTTAGTTTTATAAAAAATTATGTCTGGCTGTAACCAGATTTTTAGAATTCGTATGCATGGTATTTCGAATGCTCTGTATAAAATCAAATATTTTATTGAATATTAATGTATCTCAAGTCGTGAAAGTTTAGTTTACCTACTTTTTCATTGCATATACAGAAAATGAGTCTTTGTTATTCTGAGCTTGTAAGCTTACTCCCATTGCAGTTTCTAAAAAAAGGAATAGTTATACTTGATACTTATGTAATTAATGATAAGTGAACTTTGGGACTTGATTACATTACCACAAATTATGTCTAAAGTACACAGTGACATGTAAGGAAGAAATTCAAATTCTTCACGATCAACTTCTGCATCAAGTTTTTTAATTAAAATATTAGTTTGTGTTAATATGATATCAATGAAAGATTCAAGAATTCGTGGATTAAAAGCTGGGCTAATAAGTTTACGATGAACCTTCCACTTTTCAGCTATAATTAAACACAAAATGCCAATTTCAATCTTACAAACACAAACGAATTTTATTAAATAATTCAATTTATGTTTACCTGGTGCAGTAAATAATCCAGTTCCTAACCAAGGCTCATAAAATCTAAAGGTTTCACTTTTATTAACACATTTAGGACTGAGAAGGATATTCTAAAATAGCACATTATTGTTTTAGTTATGGAGTCAAAAATTTTGTACTTATTTTTAATGCATAAATTATTGTACCTTCACATGATCTGGTTTATGCAGTACAATAAATAGCTTAGGTCCAAACCAAAAGCGTATTGGCCTTAGATCTGGACTTAATGCTATGACTTTATTTAATAAATCATCTTCTGAACCAAAAAAATAGAGAGCATTCCCAATTATGGGAAGGACAGGTTGAGGTCCTGGGAATTTTATTGCAAGTTTATAAAGGTGTAGACGTTTAAGATGATACACCAATAAATAAATTATTACAATAACAATAATCGAATAATAAATTAACAAGATATTCATTTTTCTCAGTTTAAATGTATTTATTAAAAATTTGTTAATTAAAATACGTTCAGTGAACGCAGAGAATATTTTTACACCAAAGAAATACGAAATGCTGACTATTCGCTTTATTATCGAACTGAGAGAATCAATTTACATCTAATAAAATCATCATAGTTATCTTATAATTTGCTGAGCATGAATTTCTCAATAATAATTATATAATATATAAATTAATATCCTTATCTCAGCAAAAATATATTCATATATTATCAAAGATATTTTTATTGACTCATTTTCATGAGATAACTATTTTTTTGTCATTTTGTTTATAGAAAATATGCAATATGATGCAATTTAGCAATACATTCATAGAATATTTGAAATGTTGTGTCGAAATTATTCCAGATTGTAATTATTCTATAAATTACTACAGAATTCAATTTAATTCTATAAGAAAAATTTTTTAATTTTGAATTTTTTTTTACCCAGGTGTCAAAAACTTAGAATAAGAGTGTGCTGACTCTCTGTGTGTATGTTGGAATCATTGGAACTAAGTTATACATATGTTATATGTATACTGCCACACACAGTTATACAATTACAGTTAACAACTCTTTATGCCACTTTAATTCGCACCTGGATTTTATATTTAAAATATCAACATGACATACAAGAAATAAATTAATTATGAAAATAAAACCCTATCTTAACTACGTTTGTAATTTAAAAAAAATTGGAACCTGTATTGTTGCTATTGGGTACGTATTTATATCCCTAAAAAATAATAAACTTCATGATTATTGTCACTTTTTTATTTATTGACTTTTTTTGTTATGAAATAAACAGAGGCTGTTGGTTTATCTATCAAGTCCGAGAAACATCACAGAAATTTCAGTCTGTTGTAGCTACCAATGCTTTAAAGTTGGAACAAACTCAAGCTCAATATATTTACTTGGACGATCCGCTATTTAAAGGTTCAATAATTGTAAAACTATTTTTTATTATTGATGATTTCTTCATGTTATTGTTAAATTATTGTTTACAGATGACTTTAATAGTTGTGAGGAAAGTGATCAGGAATTACCTGCTTCAAGAAAACCTATAATATTTTCTAATGTCATGAAATGGTGGAAATCTTGGAATTTTTCTCTGGCACGTCGATATTTAGAAATAGCCAAAAATGGCAATAAATATGAACAACAAAGAGCTGTTAATTCTTTAGGATCTTTGAATCATTTAAAAGACTGGCATTATCGTTTTTTAGCTCAAATTTTAGATGCCAAAACTGCAGTAGCACTTGCTAGAATGCCCAATTGTGATCTACGTTTTTTTCTAAAATCTCCGTACTATTATATTGATAGAAATCTCTATGAAATAATTGATGATCTCTATCAACTACTTGTTAATATGGAGAAATTGTGTGGAAGCCATCATCGCTGTCTTTCTGAATTTATTAATAAAAAGTTTCTCAACTCCCATCGAGTGAGTAAATTTTAAGAATATTTATTATGATTTCGATTTTTATCGAAAATACATGTTTACAATTTTTTCTCAGAAAACATTGGAATTTGATCATGACCTTTCAAGCGTTGACTTTACAGCAACCCCAGGAATTCCTTGGGATCAGCAACTATTAATTAATTGTATTCAAACAATATATCATCATTCATCAATTGATCAATTCAGCAAAGACGTTGGAAAGGCTCATGGTTTACTGATTCTAATGGAAATTCAAAAAAAATTTTCAGATAACGTAGATGTGTGCATTTTGCTTGCAAGAATATTATCAAACCTTTCACTCCATATAGAGTACTTAGATGATATATTCACATCAGGTTGGATTGGAGTATTAGCTGCTTGGTCTCGACATAAAGATATTCGACTTGCAGGACCAGCTGCTAGAACTTTGTTAAATTTAGATGTTGACGGAAATAATGGAGAAAAGTTTCCTCGCAGAGTTTATTTACTACATCCAACAGAAAGAACAAAATCTACACCTAAACTCGATGTTATTTTTATTCATGGACTTCTTGGAGGTGTTTTTATTAGTTGGAGACAAAGAGATGCAGAAATGTCCCTTGCATCCGTGGGTTTGTTGCTTATTCAGATGAAGTGAATAGAATACAATTGTTCATTAACAATTAATAGACTAAACTCATCATTTATATTGCTTTTAGATTCTACTTTAAAACTGGAATCTAATTCTTTAACTTCAATCATTGGAGAACATCCTCAAGAGATTTTTCATGACTTAGCTAAGGATTTAGAAAATATAGAATGGCAAAAAATCGGTGAAGACTTTGAAGTTGTTCTTTATGACTGTCCAACCTCAATGAATACCGCAGCTAATGGTCCTTTCACTTGTCCTGGGTAAATTTCTACACTAAGATAAACATCCAAGTATAAAAAATTATTATTCTTTGTTAATGAAATGATTTATAGAGCATCATATTAATACTAAAATTCATTTTTTATCAGGTATGAAATTTCTGACGAAGAAGAGAGAATTAATTGCAACAAAAAACGAACTGAATGTTGGCCAAAGGACTGGTTGCCTCAAGATGTGCCATCAATCCGAGTTATCGGTATAAATTATGAAAGTAATTTATCAATGTGGAGTCCACCGTGTCCACTGGAAAGTCCAAGGTACGATGCTCAAAATTCACAAATTAACTATTTTTTGTTTGCATGAACATTAACTACTATACGATTTAATGAATTCTGTAAATTCAGAAGCACAATAAGTGAAAGAAGTAATGAGTTTACAAAAAAATTGCTATCTACTGGTGTTGGGAAACGTCCAATAGTATGGGTATGCCATTCGATGGGAGGATTATTAGTTAAAAATATGCTCGTAGAGGAATGGAAAGCTGAAGATAAACATAAATTCTGTGAAAATACCAAAGGAATAATTTTTTATAGTACTCCACATCGTGGTTCTCACGTTGCTGCATTAAAACAAACGACGCAAATGCTTGTTTGGCCTTCTGTAGAAGTTCAAGAACTCAGAGAAGGTCAAAATTCATTTTTTTTAACAGTAATATAATAGTTATTCTATTAATATAATTTATTAAAACTAAAATATTTGATTAATTACAGGATCACCCCATCTTCTTAAACTCCATGATGATTTTCTTCAAATGCTCAAAAAAAATCCAATAAGAATAGTAAGTTTCAGCGAAACAAAACCTACTCTTGTTACTGCACTGAAATTCCCGCTTCAATTCGTTACATCACAATCAGCAGATCCTGGTGTTGGTGAATTTTATGAAATTCCTCAAGATCATTTATCGATATGTAAACCAGCGAATAAGCATTCATTTTTGTATAGAAAAATTGTACATTTTTTAAAGAACATATTAAAAACGGATAATAAACTTTATGATTAGAAATATTTATAAAAAAAATCATTTGCAGATATTTTATATAAAATATTAATTAACTGAGGTAACTGATTTTATTATATAAATTAATTAATTTAAAAAATTTTATTTGTTAGTTTTAACATTTTATTATTTTTTTTTGTCTAATTTTAGATATTTAATGAATTTTTTTATTCAAAAGTTTGTGTCGTAATCAGGCGGATGGCGTGAAAAATTGGCAGTACTTTCATATCCAGCAAATTTGCTACTTGTATGAGATGGTTGATAATAGTAACCGTTCCAGTCGGATCTCCAGCTGTCGTACACATTGTATTTCTCATTGTCAGGTAGCATTCCATCCATTAAAATCTGATAAAACAAGTTTTCAATCTCATTAGGCTCATTCATTTCATCGTTTTCATATTCTCAGATCTATTGCGTAACCACGAAATTACACAATCAAGTCCAACAACAAATAACTACTTACCTTATTCGAATTTGATTCGAATGATTTCTCTCTCCATGCATCAGTCTCGTTCCACGTCGTTGAAATCTCTGACTTGGAATAATCTTGGGATCTATGTGACGGCGGAACATGACTTGACTGAATTATATTCTTAGCAGCTTCCTCACCGTACATTCCTGTTATTGGGGGCTTCAGTTTCGAGGCATTTTGTCGATTAACGAGCTGGAAAGAATATGTATTTAATATTCAATATTCTTCCATGTCTTGTAAGGAAAGTTTGAAATTTTTTTCTTCGAAGAAAAACTTACTACAGAGACTCCAAAAACTATAATGAACAATAATCCTCCAACTCCAATGACAATCACAGCAATAGCCCATTGGGGGATTAATCTATCATCTTTTCCAATTTGTTGAGGCAACGTTATTTTAGGAATCACAATAAAATCAGTTGACTTAGGATCTATTAAGAAATTTCCAAGCCTCATTGGAGTTTTGGTTCTAGTTTCATTCCATTTGTGAGCATTATAAGTTCTTAATGATTCATGGAATAATACTTTAATTTCTTGAGTATTTATTTTTTGACGGAGATCTTGAAGTTCAATGAAATAGTCAACTAAAATACTTCCTTGACTAAATGCATCGATACGTATATTTTTATACCATTTCCTGAGAATGGCAGATTTTAAAAAGACTAAATTCATCTAAAAAATATTAAAATTACCTTAAATTAATTATTCCTTACATTAAATAAATATATTCATTAATTTCATTCATTTTTTAAATATTTTCAGAAGCAAATAATAAAGGAATATCTTACGAAAAGTGATTAAAAAAGATTGAAAACGTTTGAATGAAGATTCAACTGCTTGGAAGTTAATTGAAAAAAAATATATTTACCTCTTTTTCAATCTCATCAGCCAACTGCTGCCATTCTCTTGTATTTCTATCAAGTAATTCTGGTACCCACGTTGCGTTTCCAATTATCCTGATGGTTCCAGCTACTTCACACTCTTCTTCACATATTCCTGGGGTCGTAGGTCGAATTGTGGTAGTTGTGGTTGTTGTTGATGTAGATGTTGAAGCTTCACTAGTTGTTGAAGGTACAGAACTATTCATCGAGGATACAGTAGCTGTTCTTGCAGCTTCTAAAAGTTTTTCTATTGAAATAGGAGTGGTTGATACCGTTGGCCAACCAGTAAATTCCGTTGTTGCTCTGAACAATGAAAAAGCATAATACATTTAACATTCTTCTTGAAAAAAAAATGATTTATTATAAGAAACGATACGAACCTTGTTGGCCATCCTTTTTGTATCTTTGGAGTAACAGGACCTGGAGCTTCTACTCTATTAGATGCTGTTGTAGCCTTAGGAACGGCCTTTCTTCCTCCAGGCCGACTAGGAAATACCAATTTTACTCCACCAGTTTTCGTTGTTTCCGCCAGCGTAGAAACCGTTGTTAAACTCAATTCATCTTTCTTTTGACTTGTTTCTTTGAAACTTTCTGAAGTATTTTTTGCTTTATAACCAGGTGGTAGCAGTGCAGAAATATCGACGCTAGACTTAGAAAATAATTCTTGAAGACTTTTTTGTATTGGTGTTGAAGCAGTTGTTATTGATGGTCTTTCTTTTTTAGTTTGTTCGTTACTAGTTTCATCTTTTCTTTTTTCATTATAACCAGGAGGCAAAAAGCCGCTTATATCTACTATAGACTTTGTGAATAAACTTTGAAGAGGTGAATTCTTACTTTCATTATTTGATTCTGATTTTTTTTCATTATTACCACTTTCACCTCCCCTGTTTGTTTCTTTAAATCCCTTAGGTAGCAAAGCAGAAATATTTACGTTCGATTTCGCTAATATATCATTCAAGATAGACTTTTCTGTCGTTTGATCTTCCTTCTTTAATTTATAACCCGGCGGTAAAAACGCACTTATGTCTTGCACATCACCTTTGATCCTTCCAAAAGGTTTTCTTGTTGTCTTCTTGGTAGGTTCTGTTGTTGAAGAGACTCTGGATCTTGTAGAACCTGGCCAAGGAATTCTGAATGGACTTTTTGGTCTCTCAGTAGATGCTTGATCGTTCAACATTTCTTGACTTTCACTCGATGTCAAAACCGGTGTCTCAGTCGTTGCAATAGAAGTTCTGCGATCATTATAGCGTCTCGGAACAAATTTATTGATGACAGGAGTCCTTCCAGTTGTTGTGAATGATTTCCGTGTTGTTGATGGCCTTTGTTCACTCAAGACATCTAATTGAAGTGCATTCCCAGCCGTTCTAAAACCTCCACTGAGGAATCCACTTGATAATTCTGATTGAACTCGATCTAATTTATCAATGATACTCTCTGTTGACTCGAATGTTTGAGTTTTATTATTATTATCAGAAGTATTTTTCCCAGTACTATTATCGTCATTATTTAAATTAAATGGCAGGAATCGTGCTCCAGAAATACTTCGGCTTGTTTGAACTGATGCAACGATCATTGAGTCTTCAGTAGTTGGAGTGTTGGGTGCTAAAGAACTAGATAACACCTCAGGAGTCTCAGTTGAAGTATTTAAATTAACTGGAGGTGCTACCATTTGTTCTGTCGTCATTGGCATTGGTGTAGGCACTGAGAATGTACCATTAACGACACTTTTAGTTGTTACTACTGATACTACAGCCTCTCCAATTAAAATACGTTCCTCGTCTTCTTCTTCGTCTCGTTCTTTCTTCTGTACATTTTTAGTCTGATTTTGATCTTCAGCTTTAGCCTCAGAATTTAAATTTTTAACTTCCGGGTTTTGAATTTCAACGTCTTCTCTTGTCGGCGTTGATTCACTTACATTTTGTTCTGTAATCATTGGATCTCCTTGCACGGAAGATGACTCACTTGAGTATTGAACTTCAGCTTCTTCAATTACAGCATCTTTATTAACTACAGCTGATTCATGAGAGTTTTGTTCTTTTGCTTTAGAAGGACCTTCAATTTGAGGATTTTCCTTAATTGCTTCTGATTCACTAGAATTTTTCACTTTCTCAGGATCAATTGACTCAACTGGAGCATAATCCACGGTGGAATCTGAAGGATTTTGAAATTAATCATTTCATAACGAAATGTTTTTAAATGAATAAGCAGATACGAAATTTATTTCACGTTTACTTTTATCAAATAATTGAATCGATTAAAAAAAACTTAGGCCATATATGAAGAAAACAATTACATAATTCAGTATAAAGCCTTGAAACTCATAATTAATGAAGATAATCTGATTTGATAGAAAGAAGCGGATATAAAATATAAAGTAAAATAATTAAACCGTGAGAAATGTACCTGACAGCTGAGAATTTGTCCCATTATCATAATCATCATAATATTCAGCATCATAATCGTCAACTACGTCGTCTTTAGTTTCGTAACCTATGAAAAAAAATGATCTATTGTTCCAAATCTAATTCATCATCAACAAATTAACAACTCACGAGTTTCTTTAGATTCTGCTGCGACTTTTGGTTCATTTTGGCTATCATAAGCCTCTTCTTCATAGTCTTCATACTCTTCTTCATCTTCTTGCGGTCTAGGAACTCTTCCAATATCTCTGGAAGCTTCGTTAGTCCTCGAGAAGACAACATTATCACTGAATGAAGACTGCAATGAGCTTTGGGGTGCCTCATAAACGAAATTAGTTGGATATAATCGATTATTCCATGCAGGTTTGATTTCTGAAAAAGTCCCAAGTAGTTGCCTAATGAATAAATCCTTAAAGAATACTCATAATTCATGATTATTATCATCACAACACGAAACAGGAAGTGCTTTCTAACTGTAGTTACACGTTGAGCGTCGCATACGATTGGTATCTAGTGAAGTCTACTTCGAAATCGTGCCTTCTATCATATCTACACCAGCTGCTACTGCATAGATAAAAACCTCTCTCTCTCTATCTCATTCTTTCTGTCTTAGGAAATGCTTTGCAAATCGGGGCCTGCCACTCTCTTTTCAATCGGCCTTCGTATTAACCTAGATTATATCTCTTTTTCCGTTTATTTATTTACTTATTAAACTAAGTGAACGTTCACTTCGTAAACACTTTTTTAATATTCGTTCAAATTTTGATATCATAACTTAGCTTAAGATGTAACTTCAATACTTTACCTTCTTGATTTGTTGCGACAATCATAAAACAAAGAATCCCAAGCGAAATATTTCGCAACACAACGTCAGAATGCATCTTGAGACGCTTCATTCTTCACAGCCTGGATCACCCTGAGCCCTAAAGACTCCACCCAAACGTGTCAAATCGTCACTTTGACTTGACACTCAAATTTACCTTTCACTCTTGCATTTTTCCACATTTATTGTTACTTGATATGCTTTTATAACTCAACCACATTCACCTTTTCTGCAATGTTTCTTCTTAATTTTCACAATTGACTTAGAGATATTAGTTAGAAATTAATTATAAAGATTTATGAAAATAGAAACGAGTCCGAGAATGCATCTTACTCGGTCCAATCGTTCAACATATTTGTCACTAAGTCCAATAGGTAGAAAGCAAAATCCTACTTTCACTCGAGTCTTGAGTATCGAAGCTATGTAGAGGCACGTTGTGAGGGGCATGCCGAGGCCACCAACAGGCCCAGAAGTAGTTAGAGAAGGGGTCCACACTCTTTTACAATCAAACAAGTGGGGGATATCTTTGGTGCAAAAAAAGAAACATACTGTCGCGTGTCCATTTCCCTTCTCTCTTGTTTTTCCTCTCAGTCCTCACTCTGTACTTGTTGATTTTAATCATTTCTTCCTTCTTCAACCTCTAACAGCAACAGGACCCAAGTAAAGTCGCGGGAAGGCCTGAACGGTTTAACGCTCCAACGGAAGTTCGTTCACCCACGCGATGGCTTCACCCTTTTAACTTTTTACTCCTTTTGCTTTTGTCGACGGCCTCCTCGAGGACATCCAGTTGTCCTCACTTTATTCTTATCATGGCAATCTCTTTTCTTCATTTCTCTCTCCCCTTGATAGTTTTCACTTTTTTATGCCAAGAATTTGCCATAAAATTCCTATTTGTTCACTTTTAGTGTTGGAATGAAACATTTTACTCTCCATTTCCTCAAAGTAGAAAAAGAAAATTCTATTAGGTAATTTAAGGAACGTGTGAATGTCGCAGACACGGAATTTACTCTCTAGCACAGTATAAAAAATTGATGGGTTACACTTAGATTGAAAGTACCGTTATGAAAACGTATTATTTTTTCCATCACTTCCTATACTAATGTCCTATTTTAGTATACAATAACATTCACTTTTCATAGATATTATAATACTAATTTCCCTATTCTTCTCACAAGCTTCAATTACATTTCTTCTCTTATTTATTAATTTATATAAATCTGTTAAACTATAATTTTCAATGAAATTCAACATAAAGTTGCATAAAACATCAATATAAAACATTCTTTCGTTTAAACTTATTTGTATTACTTATATTTATCACTAACTTTCTTATTTATAAAATAAAGGTATGAAGAAATAATTAACTAATTTTATCAACCAAAATTTATTTATCAACTAAGTTTCTCATCCATTATTAAATTTATTAAAAAAGCTTAGCAAAATGATTCTTAGAAATCATCTACATTTATATCATTTGTATTATCGTTATTATTGTTAATAATAAATCTTTTTTAAAACTCAATTTTTCACTAGAGTTATGTTCAATAAATATTAATGTAACGTTTTGATTAATTTATAGCTCTTAAATTTTCAGAATAATAGTTAAAAATTTGTTTATCGATACTTGAACACTATCTTATTCATTTTATTAGCATTGCTCTCCTCCCGGATCCAGTTTGGTTCTGGCTGTTTGTCAGGATAAGTCGTAAAATTTGCGGAACCTTGTAAGGGTGGAAAAAAAATTACTTTCAAGGCTTTCAACTAGTCAAGTCTCGCTTTTACTTTACTCCTAAAATAAAGAAGTGAATACGAGCAAAATTACATGAAAGTAAAAAAGAATAATTTTTCTATCTACCAAAAAATCAAGGCGTCACAATATTTTTTATTGAGTCCTTAAATTACATATGACAATTGATCATTTTCTTGTAAATTGGTTTTTTTTCTTATTCAAATTTCATCTATAAACTTTATTCCGATACTGGAAGTAATATGTGGTCGAGATTAACACCTCTTTAACTAGAAAACATAATAAACAAATTAATTACATAATCGTTTACAAATAGATTCTAATGTCTTATCTGTCTACTGATTTATCTCTCAATTAACTTACTTGGTCGTTGGTCTGCGTGAAGGTTCTGAAGCAGTAGGTGGTGGAGGTGGACCTCTGCGTGCTAATTCTTCAAGGTAACCCATTAATAACCGTGTGCGTTCAGAAGCCGCAGCTTCCAAGACCAAGAATCTTCTATCTTTCCTCAAGATATCTTCTATTTCCGTTAAACACGCACTGTTTTCTTGAACTTTTTTATATGTTTTATCAGTGATCAATTTAGTTTCTTGTAGAAGTTCTCTAAAGTCTGCTTTTGCTGCTACTAATTTGTCTTTAATATATTCCTTGAACTCTTTTTCACATTTCTGCAATAAAAAACCATATATAAGTGTTTCCTGATTCCCCAAGTATATAGTGAAATAGAAAGATAAGTTTGTTGTAAGCAAAATTCTCAAGAAAAAATATTTAGTAGAAAAATGCTAAATGCTTATGTAAAGTAAAATGTGTTGAAAGTTTTAATTACTCTGTCGCTAGACGAGAATTTAGTATATCTTGGATCATCTTTAAGTAGTTTTTTTATATCCTTCCAGGAGGCCGTGAGCTCGGTCGATGCTCCAACTTCGTCCAAGAGCTCCCGGAACTTATCCCGCTTCTTACGACCAAGTTGCTCTATATGTTCGTTGAATAATCGCTCCTTTTCTTCTCGATCCAAACTATCAGCAAGTTCCCATCGGTGATCTTTCCTTAACTGACGTTTAGCCTCTCGCCAAGCTAGATCACTATTTCTTACCTGTAAAATCGTTATCAATAATTAGCTTCTATTAATAGCAGACAGTATTTGAAAATAAATGACTCTGATCGAGTGTGGGAATGATTTATGGTCATGATGAATATTTTTATAGTTAACAATAATCATTACAACTCAATATAAATTACCAAGTCAGCGAGAAGTGCACTAAAGTGCTGGACAGCTTCAGTGTGTCTGTGATGCTGTCTTTCTTTATCTCGATCACGTAAATGAGTCGCCAATGTTCGCTGAACTTCTCGTTCTCTTTCTCGAAGACTTGCCTCAGCTCTTCTCTCACGTTCGCGCTTTTGCTTCTCACGATCCTCCTCCGAGTCTGAATGCTCGTCATTCTCGTATTTCTGTTTAATAATAGACAAGATAAATATGATAGTTAACTATCAATTGAATAAAATGCCCAGTCAACGCTCAAACAAGACATTTAAAAGATAGAATTTTTTTCTGTTCAATGAATAAATAAAGAAATAAATAAATAAATAAATAAAATCTTACATCATTATCTTTTTTAGATTTTTCATCATGTTCTTCAATTTCTCCACTTTCTTTTTCTAATTCCTTTTTATCTTTTCCATTCTCTTCAGTAGAATTGTCACTACGTCGTTTTTTGTCCTTTGAACTTTCCTTGTCCTTATCTTTATCTTTATCCTTTGATTTATCCTTATATTTATCATCCTTACGATCCTTGTCCTTCTTGTCTGACTTGTGATGATCTTTATCCCTATGGCGATGATCTTTGTCCTTATCCTTGTCTCTCTCCTTGTCTTTCTTACGTTCTTCCTTCAACAGCCTTACATAGTCCCTGAACCAATCCTCACGTGTATTTGCTGAATCCACTGCACGGTATCTCCAATCAGACTCCAATTTTTTCTTGCAATCACTCCAATGCGAATGCCTGTCGATATCTTTGTGCTCCCGCAGCATCGACATGAAATCCTTTTTCACCTGAAACGCGTGCATTTTAGAATAACGTTAAGACTTTTTTGGTGAATTTTAACTTTTTTTTTTCATTAAACTTAATTTTAATCAATTCACTGCAATTTCATTTTTTAATTTATTTTATTTCTGATATTATCCTGCACATGCACACTTAATCTTTCTATCTCCAATTAACATTTAAACACTTTTGATCATATTTTATGGATTAAAAAATTATTAAATTATTTTTTAGTAACTTTTGAAAATAATTTAATGAACAAAAGTGATTTTTGTTTATTGGAAATTGACTCTTAATGTAATTTTCTTCACAACTAAGCTGAAAAAAAAATTATATGATTGCTTCCTGAAAAAAAATGATTATTTTAGGTAACAAAACCTTTACTAATTTTTTCTAAAAAAAATAATGATAAATAATCTTCTTTTTTTTTTTAATAAAAGATAATTATATATATTACAACGCGGCATTAGTAAAGATTCTGTATTTATAATATATTTTGAATAATTTATCTAACAGCCCAGGGTCTTCCTGAAAAGAATAAATAAATTATTAGAGATAACCGCAGTCTTGTCATGGTTGTAAAAACGTACGAAGGCGCGATCTTGACACAATTGATAGACAAACTCATAAAAAACATAAGAAAATTCATGTAAACTAATCAAAACATTACAATTATTCTTTTTCATATAATAAAGTATCTTTAAATCCTAAGAACAAAAATCGACATTGCTCTTCTCAAAACAAATAGACAATGGCGATCTCATAATAGTAGTTTGTATATATCAAGCCTATTAAATTAAATAAAAAATGAATTTATTACAATTTTTGATAACTCGCTACCTCATTAATTTTTCCCCCAATTGCTGTTATTGCCTGATAACTAATTTGATCGCTTGTCTTTCTATAATAGTCAATGGGGAAATTTTATTCAATATCTTATTTTGGCTTTACATTTATGCTTTTTTTTACTTTATTTACTTTTTTTTTTGAAGTAACGAGGATTACGAGTAATATACAAATACCGAGTTGGTTCATTCTCATGACTCTGCTTTGGAGTTAAGAATGCAGCGCGCGAGGGTGTGCCAACTGTGCCACGAAGTGTAGGTGGGGATGGTAGATGACATCATCCCATATGCCACCAAGCAGCTTCAGAACCAAGCCACTCCACATACGGAACCTGTCCTGCCTGCCTCCTGACTGAAGTGGAGAGTTCAGAACACATAAGTCACATACTAACAATTGATTTTCATGATTTTTTTTTTTTTGATTTTTTTTTATACACATTTTCAAACTCTTCCAACTTAAACGTTGATATTATCAAATTTTCAAGTAACTATAATTGTGTAATTACTTTAATTCAATTTGCTTTTATTTAAAAATGTATTTATTGGAAGAGAATATATCATTAGAAAAATAATTATTATCTTCCTAAATAAATATTCAATCCTCTTCGGCTATTAATTCAACTAATTAATTTGTTAATTCATTCATTCATTTATTATTATTAAGTATTATTAAATGTTATTATTAAAATTTCCAGTAACATTAGCTTACAAGTTAAACAAAATAATAACATACCTATTATACCTGAAATAATAAATATTATTATTGCTGAAAACAAGAATGATTAAAGTTCATTGAGTCCTTGCACGATTTATACATTTTCGTAATTAATAAATTAATGATTTGTATTTTTCATTTTAATTATCAAAATTTAAATGGAAATATAACAATGAGATTGGCAAAGACTCAATATAATCTTAATTTACTTTCATTTAATTTACAACTAATTATAAATTACGTTACTTGTCTATTTAATAAATCTTTGATATAAGTTCCAGTGTTAAATGGAACTTCGATTCAATAGCAGAAAAATTATTCTTCAACAAAAAAAGTTTTTTAAAAATTATGAAAAAGTATAGATAAATCAACGTAAAGAAAAAAAATTTGTAAAAAAACATTCACATACATATATACAATTCTTCATACCTGTTCGCGTTTGGCTGTTTTTTCCTCTTTTTCTCGCTTTCGCACTTCCAGCAGGTATTCATTAAAAAGACTTTCCCTCTCGCGCATCTTTTCAACATTTTTAAAACGCTCATCACGACCGTGTTTTTGTGCAAAGTCACTGAACGATGATCTGAAAGAATTAACAATATCGTTTTATAGAGATTGTATTTCAAATAAAAAGAATTATTTCCATTCATTGACGTTTATAAATAACTTCAAGTAAATCACAGACTATTGATAAAATAAACCTATACCGAAACCATAATCAATTTGTGAACTTGTCCATGACAGCTTTAATAAATTACTAGAATTATGTTGTAGTTCAATAATATCTTACAATTCATGATAGACAATTAATTATAGTTATCATATTATTGACACTAGAACTATTTATAGAACATAAATATAAATAAATTGAAAACCTACCAATTTTTAAATGGTATGTTTAATAAATTTCATTAAAACTAAAGTTAAAAAAAAAGAAATCAATTAATTACTAACTTTCCATGGAGATTAGCTTCCTCCAAAAGCTTTTGAAACTGTTCCTTTCGCTCTTTCATTTTATTCCTTTTTTCCCTGCGTTCCTCTTCAGCCCTTTCCTTCACGTATTTTTCAAAAACCTGCTTCCTTTCCTTAGACGTCAGCAGAAGATAACGTGGATCAAATACGATTTTATGGAGTTCTTTTTCCCAAGTGCTAAAGGCGGAAACCTAATTTCAAAAGTAGTTGAAAGATAAGGAATTTTTCCAACTATTTATATTGATTTAAAAAATTTGAAAAACTCACATCTTTCTCGGCAAGCATTTCTTTAAATGATTTTATCCTCGTCTCGAGTGGTACAATTGCTCGTTCTCGTGCAGCACGAACTTCGGCTTCAATTGCGGCCTCTTTACCAATATCGATCGTCTTTTTGCTCTCTTTCTCTTCCTCCTCTTTCGTAGCTGTAACTAAAAAAATTTCACACCATCAAAGATATTTATTATTAACACCATATAATCAAATTGGATCAAGAAAGATAAATACCCTCAGGTTCTTCTTGTTTAGCTTTTTTAGCTGGAGTTGGCTGATCATCATCGCTACTTTCACTCGATTCCGATTGTTTGACGCTCTTCTGGCTCACTGCAGTTTCAGGCATGGTTGAAATCATCTTATCAACATCCTGTCGACCAAGAAGATCATCTGGTCTTTCCCATACAGAAATTCTTGATGAAGGATTGTAAAAAAATACTCGACCATCTCCTGTCCAGACTACACACCATGGAGTACCAGGAACTGGGGTGCTTGAAATCGGCCTTGATTTGTCCTGTGGTTTTGTTGCTTCTTTTGGTGTATCCTCCTTCTTCTTTGCTGCTTCTGACTCCTTCACGCTTTCTTTGGTATCATTCACACCCTCTGATGGTTTCTCCTGCTTTACATCTGCTGTAATAGCTGCATTTGCTGTTGTCATTGCCGCCTCTTCCGTTTTTTGTCTGACTGCAATTTTTGCTGATTCAAAATCTTTCAGTGCCTGTGGCTTTTCCCAAACTGATTCACCCGCTTTGCTATTGTAATAATATAATCTCCCATCAGGTGCGCGATGCTCAGACCAGACCATCGCTGCTGCTACAAGTTCAGAATCTAATTGAGCTAAAATTGCTGGATCTTCTGCTGGAGTTTGTGGAGTCATTACACCATGAGGCATTTGAGGCATGCCTAATGACAAAGTGGTAATTAGTTATTATTAAATTTACTTAATATTATTTAGTCATTTTAATTTAAGGCTTCATAAAAAAAAATTTTATATTAATATGTATATAAACAAAGGTACATTATTTGATAAATTATTTAAAGCTGAAAGCGTTTGAAACTAATGAATCTCTTTACACACGAGTGCATCCTTCAATAGAGTGAATCGAGGATAATTTAATATAAAAACTAAAGTTACCCCATCCAGTCTGTGGAGGACCATATCCACCGAAAGGTTGAAATCCTGGTGGTGGCATTCCAAAAGGTGCGGCGTTGAAAGGTGTAGTCATAGGCCCCCCATATTGATTTGGCATTCGGTGCTGCATTGGAACCATGTTAGGAGGCGGTTGAAGCATGTTTGTTGTTACTGCTGGCGTTGCAGAATTTACTGGGGCTGTATTGACAACAGTGGATGCTGTTCCTATAGATAATTAATCGATTATTCGTTCTATTTCAATAATTTGATAGAAAACTTTTTTTTTCTATCTAATTTAATTTATTTTACCATTCGCTTGTGCGACTTCTGGAGTTGGTTGTGGAGGGTTCATTTCTTGAGCTTCAGTCAGCATCGGTGGAGGACCTGTTCCTGGTGGCGCAGTATTGGTTTGATTCATTACTTCCGCATTTGGTGATTGTTCAATAGCTTGAGGAACTCGATTTTCGGCCATCGGCGATTGTTGTTGTTGTTGTTGTTGAGGTTGTTGAGACGGCTGTTGATTAGGTGATACTGCAGATCCTGTCTCTCGTACTGGTTGTTTTGCTGCACTATGAACTAGTTGCTCCAACTAGAATTTGAATACGTGATTTTAAAAGAGTTTTTTTTTCAGAATAAGGTTAAGAACCTTCTTGAGAGAAACTTTTAACCAAGATTTTTTTCTATTCATTGAACTAAAAAATAAGAATAAAATTAATGTACCTGATCTTGACCCATAACTCGGACATTTGGTCCCTCCGGTTTAGTCCATGTAGTTTCTCTAGATCGAATATTGTAAAAATAAGACTTGCCATCCGATGTCTTAGTTTCCACCCATACCTCGCCATTAAGATCCAGTCCTGGAATGTTGTTTTGCTGCTGAGATTGTTGTGGCTGTTGCTGACCTGGAATCTATTAAATAACAATAATTAATGATTTTATCAAAAATTATTTTTATTCAATAAATTAATTTTTTATACATTCGAACACTCACGCTATTCATGTTTGGTGGGCCCATTCCAGGTGGTCCGTAAGGATTTCCTGATCCAACAGGGCCATTCATCATATGCGGCGGTGGCTGTAATTAAATACACATTATTTTTTATAACTCAACCAATAATGAATAAGCTAAAAGTCTAATTTCTTTAAATATTTAAGCTGACTAATGAGCTTCATAAAATAAACATTACCATTCCCGGAGGCCCCATTAAATTAGGCGGCCCCATCATATTAGGTGGTCCCATGGGTCCCCAGCTCGGATCAAATGGTGGGGGGCCCCTATATCTTGGTCCCTGAGGTCCTGGCGGACAATTGGGACGCGGTGGTCCTTCATATGGATATCCATTATTAGTACCTCTATACATAGGTCCTCTTGGTCCAAAACCTCGTCCTCTAAATCTTGGTATTCCTCCTCCTCCTCTCATTCCATAGTCATACCCCCTATCGTGAGGACTAAACAAATGATTGAATCATGAAATTAATAAATTTTTGGTAGTTAAAACCATTATTAAAAAAATATTAAATTAATTGATATTTACCTGAAGCCACCTCTCCCTCGATGCATATAATGTCGATATTCATCACCTTCATAGCCATATTCCTCACTTTCCTCCATCGGCTCTTCTGGATGTTCTTGCTCGTTATTCATTGGTGGCATTTCTTGGGGTGGAACATTTGATTGCTCACTTGCCGCTTCCATTGTTTTAAATTTTTAATAATCTATATACTCGTAATGTATATATTATTTGTTTATGCTTAATTTTATCTCATAGATGATTAAATTGTAAGTTACTGAATGAAGTTTTACTCTTACAACAAGAACACGTAAACATATCGCTGCCAAGCAATGAAAAATAACACTATCTGTTTTTTTGGATACGATTATTTCATACTGACTAGTCACTATGTATGGAAATTATAAATATCTTTTGTTTTTTTCTTAAAAAACAATAACTAAGTCTAGTTTGAGAACATTTGTGTTGTTGTAGCTATTTTATAACTTTGGATTCGGAACGATGATTGTTTTTGACGCGACAAAATGCCGGAGAATCCACTGAAAAGGTTAGAGGATGCGAAGAGGTTACTCAACCATAGAATATGTAACAAAATCGACCTGAGTAGTTTGATAAAGCTAGATGGCGTCCATATTCATGTTCTACCATACCGATTATCATGATCACATCAACGTATGGTAAATGTAAAGAATTAAACACGAAGCTTTTAGTTGTTAAATTTCATTTTTTTCTTGAAAAAAATCAATTTCTTTGAAAATTTTATGAAAAACAATTTTTAATTATTAGTATTTTTAAAAGATTTGTTTTTTAGAAACAAAAAATATTGAGTTTGTAAGTAAAGAGTTTGAATACTTTCGACATCAACCATTTTTCCCGCTATATAAATATTCACGAGAGAGCGCTAGTTGTCGTTTCTTTGCTTGTAATTTTATCGTAAGTTCCGATGATGTCACTACTTCAGAATTCTGTATTTACTCTATGCTTTCTAGGGACTCTAGATAAATTGTTTTTCTTAGAGAAAATGTTCAAAGCCATTTTTTAGTCAAATTAAATTATTTAGTGTATATTTTTGCTAGTTCACAATTTCTTGATCATTTGAACTTGAAGTTTATTTTCATAATCAAATTAAAATAGAAAAGGTTTTAATTATTTATATAAAAGTGTTATGTTAACCTTTATAGCTAATTTGCTTGTTAAAATGATTCAAACACATCTGAACGAAATTTAATATCTTATCTTTATCCAATGACAGTATCCCACATCATTCTAATGGTACAGACTAGTAGAAATTAATAACAGTGTGATTGTTTTCAATACCAGTTACATCAGTATTGGAGCTTTTTATTAGCTGTGTTATTGTGAAGTTGCCTATTGTAAGGATGCGATCAGCCAACTATATTGTATTTATTGTGTCAACATCAAAGTTGTCTGTTTCAAGATGTTACCAAAATGGATCATTGATTCTTACATGGTATTCATCAAAAAACTTTCATCCATAAATCATGAAAAAGGTCCACCTAAAACAGTAGAAATGAGAAAAATTGGTCTTTTTTTAATTTTTATTTCTGGTGTGGTTGTTGCTGTTCTAAGTACAGTACTATCATCATATTTCTACCACAGCTATGATGAATTTCCTGGTATTTACATTTATTTTCTTTATTTATCTAATGTAACTATTTTTTAACATCAATTTAAATGCAATATTATATTTTTTAGGGGCGGAAATGCGCCGAGTATTTATTCCTCTTCCTTCCAGTAATTTTTTACATGTTTACGATGATAGTACATTAAGCCTTCCAACCAAAACACATGAAGCACAGCAGTTGCAAGAATTTGAAGATGTAGCGTCTATATCTGAGGCGATTGCATCATTACAATTAGCTTTAGAGATGAAACTGTCAGGAAAACGTCGAAAAGCTGTAAAATTATTCCAGCATGCAGTTGCATTAGCACCTCATCATCCTGATGTTTTAAATCACTATGGAGAATTTTTGGAGCAAAACCAAAATGACATCATTCGTGCAAATGAATTTTATGTGAAAGCTTTAACTTATGAACCGAATCATGAAGGGGCATTAATTAACAGCCAAAGAACAGCAAGGGTTGTTGAAGAATTAGATAAAAGAATGTTACGTAGAATTGATGAAAAAAGAGATGCGTTATCGACAATTCCTGAAAATAATGCAGCTCTAATTCGAGCAAAAAAAGAAGCTTACTTTCAACATATCTATCACACTGTGGGCATTGAAGGCAATACGATGAATCTCGCACAAACTCGAGCTATTGTAGAAACTAGAACTGCTGTAGCTGGAAAAAGTATTGATGAACATAATGAAATCCTGGGTCTAGATGCGGCTATGAAGTATATTAATGCTACGTTAGTTAATAGAGTTGGTTCTATTACTATTAAAGACATATTAGAAATTCACAGACGTGTATTGGGTCATGTAGATCCAATTGAGGGTGGAAATTTCCGTAGAACACAAGTATACGTTGGTGGACATATCCCTCCTGGTCCAGGAGATATTCATTATTTAATGGCAGAGTTCGCTGTATGGCTTAACAGTGAACATGCAATTAGAATGCATCCTATCAAGTTAGTAATCTTTTAAATTTTTTTTTGTTATATAGTTTTAACTCATATTTTACCTGCAACTAACCTATTAAACAAATTTTTATCTAATATTAATAAATATCAAACTTCATTTCAGATATGCTGCATTAGCTCATTATAAATTAGTACATATTCATCCATTCTCAGATGGAAACGGAAGGACCTCAAGGTTATTAATGAATGCTATTTTGATGCAAGCTGGATACCCACCTGTAATTATTCATAAACAATACCGACACAAGTATTACGAGTATTTACAAATAGCAAATAGTGGAGATGTAAGACCTTTTGTTAGGTTCATTGCTGAGTGTACAGAACAAACTCTTGATCTTTTTCTATGGGCTACAAGTGAATTTTCAAAAGAAGTTCCAGCTCTTAGTCAAGAATCTTTGATGAAAGATCGACATAGGACTATAGCACTTGATGATGATGGCAGTGGTGAATTTTTGGATGATTAAATTAGACTGTGTAATCAAAAAAAAGTTTTGATCGAAATAGCAAAGCTTTAATATTTAATAATATTATGATAAATTGTGTAAAAGCATTATTTATAATGACTTGCTGGACAAGTATACAATATTTATAAATTTATTTTTATCTTAATTGACTCACTTCATTAAATAAATGAAATTTTTTACCATAATTGATGTTCTTAGTATTATGGTGTATTTAAATCATGTATATAAAATATATTGATGATGGAAGACGAAACGATTGTAGGATAAAGAAATAAGACAAGTTTCAAGAGCTTAATATTTTTTTAGTTACATGCTTCATTTATGTAAAAATAGAGAATGAAAGACAAAGTGAAAAATAAATTTATTTAAACTTAATTAAAGAATACTCGATATGATGATGTGTCTCACTGTAAAGTCTAAAATGTTAACACTTTTAAATTCAGTCGTTATTTGGTTTTATTATTTTTTATGCAACACAAAAGCTATTACGCATTAATGATAAACTCAATGAGGGATCGGGTACACATCAATTAATAATAAAAAAAATATAAAATAGTATCAACGATAGTATTGTGATTTATAACCACAAAAATTTGCATTAAAATTATAAAAATTATTAATAAATAGCTGCCCCGATACCCTACATAGTAAAAAAAATTATTTATTTCTTCTTTTATTTTTTTGTCTATATAACTATCATCATGCACTCACTCATTCCGATAAAGTTACATTCATAAAAGCTGTGATAACACTTTAATTTTTCTTTTACATAGTTTAATCTTTCTCTTATAGTTTGATAAATATTTCTCGCGAATCGTTTATGGTAAAATGAAGTTTCCGAAAAATACATCAAGATATATTGATAAATTTTGTATATGTCTAATGATCATTAATAAATAACAAAATATCATGATAATTGATCAGTGGTGATGACTTCGTATAGCCATAGAATCTGGTCCAATTCCATATTTAAATATGAACTCGGTGCAAGGCTATTACCACTGATCAAGAGTTGCACAGGCGTAGGCCTTTAACACCAAGATCAGTTCTCCGGGTTTCCTGATCTTTTAGCAAATTCGAAGCATAGATATGAAAAGGTTGGCCTTCTCGGTGACCATGATAAGAAGAATGGGAAGGAAATGGTGTTGAGGATGATGGAATAAGTGAGAAGAATTTAGTATAAAGAAATGGGTGGGCTCTAAACATCAAAGAGTGTTACAAAAACAAATCATAAATAATAATAAGATTATGATGACATTATTAGTCAGGCCGTTTTTTCGCATGAATTAACTATGCATTATTTATTTATTATATCAGAAAATAAAAAAAGTACGCGAGATTATAAATTTAAAAGTAATAATATCAATTGCTGATTGAATACAAACCAATGAGCAAATGAGAAAAATTATTTAAAGTTATTAGAATGAAAATTTTCTTCTGTATGGTATTATCGTTAAAAATTAATTTAAAAATACAAATGGTTTATTTATCGACGAGTTATTGCTTCAGAGTGTTCTAAAGTTCACAAGATCACACTAACTACTAATCATTATCGAAAAGAATCTACTAATCATGTCTGGTCGATAATCTCGATCAAACGGATTAGGTAAAAGTTGTGCAAAAATTTTTCTTCATTATTTTTCTACTAATTACTTACATTTTGATCATACATAAATTTGATATATTATTATTTTCGAGTGCCAGCGAATATCTGATAGTAGTAAATAAAATAAAAAAACTTTAGAATACACATCTGATAACATTATGTCGTCAGTACGATAAAATAATACGAATTTTTTTTTTTTTAGTGTTACAGAAATAATAACAGTAACATTAATATATATTTTTCCATCTTGTTTTTGTTCTTTTTTGAAATTTATTTTTGTTGATTCCTTATTAGTTGTACCGTGGATTAACTAAGCGTGTTATCTGCTGGCTCATCTGTTCCTCTTGCATGAGTTTAACACGAAACTGGCTGACTTGGTCCAATGCTTCAGTGATAGTGTCTCGTTGTTGCAACAGCAATTCTTCCCATTTTTTGGCGTACGCTGAAACACATAATATTTATTCCCGTAAACCTAAGACGCGTTAATCCATTATAAAGCAGATAACTCCATTATGAAAAGTGAAAACCACTGATTTATGATTCTTAAATTATTAAAGTGAAAAAAAAACAACAAGAATTATATAAGTTTTATATTTTAAAATAATATTATGCTAAATAGCATTATTTATTTTTAATAAAAAACAATCTTTCAAGTAAATTGTTGAATACGTTTCAGAAGAATTGGTTTCGCACATTAAATTTTATATAAGTTAGATGATTAAATTGATTAGCAACTCTGGACCATGTTGATTAAAATGATACATCTTTAAATTGATTAATAACAATGTTAGTTAAGATTTCACAATAATTATTGTTAGAAATAACATCAATTAATTGAATGATTATTTTAATAATTATGAACAATAAAATTGATATTTTTATAGACATGAAAAAGCATGAGGTAGTTTATCGAGTGAAGTAATGGACTAGCAGTTTAATAACAATATTTTGTCGTTGATATTCAACAACAATGCACCAGACCTTGTTCACTGATTGAGATGCGAAAAAGAATAAAGTCAAGTTACGGTTGATTTAAATCTAATATTTTTATAAAATAAATAAAGCTGTATCCAATATAGATATTAAGTTTGAAGAGTTCTATATGACCAATGAATGAAAAAATGAATTAATTTGGCCGTGATTAGTAAGCATATAAATTTTCTAATTATTTAAAATTTTGATGGTTGAAAAAAAAAAGATCATATCGTACCATCCGAAAATTGTATTCGCTCAATCAGACGCCTAGACAATGAAAACTTCTTCATCAGGTAGGACGATTCAAACTTAGTTCTTTTCCGTCTCAAATCTGCGAAGGTTTACTGGCGTTACATTAAATTTTTAAAAATAAAAAAAAAAGAGTCGAAATCAACTTTGTTAGAATTTAATTGTACTATAAAAGAACACAATTTCAAAAATTTTTTTATCAATTGATTACAGTAAAAATTGGCCAATAATCTTATATAATGATTAGTAATTTTCATGAATCAACAAATGCTTTCATCTCATGCTAATGTACTTAGTAAAAAAACAATGATAGAATTTATACACGCCATTTAAAAAAAAACAATTTCATTATTTAATAAACAATCAATAAATGTAAAAAAATTTCATTAACATAAATGAATGCTTTACATGCTTAATTCTGGTAATTATAAATGTAAAGAAAGATCGAAATATAAACAGTTGGAAAGATAGCAAACAAAATGAAATTCTTTAATACTATTAAACTCAAATTAATGAATTTATGTCGAAAGGATTTTATTTCAATAACAGTATCATTATTAGATTTATCACATATAGCATGACTATTTTCAAAATAATAACGGGAAGACTTATCATTATTCCAAAATGCATTTTCAAGTAAATTAGCATCAGAATTAGAATTAGAATTAATCCAACTCTGATCATTTAAACAACTAGAATATCTATAACGTAATGTAGTATCGCTCTTGGAATCTTCGTTAAATTGGAATGGTACAACAGAATCACAATCATTATTTTCAATACGATAGCTGACATTGAGAACATTGGATTCACTATCATCACAAGAAGACACAGAATAAGTTTTAGCGGAAGACTCTGATGTCAAGCCAAAAACTTTAGCTTGAATTTCCGAATTTTTCCCATAATACAAATCAACATTAACAGGACTTGGAGTTCTAGTAATTGATCCACGTCCAGATTCCGATTCATTTTGAAGTACTAAAGAACTTTTAAATATTGATTTCTTAGCTCGATTGTCGATGACTCTGCCAGTCCAGCTATACTTGGAGCAACTTTTTCTTGCAGTACTTGCCCACTTTCCTCTACTAGTTCTTTTCTGAACTGTTGATAATCTGGATAAACCATTTCTATCAGTTACCATTTTTTTAGCACTCACACAAATAAATGATCCAGTTTTTTTTAACTTTGGTGTGTGATTTTTGATTCCTCGATTACTATTATTACTAGAACTAGAGCTGGCTCTACGTTCATATTTCCAAGGCGACATTTTCTTTACATATTGGGATAATCGAGCTCTTGGATTGTAAATATTTTCATAATCCATTTCTTCTTCAATCGTAAACGATGCATCTGATGATTCTTTGCCATCTTCGTCACCATTATACGTGCAGAGTGAATTATCCTTAGGATTAGCACGCAAATCTGTCATGAAACGCGAGGCACAGTGATAGAAGTGGATTCAGATGTCACTTGATATCGTTGGTATCATTTAATTTTATATTTATAATAAAATAATTGTAAAGTCTAAGGTTACCGAACTTAATTAGAACTTTGCTTAATTATAACAGCAAATCGTACGATAATCTTATATATTTATCATAACATAATAATAAATCGTTACTTTGTTATAATAATTGCATCAAAAATTAAATGAATTATGATGAACTGAAGAGTATAACTGAATAAAACCATTATTTATTTTCTAGTGAATCATTGAAGAATGAAAATAAATGAATTCAATTGGAATCATTCAGTTTTTTTAATCAGCTCGTCATTTGACTACTACTATGGCAACTATTAAAATACAAATAGCTAATAATATAACAATAATAAAACTCACCTTCTTGATCGTAGTCTACTTCATAGGTTGCACTAAAAACTTGATGGGCTTCATTCAAGAATTTGTTTGTATTGTCAATAACGAGTTTGTGCGTATCCAGTACTTCTTCTTCCATTGTTTGTAATGCTGTTACAGCCTCATGGAAAGTATATAAATCTTCTGAAAGTTCTCCCTCCTATGAAGAAATATCTCATTACTTGGATAATCGATTTTTTTATGAGTAAAAAAACGGGTTACTATTGTTATTAGGCATTTTTACTGACATTCAATGATCTAAGCTGTGCTAAATCACTATCAGACAGTACGCTATCATTTGCCTGTTCATCGATTTGAGCTAGACGTTCTTCACCAGTAGGCGATGCCCTTAATTCGGTTGGATCTGTTGCAGCCAACTCCTTCACTCGATCGGCGTATCTTAGAGTATTCAAAGAATGTTCGCAAGAACTCATTCCCGGACTGATCATAGCAATCTGAAAACAACAATTATAATTTAATTTTTCATTCTACAAATTTAACTTTACTATTAATTGATAATTATTCTTTTATCAAAATATTTTTCATTTTTTATGAATAAATGATAATCGTACCATACAAGTTTTTGATTTTTCACCAATAAAGCTATCCCTGAGTACTTGAGTAAGTTTACTAGCTCTGAATGGTAGATGAGTTCCTCGATCTTTTCGTCCTAAAGCACGTATACATTCTTTTAGGGCAAGTAATGATTTATTTATCTCTGCTCCTTCCATTCCTATAAAAAAATAATTTTTAATTAATTTGAAATGTTCTTCTTTACAATAAAAAATATATTTTCAGAAATGCTTACTGGTTTGTCTATTAGCAGAAGATGTATCAGCACCTCTTTCATTTCCAGCAAGATCAATAAGCGAAAATTTTCCGTGAACTTTATGAGTACCTGGCGTTCGTGCAATAATTTGAAAAACTGCATGTGATCTTGAAGAATTAGTATTAGCACTAGTTTGCCCACTAGTTCTGGCGCTATTCCCATGTTGAATTAACTTTAAAACTTCGTCTACACTTTCAACCACTTTTTCCGTCAATCCAACAATCTGAACTTGTTGCTTGCCATCTTCTAAAACTCGAAGTTTTTCTTTGTCAGCTAACAAATCAAATACTTTCCCAGAATAAATTTCAAAAAAGCTTGCAGATATGACGAGATTCAATACTCTATATTTAGCAGATTTAAGAAGCTTGAAAACATCTTTAGCAGCCATAGCATAAATTCCCTTCTTACAATCCTGAGTTTTTCCATTAAAATCACCACCCATTGTATGTGTTTTACCACTTCCTGTCTGACCATAAGCAAAACAAGTTGCCATTCCTCCCTCGAAAATAGTCTGAACCAGAGGTTTAGCAGTATATTTATAAACAATCTCATTATTACACGTCTCATCGAAAGCATAATCAAATCTAAAGTGTTGATTTTCCAAATATTTCGTTAAATCAACTTTGAGCTTTGGCTCATGAACGATCATTTGATCTTTACTTGGTACACTTATAACATCAACTTCTTTCCTATTCTGTTCTTTGCGGTTCAATGGACGCTTTCTCACACAGACTGTAATTTGATGATCTTCCACAGCATCAGATTCTCGAAGAGGCCTAAATTCTATGCTATTTTGATATTCTCTAATCATCGCCAAAAATTCCCAATTAGGATTACCAGGATCCATATTCATCAAAGCTTCTTTCTCTTCTTTCAGTTCTGCTTGACGTTGTCGCCTTTCCTCTCTATTTTTTTTAAGTCTTTCAACTTCCTTGACAACATTTGATCGTCTACCTCTTCCATTCTCTACCGTTGTCGGGGGTTGAATTGGTTGTTGTTGCTGCGGTTGTGAGGACTGATTTTGCTTCGTTTTATTTGTTGATGTTGTACTAATGTTTGTAAATGCTGGTATTGTTGGTGTTGGTGGTATATTTTCGACTTCACGCCGGCTTGTAAGAGCTGTCATTGTTTCATTCTGACCATTTACTGATGTCACTGATGGTGGTAATATGCTTGTTGGTCGTCCTGGCTGATTTCGTTGTCTATTTGAACTCGCTAAAAATGAATCAAAAATATTAGTTAATTAAAATTTATCATCTTGAAATTTGTTATAATCAATTAAAATGTTAAAATCTACTATTATATTTTCCTGGGTCTTTATAAACTTGTTCTACAATTGTTGGAGCTTCGATAGCTATAACAGCGGCTTTTTCATCGACTATTTGATTTCTGCGTTTAAAAAAATGAGCCCACGGAATAAATTTCATTTTCAGAAAATTTTTTTAATGATAAATATTCTCTTTTAATAAAAATAGAAGCTTATTCCAAGTGAATAAATTTTTGTAAATGATTAATTGATAGTTAAAAGAGCCGCCTATTGTGTTAAAAAATTATGTGACCAAAAGAACAACCAACTCGTGCTAGCGTACAAACTGCACTGTCCAAGCGGGGTCCTTGCCCTTGTGCGTTAGCTATAGCCTAGACACCTGACAGTGTTATACATATAGCGACGAATATCGATAGTCACACAATGTTTAACTACTACGAGGCTACTCTATGTTGGTCATAGACCCCAGAACGTAGTGAAATAATTCACCCTTGTCATGAAGAGCTAATTCTACCTAGCATGGATAGTTTGAATATTCGTTGAGAAATTTTCTTATCGTTTGATCTAATTAGATTAGCCTACAAGACGTACAATATTATTAAGTCCGAAAATTCATTTACAACCGGCAATGTTTTTTTTTCTGTAGGAACTAAACTAAAAGCAATTATAAAAATAAGTTTTCTGATAAAACAAGTAATTTTTGTAGGCTTTAACTTCCTAGTTTCAAAACTACTTCATTGATTTTCGCTATCATTCACCATCATAGTGTAAAAAAGTTATCAAGAAAGTTTCCGCAAATAAAAAATTTTTGTATACAAAATCAACTGTTTTTAAAAATTCTTATTTTGAGTAAACAATATATTTTCTCTACATAAAATGACAATCTACACTTTTTTATCTGATATTACTTATTATCTTCCCTTTAGGTGAATGACTAGTAAAAATCTACCTTTATTATTTCCTGTCCAAAATACACAAAACTTCACTTAGGAAATAAATTTAAAAGATCTAAAAAGAATGAATACAAAATAAAATTTACCTTTAACTGGGATAGACTGCCTGGGAGCATGCTGAAAATGAAAAAAAATCACTTTGAGTAATCAAATGAATAACCACTAAACTCTAACCATGTGTGCATTGAAGCCAAGGAGAAATTAAACGAGAATTGTGAAAGAAAAATTATAAAAATAAATCATGATGTCCTAAAAAGCCATTTGTATTATACAGCGTGAACATGTCAAATAATTGGGCTAATTTTTACAATTCATTAATTAATGTGCTTCAAGTATTATTATATCGATCCTTTACACAACATTACACATTTCTTACATGATTTGATCATTCCCCCAGGGAAATGTGAATTTTCTTTCACCTTGTTGTTGTGAAAAATATAACCTGTGTCCATGTGCTTATGTTATATTACATGATAAAAAGATAAATAACTATTTCCAATAATCTACACAGTATTCTAATGAATTTATTTAACATACTCTTTACTTTACATGTTAATAAACAAATTCTTTAATTACTAATAATTTTAATTATGAGGTAAAATTATTATCGTGAGGAGAAGAAAGATATAAGATCTAGATGATCCAGGAAATGTGATAGTGTGTTGATGACGATGAAGGTGATGGAAGATCAAGGAAAAATGAAGAGGAATCAGCAAGGAGTGCGCGTTACCAAAATACGTGATGTAACTCGTACAGAAAGTGTTGCCGAAGTGAGTCCATTCCTCGTGGTGTGTCCACCATGACGTCCAAGAGAGCCATCCTCTTGGTTATCCAAATCATCAGCAGCATCATCCTCCTCATCAGAAGAATCCTGGGACGTTTGAATTTTGGATCCCACGTTTATTTTTACGAATAACAAATAATTGGCAAGAAGGAAATGACGAAATAAATGAAACCCCATTTTTATTTAATTTCAAAAGAATATCATAAATTAAATCAACAAAAATGAAAATTACCAAATTAATGAATAGAAGAAGAGGATTGTCAACACAAAGAAGAAGGAATATTTTGAAATAATCCAAGTGTTGAAGTACGTTTGATATTTTTTTTTTTCATTCCAGTTGAGTTCCATGTTATGAGTCCAAAGTGTTCCAGGGCAGCGTCCATAGAGGAGCAAAAAGACGTTACCACATTAGTTGTGTTGAGTGATCATGTACTTTACATCCTTGGGATTCGATTTAGATGGTTAAACGGATCGAATGAAATGATCGCCGGCGATCGAAAGGTCGTTATGAGTCAGGTCAAGTGATAGAAATGATTTAATAAGAAACATAAAAAGCTCAGCTATCTTGACTTGTGAGATCATTCTGCTATTTTTCTTGATCAATCAAACGAACGTTCTCATTTTCAATTAATGTATAATTCACTACTGGTGAATTTAATAATTGAATATTTAGAAAAACACTAAATTGATCAGCTAATTATTGAAAGCACAACAATACTGATTTTATGAAGAATTTTTACCGAGATAAATTACAATACCTGAAAGACTATCATATATTGAAACATTTTGAAAGAAACACTTGTCTCTAGGGACCGGCGCATTATTTCATAACACTCTGGAGAATAGGTTAGAGAAATAGCAGCGTAGTCCCAGCAACGCGTCAACAAATTTCGATTATACTAGTCGATAAAGTATATGAGAAAATTGTGCTTCTGCGCAAATTTTTCTAGGAATATGTTAAACATAAAAAAATTTTCCTACTCTTACAATAAAATTCAACTACAGACCTAACTGTTTATCAATAATGTCCAAGTCATAAATGGTCACGAACAGATGTCATTTAATAGCATTTTTTGTAAGGGAAGTAACTGTCATTACCGTAATTAATTAATAATGATAGCAATCTTCATGATGTCTTCAAGATGTTGCTGTAAGGCGGGTTGTGATATCATGGACAAAATGTAAATAAAATAACTTACCCTTGATCTAGTTACTGACATGTTGATCTGTGGTGGTGGAGGCATGCTTTTTGATGTTAGCTCGGGATTTAATGCAAGGATGGCGTCGATTTCCACCTATAATTTAATTTAAAAAACTCAAATTAATCATAACAAATCTGAAAGAGCAGTAAATATTCATTTTATATTCAACAGAAAAAAATTTCCATTATCAAACTTTGGATATATTGAGAAACCAACCTTTCTACGTGGGATCAAACTTTGAGGCATCGTTAATGATAATTTAAACTTGAGTAATTAACTATTCAACTTTAAAGACTGACTTGATTTATTTATATAATAAAATTTTATTAAACTGATTTATTTATCAAGATATTTTTCTCACAATTTTTGGACAAATTAAAGACTGGTGTTTATCGAGCAGTCATTAAACGCAAAGTCATTTTAGATCTCCAACAAACTGCTTAGCTTGTCGGAAATAGACTAGTGATCTCAATAGCTTCGCAGGTTGCTGGTTTGGCATTGCATAAGCAATGGATAGTGAAAATAGCTCAATAACCATGACCTAAGATTGGAGAAAATTGAATAATATTCCATGTTTTGTGTAAGTTGTTTTTCTTTTTTATATTCTTTGAAGAATCATTGCTATTTATATTCATGCTATTCATAGAGTTATTAGTTAGAAAATAAAAACTCATTAATCTTGATAAAGAACTTGGCCCAGACAATGAAATAATAACCTTAGAGATGTTTTTTTTAACTTGAGATGATTTGGTTTTAAAAGAATTGAAAATTACAATTGAATAAAAAAAAATGTCAACTATTTATTCAGATAGACTTGTTAATAAATCTACAATATCAAAAAAAATATTGCTATAAATCATTTCTCTACTTTCAAATCACTTCCTCAATGATTTTTATGTCAATAAAAAATATATGTAAAAGTAAAAAGTGATTTGGAAATGAATTAAGTAATTCTGTACCTCTTTTCCTTTGGTTTCACCTTTCTCGAACCATTCTACCGTGACGCTTCGCTGATCCCAGTTGACACCGGAGACAATTGCTCCATGGACACGACCTGGAAGTGAAAAAAGAGAGCATTCAGTGTTATCAAAAAATAGATAAATATATGTACCGCTAATGATTGACATATTAACGGATTTCATGACGAATAATGCCGGTATAAAAGTAGTTATTTCATGATGAGGATATGATAAAAAGAAAATAAATTATGGGGGTAAAAGAGAAGTCATAGAATACTGTTACTCTGAATAGCTATTAGTATCTTTCGTGTACAAAATTACAATCTAATTTTAGAGAGGGTACCACCGGAATTAACCGCCAAGTGGTTATTCCATGGGCACGGCCACGTTACACACAATGATTCTGCGTCAGCTTTATTGCTTCCAATTGTATCAAATCACTAGTGCTTTTTATTTATTACTTTATACTAATAAAACATGTGACATTTGCATGTGAATTCTGTTCCCTAAATATGAAGTTTCATACAAAAGATTTCAATTATTTGTATTAAAACTATTGTAGTTTCGAATTATTCTTATACTCAAATTAATGCAATGATTAATAATGTTAATTAATGATATTATTAAATAAACAATACCATTTTTATTATTCCTATTAGAACTGTCATTATAACTCTGATTATTCTGCCTTTGTTTCTCAGGTGATGCTTTAGGAATTAACGACTTAACTTTCCTATTTTGGATTTTTTTCCTTTTGCAACGATCATCATCATCATCAAATATTGGCACTGAGAAACTACATGATTTTGAATTCGCATAAAAATTATTATTCTCACTACTAGACTTTACAATCTTAGAGCTCCAGCTTCTAAAACTCTTCTCCTCTTCTTTCTCACAATTTTCCACAACTTGGTTAAATTCAAAATCCTTATTTTTATTACAGCTATAACTGCTTTTACATTCTTTTAAACTGTTCTTCCTCAAGCTATCTTCAGGGGTGGTATCAGAAAGTGAATCATAAAATTCTAAGTCATCATTTTCAGTGATATGAATCACAGAAAGATTAACATCAGCTTCAGAAGCTCCACCATAATTCAGTCCAGAAAACTGAATTTGTTGATCAACTTGATTTGTTGTATCTTGAAACACTTGCTTTTGATCATTATTCTCAACATTAGTAATTACCTGAAGACCTTCATCATTCTGATATGCATTGACGCATGACAAAGTACTTTTCTTCTCATTATTAATAACATCTTTATCATCACTAATAACATATTTATCTTCATTTTTTTTCAGCTCTCCAACTTTATCTTTCCGTCGTTTCTTCTTCTTCTTATTTTTTTCAAAATTTCCTGACTCCTTGGAGCCACAGACACACCGACTGAGCCAGTCCATTAAGTCTTGAGAATGTTCCCAGGATCTTGAGTTTGTAGGCGAGGTTCAAAGCACTTCAAGTCAGTGGGCGAGTCATGGTTGATCTTGTTTGCCAAAAGTAGTATTCATCAGGTGCATACAAAAACCTTAAGGTTCACTAAAGGCCATTGACACCTGGACAAGTTGTTATGATGATCATTATTACAGATATTATTATTGTTGGTGCTGATTATCATGCAGAGTATCATACATTAGAATGCGACAACTCAACACAATAATAATGAAAGACGAGTAACTGGTATAGTAATCGATCCGCGATCATACGTTCGAATGAAGATTGACATCGATCTAGAAGGTCAGGCAGTGGAAAGAAAATTGTAACATGATATTAAATTTATCATATTAATTTTACTATTAAATTACAGGAAAACTTGTTCTTGATTTCAATCCATTTGTTCACAATTAATAAAACAAAATAATCCATCAGACACTTTCTAACTTTTTAAAATCATTTATTTTGAAGAAGAATCAATAGTTGATGATTCTCGAAAAAACTTTCAACTACTGACTTTCAAACTGACAAAGACTTTGTCGTTCACCAACTAAAATAGCAGTCAACTCTTTCTTTCTTTCCCGTTAAATCCGCTTGCATGTCTTGTGAAGAATTTCCAGAAAAACGTGACACTGAATAAAAAAGCTAAGATAAAAAATTCTTCAATATACGTGTGCTTGCAATGATTTTAAAATATTCACGTGGTTCTTAAACTTCGTTCATAAGGTTGCACTTTCACAAGCACCACCAAGTAAGGGTTGAAAGTTCCAAAGGGTTATCTTCACAAAGAAACTAAACAGTAAGGTTGTCTTGAATATTAAATACAATGAAAACATGCTGGTGTTATTGATGTTGTTGTTGATGATGATTGTGATAGTGGTGATGATGATCCGGTGACTCTTTATGATCAACTGGCAGTGTCTATCGTCCAAGCGTCGATTCATAAACGCATTTATTATAACGCCCAGAGTAATTCGATGTCGTTGTCGGGTGTGTACACGATAATATCCGAGACTACTCGACGAGTTCGATCAACCGTCAAGTGTAATCTCCACTGCGACATACATCTAGTTCATCTTAATGCAATAATTCATATTGTTTCATGTAATTCAGCATTTTAAAAGTCCAAGGAATTTATCAATACATCCGAAAGGATTAACGAAGGTTAGGTTGATAATTTAATGTCACTTACGTTGCCAACAACTTCTGTTTCGTTGAATCGATTATCATTTTTATCATAAAATTTTTTAGGTTTATTATTATGTCAAAGAGAATGATTCAAAACTTTTCATTTAGTATTTAAAATTTTTTTTAATTTGTGCTTATTTGAATGATAAAATTTTAAAAGAGACACGTTAAGAAGTGAGAACAGCTGAAGACTGAAGTCTATAAGAGACCTTAAATCCATTACTAAACTGTTGCAGCAGTTAGATAAGTCCTGTTAATAGCAAGAAAAATTATCAGAACTCTGTTAACGTCAGTCAAGCGTATCTAAAAGTAAAAAGAAAGATTAAAAAATTATTAAATTGCTTTGTGTAGTTTTGTAAAAATAATAAATACTAGTGTGTTGATTGAATAATGAATAATAATAATAATTACGTGGGATTTAGATAAATAAATTCATTTATTTTAATTCATTAATTTGTTATTTATAATGAGAAAGTGGGAAATGAAGTATTTTTTAATCCAAGTTGACTTGAAGTGTAGGTATACTAAACAAGTTACTCGATAGTAGGAAATTGTCAGTAATAACGTATTACATTGTGACGTTATCTGCAAAATTACGTAAGAGTTAATTCACTTATGGTTTAATTATTTCCTTGTTCATTGAAAAAAGGTATTGGCAAAATACTAAAACATCAAATAATTTTGTTCAATTTTTTTAAAAATATTGACTGAATCTTTTTTTTTTAAATACCAATTTATTATGACTAATTATTAAAAATAATTGATTTATTTAATTAATTCTATTAGTGATGGTTATGATGATGATGGTGGTAATGAAAATTTAAGTTATAATTAACTCATTGGTTTAGAAAAAGCAATTCTATTACATTGTAACTGCTACTATTATCAAATTAGAACGATGAAACCCACTCAAACATATAATTTATCCCATTCTATTGAAAATATTCAATAATTTATTTCTGAAGAGCCTATTTAGTATTTAAAAAACTAAATAACCAATCAAAATCTAATTCATTGAAAAATATTAATTTTATGTAAATTTATTGATCAGCTGTTAAATTATAGACAACTGAAATTCTTCAAGGTGATGACTTTTTATAAATTCTGTACATGAGAAAAAAAAAACCAAAGATAATTTCAAGTGGAAACTTTCGATAATAAAAAATGTATCCTCTAGTCCACGTATGTTTGGACCTATCATCTGGGTCTATTACACATCCAGGGGTCACAATCTATCAAGCATTACATTTAAGCGACTGCATCCTGTCCTACCATTCTCATTATATTACTTCACAATGTTATTATAAACAAGCAGTCAAGTACTACAAGTTTTTGCCCTTGATTTATTTCTCTAAGGCAATGGAATCTTTCCTTATTCTCAGAGTCACTTCTCTTGACATTTATTCCAAAATGTGGCTCTGTCTCATGATGACTCTGTTCAAGTATAATCAATTGAACTAGCTCAAGTTAAAAATTACTATGAAAATTATCATTAGTGATGGATTAGTTTGTTAATTAAGTACTTCAAGTATCAATTATTTAACCAAGTATCTTATTTCAAGCTGATTGCATAACACAGTCTTCAGTCTGAACTACTGCAGCAGGAATAGATATAAAACTACGATGAGACTGACGATTATAGTTCGAAAAATATACAACCAGGGCGCCAGTTCCTAGCTGCAGTTGCTACCGACTTTACCATCCTGCATGTTGTTGATGATAAAACATGTGGTATGATATTTTATTCACGAGACTGAGAATTAATCATTCCTACTTCACCAGTATGCATTAAGTAAACATATGTCTATGAAATAATATTCTTCAAATGCTCATATTTCATACTAGAAAAAATTAGAGCTAGATAATTAATCAAGTTCCAGTTTATGAATGTACTTTGATTACGTAAATGGTTGAAATAAATTTAAATCTTAGAGTAGAATAAAATTTTTGCTTCCTTGTGTGTTATGAATTGGCTTGTTATATTCTTGAGTTTATGAATATCTTTAGAAAAAAAAAATCACTCTGCCAAGTTATTATTGATTCATTGTTCTGATCATGGCTAACAAAAATTGTCTTTCAAGTTTTCATGAGTAGTCATAGTATAAATGAGATTATAACGTGACTTTACTCTAGTTGTATGTATTCTTCAGTTGTCTAGAATTAATAATGTATCTGTTGATGGTGCAATTTGCTTGAGGTTTCTAATTAGTATTGATGATCTGTAGATAAACTTGACGTCATATTTAAGCATAAATAAACAAATTATTCATTTTATTTTTTAATGTGAAATACTTTTTTTATTAATAAAATTTAAACTGTTTAACTTTTCAAAGTCACTAAACATGAAAGTAAAACAAGAATAAGCTTTATTGTTTTAAAATAGCCTTCCATCATTTCCATTAACTTCGATTATAAATTAAAATAAAAATACTGTCATATTGACATGATGTTCTGCAGCTAATCCTTTAATGTACACGAGTAAGTTTAGGATTTAACATACAATTCATCAGACATTGCAAAAAAGGCTTAATGCATTTATGCGGAGGATGTAACTAGGAAGATACATAATTCTCTATTGGTGTAGGCGACATCAGTCAATAAAAAAAAGATTTGAAAAAATAGCGAGACCAAGCTCCAAGTAACTGGAACATGCCCTGACGCTATTTCTTTTCAAGAGCATCTCGAAGACAATGTGAGTGTAGGTGAATGGAGATTTCATCGCACAATGACTCGACATCAGCAAAAGAAGGCCAGGAAATAATACTTTGATACCACACTAAAACACCAAGTTTGTTAGAAGATTCAACTTATCAACAGATTCAATTGATAGATTAAAAAAACTCATACTGAAAATAGCTTTTGAACTTCATTTTATATGGACTATACACATCAAGGTGAGACACTTCCTACTCCAATAATGAAGCTACAGTCGATTAAAAAATTTTTTATAAATTATTCAAAAAAAGTCGTGATCAATTTAGCAACAAGTTATGTGTAAATGTTCTTCTTATAAAAAAAAAAACTAAAATTATCCAAGTTTTACATTTGTTGCTATAAACTAAATAGCCAGAGCACTTTTTATCGTTAATTATTCAAATGTATTCTTCATCTTTTTGAAGTTGGAATATTTTCGTAGTAAAAATAAAGGAAATATGCTGTAAATCTTAGGTGGAAATTTATTTTCTTTAGGAAAAGAGCTAGAAATATTTTGTTGATGATTTAAATATACTTCTGAAAGATTTAAAAAATTTTACTCTCTAGTTCTTGGTAGAAATTTTTGACATTATTTATATGTTTTCTATCGAGACGAATAGTGGCATTTCAAATACTAGAGTATCTTTTTTCAGTCTCCAGAGGACTTTCACGACTGAATTATTCAATAAATATATTCATCTGAATGATAAATTTTTTAAGACTTGAAAAATATTTTTTTGAATATCTGAGCTAATTCATTAAATACTATCTACATGAATAAGCTCCCAAGCATGAAAAAAAAACATAAATAACCGGAAGTCAATCTCCAACTCCAACAATCAACAGCAAAAAGATTTGCTTCAGAAATCATGTGTTTCTAGAGACAGAATATTAGTGTCCCTGAAAAAATCGGAAAAATAATGTTTGACGCAGATAATCAACTCTCACAGTATCATGATCCTTATTAGGTTAGATCGCCCACACGACCACTGGCTGTTAGCTTTCGGGCAAGGACTATATACACGTCATCTTTTTATTTGTAAGTGTATATTATATCTCGTGAGATCTAAATGCTCTTAAAGAACTGCATCTACCCATATGTGCTGCTCAGGCAAACTTGTTAATTGAACAATCTGTTCCACTTGTAACACTTATTGAAAGTGCATGACAATCCAGTTGGCTACACTGAAGATCAGCATCTTCTGTATCTCTTGATATCTATTTTTAGGCACATGCCGACCAGCTATCTGTCTACTGAGATCTAAATACTTCAGTTGAAATAACCTATGATGAACTCAAATAGACCTGCATCTCGTGAGAATTCTGCTTCTCATATCTTATTTGAACTCACTGACTATTGTATGAAAAAACAATAGTTTAACGTGGATAAGACTTCGATAAAGTCAAAGAAATATATTTCATGCTGATCCTTATTGGGTTTGGGTAATAAAATCCAAATTGAAATAAATTCCCCATAAATTTGAAGATTGGATTTATCACTGGAAAACAGTGATTCTTGAATACATTTGCAGCTTAAATCTCAACTCTAGCTTTTACATCTGCTATTTCAACTGGTTTGAAATATCAAGCTTTCTGAGGAATCCATCAATGTTCATTCACAATGTTAAACAGTATATTTCCACTGGAGAATAATGAAATATTAATGCGAAACAGTGAATTTCCACAATGTCATATTCGCATGGTAGAAGTATTTTTTAAAATCAATATCCAGGGTTAAGTTTAGTTCTATCAACGAATATAGCAAACAACTCAATACTTAATGTCTTTTTTTTTTCATTTTATGAATTACCTCGAGAACCATATCAATTTCATCAGTTTGTCGTTGACAATACGTGAATGGTCATCAAGGTCATGGTGAAACGAAAGGCACAGAATGTTTGCATTGACATTACAAAGCGGAAGTAAACATGTAGAAAATCTATTTGGTAAAATATAATTATTCAAATGAATATAAGCAGAAATTTATTTGCATCATGAACTATCAAGTTATTGAAATTAAATGACAACACCTACGTGCTCGTCTTTTTTTTATTGAATTGGTATTTTTCAAGAGGTGAATTCTATCCAATGCATTGTTGAATGCTCTTTGTTAACAAAGAATTGATTCTAGCTATTTTTAGTTGATTCAAGTTGAATAGTTGACAAGCTTTAACAATACTCATTTAGATAAATTATACTAATCACATGAGAAAAATATTCTGATGCTGTAATAGATCAATACTTTTTTCTTCAATTTACATTTTGAATTCAGGTGGGACTGAACAAAATCTCTTGATAAAAATTATTAGATTTATAGTAACAATAGGAATATATGATTACAATTGATTAAAGAAGCTTTCTTTTTGAAAGCAAAAAAAACTGGCATTATTTCTAACGGAAATAATTTTTTTTTTAGTATTCTTTGAAGCCAAAAAATAATAAAGCAATCAAAATCTACCACCTACATAATAAATATTAATCATCTAACCTTTTCAATCACTGTCTTAGCAATAGCTAATGTGGTCTCGACAACTTTTCCTTTCATCCTACTAGATTGCTTCATCTCTATATAGAATTTTTGTCTCGGTAAGTTGCTAGACTGTTTTTTTTTCAATGTCACATGTACTTGAATTATACAAAGTATTCATAATTTAAATGAAACAACTGATATGTTATCAATTCAAGTCTGTTTAAATGATGTAGTTCACTGAACCATTCCATAAGTTAGCTAATCAGCAGCTATTATTGAATAATAAAGAAAATTATATCAACAAGTTTCATTTCATTCATACTGATTATGTAATCAAATAAACATTTCACGAATACTAACTAAGTTCAAAAGATTTAAATTAACTGATTAAATTTAGTGAAGCTTCATTGATTGAAAAAATGATCAAAAGAGTATCGAAGGGAAGCCACTGGCACCCATCCAATCATTTTGGATAGATATTAGACACGTGTAAGTCTGGGGTAATTTCACACTCTCATCAATACATTAAATGAGAAAGAGGGAAATGTACATGTAAATGTGGCGTTTGTTTTAAAGGTGTGAGAGAATAGTAGTAAGGGGTCCGTGAGGAAACCCGCTCCTTTCTTGGTGAACATGTTGACTCATTCGTCGATGAACGCGTAAATAAAATGAACACGATTATCTTGCGAAGGGAAACTTGCATTCTAGAGTTTCTCATTTAATTATTACTTTTAATTGGTTTAGTAATTTTAAAAAAAATATCAAATAATAATATTCATCATATTTTTCAGAAAAATATTTGAAAAATAAATTAAAAATTCAATGTTTATTACCCTGTTTATTATTTTTGTAATAATCGAATTAATTTTCATTATTGCTGTAAAAAGCAATAGTAATTCATATTTTGAATAATAATAAGTAAGTAATAACATCAATGTGAAGTATATAAACAATTAAATTCATTTTATAATCATTGTTTTTTTTTTATTTAATTATTTTATGTGAAGATTTTTAAGATCATAGATAATTAGAGAAATAAATATTATTATTGATATTTTTTTGTGTAATTAAAACAAAATAACCGCAAAATTGGATTTATTGTTTGGTCAACTCTCGTAACTCCAGAAATCGATCGTATGTGAGTAATGCGGTTTCCAAAGTATCAAGTGTGTCTACTGTTGGAATAAAATTTTCACAGCTTTAGTCTACACTATTTATACAGCTGAACAAGCACGCAATTGATTGTAATTTTAAAAGAACTGATTAGAGTACAATCTAATGATGGTGTTAACCATCGAAAACAATAAACAATTGCTGTCATGCATGCATAAATATATATTGACAGTATAATAGATGCAAGTTATTGCAGTTTGCGTTATATTGATCGTGTCGTTTTTACTAAGTGACCCGCTTCACATTCATCCTTCTCTAGGTCAGAACAATTACTAAACACATTATTGTAATGATTAATTTACAATGTGTTTTAAAGTTTACAAAAATAAAATTCATTGTCTCAATATATTTTATGACCACATGTACGCACAAAGTGGAATAAATAAATTCAATTAAAGGTTAATAAAAGTCAATTTGTTTTATGGTATGTCACTTTAACTTCTTTACGGTTAAACAACTGTAAACTTGTTCAACTTATTTATTTTTGTTTAAATATATTTTTTGATCACTCCAAAATACTGACTGATATTCGTTGCATATTCATGAAGGCTTTTCACTTCCAATTAAAAAAAATTATTTTCCATCAAATGAATGAACCGAAAAAAATGAATTTCAATATTTATATGGATTTATAAATATTGTGAAACGTAAAAATCAAATAGTAATAAAAGCCTTTTATCCAATTGTCTATTATTAACAACAATACTGGCACGAAGATAATCAATCAATCAATCAGTACGTATTGTCTCTTATCATATTAAAGAGCTTAAAATAAATTGTTCAGGTGTTCTGTAACAAAGTAACAATGAATTAGAATTTTATAAAAATACCTGGTAATGATGGATGTCAAAATTGGATAACAATAATATTACAAAAAAAAAAAGAAAGAAATGATAGTTAAACTTAATAATTCGTGAGAATAAGTAGTAGCTAAGAATTTTATGCACTCCAGCTGATTGTTTGAATTCACAGAGTAACGGTTTTACGTTAAACCACAAGTAGCAGCAAGCGTTGCGGATAAAAACTAGTATACACGAGGAGTTTTTACACGATTATAACACGCATTTAAACAGAACAGGAAAATTTTTATGAATTTATTTACATTAGAAAATATCATTAATGAAGAGAAATTCCAAATTCCACTCTTTAGTAACAACTATCCATTGATAACACTCATCATTATTTTTTGTTATTTAATTAACCACACGCCAATTTTAAATAAATCACCACCAATTTCAATAACTTGACTTTAAAAAACCATATTTATTTTGTTCCATTAATCAACTAGATCGCTTGGAGACAATCATTGGCATAGATACAAAGATAGTGAAAGGGAATCCAATTATTTGATTGGTTTAAAATAGGTAAATTTCATGTCAATTTTGAGAGATGTATTAATTAAAATAATGCAACTCTAGATTCTATTTAAAGATTATTTGGAAGGATAGTTGGTAAATCGGTTAACAAGATGCTAGCCGAGAAAACCTTAAAAGTCAATGGATTGAAAGTCTAGTGGTTCAAGCATCAAAGAGTGACCATGAGAATTGCGGCAAGAAGATATAGAAGGGGAAATTTCCCCAATATGGGAATGTTGATGGGTGCACAAATCGTATGAAAAACCGGTTAAAGCCGGTCATGGCGTTTGGATGATGGCCCACGCATGGGTGCATGTGAATAATATTCAAAAATGTTATTTTTGTCAGTCGAAGGGTTGATGGCAATCGAATTCAGCAAGTCTTTTCGCACGTATATGCATAGGTGTTTATTGTATTACTAAGGTTAGAAAAAATGTTTGGCGGGATTCACTCACCATCCGTTCGTTTGATGTTTATGCTGGTTCCTGTGGCGAGGTCGTACATCGTGCTGTGGTCCATGGTCATTCAATCAATTTCGTGGTGTATACTTGGACAACATAAAAATCTCGTGGTTTTGACGCTGGATTCACGATGATTTGGAATGTTATCGTAACGTTGTACGAATTCAAAGTACGTTACGTTGCCGTGTTTAACCGGCAATTCGAAAGACTATGGTTGACAGTTACAAATGCATTCAAAATCTCATGAGGTGATTGTGTATCCACTACCTCGAGAATGTCTGAATAGACAAGGCACGCCCGCACCACTTTCTGACGTCCGACACAATACTACAATGCACCGTGAAACTGCTCCTGTATAACTTGTTAATTCTGATACTCGATCTATTCGTTTTAATAATTATTACATCGAGTTTTCGGTTAATTTTTACTATAAAACTTTTCGTTTTAAGCCGGGAGTCTTTTGGTGTCCGTTATTGACAACGGAAAGGTTGCGAGCGCCAGCTTTCGATTGGCAATTTTTGCCGCGACATCTCGCGAATGTTATCAAGACTTTGCCATTTTGAATTTAAGAATAAATCATGAATCAAACAATTTATAGAAAGGAAAACTTTATTTTTAAATATTCGAAATAATTAATCGATTAATTAATAAAAAACTTTTCTTCATAAAGAATAAATTAATAATTTATACTAATTAATTATTCCAATTAATTTCAATCAAAATTATAAATTTTTATTGTAATAAAACGAGAAATTTAATTGGTGTTTATTTTCTTTGCTCGATCGATAAAGTTACGCAAAGTTAGTTCTAAAAGAAAATATAGATAGCGGTAGTTATAAATGCCTTTTGTTTGCTTGTCGATAAAAAAACTAGAACACAAATTTGGCAGCGAGTGGTGCATCTTCTACCATTTTGTGCGACAAAATTCTATCTAAGAGCTTGCTTTCGGAGTGACTGGTGGTGTGGCGGAATCTTATTTATTTTTTTCCATTTACAAGCGCATATTCTCTTAACCAAAATATTTAAAAATATAACAAATAAATCGGTAAAAAATGGGTGAAGATTATAATGGAGGTAATAATTAAATATTATTTATAACATTTTCGAAAATAAGCAAGACGCTCCGGATTTTATCATGTCGCCAGAAATGATTTAATGTCTATTACAAAATCGTTACAGACATAAGTTAATCATGTTATATATTGTAAATTAATCTTGAAATCAATATAAACACTATCGATTAAAACTTGAGAAAAAATTTCCAGTCGACTAAGTAATTAGTTTACGACCCTACCTTGATCACTTTAATTATTAATTGTGCTTGTGCAGCATTGGTCAATCATTCATTTTTATTTTGGAATTTTCCAGACAGAGATCGACAAGATCGAGACAAAGACAGGGATCGCGAAAGAGATCGTGACAGGGATAGGAGGCACAAATCTCGTAGCAGGGATCGTAGAAAGAGATCTCGGTCCCGATCTAAAGATCGCAGAGATAGAAAACGAAGTTCTTCACCGAAAAAAAGTCGAAGCTCACGAAGAAGAAAACCTTCACTTTATTGGGACGTTCCACCACCTGGTTTTGAGCACATTACACCACTGCAGGTAATCTAATTATTAGTATAATTAATCTTTAGAAAAATTAAATTACTAATTAACTTTAATTTTACTTGTGAATTAAAATTGAATTTGAAATTTTTAGTATAAGGCAATGCAAGCCGCTGGTCAAATTCCAGCAAATATCGTAGCAGATACTCCACAGGCAGCAGTTCCAGTCGTAGGCAGTACAATTACTCGACAAGCCAGAAGGCTTTATGTAGGAAACATTCCTTTCGGAGTAACAGAAGAAGAAATGATGGAATTCTTCAATCAACAGATGCACCTATCTGGTCTAGCACAAGCTGCTGGCAATCCCGTGCTTGCTTGTCAAATTAATTTAGACAAAAATTTCGCTTTTCTTGAGGTATTTATTTTTTGTCTAATCAATAAGTATTTTTCATGTGACAATGGATACAATATTGATGAAAACTACTGTTTTAGTTCCGCTCGATAGATGAAACGACACAAGCAATGGCATTCGATGGTATCAACTTCAAAGGACAGAGCTTGAAAATTAGAAGACCACATGATTATCAACCAATGCCCGGAATGACAGACAATCCAAGCATGAACGTGCCAGGTACGGTTCCGGGTATGTTTCGCACATACTTTCGAATTAATTTTTATCTATCCTTATATCAACAGCACGTTGGAATAGATGTTGCTAGTTAATTAAAAAATTTTTATTTAAATATTCACCTCTTTCCACAGATTCACCGCATAAGATCTTCATTGGTGGATTACCCAACTACTTAAACGAGGAACAGGTATGCAAGACAAGTAATTTATCTTCCTATTTTCATCATCCTTCAGCCTCAAACTCCTCGTTCAGTATTGCGACAACTAAATTCTATGATGCTTTAATGTCGTTATACATTTTTCTATTTTTTATTTCTTATCATTTTTTATTTTTCATTTAAAGACGACATTCAAAGCTCGTGATTCACTCATGAAATAGTATTTAGCATTTAGCGGACTCTCCAAGGCCTCTTAGACTATTTTTTTTATCAAAAACAAATCAATTCAACATCGCAAGGTACGTATATCTTCCGTCCTTTGTCATCTTCCGCATTGGCTAGGGCCCACGTGATTTAGAAAAAAGTTTAGGTATTTTACACATTTTTTTTTCTCTTTCGCATGCTCTATCGCGGTTGATTCGATCGTATTTACTTTTAGCTCAGGGATTAGGGTAAAAAAAATCAAAAAAATTTAAATAGTTAAAAAAAAGTCAAATCAAAGATATATAAAATCGTTAGAGGCGTTGCAGCTTTTAGGTGGCAGCGGCACAACGGTTTCTTTTTTTTTCTTTTGCAGCCTTTTTAGGCACAGCAATTGGAGTTACGACGGCTCTCTGTCATCCCCCGAAGTATAATGATATAAAAAAGCAATTTAGGATTTCATTGGAAGTTCAAATAAAAAAGAAGAAGGTCGGGTTAAAAAATATATTTTCAGAGGGGAAATGTGGGTGGACTTTTCAGGTTTTTTTACTCTCAGGTGGCATATTTTTTATAGGATACTTCGATGCCGTTATTTCTTTCTAGGTTTATCAAGAATACATCGAATTTTTTTTCTTGAAAAGCAAAAAAAAAAATGATTAAAAATCAGAACAGAACAAAAATTTTTCTCCTTGCAGCTATTTTCTTTTCAGGCTTTTCAGGCTTGACTGCTGATGAAAGTAAGATCTTAAAAAATATGTACAGGAAAAATTTTCAGGATTCGCGTATCAGAACTTCTTCAGGGTATTTTTCAGATTCAAATACATGGAAAAAATAATGAAATGAAGTAAAAAAATACAAAAAAAAAAAAATGTGGACTGATACCACTGCCCTTTCTCCCTATTTTTCTTAGCTTAGGGTCGCGCCGGTCGAAAGCATTCGCTTACTTCTACCACTACTACTACCACTACTACCGAACATGACAAAAAACCACACTGCTCGGAGAGAATGGCTAAGCCCGGCTTTTCGAGGCAAGTACCTGTCCAAAATCTAATGTCTCTCGATCACATTTTATTTATTGGATCGTGCCAAAATATATCTAAATCCTCTTTTCCTTATCTCTTTTATCCATTATTTTATTTATCATTTTTTAAATCTCTTATTCCTTGGCACTGGATGAAGTCTCATCTTTTAGGCTACTTGAACACTAAGCATAACTATGTTATATTTTTCGCGACATTTCATTCAAATTAAAGTTTATAACAATTAAAGAATTTTTAAAGAAGCTAAAAAAAAGATTTTAAACTAAAAATATCTAATGATGACTAAACAATGAACAAACAAATATTTTAGTTGGTTTTCGAAGAATAATAATATTAACAAAATCATTTTTGAGCTTTCTTGGTTTAGTTGAATTATTTGTTGATAAACACTATTAAAAAATATCAAGTAATTTTAAAAATATATTTTTACTGATATAAAAGCAAGTTATTCAAAGTAGGTAAGTGTTTTTGAACGAGGAGAGAACGATACTAAAAGGAAAAATAACTAGGATAGTTTGGGTTTTAATGTAAGATTCAGCAACAGAATGATTCCGTTTCCAAAGATTTAAAAAGTCAAAATTATGGGAATCTTAGCAGTTTATTAACTACTGAAATGATGACGTAGGTGAAAGAGCTGCTGATGAGCTTTGGTCAACTTCGAGCATTCAATTTGGTGAAAGATTCAGCGACAGGACTTTCGAAGGGTTACGCATTTTGCGAGTACATTGATGTATCAATGACTGATCAAGCAATAGCTGGACTCAACGGTATGCAACTAGGTGATAAAAAATTAATTGTTCAACGAGCTAGTGTAGGAGCAAAGAACCCAATGATTGGAACACAGGCTCCTGTACAAATTCAAGTTCCTGGATTGTCCATGGTTGGTACCAGTGGGCCTCCAACAGAGGTAAGTAAATCAATTATTAGAGTAAAGAAACTTTTTATTCGAAACTTTTAATATAAATATATTGTTTTGTAGGTATTATGTCTTCTTAACATGGTAACACCAGAAGAATTGATGGAAGAGGAAGAATATGAAGATATTCTGGAAGACATTAAAGAAGAGTGTAATAAATATGGAGTGGTACGATCAGTAGAAATTCCTAGACCAATCGAAGGTGTTGATGTTCCAGGATGTGGTAAAGTAAGTAGATTTTTTCAATTATAAAAACTGATATCTCAAGTATGATTTATGTTTATATTGTATCATAAAAAAATGTTTATAATTTTTTTCTAGGTATTTGTTGAATTCAACAGCGTAATTGACTGTCAAAAAGCTCAACAAACACTTACTGGTCGTAAATTTAATAATCGAGTAGTGGTAACTTCATATTTTGATCCTGACAAATACCACCGACGAGAATTTTAAAATGTTCAATAATATTTACAATAGAATACAATAATTTTTTCAACGAATACAATCTACAATTGATATTACAACTGTCGAATTAAATTGTATAATGTATATGAGTGATCATTTTTTACAGATGTGAGAGTCATTGAGTGTATAAATCACACATTGACAATTTCTTTAATATATATTATCAATTCTTAAATTTGATCATTACTCTACGAATGTGTATTTTTATTCAGTAAATGTATTACATATGTATAGAACTCTACCGAAATTAGTTCTCAAAATCGTATCATGTATACATGATCAAAAAAAAAATGTGGCCAAGAGTTGCTCATTTTCATTGAAGGAATTTTACTTGTTAGCTTTGACAAAACATCGGCAATTATTCCTTCCATCAATACCAATCGTTGATATATATGAATTCTTTCGTGGTAAACGAAGTAGTACAATTTGTTCAGTAATAAGAGAAATTTCAGAACTCTGCTTAATTGAAGCTCTAGCAGCAATCTTTTCTCGGTGTTCAAAAAAAATCCAAATTTTGGCGGCAGCTAGTATTGTTGAAGACTGATAATGTTCAACATTATTCACTTCAGCTTCAGAAGTAGAAGCATGAAGAGATTTTTCAGAAGTTGAAGAAGTATTCTCCGATGTTTTATTTTTCTTTCATTCTTGCAATGATGAATGATACTTCTTCCCACATTTTTTACACCTTAGTGACCAACAAGATGACGATTCATGTGGTTTAAGACTTTCGTTAGGTAGAATTATCAGTGCCTGTTTGTCTGAGTCACATAAATTTGTTTAAAATATGATGTAGGATATACTATGTTTCATATAAATTAAAGTATCTTTGTTTATGTAGTCAATATTATACTTTTTATTATAAAATGTTTTGTACATTTTTCATAATCATCAATACTGGGTAATTATACTTCATCTTGCATTGCTTGATGATATGTATTCGACGTGGTATCGTCAGCCTTACTAATTATTGCTCTCCTGAGAACTAAGTATAATCCTCCACCAGCCACTAGCATTCCTAAGCCACAAAGCAAAACGATAGACCATGCAGGAATACCGAGTCTTCCTAAATAAATTTTTTTAATCACAAAATTAATTGAATTTACTTAAAAAAAAATTAGAAATCAAAATAATTGAACGAAAACTCACGGAAATATTGTCGATTTATGGTTTTTCTTCCTCGAAGAATTTTACGACGAGCTTCAACCTCACCCATAAACATTCCCAGGATTACTGTAGACAGTATTAAATGTAAAAAAAATTATTTCAAAGTTTTTTATGGAAAATATTTAAAGAGAACTTACAGAAACCAATAGCCAAATAGTATAAAGCACTTTTAAATTTCATTTTGAAAATTATTTTAAATATTCTTGTAACAATTCACAGCTAAAAATGTTGGTTGTTGAAACTGTATCTTATACTGAACCCCGTACATGATTCAGACCAGATAAGACTGTTTGAGAAGGTGTTATCTTCTCTGACACATCAAGATAATTCCCACTGTTTTAGGTACTAATTTTCTACACCTGTAAAAGCGGAAATAGCTTTTTCTGATTACGGAAAGTGGAATTTAAATAGAGATAAATAAAAACATTGAATTAAAAAATGAACATCAGGAACTATACAATTAATTAATCATTAGGATAATTTAATTTAAGGTAAGATTAAGAAAAAAATAACGATTCCATCGTAAAATGACTTTTATTCATGTATAATCGAAGAAACAAGATTACAGTCTATGTAAAATTTTCCAACGTTCCTTCAATGTTAATATTATGAAATAAATACTTTTCTTATGAAATTTAATAATAAAAAAATTAAAGATTTCTTTTTCAAATCAATCAACTTTTTAACATTTCAGGAACTAGGAAATGACCATTTCGTTTGCCTCAACTTTCATATTATTACTTTTGTCTTATGACTTACAAAGTTGGCAAAGAAAAAAAATTTAGCAACAAATCCAAAGCTATCAGTGCTCAATTTTATCAATTGAATAATTCTTTAAAGTACAATTATAAGTGTACATGCTGGCACAATATCACAAGGCATCCCAAACATCACAATCCATCAGTTCATTAAAAGAAAAAAGAATCAATAAACTAAAAAGAATATTTATTACAATAAAAATGATAATGATAAATATGATTAACTTTAATATATATTATTTTGAATTTTACTATCTGTTCCCGTTTCATCACTTGAGTTATTAGCTTTTATTTTTCTATCTATTCAGCACCAAATACTTATTTATTAGAATAATCTTGCCTATCAATCCCAAAAAAAACAATTATGTGGAAGAAAAATAGAAATAATTTATTGGCGTTATAATGAATTTGGTCGAACCCATTTGTGCTTATTCACTCGACAAGAAAAGTAGCAGCAACAAACGGTTTTGATTCAAAGAAGCAATATAATATTGCAAATTTTTGTCTTACTAAATAAAATAAAGACAAAAGATATTTAATAGAAAAGAGTTTACATAACAGTGCTTTGATATTTAAAAGATATAATAACATTTGATTAACATTAATATCTGGATCTTAGGTCACTATGACTAGTTTTCCTTTCCAAAATCTAGATCATATTTACTTTTATAATTTTTCTTTTATGAACGAAACTAACTATATATGGTAACTCAATAAAATATAAATGTTATGAATAAACAGTAAAAAAAATATACTCATAATAAAAATAAAGCAAATGTAAGAGAAACAATAGTTTTAAAAAAAATTTTTTAGTTTAAATTATTATTATATTTACTTAATTACTGCTATGTAAAGCTATTTTTATTGACAATAATTATTAATTTTATTGACAATAATTATTTCGATAAGAAAAGAATGAAATACGCCAAATATATGCAAATATGAAATTTTTTCAATGGCCATTTTGAAAAAATTCAACATTATTTTTCATAATTATTTCTCTGACGCGATTAATTAAAATTCAATTTTTTAACGTTTTATAAACATATTTACGTATACTCGCGTATAATAATTTATTTGTCTAAAGCTATGCCCTACGCACCCTAGAAACTCCACTTGGAATAAATTTTTAATAAATATGTTTCTTATTGGATGGCATATAATGACTTCGGTGTTTTTAACGGTGTTATTTTTGTAAATTTATCTCTTCAACTCGAAAAAATAAAAAATAGTTAAAGAGATTCAGCCTACTACAGTTTTTATTTATTTATTTATTATTGCAAATATGCCTTTTAGTGTTTTAATAATACCTCTTTTTTCTATTTTTTGGTTAATTCATTTCCTTGCTAAAACTTATCACGAGAAATATTTGAGCCACTGGACTCAAACGTATTGCTAAAGAGATTATTTATTTTTCCCACTTTCCTCTCTCTCTCTCTCTCTCTCCCTCTTTCTCTTCAGAACACAAAATTCTATTACATTGTAACTTTTATCATCATTTATTATAATTTGTTGTTTATGATTAATAATTAATATTCCCTAGTTGAAGTATCAATATCTAAAAAGCTTAGCGATTTTTTTTTCATGTTTAATCGTAGACTAGTGCTACGTGTGCACGAACTCTCTATCTATTTGAAGATGGTTGAGTATTTTCTTATTAATAATTAATAATTATTATCAATATTTTGTTCTTCATAAATTATTATCTATTTATACTACGTAATTAAAATTTTACGGCCTAACTAGAGTTATGTGTATATGAATCAGAGGAAGAAAGAAAGAGAGCAGAAAAGAAAAAGGGAGAGAAAAAGCAAGAGAGCTTTTTTAGTTTTTTTTTGTCAGTAAAGTCCGATAATTTTACAATTTTTTATTTTATTGAATAATTAATGCAAGAAGTTACGTTTTTTTTTTGTTCTCTCTCATTTGTTCTACTTATGTATTATGTTAGTTATTTTAATTATTACCGAATAGCCGCATGATTTTTATAAGCTAAACGTTTAAATTTACCTTGTGGCTAGCTGGAATTCTTCTCAACAATATTATTTTTCGTTTCGCTTGCATTAACTAACTCATGACTCGTTGAATCATGATAAATTTCTGTGTGAGATGAATTGATAAAATTTTCTTTCAACTCTAAATCCTTTGAAGTCTCACCCTTTGAGTCTGGAGATTTAATATTGCTCTCTGATACACTTTCTGAAAATTGTAGTCCTTCCAGAATTCCTTCTTTGATGAGAACTTGCTTGAATGTTGCTAGAGTTTTCCTTAAAGTTATACAGAAGCCTCGTGATGCAGGAACTAGAGGAAACTCTGGCAGAAGTTTTTTATCTATAAAAATTTTAATTATCAATCATATGATAAACATCATCAATTTCTAAATAATTAAATTCCATACTCACCAATTTGTGCAAAGTCTTTAAATGATGTTGGAGATAATGGTGACAAAGGATGTTGATTATTATGTATTTCCGATATTTCCATCCACATATCAAGTCTTGTTAATAATTTTTGCGCATTCTTTTTGAAGTGCCTAATAATTGCGTCTTTAAATACTGATGGTGGATATTGAAGAAGTTTAGTCTGAGCTTGAACAAGCTTTAAAACAACCATTTCATTATACATGCGTGAATTTTCTCTTCCTTGCTGAGATCCTTTTTGCTTTTCAAATCCTGCCTCATTAAAATACGGTTCAGCAACGAGAATAAGACCTTGGATTGAGACAATAACTTGTAGTAATGTTGAAGAACTTGTCCACACTTCAGTACCTCGTCCTGACCAAGTACCTAAAAGACTCACACAGACTTTACCATCTTCATAGAGATTAGGATTCAACCTATCACTACAATAAGAAATGTAATGACATAATGGCGGAGCAGCAGGATAATCTGCAGACAATTGGAAGTCGAATAAAAACAATCCATCTTCGTAAGGAGTTTTTTCTGGACCACAAAACATCACAGAGTATAAATCTATCCTGTCTTCGTAACCTTTCACCCATACTCCTGGTGGTAAAGAACTTCGAAGTAGTTTTAATTCTTTAGAAACTGTTCTAAAGAAATTAGCAGGATCAGTAGGTTGGAACATAGTTAACTTGAATTTGTGATTATCAGGTGCACTTTCTTCTATTGAAAAACCTTCTCCATCATTATAAACAGGTGGAGGAATTTCTATATTACTCTCGGATGAAGAGTCGAGAAGAGGTTCAACACGTTTTTCCTCCTCTTTCTTCTTTTTCATTGGAGATCCATTTTTCGCTGCATCTGACAATGACATACGTGCTAGTCCATATCTTTTAGACACTTCAGCATGAGCTAACAATAATTGAGCTTTCATTAAAGTACATAATTTCACACAGACATGAGAGTTGGCTACATGGGAATTGGAAAATACTTCTTGAGATTTCTTATTGACATTATCATGTTCGAGGCTTTCTATTGTAAATAAACGATCGGGATTTGCATCATCTGACAGTGGAAATTCACCACTAGATTCACTAGAGCCAGATTCTTTTTTAGAATTTTCAGCAGAAAACAATCCTGAATCTTCGGGGTGAGGATTGACATTAATGAAAAGATTTTCTTCTTTTTTCACCTTCACTTTTTCAACGGGATTACTTTCAGCAGATTCGACCGTATCTGAAATCTTTGTCGCAATTTTTTCTAGCGTTCCAACAGCAGTTTGAATATTAGTATTGTCTGCGACTTCTTCACCAGATTCTGAGCCACCTGATTGATGAGTAAATAATCTATTAACTTGATCAGCCATTCTTTGAGCTACATTAGCTCTTCCTCGTTCTCTCACACGTTCTAGAAGTCCTTGGAAATTGCTCTCATGGAAAAAAGACGTTCCCATTAATTTATCCATATACCTACAGTCTTTATAGACTTCTAGAAGTTTCCGCATCACTTCGGTAGTTTGTAGAGATGGATTTTGAGTAAAAATTTCTTCTAATCTTGACATTGCTATTCTAGCTCTTTCAATATGAGCAGCAAGCTTTGGCTTAATATTTTCGGTTTGTTCACTCCCATCATTATCAGCAATAAAACAGTCTTCTAATTCAGTTTCCCACGATGCATCTGATGACACTTCATCCCACAATTCTCCTTCATCACTATCATATTCACCAACTTTATATAAATCTTGGGGCCAACACATACTTATATGACCATCAACCCACCAAACTTTCACTCTACCTTCTGGATAGTTATCTAGTACTTGTCCAGCAGTGCAACCAGAATCTTCTCCTTCGAAATTAGCAATCCGAATCACTAATGTTCCTGGGCGATATTGGAAATCAGGATGATCCTTCAAATCATATACTGAAACTTCTCGTTCTTCTAATAATGTAGGCTGAGGGCTTTGACTAGACGTATACGTCTTGAACCATTTTATTTTAGCAGTTCTTCCTTGATGATCTACACTTTGAACTACTCCATACATTCTTGACTCCTCTTTTTGATCAACAACGAAGTCTCCGGGGAAAAATTCTTTATCATCTAAGTGATGAATGGGATATAATTGTGTTGACGGAATCCCCAACTCTACAGATCCATCCTGCCAGACTACATTAGCTTTGGTATTTGTTGATAATGTTTCTACGACAAGAGTTGATCCAGCAACTAAAGGAGGTGGTGGAATTTTCCTTTTAGCTTTGACTAATTTTTTTTTCTTCAATACTTTAGTCATTAAAGCCGGTCCTTTCTTTTTTTTTCCAACTGAAGACATACTAGAGCCTCCACTGGACATTGATGCACTGTCACTTTGAGATCCAGTATCTTCTGTATCCCAATCATCTGAGCTATCAGTATTAGTTGCTTGACTTGGTGGTACTAAATTATTGCCATTCACATTTTGAGTACTCGAATCACGAGATTTTTCACCATCTTTTTCCTTTTCTTTTTTTACTTTTTCTTCAGGTTTAACATTGGATCGTGATTTTCTAGGACTTGGTTTAGGAACTTGAAATAATTCTCGTTGTTGTTTACGCCATTGTTCTCGAGTTATCACATTTTCAGTCCCTTTATAAACATAAAAATCTCGATCACCAACTTGTAAAGTTGAAGGTTCGAAAACATTTAGAAGTTTAAGTTTTTTCAAATCTGAACCTTCAACCAAGAATTTAGGCTGGGCTTGATCTGACCAAGCACCATCTTTGCTATAAGCTCGACATTGCCAGTGAACTCCAACCCAATCTGCTTCAATTTCTTGTACTATCACTTTTGTTATTTTTTGTGGTTTAAATTTACGTTTAGCCATCATCTCTTTAGTACACGTAATCCATTCGGCATCTTCTAAACACTGAACTGGACCCCAGAGACATTGACCTGGATAGAACTCGGAAGAATGAGGAAAATCATTGTCATGATCACGTTTTTCTTCGAAATGAGCAAGCCCCTGAGCATCCATTTCATTAATCACACATCGAGAACCATCCGGAGTGGCTAACCAAAGCTTGAAATGAACCATCCTTATTGCTCCAACCCAAGAATCCATACAAACTGCAATGTCAGCCCCGAATTCCTAAAAAAAGATTTTTATATTAAATATTGAAGATAAAGTACATAGTAATTTACTTGGCCGAAGAATGTTAAATTTTAGACTCTTAGAACAGTTCTGTAAAAAATCAATATAATCTAGTAATTATTATTGATTGTAATATGAAAAACGTTTTCTAAAATTTCATCATATTTCGCTAATACTTCGGATAACGTTTATACTTTATACAAATTTGTAAAATTATTCAAGATTCCATCAAGCATTCTCTGCATTACAAAGTCTAGTGTACTACCGTACTTTAAAGTTAATGACGTTCTTCAATCAATTTCCATATTTCTTTTCCAAATATTTGAAAAATGGGAATAACACAGTTGACCCTGTTTAATTAAAATTTTCCGCCAAGTATTAGCGTGTTTATTGATTGCTATCAATAAATTATTGAAGGACAGAAATACTTCACTTCTAATGGAGTCAGATCTTCACTTTTGATGTTTGTCAAGACTTGTTTTGTCCCGATTACTTGAACACAAGCTGTCAACTCGATGTCACGACAATATCCCCTTTGAGTATCTTTTCCTTTGATCATTCTTCGAACTACGTCTCCAGGCATCAGAGATCTATCTGCCAAATGAACCTGAAATAATTTTTAATTAATAATTGTTATAAAAAAATTATCGAAGGATGAGTACAGTAATTCTAGTAACCTTCTTTGAATTAATGAGCTCCTTGATGCCAGAAGGATGCCAGACCACGCGGATCTCGCCTTTCTTCCTTTTTGGTCCACCTTCGCTGTCTTCACTCTCCTCTGACATATCTTGGTCATCATTTTCCATAACAATCCCAAATTCGACATTGCCTTTTTTATCTACCCGGTAGACTATGTCTTCATGAAAGTACTGACATTCAGTGGTGCTATTCGTGGCCATCTTTTACAACCAACCACTGCGGAGACAAGCTCTCGCACATTCACAAGCACCCTCGTCAGCTCCGCCACGTCGTCTCGGTATACTAAGTGAGGAACTTTTTTATTTATTATCTCTATATTTTTCTAATATTTTGATTATTTTATAACGATTATGATTGACACTGTCGTTTTTCGTGGCTTTTACGATTTTTTCTTTTTTTTCTTATTGCTTAACTTCTTATCACTAGGATCGGCCGACGACGACGACTTGTGTGTCGAGCTGAATAGAGGTTAGTGCGCACTGCCTCATGCGCAGATGCCGATATGAATTTAAAACCGCCAAAGAATTAAAAATTTTTTTGACAACTCACAGAACATTTTTTTTTAATCTTTTAGAGATTTTTTAATTTTTTTTTGTTAATAACTCACTAAAAATTTTGATGGGAATGAAAACAAAAAGATGGAAAAATTAAAAAGGAAATGGCTCGTAATGAGTGTCAATTGTTATAATAAATATTTTCCATAATCTTAAAATGAATAATCAGGTTTTATTTATATCGTTTCATAATTTATTATTCAATAAATAGTTAATAACAATTTTCTATAATTTTAATGACAACAATGATATATATTTACCATAGGCCTTTGATATGATATATTATACAGCATAATGGGTTCTATGAAATCCTTGGGCCAAACTTTGCAGTATTGTTTGTGTTTCATAGTCATTTCGATGGTGAAAAATAAATGCAGTGAAATTCGTTGCTACATTGCAATTGTTATCCCTGTAAAATAAAAAAAATAAGTTTGGTTATTTACACTTTGTTATATGTTTGTCTTCAATATTAAAAACTATTGTAATTATTGACTATTTATATTACCCAGCAATGAAAGCATAATAGTCAGGAAAATTTCCAGTTCGACCACAAGAGGATATCTCCATATAACTTTGATTCAATAACACCTTTAAAACAAAATTTTTTATCAATAAATTTCATGGTAAACTGAATGGTTTATTTTTACCTCTTCATTTGATTTCTGAGTAACTTTAACTCCTATTTCCAAGCACTCAAATCGAACGTGAATGGATTTAATATCATCAGTCTTTAAAAGTTTGCGAATTGCAGGCTCAATTTGTTTTACGTCACCTTCCGTTCCAGTGGAGATTGATCCGCAATATGTCACTTGATAACCAATGTTCGGATCTGTATCAGCAGACCTGTTTACCTCTTCAGACTTTTCCAATACTTTGTCAGTTGTATTTTTGGGTGATTTCAATACTTTTTGAGCTCGTTCAATACCAGATTGTTTTATTAACGATATAATTGGTCCATAAAAATCACCACTTTGTTTAAATCGGCCCTAAAAATGCAGTTACATTTATTTTTCAATACTCCACAAATATTTTCATGAATTCATGTACATACTTTTATAACATAAAGGTCTACTGGTAGACCTGATGATTTTTTTATTATTCTTCCAAGATTCCCTCGGTTATTTGATGTTAAAACTTCTCGATTTATTTCATCTAAAACGTCCCCAATTTCTACTTTATCCTGAAAACATATAAATGAGACTAAATAAGTACTTTAATAAATAACTTTGAAGAGCAATGAAAAATTAAATACTCACATCTTCTGCTGCAACCGAATTTTCTTGGACATTGACTACTAAAGCCTTTCCGTTTGTGAAACTGGAAAATGAAATATATTGATAAAAATAGAGAATAAAAGTAATAAAGTTAAATTGAATTTAATTACCAAACAGAGACTCCTAGGCTTTTACAAGGCACTAATTCCATAAAATGACATTCAGGGAGTTGCCAGGATTCATCCAAAAATCGTGCATTTCTAAGATTTAGATTAAATTGTAATTTACTAATTTGTAACAGGGCAGATAGAAAAATCTCTCCTAATATTTCATCGCCTAAAATACTGTTAGGCTCGTAATAATCTAGAGCCATTCCCGGTGTTCTGACCAACAGTTCTACAGGTGTATGAAGGCATTTCTTGGTCAAACATGTACGAATGAGAAGTCTAAGTTTTCCAGTGGACGTTTGAACTTTTTGATTTTGTGATACATTTTCAACAGCTAAAGTAAATGTGTATAAAAATTTTATATGTTTGTCAGCTATATCTTTCATCCAATGCCAGACTTCGAATATTTTGAAGAATTGGATAGAATTCATGCGAAGTAAGATTCCTTTTCGTAGACATTTTTCTAAACATTCACAGAAAAATCTTAGATCGGAATTATCGTCTTTTATCACAGTTTTAGCTTCTGTTAATTTCCTTATCCATCCTGAAAAATACACAATTTTTGAATTATTAAAAAATTACCGCCATAAAATTTACCGACAGTCAGTGACGCGCGAAAATATTTTTAAATTAAATGTCAAAAAAAAATTCCAAGCATGCGCAATATTTTGATTTATTAAATTAATATTTATTACATCAAATATGATTACTTTAAACTTTTGTAATGATTCGTATAATTAATTGTTTAATGTAAATATCAAATTGGTCGATGACGTCAGAGTAATTGCGCATCCAGGTTATGACCTTTGCGACATTTCAAAAATCAATAAGTGTTAATATGTGTATGCATATATAGAATTTATTCATGAAATAATTTCGGTGAATTTTTTTTTCCAAAAATAAGCGTATGTATTTAATTATCAAAAGTCAATAAATAAATATATTAATACAATTATTTTAGTTGACATAACGATAAAACAATAGTTCTAACCTTAAAAGTAAATATTTGCAAAAAGACAATACCTTTTAAATCTTTGATAAGTGGATCCGACACCGACATTGCATGACACTTTTTGTTATTGTTCTTTTATCATTCACTATTTTTCATTGTTATTTATTACAATTTGCATCATCTAGTCATTTATTTAATTTCTAAAAGACAAAAATTGCCAAATTTACAAATATCTGTGTATTAAGATCAGCTGCGCGCGCAAAATTGACAAACGCGGAAGAAATGTCGATAATTAAATAAAATTACATGGAATGCTTCTTGACTGATTTCACTTTTATCACAACAAAACATCACCGAGTTTCAAAAAGAAGTATTAGACGTTGAAAGTTATATACTGTATTGGTCAACAATACATGTATTGATTGAATAACAGCTAATAAATAATGTTATTCTTCACGCATATTACGTAGATCATCGTGTGTAGCTTATGAAATGTTGTTAGTTTTATCTCTACATTCAGTGAGAATAGATCGATAATTGCAAGAGATATTCATTCATTAATTTATGTAATTTCAGATGAAAAATATCACCGTTTGAAATAAATAAATTGAGAAGAAGTTCTGTAAGATAATGGCTTCAAATATCAAAAAAGTTGACAATGTTAGAGTTGATGCTCTTAATACTTTTGCTAAAGAATTCGGTGACGAGGCAACTTGTTGTGTTTGCGCACCCGGGAGAGTGAATTTAATTGGAGAACATACTGATTACAATGAAGGATTCGTTTTACCAATGGTAATTATGTAATTTTATTTAGATCATTACGTAAAATGTTTATTAAAAAATATTTATTTTTTATCTTACAGGGTTATTATATTTTCAATAATTCATTATGTCTTAAGAAATTATAAGTTATAGAATACATTGAATTGACATTCAGAGGTCATTAGATAATTGATCTTTAATATTTTTATCAGTTCAATGAATCTATTTTATCAGCGGATCTCTTGATCCAACTCATACACGTACATTCACGATTATATTCTAACTTTATGTCTCGAAACTTCATTTTGATACAATTATCATTACTTCTTTTCTGATAAAATAATTATTAATTATTCTAGGCGCTTCCACTGGTGACTGTTATCGCAGGAAAGCCAAATGGAACAAATAAATGTGTGATAATTTCTACAAATGAATCCATCACCACTGTGAGCAAAATAGAATTTGATGTCAGCAACCGCGAATCAATCAAGCCTGGAGAACCAAAATGGGCAAATTATATGAAAGGTTGCATGGTCAATTTTCCAGGTAAATTTTAACAATTATTTAAAAGTATAAAATTTTATTCTATTACTTATTTATAAACTTTTACAGTTCCTATCCCTGGATTCAATGCTGTGGTTGTATCATCAGTGCCAATGGGGTCAGGATTAAGCAGTTCGGCAGCATTAGAAGTTGCAACATACACTTTTCTTGAAGCACTCACAGGAACTGAAGCAAAAGATCCAAGAGATAAAGCTTTAGCTTGTCAGAAAGCTGAGCATGATTTCGCTAATGTACCTTGTGGAATTATGGATCAATTTATATCTGTCATGGGAAAAGAAGATCATGCATTACTTATTGATTGTAGAGATTTGTCTGTAACTCATGTCCCTATGGATCAATTTCATGATCATGTCTTTCTTATTACAAATTCCAACTCTCCACATAAATTGTCTACTAGTGCATATCGTGAACGTAGAGATGCTTGCTTTGAAGCTGCCCAAAAGTTGGGGAAAAAGAGCTTACGAGATGTGACTCTGGATGAAGTTGAAAGTAATAATACTTTCTTATGATAATAATAATTACATCATAACAAATACTTGATATTATTAATTTTTTAAAAAAATATTATAGCTCTAAAACAGCAAGGTGCTCCACAAATAATGTTAAAACGTGTAACTCATGTTATCAATGAAAATGCTCGAACTTTAGCGGCAACATCAGCTTTTCAATCCGGCGATTATACAAAAGTCGGTCAGTTAATGAATGAAAGTCATGACTCATTACGTGATAATTACAACGTTTCATCGCCAGAGTTAGATGCACTTGTAAATGCAGCGAGAAAGGTTCAAGGTGTTCGAGGAAGTAGATTGACTGGTGCTGGTTTTGGCGGATGTACGATAACTTTCGTTTTGAAAACTGCTGTTGATGAAGTTATCAAGTCTATCAATGAATCGTAAATAATTACTATTAAAGCAGAATTAAATTATTATAATTTACCGCTATACTGACTCCAATTTGATAATAAATATTTTAATTTACAGTTATTCCGGAAAAGCGTCATTTTATATCGCTACACCATCTGGAGGAGCAAGGAAACTCGATTGTAAACGCTAATGATGATAAATAAGGGAATAAAAAATTAATTGAGGTAATAAGTACATAAAATAAATTCATATTTTGTACAAAGAGGTGACATTTGTAATGTACATAACTTCGTTAAACTTAATATATGTATATCAATTTTTTTTTCAAAAATTATTAAAATCTTTATCAAATTTTTTATTTTAACTTTTATTTCTTTTCAAGGTCTTCTTAAGCTACTGTATTTAATACTGTTGCTCCATAAACTTAGAAATAAGTTTACTGTTAAAAACTTATATTTATTCTGGCATTATATGGACGTACTCCTTTGTCTTCAGTACTGTTCTTCCACAGGAAGAATCTTCAACATTATTTTTTTCATTAGTGCCTGGTGATAGTGATGGTTGAAATTGTTGTTAAATCTATTAAATAATAATATTATTAGAATATTTTTACCTATTGAATAAAAAATATAAGAGAATAATTATTGAAATGATTTTACCCTTAAGGCTTTCATGAAGTTCCTGTTCACTTGAACAAATTCTCATTTCCGATGGCTTAACTCCTCTAAAAATAGCTATCACACTAGGTTTAAGATTAAAAAATATCAAGGGTTGTCCTCGCTTAGCAAAATCTTCAATAAGATTTTTAATTCCTCTGGCAGCAGTGAAATCAGCTGCTTGAATATGTGTGGAATCAATAACCACTGGTACTTCAGTACCTTCACGTGTTCCGTGTTTACTTATTATGGATCTCACATATTCAACACTTGGAAATGATAAACTTCTGTCTGGTGTTATCATTAAATATTCATATCCTCCCGGATTCTAAAAATGATATATGTTTTAATGCAATAAATTACTAATCAAAGGTTAATTGATTTGTACAAAGAATAATATTGAATTTTATTTATTTACCACAACTTTGCGGACACGAAGAGATGGTCTGGCGGATGCATATAATAAAAAGAGTAGATTGACGCCAATTCCGATCACCATTCCGAGCTCCAGACCAACAAAAAGGCAGCAGATAAAAGTAACTGTTGCTGGAATGAGGTCTATTTCTGTAAAAAAAAATAATATTGTAACATTTTTAATCCGTAACAGTAATCAATTGTAAATTCAATTATTTAATAAAGATAAAGACTTACTTTTAGTTCTCCACATAGGTTTGACAACATGAAATTCAACCATAAAAATGACAGCTGCAATAATGACAGCAGCAAGTACAGTTTTAGGTATATAATAAAGATAAGGTGTCAAAAATTGTAAAGATAGAATAACTAAAATTCCCGTGTAGACTCCACCAAGCGTTGTTTTAACTCCAGACGAATTATTAACAGCTCCTCTACTTAGACCTCCACTCACTGGCATCGAGGATACAAAAGACGAAACAACATTGCAAATTCCTAATGCCAACATTTCTTGAGTTGCATCTATAGACTTTCCATCAGCTGTAATTTGTTTACACAGTGAGTTATATACTGTTAAAATATTATTTTTTATAATCATTAAGAAAAAAATAAATATTTGAGAACTTACAAAAGACTTTAGCAAGTGCAATGCTTTCTAAAAGACTGAGAAGTGGTACCACAAGACATCCAGAACCCATAACTGATACCATGTCTATAAAATCATAGGTCTGATTGCCGAGTTTTGTATTGAATGGTGGTAACTGGAAATTAGGAAGTCCTTCTTTCACATGACCCGTAAGAATAACAGGAGAAGACCCCAAGTGACTTTCCAATGTCCAAGCAATTACTGCACCTGTGATGACAACCAGTATATTCCTTGACGTTGATATAAACCAAAGAATTGATTGAGCCATTTTCTGAACCATCAATTGCTTCTTCTTGTCTTTTGAGGTCACGGGAATGTCCTTTATTTTCTATAAATAAATTATTTTTATCAATCATCTTTCAATCAATCCGATGAAGACAATATAATCACTATAATAAATACACATACTCGAAGGCAGAGAAGTACAAGAATACATGTGAAACCCATAAGAGCATCCCATAATCTAGTTTCACTGATATGCTCAAAAACATTATGCCAGGTATCAATAAATTTACCACTAGAAATGCGGATACCAAGAACATCTTTAACTTGACTTGTTGCTATTATAATAGCAGCTGCTGAAGTAAAGCCTACAGATACTGGTCCAGAAATAAAATCAATGAGAAATCCTAAAAAATAAATATTAAAATAAAAACAAATGAATTTTAATCAGCATTACAGTAATTTATTTTTAACTTTTTCAATATGTTATTCAAGTAATTTATTGGTAAGTAGTTATAATAATTAATGATACAAAAATATCTGCATGACATAAAAGATTGTAAATAAATAGAAAATAATCCATATCTCTGTGTATTTAAAGAATAAATAAACCTTGAAATTTTTCTAATACTCGTCCTTTCACTATAATATTTTTTCTTGTGATTGGAGACATTTAATAAACATCAAAGCAAGTAATTACCTAATTGCAGGATCCCCATGAGCAATGACACGAGGCCTGCTATGAAGGTCAAGAGAACGGCAAATTCAGGTCCTACTTGAGCTCGGAGAAGTGTTTCTCTAGTTAAAATTGCTCCTATGGCTGTTGGACCAACTGGTACATCTTTAGATGATCCAAAGATTGTATAAACAAAGCATGCCATGAAGGAAGAATATAATCCATACTGAAAAATACTTAATATTAATTTCAGGTTAACCATCTTCATTATAAAATATTTATTATTAATATTTTGATCAGACATATTTTAGTAATTCACCTCACATTGTATGATAATGAATTACATAATTCACTCAATACCTGAGGAGGAAGCCCAGCCACATTAGCGTAAGCAATGGCTTGTGGAATCACCGTAAGTCCAACTGTTATTCCAGCTACTAAGTCACATGCTATAAAGTCTCGTTGATAATTTGGTAGCCAATCTAATATTGGTATCCTTCGGTAAAGTAATTTTTTGGTGAATGATTTTCTCAATCTTTCTGTGAACCATTGGACTCCTGTGGAAGAGGTTGATCTAACTTGACAAGAATCAACGACTGTAACGATAAAAAAAATTTATTAACTTTTCTAGAAGTTTTGTGAAATTGTTAGTAAACATTTGTTAGATTATTGTATTTATTTTCTATAAAACCTATCTAATATAATCAGAAACTTGAGCATTATTATTTATAGAACGGCCTCATGCAAGGTCTTAAACAATTGAATAAAATCGAATTTTTATTTGTCGTTTTTTTACGTATAATAATTTTTATATAACAAATAATATAAAGAGTATGCTTGATCATTTTCTACACATTATAATTGATTATTTTTATATCATTTAATGATTTTATTTTTTTCAGCTCTTGTTTTTTTATCATCTAACATCCTTTAGTTGTAAAAAAACTGTGACGCGATTGTTCACGTGAGTTTAGGTCATTAACCGAGCTTGATCACTGAGAAGAATCATCCGTTCACTCGTCTGAACACGTCATCGATTGGATAATTTATAAATAAAATTTTAATTACTTTTATAGTCCTGGGACATTTTTCACTTTTATTCCAACAAATACTATGCTGTTATGATTAGACCCAGTGTGTTTTGCACTTGATTTCATTTCCTTTTATTTATATATCAATCTCTGCCAATGAAGTTAATCTCTCCAGATTATCAATTTTTGTTACTTGCACCACCAATTAACTAATTAGTCCAATATCAAAGAAAAATATACAAATGTGAAATGATTAAAAAATAATTTTAAAAAATTAATTTCAAATCTTATGATCGATATTGTGATTTCTTACAATCACGTCACATTATTTCGCAACGATAAATAATTGCTGATAAAACGGTGTTCTGAATCACATTGAATGGTATTTTTCCATGGTATTTAATTGTACTTTTTTTTTAAATATAGTCTTCATATTATTTACAATTGCTTTCAATCTACATCTTGAATCATATAATTAGCATTTAAATGATCAAAGACAACAACAATATGATGTTGATTTTTATTTAGATACAGAACCAATTTTTTCCCGAGGATTTGTTTATACGATTTCATTATATTATTGGTATTTAACTATTTTACCTTGACCATTTACTGGTTTTTCATGATTTTCTGAGATACCCAAACGACTTTCGAGGCTATTCATAGGATTTCGTATCGTCATCAAACTTTCGGGTGAATTTGTGAATCCTGTAAGCTGTACTTCGTGTGCTACATCTGGTTCGAATTCGTCCTTGACCTCGTATTTAGACATCTTAGTATAAATTATGATAGACAACTAATTATAATCACTAATAAAATAATCCTTTTTTGATTTCTTGAATTAAGTATAATTATGATCAGCTTTTTCTTCTTCTTCTCCTTTTTGAGGTTTAGAAATTTTTTCACTGATTATTGATGCACCCCTCTCGTTTATGAAACTGAATAAAACACACTTCAGGATGATAGAATGAGTTTACATTGTCACGTAACACCTCCAACACCTGAAGAAAAAAGAGTATTATTGATAAATTACTGTATTTAATAACAAATTAAATTGTGTCAAGAATTATTTCAGCTTTTTTCTTAACGATAAATTGCAAGAATCAAGTATAACACCAACTTAATTATATATTTCTTCTAACGCTTGAACGTTTAATTGATTACAATAATCTCACGTCAAGTTTTTTGTTAGTGAATCACGTGTATATAATGTTAGCACTGTATTGTTTATAAAAAAATTGGCCATTTTACACGGATCAGTATGTGCATGAACGCGAAAGTTAATTAAACGCTTGTTGTAGATATATATATATATATATCTATATAAGTATCATACATACTTGATATATAAACTTCTCGTGCTTTCTCTGATATTTAAATAAATACTTGCAAAAAATCCAGGACAGTGCACGTGATACGTATGAATATTTTAAACCAACAGTTTTTACTATAAATTAATCAACTGACAGGCAAGCATAATAATCATTTTATTGAAATATTTTCTTACCTTATGGATTAAACTTTTTATCAATTATCCTACAATACGTCTTAATCCATAACTTATAAAAATTTTTATTATATTATTTAAAAAAACTTATTGAGCACACTTTAAAAAACTTCAACTTTTTATGTATAGATTTAAAATTGGATAAAAAAAACAGTCAAAGAAAACAACAAACTAAAATGTATTCATATGTTAAAGTAAATGATTATTAGTCAATAATTGATTATTTATTCCGGAGCAAATAACTAATACGTCTGTTCGTTGCAAAAGTCACCGGTGGTTTAATTTCACTGCTTAGCTTGTACAGACTTCTAACTATCAGGTACCATACAGGAAAACCCCCTATGTTGATGTGTGAGGAATTAAGAATAGTATACGTAACATAAGAGAAGGGGCAATCTCACATGCTTTAGAAATCACACTATGATTCCATATTCAAAACAACACCACGTGCTTAACCACTATAGCTTGGGTGGCCATTAGCTAATTTTTTAAGTATTTTATTTGTGGTTTATGTTCATCATATTTCATTACCAAATCAAGCTTCTTTCGTCAATAATTAAATTATCCTGAAACAAATTAACAAAAAACATTTCCAATATACTTTTTGATATTTAAATTATTTAAAAAATTGAAACATTTTTGATAAAAAGCTCAAAATATTGTCATACATAAATTAAAAACCAAAAGTTGGATGATTTTTACCTTTTTTTTTCGAGGAAGTTTTTCAATTAACATTGTTCCGTACAATTAAATTGTTAAATCTCCAATAAATTATTTAACAATGATGAAACTTTGTGTGAAAATTATTAATTCATCTTCAATATGAATTAATAATTGTTATTCCACGAAGAAAATAATTAGACAGATTCAATCAGAAAATAAACTTAAATTTTGTTATCTAATGGAGAATTTTGTTTTCATACTTCATAATGCATATTTATGGGATATAATAAAAATAGAGCAATGCCCATAACTGCATTATTATCAATGATAATAATGAAATTGAAATAGAGAGAGTCTCAAAAAAGAACTGCGAAATACACAAGTTACATCAAACCGGATATTCTGGCGCAGTATTTTACTCCCAATTGGCCTTGAGTGATTTTGAAACACGTCAAAGGACTGCACGTGGACCCATGCATTTTTTTTATTCGTGTATTCCCCATAACCTTGAACTAGAGACGCAAAAACGAGAAGAGAGGTGATACACGAGGCAGTTTACTGGCTTTTAGAGGGTATCTTGAAGCTACGTTGCCAAATTTTTAGGTATATTTATTCTTTTTTTATCTTCTTATCTTTTTTAAATGACACCAAATTCCATCACGATTCATTCTAAGATACTTAACTTCTTTTCCGAAAAATAATTTAAAGTTGACAGTTGCGCAATTACGAAAGGTATAATACGTAACACAACAATTGTATGCATTGTTAACGATTATAAACCCACTAGTGAATTCTTTGCTGATTTTAATCTGTCCCCCTGACTTCCGTTTGTATTACGTCATGTTAAAAAAATCTTAAATTGTCTAATCAGCAAATTATTTTAAATATTATACTTTTCGCACTTACCATTATTTTTTATCAATTATTATTATAATAAAATATACTTCACGTTGAAAAAAATTCCAACTAAATTTCAAAGAACTCTTTACAAAATGGTTTTGAATTACATGTAATTACCTATAATAATGTGTAATATTACTAATTAATTACAGATTATATTATCCAATGTAACAAATACATTATCGAAACTACGTCAAAGTTAATACTTGATAATAAGAAATAGTTCGTTGAATAAATAATGAATTGATACTAATAAATTCATTGAAGAATTATCAAAATAATTGGAATAGTTATTTCTTTCAATGTTTACTTATTCTTATTAATGGATATTACCTTCAAGATAGTAAATGTTTTGAAGATTTCACGCTTGATGCAAAGAGTAGATGAGTAAGCATTAATAAAATTATAGATGAATTTTATAATTATACAATAAAATAAATAGGTAGACTAGATAATTGACTTATCATTTTACGCCATCAGTATTTGTTTACATTAAAAAAATTAGTAAAAAACAAACACTAGGCCCCGGGGGGATTCGAACCCCCGATCTCCTGTTTACTAGACAGGCGCTTTAACCAACTAAGCCACGGCGCCATTTATAAGCATTTTTGATTGTACATTTTTTAATATGATTGCCTTAACTGATGGTTAAAAATTCAAAACAAAATACTTAATAAATGTAATTGTGGTGTGATTATTAAAATAGACATAGAAGAGATTGAGAAATACCACAATAAAACCACGAAAAAATTATTTCAAACGCTTTAACAATTATTTTTTTATGCGCACATCATTTCGGTAGAAATAATAGAAAGTTACATATATATTATTAAATTAATTATTGTACCAACAGAAAATTTGTTTTTTTACAACAATTATACAATTTTTATGAATATGATATAACATGCAATCGTCTGCCTTTTTTTATTTTATCAAAAAATCATCCAGCATTGCATGATTTTAACATTTTTTAAAAATATCTTTTCCAAATTACACTTTTTTATTCTGAGAATATTCTACAAAATTGAGATGTAGTTATGATCAAAGATTCTACCAAGAATATAAAAGTTATATAACTGGGGAAAAAAACAAATTTTTCCGGCAGATAGTAAAAATTGAAACAAGTGATAGATGAGTTGATTATTTATAATCATTCAAACGAAACCAAATCGAATCTTCTGTGAATCCTAACAATTGTGTAAGTTTGAAGGTTGTTTGTGCAACTTAGTGCATGTTGATAGCAAAATAATCAAATAAACGAATGAAGTTCACTTAGATAAAAAATTCAATTGATATATCATTATTTTGAATCATTCATAATAATTCAATGTCAATTTTAATCGGATAAAGACACAAAAATGGAATATATTACTATAATTTCCTTATTTTCTGATGATTGATTTGTTGATCAATCTTATTTCATACAAAAGTGTTAATATTATTAAACTGCAGTTATAAACAATCTCATTGTTTCTTACTTCCTGTCTGTATTGGTTTATCTGATTATCTTCTTTACAAATAATGAATAAATTACTAGTTTAGAAAATAATCCATTATTCATAATTATAATTGTATATTAATTTATGAATTCTTTCTTTACATTTTTTTTATTAGAATCAATTATTACTAATAATCGAATAAAATCAATAAGTTTGCACATTACTTAAATTGAAATGTGATCAATAAAAAAAAAAGAATTATTCAAACTGATTGCATTAATAATTATTCAAAACTTCCTATAATCTATTGTTAATTATGATTAATGAAATCGATAATATTCAATGCAACGGAATACTTTTAAAAAATTAAATGAAGTGATATAAAGATTCCTCTATTATCATTCAAGCGTAGCAGGATGTGCAATATCCATACATAGCGTAGTGGAAATTGTAGTAGACAAGTGTCTATTGATCTAAGTGAAAAATGAGTGATCCTGGTTAGTTAACAATTCAATAAACAATGTCTTTGACAGTAAACAATGACATTACTTCAGAAAGAACTCCTCTTCTTCGTAAGTATCACTGATACAAATTCAAAGGACAAATGTGAATTAGGATTTTCTAGTTCGCCAATCATTTAGCTTCTTATAAAATAATAAAGTTTTAAATAACACTATCAATTCACAAACCATCATGTGATATTTGATTTGCAATCTTTCTTCACGAAATATTATAGTTTTATATTTCACTGATCAAGTTATTGTGTTCTTGTACAATGCTAACGATGTAATTAAATTTATTCGCAACTGTTTATATCACTAACTATATTCATATTATACACGTGTTGTCAATTGTATTAGCTTATTTAATCAATATAGAATGTTTTGTTAAGTATTCGATTTAATTTGACTTTAATTTCAGTTGTATTCAAGTCTAATCAATATACACAATCTTGCTTCTGATTTTTGGATTTTAAATAGTGAAATTATTTATAATTTGCAAAGTCAACAAGTTTTAATACTATGTATTGTTATTCTTTTACTATTGTTGTCATTCCTACTTCAATATATAGTTGTTATTGATTGTTGATAATATACCGGCTAAAAGATTGTTAAAAAATGAAGCTGAATTGATAACAATTCAAATAGATAAACCTTGACATAAAGATCTAATTACATTTTCGATTATCGATCGATTTTTTATTTATTTATATTGTTAGTGGTTTATAATCACTTGTCAAATCGAATATATGAGATATTTTATAGACAGATAAAGCACGTGAGATCTCGTGATGAAGAAAGACAACACAAAGCACATACTTTGTGATTAGATACTCCTGATAAATGTTGAAATTTTAAATAACTGAGGAATTTATCTTATATTACCATTAATAATCATGTCTCGTGATTTATTTGACAGTTAAATAACTTGCAATTTCTTTTTTTTTTCGAATAAAAATAATAAATAATATTTAGATTAAATACAGATTAATAAGGATATTTATGGATTAATTAATATTTTTCTTCTTCATAAATCTTATTTGTATTCATTTCTCTGTTATCATGATTATTCATGATGTGAATAGTACAATTAATAGTACTTTCGACAACAAAAGACAATCTTTGACCATTCGATATATCAAATATAAAGTAGTGTTTTGTACTGTCTTATCAGCTGGGTAATTTAATGAGCTTATCGTAAAATAAATTGTTGATTTACACACCTCCTTCATACTTTCTCACTACCACGAGGCTTTAAAACGTGGCGGGAGTTCGTTTTCTTTGTAAATCAGTGATAAGCATTCGCTTAATTATTTTGCTTAAATCTTTATCTAAAACCTTTATTCAATCAAATGACCGATATTTTGAAAAATTTCAATTAATTAATTCAAAATTGAAAGATAAGATTTAAATTTTGTTATGAAATCAATCGGAATACTTTACAGACCAATTAAAATGGTAGTACTCGTAGAATTTCCCGTTAGAAATCATCAATATCCATGTCAATAAACAAGTGAATAATTAATCATCATAGTAGTGACCTTGATAACTATATGAGCTATTAAAATTCGCGCAGACTACTAAGAATCTAATTATATTGTGTTTGACGACAGTTAGCCATTAGATTACGCAAGAACACATATCATGAAATAAAAAATATTACTTAGTGCTCGAAGACCATAAAATTAAAGGGTAATTTATCATATCAATTTTAAATATCGTACCGTTATCACATTTTTTTCATTTTCAAACGTTCAATGGATACGTCCTTATTTGTGACTCAAGTTCCTTTTTGCAATTACTCTTAAATTAATTACTCAAAAAATTTTAAAAATACGCGCAAAAATGATCACTTACAGTTTTATCCCTGCTCGTGAGATTCTAGAAAATAAAATTATTAAATATGACGTTGCATAACTAATGACTTATTTATTTTTTTATTACTTCAAAAGGTAGAGACATGACATTACCAGCCAACAGCAGATTGAGGGATTGTTTACTGAAGAAAATTCCAATTCTCGGATGGCTACCGTTGTACAGCTGGAGTAAACTTCTTCAGGATTCATTAGCTGGACTTACAGTGGGTCTTACAGCCATTCCACAAGGTATTGCTTATGCAGTTGTAGCTGGACTACCTCCACAGGTAATTTAGATAACATACTGCTGTAACTAAAATGACAATGACAATGTTATGGCAAATAATTAACTGTTATCAACTAATTTATTTCAGTATGGATTATACAGTGGGTTTATGGGCTGTTTTGTTTATCTTATTTTCGGTAGTGCCAAAGATGTGACGGTCGGACCTACCGCAATAATGGCACTTTTAGTTCAACCTTATGTAATCAATCTTGGAGTAGATTTTGCGGTAATAATAAATTTTTACTAATAATATAAATAGCTAAGATGTTGAATTAAAATAAAATATGCATTTACAGATAAATTATTAATGATCATCTTTTTACTTTCAAGGTTCTTCTGTGTTTTTTAACTGGCTGTATTATAACAACAATGGGAATACTTCATATCGGCTTTCTGGTAAATTTCATCAGCATGCCGGTAATTTGTGGCTTCACAAATGCGGCTGCATTAATTATAGCTGCTTCGCAGTTTCATACACTCTTTGGCATTGAAGGGAGAACAGAAAACTTCATTGATTCCATCATTAAGGTCGTTTTAAACATTCAAAAGGTTAAACTGTGGGATACACTTCTTGGATTAGTTTGTATTGTGGCATTAGTTGGACTTAAAGTAAGAAATAGTTCTATAAAAGATATTTATACTTACATGAATCACTATAAGGAGATTAATCGATGCTAATATTATTTTAGTTACTCCCTGGCAGTAGAAGTGGCAATATTTACAGAAAAATATTATGGTTATTATCTCTTGGAAGAAATGCTGTAGTTGTGATAGCTGGAATAGTTTTAGCTTATATTTTTTCTACATACAATTATTATCCTTTCATCATAACAGGACAAATAGCTGAAGGTCTTCCACCGTTTTCTTTACCTCCTTTCTCCACAGTCTATCACAACGAAACATATAACTTCCTTGATATGACAAAAGAATTAGGCGGAAGTCTCGCTTCAGTTCCTTTAATTGCCATTCTTGAAAGCATTGCCATAGCAAAAGCTTTTGGTAAATAACACAATTTATATTGAAGTATGATTTATGATTTTTTATTATATAAATTTCACTTATTATTCTCCAGCAAAAGGTCGAGCTTTAGATGCGAATCAAGAAATGTTAGCCCTGGGCTTGTGCAATATTTTTGGCAGTTTCGTTAAATCAATGCCAGTAACAGGAAGTTTTACTAGAACTGCTGTAAACTATGCTTCAGGAGTGCAAACTCCAATGGGTGGAATAGTTACAGGTTCACTTGTTCTTCTTGCGTGTGGATTACTCACTTCCGCATTTAAATTTATTCCAAAATCTACTTTAGCTGCTGTGATTATAGTTGCTATGTATTATATGTTGGAGTTTCAAATCTTTGTCGTCCTTTGGAGAACTAAAAGTAAATATTACAATTAGTTATTTCTTTTTTAGTTTAAATTCATAGTATAATTTATCGATTTATTTACCGTAGAAGTTGATTTGATCCCTCTATCTGTGACATTGGCTTGCTGTCTTTTGTTCAGTTTAGAGTATGGAATGGTGATTGGAATCGTTTTGAATTTAATCATTTTATTGTACTTAACTGCCAGACCTGGGTTATCAATTGAAGAAAATAATGTTGATGGAATCAACATCATATATGTTTCTCCGGAACAATCTTTAAGCTTCCCAGCAGCAGAATATCTTCGAGAAAGTATTATAGATTGGTAGGTATTAAATAATATATCTTGAAAACTATGATAATTATTTTTAAAAATTATTCGTGATTTATAGGTGTGATAGAAAATCATCAACAGCTCCAGTTATTGTTGATGGACGATATATTCATAGAATTGATGCAACTGTAGCAAAAAATTTAAGACTTCTCCAATTAGATCTAGAAGCAAGAAATCAAAAATTAATATTTTGGAACTGGTGTGAAAGTGCTAAAAATACTGTGATAAGTTTTGATAATAACCTAACGATTCACTTCAAAGAATCGTCATCATTGGCTCAATTATTTTCAGGTAAATATTTTTTTCCGGTTTTTGTATAGATTTTGTTTACTAGATCAAATATATATCTATGTATGTTTATTGGTTACAGATAATAATGAGTATGAATTAAGAATCCCAATATCTTCAGTCTAGTAAAATATCCGTGTAACAAATTAAGATAAATACACAATCAAACACATTCAACTGCCAACATTATTTATACAACAATTAGAACACTCATACTTCACCACTAAATTTTTTACGATCACTTGTTGAAACTTAACCTTACTTTTCTATCACCTTTGAATAACTACACTATACTTTATAAATAATTCATCTTACAAATAACTTTGTTATAATTATAAGTATTTATATTTCAATAAATAATAAATATAAACTGTCAAATAATATAAGTTTTAATTATTAAAATACTTATTCTTCAGTTAATGTGACCTCAAAGGTCAAAACAACTGACCAAGATCAACATTTCTCGACCCCCAGTAAAAACCGGAAGAAGAGAGAGCCACTGCGAAAACCATGAACACCCGCCAAATGGTGGTCGCAATTTGTAGCGTCACCTTATTAGTTTGTTCTGACGAATCAAAACAAGATCTCACGGATTCAACCAATAAAAAACATACGTTAGACGGACATAAAGGCGATCGACATTCATTTTTGTTTTTCAACCAATAAAGAGCTTGGAATTGGCCATCGTGGCCGTTGAGGGTACATCCGGCCATTGCGCCGCAGTATTGGTCGATCCCGCTTCGCCAACGGCGGAGTTAGAGGTTCTCCCATTACCCCTTGAGCACGTTCGTTAAATTTTCTTGGCAAATAATTAACACTACGGCGTCGTTGAATTTGATCAAGAAATAAGTCGATTGAATTGTGTTCATTGCAAAAAAATAGCCATTAAACATTTCAAAAGTGACGTGGTAAGCAAAATTCAAGTTCTTTCATGTCGCTGCGGAGAAAAGGAGCGCGGGGAAATACAGACAGAGAAAGATAGATTGATAAAGTCATTTGAGAAAGAGAGAAAATGACAGAACACTAGTGTTCATAAATGAGTGCGAGTGAAATAGGTAGAGAGAGCGTGAATAAAGAGGGAGCGAGAAGCATCGCAGCGCGTCAGGACTATACGAAAAGCAGCAGCGCGTCGTACGGAGCCGAAGCAAATACCCACGTTCAATTCCCACCGTGCGTGGTACATTACGTGTCCCCGTCGTGACCGCTTGGGTGTGACGGAATAGTTAGGCGTTTTTTCTTTTTTTTTTGTTAATTTTTAAAATGTATTTTGCTGGAATTTGACGAGTGTACCAAGTGGCTGAGCTGACCGATTGAAGAAAGAAGAGACAGGAAGTGAGAAGAAAATAATTTGTGATTCGTTTGGTGAACCCGTGGTAAGCGTGACGCGAGTGGCTAGGTGGTCTTTGGCTGCCTCATCGAAGCTCCCTCTTGTCCCGCGCCCGCGTGCGCAACGCGACGAGGAGGAGGAGGAAACGAAGCCGCGAGATCGTGTTGTGTGTGTGTGTGTTGTGCGAAAGAGATAGAATGAATTGACGACGACTTTAATACGTTATTGGATGTGAGAGAAACAAAGATAGAGAATGGAGAGAAAGAAACGACGAACAAGAGACTGAAAGAAAGGAATTGTAAGACGAAGAAGAAAGAAAGAGAGGATTCCGGGCGACCCGAAAAGGATCTGCACCGCTTGTTGAAGCTCGTGGCGTTTTTTTTACCGCCGCCATTTCTGCGAGACTCAACTGCTTTTAACGTCTTGCTCTAAACTTGCACATTTATGTTATCTTTGTATTTGAAGAAAGAAAAAAACAACGTTTATTAATGTCTAACGTTATCAAAACGTTATCCTAACCATAATGGGTACATTATCCTTTTTGTCTCTTGTTCATCGACCATCTCATCACCGCGCCCCTTGTCGTTGACGCTCTCCGTCGCGCTCGTCTACGTGGAAGCGCAAGAATCATATCTACACGTTGTTCAGAACTGCAAAATACTCATTAAGAGACTGTGAAATTGTCCTGTGTTGTCTATCATACTTGAACTTTTCATTTTTATTGTTTGATAATCTAAAGAATAGGAAAAACGTGCACGTGTGCCCGGGAAAAAGGGTTAAAATAATAGCCGGAGACCTGGTGAGCAACGTGATCTCTTTGTTAAAAAACAATTATACCGTCATACGTTCTATCGACCTCTTGAATCACGTGGTGATGCGCCAGTTTAGCTGTTATTGAGGAGAAAAAAGTCTTCTCTAAAAGCCAGCGACGCCCTGAAGAAGCCGGTTTTTTTATTCTCTCTCAACGACGAGAATTTCGCCACCCCTTGTCAGCTCAGTATGAACTTGCCTCCCCTTGCAAACTCCCTTTTCTCTCTTTCTCTCTTACATTCTATCTCGGCTTCTCGTTCACTCTCTACCACCCGGCACTCCCAGACAAAATGCTCTAGGTATTTTTTTTAAACGCCGTATGATGTTCGTCCTCTGATGATCCCTCTAGGTCTCCCCAAGATTGCAATACACTAGATTAATCAAGTTTAAACTAGTCAACATAATAAAACTAAAAAAAAATCATTTTTATGCCTACAGATCAAAGATCCGGCTGAGGAACGGAAGTCATTCGTGATTACACTTAGCTGTGTCGACGGAAGTATTTGTCAATAAACTCTAACTGATTTTTAACTAACTCAAGCTAAATTGGTAAGTTAAATACTGAAAATATTTAAATTAAATTCTTAAATATTATCTAATGAGTGAAATTCAAATATTTATTTTTTGTTTTTATTTATTTTTTTTGCAGAAGAACTATTTGAAATTTAAATAAAAATGATTCCAAAGACGTCTGTGAGGACTGTTGACACAACTTAAATAGATTATTTTATCAGCAAGATTATCATAAAAGTAATAGACTGAAGTAAGGTTTTAAGAAAATTTATTGGATCAAATAGTGAAAGAAGTAGCAGAGCGATACGAGGCTGTCGAGTGATGGATGAATGGGAGTAAGCACGGCGCCTGAGCAGCACAGGCGTGGGCGTCGGTGCCGGTGGGAGCCTCTGGATGTCGAGGCAGTGGCACCAGCTGCGTCAGTGGCAGTGATGGCCCCTGCTCTGACGGAAGGTGGTCCTCAAAAGCCTGACGACTTGCTTACCCCTTTACCGGCTAGTGGATTTCTTTCCCCAGAGCAGGCTGCACAGGTAAACATCATCAAAATGTTTATAAAAATATTACTTATTGATGAAAACAATGCTAAAGGTTTGTATTCATATTTGTAGGTTTGCCAGAATCGTGAGGTCCTGGCAAAGTTCGTAGTATCAGCGAACGTACAGCCAACGAAAATAGACGAACAGTGTCTGCGTGGTATTTCCAAAGAGCTTATTCGCGATGTCATCAATTCTAAATACTCAAATGGTCTCGATAGTTTGTCGATGTTCGCGAACGGATCTGACTTGATCACGCGAGAGCGAAAAAATCACAACGACGAGGCCAAGGAACTGGATTACGAGGAGGAGGCGTTGGTGGAGGAGGATTTTAGGACTGAGGAGTGTCCGGTAATGCCGGACAGTAGTGAACCCGAGTCTAGTGATATTATAATGAGTGAACCTTCTTCTAATGCTCAGAACGACGAGATGGGATTCTTGAAAGCCAGTGAAGATGTGCCTATGGGTGGCGTAAGTCTTCCAACAGACAAAGATCTCGCCCGAATAATGGAATTTAACCCTGAGTTACCAACTAATGTTGGAGACATAGGAAATGTTGTTGGTGACATTGTTGGCCAAAATGTTGAAGATATTCTTCAGGTAATCAGTTCAATAGAAGGTGGTGAAACCCCTATGGTAACCGGCGATGCAATTTTACCAAGTGGATCAACGGAATCTGGTGTCACTCCTGGTGTTGAAATGTTTCCCATGTCTGAAAGTTTCTCGTCGTTCGAGCGTGACCTTCTCAATGATGTTAATGATGTAATGAATTTAGTAAATGAAAATATAAATATGAATGAAAACATGGGAGAATCCTCAGAAGCGCAACGAGACATCAATTTGCGTATACAACAAGAGTCTGTTGAAGAGAAACATTTTGAGGTCGAGAGGCGTTGTGCTTTCCTTCTACGACGTCTTCGTAAGCTTCAAACAAGAATTATAGGTCGTCACATTGCCGAAGAAAATACAGGTGTTCTTGAATTAGCTCATCACAGTGTTAAAAAATATTTTCTCCAAGAACTTTCGAATATTTCACCGAAAGGAACTACTCCAAAAAACTTTCCGGAGATTGGAGGAACTCTTGATGCGTTTTTACAGAAGATTGAAAAATCGTGTGTGGCACAAAGTAATAGTGTGAATCGTCAACGTGTGTGTTGTCGATATTTTGGAGGCGGATCGCGTGATAATGCACTTGGTGGTAGTAGTAGTAGTAGTAGTGGATCTAACACCACACGACATCCATTGTTCGGAACAGCTCAGGTTAAAATTGATGGTGAAGAAGTTGAAAATGTTGCTGGTTCATTAGCCACACAATTGCATACGGTTGAGTCAAATCTTGACTCTGATTGCACGGCCTCCAGTAGCGGTGGAGAAAGCTGTGATGAAATGCAAACATTTAATAATCCTCATCAACAACAGTTACCTATGTAAGTATTCTCAAGACAATTTATTCAAATTTTTTCAAAAAATACCGTAAAAAAGCTTCTCATTCGACTTTACACACTTTTTTTACTGGTATTGCATCATCTCGATGACTCACAAATCCAAACCCCTTTTTGAAAAACATTCATAAGAGTCATACAAAGATTACATGCCTTACCGATTGGTACAATTATCTCTGATATTAAAATACTGTGATAATTCGTGTAGATCTAAATGTTAAAAATATGTTATCAATTATTTTTAACTCTTTAAGTGATTTTCAATCATCTATTATTTGCCGGTAGCTCGGAGACTATGTTTAATTTATTATCTTGCTTAAAATATTGATTAGTCATTTAATAACAGCTCTAAAGCAACTGATAACATTTCTTAATTATTATTAAACCAATAGAAAGAAAAAAAACTTTCGTAACTCAACTAATATAAGGGATAGTTTTATTTTACTTTTATTGATTTTTATGTTTAAATATAACTTTATTCGTATTTATTATTAAAGTAGTTACTCATTGTTTTCCAGATGTATTTCGGAATTCCAGTAATCGATTTTAAAAAATTTGGTCTAGCTCGATTCTGGATTCATTAAAAAATTTTAATAATAAAATTAACCAGTTAAAATATTGAAAAAAATTTTATAATTGATATAAAAAATTATATGTTGGAATAGATCAAAAAGAGCAGCTTGGAGATATGCTCAGGACAGAGCGGGTGTTGCGGCACGTTGGATGTGGTTGCAAGCACAAATATCCGATCTCGAGTATAAAATTCGTCAACATAATGATCTCCAGTGTTATACGAGAGCAAACAAAGGTTGCGTAGTGTTGGATAACCCTGAGACAGTGAATGGATATAGTGGAGTATTGCCAGGGTCGACAGGTCGTTACAACTCGTTAGAAAATGAACCTTCAGCAAGTAGAACTCGACCATTTGTTTCGGAAGTGTATAAAAAACGAAAACTTCTGCGAGTTGAAGGCTTACATGAAGTTTCAAAACGCGCAGCAAGGGCATCAACTATTAGATGCGATTGTGATCGTACTTTAGCATCATGTGCACTTTGTACTGGTCGAACGGATCCAATGCAACCTCAAGAACCTCTAGATCAACTTTCAATACCTGAAAGAATTGCTCTAGTTGATCCCTGCTATCATCCCGTACTATCTTTTCCCGATGAAGTTACTCATAGTACTCATTTTGATGCTATCATGAAATCCGTTGACTGGCAGCAGAAAATGTTGCGAGGTAGCGTTAGAATGTCTCGTGTTAAAGACAACAAAGAACCAATCGAAAGGAGAAAACAGCAAAATAAATTACCAGAACATAAGACCAAGTACACAACAAAGATTAAAAAATCATCATCGAGTTTGTTAACAGCAAGGATTAAAAGAAAAATGTTAAAAGGTAAAAGATTAATTCTTGCTCCTGGTAAACATTTACAAGGATTAAATAAAAAACGGGTAAATAAAGTGTCTCAACAAGCTGAAGATGATGAAGATGTTAGTGCACAATCGAGTTCCAGTAAACATTCATCTCCAGTGCCTTCACCATTACAGCAACCTACTACTACAGAGAAAGTTTTACCAAAAGAAAAGAGTTCCAATTCGCACATGTAAGTGAACTAAAAAATAAATTTCTTTTCAATTTTTATGACCATCTTTCTATTATCTATAGCTTTTTAACGATCGACTAACTCTCGTACTTATTTTAATTACAAAAAGTAGTTCAATATAACTAGAAAAAGTTATTTTTATTTACCTTAGAAAGTATCTAGTAATAAATATGTTTCTTTATTAAATATTCATGTTAATAATACAACAATTTATTCCAATAAACTAATGATTTCGTTTTTATTACAGACGGCTGAGACAAAATTCATATGATATTGACAACATTGTCATACCTTATAGTGTAGCAGCATCCACAAGATTGGAAAAACTTCAGTACAAAGAAATATTGACGCCAAAGTAAGTTGGAAAAATATTCACCATCAAAATACATCAATATAAGATTAATTATAATTAATTATTTATTCTAGGTGGAGGCTTTGTGAAGAATCAACTAAAGCAGACGTAAAAAATGGTGTCATGCATAGGCCTAGTCAAGATAGTGATGTAAGCTGATTTAAATCATGAATAATACCTAATTATTGACTCTTTACGTAATAAAAAATCAGTAAAGTTGTTGTTTTTCCCTTGTATAACAATACTTATTGATTTATTTCTGTATGTTCTCAGGTTGAAGATGTATCTGATGAAGCTGTTGCTTTAAGGCATGAGCGCAGTGAACGTGAAGAATATAAACGCTTCATGACCTACGTTAATATGGTTCCACAGAGTCGTATCCGGCATAATCGTCGGGCTGATAGTCGAGCTGATAGTGGTGCCAATACACCAGGTAGTTAATCGATTATTAAGTGTGCATAGTAAAACTAAACGTCTATCAGTGATATTAATTATTTAATTACTACTTATCATAATATAGTTGATAATGAAAGAAAAAATATGTTATAAAACTTTTTTTCTATCTAGATCCCATGTCGCCTCATCCTAGTGACATTAGTGGGGACGTTACTTCACCGATAACATCTCCACCTGCAACACCTATGAGTCACGATACTGATCACCACAATACTCTCGACAATAGTCATCGAAATTCTATTCATTATGCTATTCGTCGTCGTACTATTTCATCAAATAAAATTAAAGAAGAGATGAACAACTCCATTGCGGAAGAAGAAAAAAATGAGGTATATATTTTTTTATGAATAATTATTTAATTATATACTTGAATGAGTTATTAATATGATAAAAAAACAACAGGTTTTACCATATCAAGCAAGAACTTTTCCCTTATCTGAAGAAGTTTATGACAAAATGTTGGAAGTTATGCCAGATGGTCATTGGCAGTCGACAACATCAACTTTATGCTCAAGAATAACGGATAAAGTTGTTGAAGAGGTGGGTTGAAATTCATTTGCATAAAGTGAAACAAATGAAAAAATAGAAAATGGATAAAATAGAAGAAGAGGAAAGTTTGAATATGTTGAATTGGCATCATTTTAGGAAACTGCATTGGATTCACCTGAGTCAGATACTACAGAATCAGCGTATTGTGATGCTGATGGCGAGGACCCAAATGACCCAGAATGGACAGTCGGAGATGATCGAGATGCTGAAAAAGAACGAATACGTTTAACAGCCAAGAGATAGGAGATATTAATTATTATCGATTATCGTATGTCTAAAACAACCGTTACTAAACTATTAAAGCTAAAAGAAAAAAAAAACGATACCTGTCAATTGTTATATATACCTATGGGTAATGTGACATGCACCTTAAGTTCATAGTATTAATCTGTAAAGTGTATTATAAATATAAATTTTATAACTTCATTTAATCGCTTAAATTAATGAAAGAGAAGGAGGATAAAATATTACACCTCAATCGGCTTATTTTTCTTGACGTAATGTGTTTAAAAAAAATCAACAATTGCTGTTCATATATATATATATATAAATATAAAAAAGAAAATACCAATGTTACATTTATGACATTTAGTGTCTTCTCTTTTCATTATTAATGTAATAAAATTTAATACGTTTAGAGAACACTCATCACACATACATACACATGAACATAGTTTATATATATATACATACACGTAAAATTTTATTTTTCACTTTTGTTTTTATTATTAACATTATTTCCCACCTTTTCATCATTTTTTGTTTAAAACTACATATAGTGATTGAATATTGTTCTCATTACGTCTTTAGAATCTCAGTCACTGATTTCATTAGTTATTTTTTTGTACAAATGATGTATTTATATATTTCGGACGATTCATAAATTTAGAATAAACTAAAAAAAAAAAAGTGCCAAACGAAATCGTATATCCATTATTCATTTGTACTCGATTTTATTGCATATTTATCTATAATTAATATTTACTAATTATTTACTTCAGTTTATATTAATTTTTTATGTCATCCATATGGTTTCTTTTTCTAAGCTTTGTTCGATAGTTACGTTACGCAAGCGGACAAAGTATATTTACTACAACTGATGTGAGAACACATTGATCTATGATAAGACACTTATCTCTTTTGTTTTTCATATATTTTTTGTCTAACATATCGATTCAATGACTTCATTTGCTGTTTAAAAATACTTGAAACAATTTTTATTTTAAAATGTGTAAAAATATATTTCGTATATAAAGCACATTAACATTACAATGAAATATTACTGAGTAACTCCAAATGATATTGGTGTAACACTAAGAGTATTCAAATCTACAAGAACAGCTGTAGAAGTTTTAGAGAACTTGGGAATACATACAAGTCTGACCGTTTGTCCTTCAGGACCTAAAAATGGAATGAATTAATGAAAAAAAAGTCAAACTTATTTAATGTTAATATTTACTTGCCTTTAAATAATTTAGTTTCGAATCGTTGCATATTTCCCACGAAATAAATGTCTGGGCATTCATGCATAACTAAAAGGTCTTCTTCATTGTAGGGATGTGATGGAAGAGTGTCCGGTGCAGTAGGACAGAATTGACGCCAATTAAGAGTCCTTTCAAGCCATTCGATAGGGGTGACTTCAGTTTCTCCACTCACTCGTAAAATATCTTCAATTGGCTGACCACTTGATCCACAAACGAATCGATTTCCAATCATTCCCATCCATGGATTACCGACACCCTTGATGTTTTCGAATTTACGGGATTCTCGTAACATCAAAGGATGAATCGGTTTTTGAGGTACCATTACATTCGTCGGATCATATTGACCAGGCATTAAAGTAATACAACAATCATTTCCCAATTGGCTTAAAAATTTATCCAGTTGAGTTACTGCCGCTGATATTTCTCGTGCTATTGCCGTCTCTTGTGCTCTAGCTTCCATTAATCCTTTACTTATTCGAATATCATCTTCCGCAGATTTAATACTATTTCCAGCTATTAAAAGATTTACGACCGATGCAGCATTTTCTTGAGCATCTACTGTTCCTGCCATTCCACTCAACCATTCAATCAATAGTTCAATGGATAGAGTATTCGTATTCGTAGCAAAATCGAGACTAGAAAGCAATAAAAGCTTTCCTGGTAATGGAGTAAGTTCATTTTGCTGTAATGGACACCCTGGAAAGCACCAGTCTTCCACCTAGAATTTAAATGAATAACAATAATGAAATATAAAATTCAATGTTTTTAGATATATTTAAAAATTTTCCATTACTTCAAATGATCCATCGCTTGTTGTTTTTCCTAATACTGCACATACAACTCCAGTCACGATTTCAGAAATATTTACTTTATCACCAATAATCTTAATTCGCAGGATTTCATCCTCCAGGTATGCCACATCTTTTTCACTATCATAACAAGTACGTTTCTCTGGAATGTTGGTTGAGTCTTGAGTTTCTTCATTTAAATCACGAAGAATTGATGGTTTCCACATTTGATGTTTAAATAAGGTTCCAATAACAATACATTGTTGATTTTCAAAATTTTCTAGCTCTGGCAGTTTCAATATTTGAACATTATCTAAACAAAGTAAAAATTTTTTTAATCTCGATGCTCCTTAAAGATAAAACATATCATTTAATAATATTAATGACAAAATAATTACTCCATTTTTTCGAAGCTTTTTCAGCTAGAATAGGTCGCAATTTTTGAAGCCTACTCAAATACACATGGAAGAATTGTTTAGAAAAATCTTTAGATTTCGGTACAAAACTGACACTTAGATCTTTGTGTTCGATAGCTTTTCTTTCGAAAGACGGAACACAATTATTTTTTTCTAAAGGAAATTTATCGGAATAACGTTCTATTACTGGCATTGTAAAGATAAAAGAATCTCAATTGTTCGACAAATTCTATAAAAAACTTCTCTTCCAATTTTTTATTGATAAAAAGGTTATTGTTTGCAGGATTTACGCGCGTAAACGAACATTTCCACGCTACCTCCCCCTGTCGGTAGTTTTCATGACTATTTTAAAGTCAACATGTCTACCGCATGATGGCGTCATGTGAACGTTTCCACAGTGGTGCTCAACTCGAAAGAATTTGTAGCCAAGCCATTGTATTTGTGCCTGTTACCAAAAAAAAAATGATAAAAATAAACGAAATAAAACGTATAAAGTAGGGCGGAGCAATTAATATGACGTAGAAATGAAAATGTGTATAAAGTTTAAACAAATTTGAAAAAACATACAAGTGAAAGGGTAATCAGAGTGGATAAATAAGCTTTTTTAATCATACACAGTGAATTGTGAATTTATTGAAGAATTCAGTATCACCTAGAAATTTCTTCTAAATCAAATCTAAATACTATAAATAAATTTATTCTCCTAAGTCAGTAAGTTAATGAGTTAATTTTATTATTGAAACATTACTTAAGAAATCTAAAATTATTTTCAACTTATTCAAACCAAAAATTAACATATTTTTATTTATGTGATTATTTTTAATAAATAAAAAAAATTAATATTTTCTCTTTGCTCCTTTTGGAATTCAAAACATTACTTTCGTTCGAACAGTTAAGACCACTGTTATTTTTAGAATAAAAGGCAGCAAGATGTTGTTAAACAGAAGATACGCAATTTTTGCGACAAATATCATAAAAATGGAAACAAGTAGAAGAGCCCGAGTTTTAAAACCAAACCAAAATCAACCATTAATGGTTCAACAAGTTCGGAAATTCAAAAATTTCGGCCATGGCGATAATGAAAGAATACCTTCTCATTATACAAAACATGTGGGGTTTCTCACAATATGCCTTATTGCTTGTTTTCTAGATTGGAGATAGTAAGTAATTAATAATTTTTAAGTTAAATTTGTAACTTGAGTAGACAAACAATGATTTGGTAGATAATTATGTATGCAAATAAATTTTTTTTAGCCTTAAAATGAAGTTTTTTCCAAGAGTTGATGCTGCAGAAATGTTAACCGAAGAATCTGATGATAATGAATCGAATTCTTCAGTAGATCATGTTGAATCTGGAGAACATAAAAAAAAGAAAAAGAAAAAACAAAAAGTTGGATTTCGAGATCGAAAGGTGAATAAAGAGAATTATTTCACTTAGTTTATTGAAATCACAGATTATCTGATCGTAAATAATAATTCATATAATAATTTTCTTCTATTGGCATATTTATTATTACGCATTCATTTATCATTGTTTTTTTTCCATTAAAAACATTTATTTAATTTAGATAATTGAGTATGAAAATAGGATGAGGGCATATTCTACTCCAGACAAAATTTTTCGTTATTTCGCGACAGTCAAGGTTACGAGTTTGGAAGGTACAGAAATCTACATGACTCCAGATGATTTCTTAAGAGCCATTACTCCTGGCATGCAACAACCAGATGGTAAATTTTTTAAAAATAAAAATCAGTCAAGATCTTTATAAATAATTCTCTATAACGATAAACTTTTGTGAATAATAACCAAGTGTGATTAACTACTTCCAACTTGCAATCTTATAGTTTTACACCCGTATTGTAATTATGCTAAATATTTATTGTAAAGGCTAGTTAATTGTTAGTCGTCATCATTATTCATTAACAATTTCACTTACTAACTTGTGTGATATTTTAAATAATGTTTATAATTTTGTGGTTACCTTTGGTAATTTATTTGCATGCACTAACACATGGATTTCAACTTGAACCTTATTAACCAAGATAATCGAGTATGAAAATCGAATACGTCATTACTCAACGCCAGATAAAGTATTTCGGTATTTTGCAACTCTCCAAGTAACTGTTAATGATACTCATGAGATATTTATGACGCCTGATGACTTCTTGAGGTCAATGACACCCGGTGTTAAACAACCTGAGGGTAATTTGTCCGTATCCATGATTTTTCTATTTTATATTATTTATTCTGTGATACAGCTATTGTAAATATATTTGCATGTGAACCTTGACCAAAATGCAATCCTTTTCCTTTTTTATTTGACATACCAAGAATGATTATTTTTTTTTATATTGAAGTATTTAAATATTCTCTGAATAGAGTATTGTATGTCATTGAAAGCTTTTTAGTATTTGAATTAATTTTATATCAAATGTTTCTGTATGTAAAATTAATTTAAACAAATATAATATTATAATTTTATTTCTCTGTAGGTTTGGGTTTAGATCAATACAAAAAATTTGATCCGAAGGTAAATAACGAAATAACTTTGAAGCAAATTTAAAGTCACTCATTTAAATTTTATTACTTTGCAGAATATTCACAATAAATTAGATTTGGAATTGGATGAAGATAGTATTTTCTACAAACTTGGCAGTGCAGGTCTTATATCTTTTTCAGACTATATTTTCTTGCTCACAGTGTTATCAAGTAAGATTAATAATCAATATTATTATAAATAGATTTAATATAAAAGCTGCTCATTTAATTATTGAAATTGTAGCTTCGAAAAGACATTTTGAGATTGCTTTTCGCATGTTCGACTTTAATGGAGATGGAGATGTTGATTCAGAAGAATTTAGCAAAGTAGCAACATTAATTAGACAACAAACAAGCATTGGAAATCGTCATCGTGATCATGCAAGCACTGGTAATACTTATAAAGGTGTAAACTCAGCTTTGACTACATATTTTTTTGGACCGAACATGGAAAATAAATTAACAATAGAAAAATTCCTCGATTTTCAAGAACAACTCCAAAAAGAAATATTGAACCTTGAAGTAAATAATATTCAGTTTTAATTCTCTATTTTTACTTTTACTATGACATTGTTAATTTATTCATTCTTTTACATTTTTAGTTTGAACGTCGCAATCCCGATACTAATGGAAACATTAGTGAAATAGATTTTACCGAATTACTGTTGGCATACGCTGGTTATCCTGAGCATAAAAAGACAAAAATGATAAAGAGAGTGAAGAAAACATTTAAAGAAAATGCGAAAGGAGTAAACAAAGATGATTATTTGAAATTCTTCCACTTCTTAAATAATATAAATGATGTTGATACTGCATTGACATTTTACCATATCGCAGGAGCTTCGATTGATCAAGCTACTCTGAAGCATGTTGCTAAAACGGTTGCTCATGTAGATTTAAGTGATCATGTTATTCAAGTTGTTTATACAATCTTCGATGAGAATAGTAAGTTGATGATTTTTTACAAATTGAACCAATTTTCATAATTATTAAATAATAAATATTTTTACAGTGGATGGACAACTCAGTAATCGCGAATTTGTTGCTGTAATGAAAAATCGAGTATTACGAGGCTTGGAAAAACCTAAAGATACTGGATTTATTAAACTCTTGCAGTCAATGATGAAATGCGCTAAAAATAGCTATTCATTTGATAAATAATTTCATAATATTTTTTCCTTTTATTGTGCATTTGATCATTTTATGTATATTTAAAATATCATTACACGTAATAATTTATAAATGTAATAATAGTTTTGTGTATTAAAATATAAATAACACTTTCTGAACAATTATTTTCACTAATGAAAGTTAGCATACTTTCTGAAGCGTAACTGAATAAAGAAAGTGCCCAAAAAAAATATTGACATTGGCTTGGCTGTGAATTCAAGTCTCTAGAGTTTTTAATCAGTTTGTAAGTTAACAGATTAATAGTAAAGTTTATTCGTTGAGTTAATATGGATCTGTTGAAGTTATTAGTCATGATCTCTTTTGTATTAAATGTTTGCTGTATAACTGGTGAATGTTCTGCAAGAGTTAAAGGTTTTAATTTAGAAAATTAAATATATTGGTGTCGTTAATGTCATTTAATATTAATCAACTGAGTCATAAATAAAATGTTTAAAATTATATGTTGGTTTTTTTATTTATTTAGATGTAAAACATATGTATCGCAGACACATGAATGATGATTTACCACTTAGGGAACGAATTATAAAAAACAAACAATATTTCCAGTGAGTTTTATGTTAAGTATAAAATTTATAGAATAAATTTAACTTTCAATTACTCTAAATAAAATATATGGTTGATATCATCTTTTGTAGAGATATTTATGTTGAACAACCATCACCAATGAAAATATCATTTGGCCATGTTTTTGAAGATCCTAGGCAATGGGAGCAACGTTTTGAAACTCAAGACATGGAAAATAAAAGATTTCAAGGCAAAGTACGATGGGGTACTGAAGATGGCAATTATGTTGAACACTATTGGGATTTAAATCATTAAAAACCGGTTAAATAAAATAATAATATCATTTAGAAGTTTTTTCATGAAATAATGTATTTATTGGATAAAAATATTTTTTACTTTACATGAATACTTTGTTGAACTTTATTATTTTAAGTGAGATTACGGAATCTGAACGATTCTTGCTTTTGATCCATTGGGTAATAACTCAAGATGCAATAAACCATCCAATTTACTAATCGTTGCTTCAGCTTTACGTAATGCCTGTAATATAAAATCCGATGAATTTTCAAATAAAAAATAATAAAAAAAATTTCATTCAGTTTAATACCGTTCTCAATTCTTGTTCAACTCCTGGATCAGTCTTAATTAATTTCTTTCGTCTAGAAAATTCTATAACTGATAATCCAACTATTTTCTCTAGTACCTGCAAATAATTACATTATCATAAATAATTAAATTAACCTACTTATGATGATATTGAATGAAGGATTAAAAGATTAAATTGATAAATATTTACCTGAGAAGAAAAGCAGATGTCAATACTTCCGCTATCATCGGAGATAGTTCCTTCTAAATACCAATTTTGTTCTTTTTTTTCAAGTTTTTTCATTGATTTAACTGTTCCTTTTATTATTTTGATTATCGACTTATCAACTGGCATAAGTTTTAGAATGTCTTTTATAGAGTCGTATTTTTTTTGCAATGGTTGAGAACTTGGCTTATCTGGTGTATCAGTCTTTGTAATAAAAGCGGTAATTTTTTGATTATTTCCGGAATCAAATTTGGAAGATTCCGGTTTACGTACAGATTTAGGAGTCTTCGCTGGTGATGGTGTATTTTGAACAAAAGTTGGTTTTGCTATCTAAAAATAATAAGCCCATTTGAAAAGAATAATCAATCATAAATATTCATCAATAATAATAAATTGAATAATAATTACTGGTAGTTTATTGTTCAATGAACCTGATGATGAATTGGGTGCATTTGTAGCCTTTCTATCATTATGAGAAAAAACTGCTGTTGGTTTTACATTTGTTTCACTTGCTTTCTTAACAGTATTTAATGCTTGAGTAATTTTGTCTTTAGAGAATGTGTTAGAATTTGATAATGCATTAGGGGTAGTCTTTTTTGGCATTACTTCCCGATCATTATTTGTATTGTTTGAATAATTACATTTTTCTTTCATTGCTGAAGCAATTTCGAAATCTTCCATTTCTAATTCAATTGGAAAATCTGGATCAAAATTAAAATCATCCATTATTTCCTCATCATTTTGTTCTGTAATTTTATCATCTAATTGATCATTTTCCCTATCTTGATCAATTACAGTAAAATTGGTCTCATCAATCATCTGAATTAGCTCATCATCTTCATCTATTTCGGTTTTTTTTTCTGGTATTGAATCAAAGCATACTGGAAGACTATTGAGCATCATACTATCACGTTTTTTATCTTTACTTGTCATACTGATGTTTTTATTAGTGGGTTTTTTATTGTTATCAACATTTTCGATTTTATCTAGCTCGTCTAAGTCAATATCCATGAATTCATCATCAAATTCCTCCTTATGTTTTTTATCTTCATCAGTAGCAATATTATCTTGATAAGGATCAGGATTTTCAACAAGATCTCTGTTTCAAGAAATAAAGTTATTTACCGCAATAATTATTTTGTCATAATTAATAAAATAAGCTAGTAACTAAATTCAATACACTAAACTTACAGAGCTCTAGCTAAAACATTTTCTGTTGCATTCTTGATCAATAAATTTTCTACTTCTCCTCCGATTTCACAGCAGTTTTTTTCATGCAATAAAAACACACCTCTTCTACAAGTAACTGGTCCTTTAATCATTATTTTTAAACCAGGTAATATTAGATCCTACATAAAACAAAGTATTTAAGAATAACATCAAGAATATTATGTTCCCATAATTGACTTACTTTTAAGAATTTAATTGGTTGATATTCGATAGCTGTAACATCCTGAATCCCATCAGTTAAATATAAGTTCATCATCCGTTTTCCTTTTGGTTCCCAAGGAGCATTTTTATCAGTTTCATTAACTTGAGTATTTTCATTAGTTGCATTTCGAATTTTTTCTAATTGTTTATATTTCGATGTTGATATATCGTATCCTTTTTCAATCTATAAATGACAACAACCACAATTGGTATATTTTCATAATTATGAGATAAAAATAATTACTGACAATTTATGTGAAAATAAATAATAAACTTTACTTGTAATATATATGTTCCTGACAAAGTAGTAAGTTTTTGTTGACTCAAATTTTTAGGTAAACATCCATTTTCGTTATTTATTTCCCTCAAGTCACTTAACTGCCACTGAGATATTACAAATGCTAATATTTCAGCGTTTGTTGCCTACATGATCAATAAATTAATTTTTTTCCATAATAACATTAATTGATGATCACTTGGATTTATGTTAAAATAATAAAATAAAAACTGCATTTAAATAAACTTACATCGCTGTGCTCAGATTGGTAATAATCAACACAGTCTCTTAACCAGGTGTCATTTACAGAATAAAATTGTGTAGTTAATTCTTTTTTTATAATTTTCCACGTGTCAACCATTCTCTTTATCAATATTTATTATAATAATATATATTAATGATTAAATACGTATGCTAAAACAGTCAATTTGTTATTTATCGTTTCATTTCTGACATTTAATTAAATGTAAACATGCACTCATGCTAAGAGGTTAGGAAATAGTAGGGTGAACTCCAATTAGAGAATTTTTAAAATTCAGCCTATGCCAACCATTGAATTTATGATAGTTCTTTATTGTGAAAAAATATAGTTAAGACATTAATTATAAACTATTACGAAAGCAAAAAGAACTATACTATGCATTTCATATGTTCATCAAAACAATGTGGAAATTAATTAATTTCGTTATCAAATTATTGTTGATAATTAAATGAAAATAGTTAATTTTCAATCGAATACAATAAAAAAAAAAATATATCATGACAAAATCATTCAAATATATATAAAAGTGATTTCTATAGTTCAGAAACCATGGGTGGTGAAGTAGGGGGATGGATAACTCGTAACGTACTTGTAAAATTCCATTCTCGCAAAATAGATAATATATGATTCAGTTTTGACATCCAATCAACAAGTTCTCGTGTACTGTCAAAAGATAAAAGATGCCTAAAAAAGTATCAATCAATTAATTTAGTTGATATTAACTAAAAAAGAATAATGTAGAAAATAGAGAAACCATACTTGATAATTGTAAAAGATTGATGACATTCCATCATCAAATTATTTGTATCATCAGGATGTTGAACTCTTAATGTTTCAATAAGAAGGGTTCTCGGTTTGGCACATAGCGATCTGTGAGCAGGAGATATCTGTTCAGAGACACAATGCATCAAATTGATTACCATCATTGGCATTTTATTTTCTTGATCTTCAGGATAATTCCAAAACAGTAGTGTATGGCTTTTCAAAATACACCATCTTCTATTCCAAGCTATAAGACCACCACACTCATTTCCCTGAGTTACAAAGCCTTGATGTTCAATGCTATAGTGAAGATTACAATTCAACTCAAGGTCAATAGTACCTAAAAGAATTGAATCTGGTGGAACTTCTTCTAAAGGCCATGGAGATGATAATGATAAATCACGAAGATAAAATTCTGTATATCCTGTAACTTTAAAAGATGAAGATAAAACAACTGGACCTGTTCTTGGTGTCGTCGGACGTTCAACTCTTTTCAATAGTTTTTTAGGAGTGGGACAAGTAATATTTTTTGTCTCTTCTTCCAGGTGATACTTAATTTCATGACCATAAGGAATTCCAGTGGTCAGTCTTAATACATATATTTCTATTACTACCTTAAAATTAGGAGTAAGATTATCCATAACACATCCAAATTCTGGAAAGTCTAAAGTATAGCTATTGATAGGACAAGGTACTGCAGAACTTGCCCATACAGTTGTTCCTTCAATAATAGTAGCTAAATACCATTCCTGAATTTCTCCTGGTTCAGGTTCTCGGTATAAACATTTTTTAAGAGTCAATCTAATATTTCTTATGCTCACTTTGGCACATCTATAAGTGGAATTTTCTATATTGTATACTCTTTTATCATCTACATAACTCAGAGATTTAAGTTTATTAAGTAACACTCGTCTTCTTAGTTCAGCAACTAAGAGAAATCGTTGTGACTCTACTTCTTCAGTACTTGCCATAAATTCTTTTAATGATTGGCATAATTCTAATGCTTTACTCGTTTGATTTATGATAGTCTGTTGAATTTGAACTTTTGTAAGGAGATCTTTAGCTTGTTCTCTTTTGGATTCATCTTTTGGTAGAGAGTAATCAAATTGGTCTGTGGGATTCTGTATGACTCTTTCTCTAATCATTGCAGTTCGAAGTCTTCTTTTAATTCGTTGGGATAATGATCGATAAAATTTAGTTGTACGATCAAAAGTTCTATCAAGAGCTTGATTATCTTGTTGTTGAGGTACAACACATTCATCTCTTGCTCCTCGACCATAACGAATTAATAATTGTTTAATTTTTCTGTAAAGAGGTGTTGGAATCTCTGAGATGGAATCAGAAACATTCAAACGAGGATTTGATACATCTTGAGCGTTTCCATTAGATATTGTACTTTTACACAATAGCTCAGGTTCTACAGGATTATGTAAAAAATTTTCAATTCCAGTAGGACATTTTATTATAATTGGCCGGCCTACTAGTTGTTCTTGTGTCATTGGACTATTTTCAATAGTAATTGGTGAAATAGTGCATTCTACCTGAGGCGAATTTTGATTACTGTTAGCTTTATTTACATTTTTAGGAGATCCTTTTCTTGTTGATTCCAAATTTGGTTTTCCAACACGACGTGGAGGTTTAGGTGGTGTCTGAAAAATTTCTTCTGGATTTTTAGGGATGAGTTTACGAAAATTCTCATTATCTTTATTATCATCAATAAGATGTGGAGAAGGTTCGAACTTGATGTCAGCTAAGATTGGATAAATTCGACTACACATTTTGATGACCTCTCGAGTATTGAGAGTTGGAGTTTCCTGAATTCCTAGTGCTGCTATGTCTACATTCAGGTCATCGATCGTTGCCGGGAGCGAAGTTATTACAGACTCGTTGTTTCCTTCCGTTTCAATCTTCATTGTCTTGACATTGGATTGTGGATTTGTTGGAGCCTTTGAATTACCATCGTTTCTTTGCTGGCCTGATTTATCATCGATAGCACAAAGTATGTTATATTTCCTCTTCAAATGATCATTGCTGTCTGCTGTTCCTGCACTGTAATAATTTATACGGTTGGAGGCACGTCTTAACATACGCTGAAAAAAAAATTTCATTTGAAATCAATTTAAAAATAATTCATTTGTATTCTTCTAAAATGATAACGTGAAATGTAACAATAAATTTCACCAATAAAATATTTAAGAAATTAATCATCAAAATCAATTGTATTTTTAATCAAAATTTACTTACGCCAGTAAAAGAGCTTGAATTATTCGCCATTAATATTACTCTAATTTATTTTACATACGAAGATTTCGATAGAATGGAGACAAATCATAGAAACAATCATGGAGACAACTGAAACGTAAACAATGCAGGTCAATGAAATAATACAATCATTCCGTTCAAATGTAAACAGATTCTATTTCTGTACTTTTATTTTCCCGCCTTTCTTTTAATTATACCCCAGCGCTCCACTTAACTCTTAACCTCAACTACGGAGTGCTCTCAATCGGGGTCTCAATGTTTACTTTCATTTCTTGACAATTAATTAACAAAATAAATCATTATCACAATGTTTGAAGCTCATAATTTATATGCTGAACATAAGGATTTAATTCATGACATTGCATATGACTATTATGGACAGCGAATGGCAACATGTTCTAGTGACCAGTTTGTTAAGGTTAGAGCTGTTTATATACTTATTGTAAACATCAACAATGATTGATTATTGATTTAATATAATGATATTAAAAATTTATTATAAAAATTTAATTTTTCATTTAAATATTATGCTTTTAGGTCTGGGATGAAGATGAACATGGAAATTGGCGGTTATCAGCATCCTGGAAAGCTCACAGTGGTTCCGTGTGGAAAGTAACTTGGGCACATCCCGAATTTGGTCAAGTTTTAGCCACATGTTCTTTTGATCGTACTGCTTCAGTTTGGGAAGAAATTGGTAGATTTCTTATTATTTCCATCATTTTTAAACATTAATTATCAATTCCAAATAATACTTTAATTTCAAAAAAGCTGATAGAAAATCTTTTTTTTTTTTTTTAATAACTAACAAACAATTAAACAATTTAAATATTAAATTAATTTTAGTGTGATTAATTTAATTAGTTCAAGATAATAATTAATTATTAGTTATTATTTATTAATTAATTTCTTTTATAGTAGGAGGAAGTGCAGGTCCTGGAGAGCGTGGTATGCGCCATTGGATTAGACGTACAAATTTAGTGGACTCCAGAACATCTGTCACTGATGTAAAGTTTGGTCCAAAGACATTAGGATTGGTTTTAGCAACTTGCAGTGCAGATGGAGTTATTAGAATATATGAAGCTCCAGATGTAATGAACTTGAGTCAGTGGACACTTCAACATGATATTAATTGTAAGCTTGCGTGTAGCTGTATATCATGGAACCCCTCATTGTCAAGGTATGCTACGATTTATGATCAGATTTAGAAGAAACACTATGAATCATTAAAACATAAATTAATCATTTAATCAATTAAGTATAGAATTGGAACAATTTCTTCACAAAATTCGTGAACTATATTCGTAATATTTTTTTCAAAAAATTAATCTCTATCACTGGCATCGAAAATTACTGTAAATACATAAATCAATGTCCCCTTCGTTTTCATCGCTACATTTACCCCACATTCTCGCTGGCCTTTTTGAAACTGATATATCGTTTAAATATTCCACGAACACAATAGTAACATTTAATTTATTTTTCATTATTTATGAATCGGTTTTTAATTTTCACTTCAAAAATGATATAATTTTTAAATTTTTTGTTAAATTGCTATTTTTGATTAAAGATATTACCGGTAATAATTACTTTATTTTTTATATTAATCCAACAGTGTATTAAATATAATACAGCTTCATGTTGAATAATTAAAATAATCATTCCATTATCTAAATCAGTGGAGGGTATATTTAACTTCTCTATACGCGAGAAATTAATACATTAATAATAAATACTAGCATTGAAGTGGAGCTTAAATTGAATTGGCTGTGCCATAAATAATACTTACATAGTATTGTTAGATCTTAAATCAAGATTGGGTTAAGTTCCAAAGAAACATATAAATAATATCGGTAAAAACAAATTGACTAACAGTAATCATGTTATTTAATACACAAATTTTAATAATATAAAAATACTTCGACCTACATTTTCAATATAATTGCGTGTTCTAGGGCATAAAAAATTTAACATTACCTTGGAACAACTATTAGTAATTTAAAGCTTATAATCTGATGAAAAAAATTAAATTTAATTATGGTAAAATTATTTTAAATTATAAAAATAAAATCATTTCTGGTTATTTCACTTTTTTGCATTTTGCTATTCATTAAATTTACTCTTAATGATTAACTTTCCGTAGACTGAACTTACTTCAGTTGCTCTACTACTTTGAAATATTTTTAAAAGTTTTTAACTCGTTGAATACTCCAAAGCTCACTTGAAAGAGTTGCATAAGAGAACCTTTTTAATATTCTTCAAAATAGAATTAAATGTCCAGTTGGGAAAGAATATTTTCTTCGAAATAAAAAAATCTTTAATGTTTAATAAAGTTATAAACGGATGGGTTTATGAATATTACACATAAAAATATTACCTTCATAATCGATCAGTTGGAAAATTTGAAAAAAAAAATGTAACAACTTTGTAAACTTTTGCAGATTGCATCCACCAATGATTGCAGTTGGAAGTGATGATACAAATCCTTCGGTTGGTGGTAAAGTGTTCATTTACGAATACTCGGAAAATAGCAGACGGTGGACAAGAACAGAAACTCTATCTAACGTTGTTGAGCCCGTTCACGACATTGCGTTCTCACCAAACTTGGGAAGAACTTATCACACATTAGCAATCGCTACCAAAGACGTGCGAATAATTACTTTAAAACCAATTCAGTAAGTACTTTAAATGGAATAAATTTCCTACCATGTGAATAAGATAAATATGATTACCTGAAGTGTACATTTTTTTTTACTACTATTTTTAATTTTTTTACAGAGATACAGCACAAAATGGCCTTTCACGTTTTGAGATAACGACAGCAGCACAATTTGATGATCATTATTGTACAGTTTGGCGTGTCTGTTGGAATATAATGGGGACAATTTTAGCAAGTTCTGGGGATGATGGATGCGTACGATTGTGGAAAGATAATTACATTAATAACTGGAAATGCGTTGCAGTACTGAAAGGCGATGGTACTTCAACTTTAAGTGCTGAAGTATCGCAGAACGCCACACCACCAGGACAATCAACAGGCACACAATTACCATTATCAACCACCAGGTATTATAAATTGGGATCTATTAGTCATCCGAATCAAGTTCCTTGGCACTAAATTTGTACAACTTAATTTTTTATACGTTTTTTTTTTCTTCTAATGTATATCATTTGAAATACACAAATAAATATATTGTAGTGGAATTCCATTGAATGGCAATTATGTAATCGTGATTAAGTTGTAAAAATTGATATTTTAATATTTTTTCTGTAACTTACATAACAATAAATATTTTTTGTTGATTTTGGAGTTTTTCTTCAATTATCACCTTTTGCAGCGAAGAAACAATAAATTTTGAACATATTTTTTTTTTGGCTTCAACTTATTGTTGAAATATTTTAATAGTGTTTATTTATTTTACAAAATATAAATTTACTGACGGTCAGCTTATTTAGTATAATTTATTTTACAGAGACAAATAAAATATTTAATGGTTTACATGCAAGTAAAAATCATAAACTGTGATATTTGTTGAATAATATAAATATTAAACGATGAGTTAAAACTATGAGAAAAAGTATGTTTCAAGTAAACATATGAATATGAAAAATTTTAATTATGTATGGTGACTGTATTTTATTTCTCTCTAAGATGCAAAATTAATGTTTTCCCTTTTAAAATATTTTCTACATGTTCGCTTATTCTCTATTTTCAGGACAGTAGCTATTGCAACAATGTCCGCTGAGAAATCCGTCGTAAGTGTTCCATCAATGAATAAATGGCAAACACCTGTGATAAAAGGAAGATTTAGTAAGACTGTTTGGTTGGGTAATCCGAGTGAATCGTTGCCACCACCACCAATCCCAGAATATTCCCAAGTAAAAAAATAATACTCGTTTAACTGACTACATTCTAATTATTTAACTGGTACGAAAATTCCTACATATTATCAAATTGAATGGAAGTATTTTCAATTTAGACATTCTCACAGTAAATTTATCCTGTTATTGAAATAGCAATGAAATAACCAATCACAGAGAAAATATTTGAAATTGTTTGAGCGAGAATTTTTGTATCAACAAAACTTTCATGACTCAGTACACTTTTTCAACAGTATTAAATCATTGAATAAAAACGATTATTTATTTTAAAATATTTACAATGTAAAAAAACAATATTATGCAAGTAATTAGGGATACATCGAGTAATGCTAAGCTTAGGACACGAGGTTGAATATTATTTACCATTAGACTATGTCGTTTGATGAATCATTACTTTTGTCATTTTTATTGTATTTCTTTGTTCAATCTTTAATTTGTTTAGTATATAAGATGTATAGGCAGTAAGTCAACAGATTGGTGCTCGGGTGCACTCTTATCTTTTAATTTATCGAGAGCTTTTCTCTCAGTATTGTTCATTTATCTCGTTTGAAATCAACACCCTATATATTTACATTTATTCTATTGACATCATTGATTCATTTTTAATTATTATCTTTAATTATTCGAGTAAAAAAAAGCCTCAATTTTTCAGGATTATTTATTTCTTTATATATAGTTAGACGGGATGCTCATTTTTTCTCATCATTTTCTTTATCACTTCGTACATATTTTTCACTATTTGTTTTTCTAACTTATAGGAGCTTGGGAAAATGTTTATAAAAAGATGTTTTCTAGCTACAAATACGATAAAGACTTAATTAAAATACGTATTTTATATAAAATCGTACCGCTTTGCATTGCGATTTATCTAGAGATTTTCATCATACAATTTTTTTTCTTTCATTTATCAATGCATAAAGACAAATGTGATGATGAATTTTTGTGATGAATCTACTGGTGGTAGTAACAATGATCAGATTAAAATTGTTTGCTTTTTGTATTACTATTATGAATTCTTATTTATTTATTTATTAATGATTAGTTAAAAATGTTTAACATCAACAATTGTTACTACCACGTTACACTTTATATATTTAAACTATTGATAAGAAAATTCTTTACTATCTATTATATTGTTAAGTCACAATAAATGCAAATTTATTATAAATCACATTTTGGGGGAAAATTTATCAATTTAGAATTTAATTTTGTTATTTAATTAATTAACATCAATTTTAAATGATTTCGAAAACATGATACTTAAATAACTGAATAATGGTGAACATGAAAAATAATAAAATCAAATTTTTTTTAATTAATTTAAGCTCGACTTAATATTTTTCGTAATAATAAGATTTTTATACATGAGTAGTAATTAAAAAAAATAATTAATAACTCTATAATTGATCCATTGTAAATGTATGTATGGATTTCAGTACACATTATAATAATATTAGTACACAACTCTCAAGAAAAATGAAAGCATCTAAAAATTTTCAATTAAAATCATCTGACATAACGACAGTTGACAACACTTATATATTTATTGAAGAATATAATTATCCATGAAAATAGTTATTTTAAATAATTGTTTTTTGATGTATTAATACTTCTTTATATATACTGTCGAAATACGTAACTTTATCAACAAACTTTTAACAGAAAATTTTTAGTAATAAATGTAATTCATATGATCATTCTTAAATAAATAAATAAAACTGTTTTGAAGTCATTGATTTTTTTCATTATATTATTATCGAATACTCTTAAGAATTGTTTTTTTGTTTTACTTCTGAATTTAATATTTTCAATTTAATGATCTTACTCGAAAGTTTTCTCGTCGATTTAATAATTTCAATAAATGATATTTATTTCATTTTATAATATAGATATTTTCGTTAAGTTTCCAATTCATTACATTTATATCAATTCCATCAAAGGCAATTAATAACAATATTTTTTTCAATCAATTTTAAATGATATATGATTAAATAAATAGCTACGATGTTGTTCTCATAAATTTAGATTTAATTTTAGTAAAAATACTGAATTGGGACAACCAATTATGTAATAACAAACATTTAGTAATGAATTTTATTGGAATTTTACATATTTCACGTTTCACTTAACCATTTAAAATCCACGTTCATGAATTAGATTATTTATCTACCGTAAAGAGATTTTCTTTATACACATTATACATATTTTGTTGTACCAAATGTTACAACAAGTTGAATTGAGAAAAAAAATTATCTCTCAATAAAAAATTTCAAATTAAATCAAATTTAACGTCTTTTTCAAAGATTATTGATAATATTAAAAATCAATATCTATCGAAGAACCTCTCAATAATATTAACATTGGAAACTTTTTAATAGTTTATATCATTTTATAGAAAAATTAAAAAAATATTAATCGATACATGTAGAAAGCACTTATATTACTCAGTAGAATTAATTTTTTTTCTCAATATTGAATAGAATTAAGCAGATCGATTTCACCCCTTAGCTAGATATTCATTCATTGCACGGCATTTACAATACTAATAATATTATTTAATATAATAATAACAACAATAATAATAATAATAATAATAGTAGTAGTAGTAGTAATAACTGTTATTATCTACTTGATTTTTTTTTCTATACAACTCGGTTTCCGTGATGGAAAACTGAACGATATGTCTCGTTTATCTTTTTTTTTTACTTTATTATTATTATTAATTCACATTTCTCATTAATTTTCTTTTTTCTTCTGCCTTATTTCGTTTTATTAATATAATATAATTGTTACATTTTTTTAATATACTTTCAAACTGTCATCGAGTCTGCTTGATTCCAAGTAAATATTTAAAACTTAAATTTAGTGTTAAATTTAATACACATGTGTATATTTATATATATATATATATAATATTTGTATTTATTATTTATATTTATCCATTAAGTAAATGTCAGTGGCGTCACATGGTGATTTGAAATAAATTTAACGTCATTAAAATATATATGGGCAAAGATGAATAATGAAGTGCTAGAAATGTGTATAAAATATTCAATATTCAGAGTATTTACAAGACATTGAAATATTATTTGTTATATTCACTCACTCATACCGTAATTTTTGTCTTTTAATCTCTTTGTTTTGTTTATTTAAAAATGTTTTTGTTGTTTTTTTTTTTTTTTTGTTAATTAATAATAATTATGACATAAATTTTATTTTTGACAAAAGTAGTTAATTAAGTCCTTTGTAAATGTATAAAAAGGGCACTTGATCGAACGTAGAGAGGCAAAAAATATAGGACCTTCGGTTTACTTACCTCTTGCGACGAAATAAATCGATCGGCGCCGTAAAACGCGACTTGGAAACGTGTGGAAGTGATAGAAAGAAGGATAAGGCTGACGAGCGAGAGATCTTGATCAAATAGTGAATATTAGGTCACACGGAGCTTTCCCTCTTGGTTACAGGACCGCTAGGCAGAGTCATTGTCGTTGTATTTGAGTCCTTACCGCCTTGCACGCATCTCTGTTGAACTCTTGTTGATGTTTCTAAATCTTTACTTAGTATCGTAGTAGTGCTAGGGCACGTCCGAGTCGCTACTCCCAGACTTGTGTAAAGAACGGGCGGATTCATTGTCATCGTCAACGATTGATGACCACCAGGATTTGGCCAATGTTGCCTTGGTAGTGTACACATTCCTGTACCGTATACTTGCTCACCAAGCATAGGTTGAAACTGTAAATAATTATTTTATTTGTTAATTACATTAGCTAAACAATCAACATTTCAAATATTTTTTTAATTAAATACTAAAATTATTTTGGCTTTTTTCATGAACAATATTAGATTAGTTTATTTTTTTCGATTCATTTTAATTGATAAAAGTAGTATATCCTGAATTTGTACTGACATCAGACTAGCATCATCTAAATCAGTAGTTAAATGCTTAAAAATTTTTAAGCCTCTATATCTCTCTAGTTAGTATTTTAGTATTAAAACAATTGAACTATTCCATTCCAATGTTGGATAGCTTCAGATTATTTATATACTTTTATTTTACTTGTAATCCTCCTAAATAATTCATAATTTTCCCTTTAGTTTCATCATCGTTCTAAAATTATTATTACTTTTATTCATAAAAATAGAAAAAATCTTTTTCAACAAATTATTATTAAAAAAAATTCCAATTTTGTTTTCAATATTTCAAATGGAGAATAAATTTTTATGTTAGAAATGCAGTTATTTCATGCCAGTCATCGATCCCAGAATTGCTACATTTCATCCAACGAGCAAATTCTTCACTGTCCTAAATAAATAAAATGTGGGTTATTTTTAACAGATTTTCTTTTCTACTTTCAAAATGATATCAAAACTTCTCTATCACATTACATTCACTCAATATTAGCACTTGATATATTCCCAAAAGATAAACCAAGACTACTGTGGAGCAGATTAAATATTAGCACTTTATTTTACAAAAAAAATTCGTCATCTTAGATATTTAATTTTTGAATTTATAAGATCTTTGCAATTATAAAAATGAATAGAGCTAATAATTGAATGTCTGAGGCGTAACAATTCTTTCATCAATTAAGTGTTAATTTCACCCCTGCTGCTAGTAGCTCAAAGCTGCCCTACATAGGGGAGTCTAGGGTAATATAGACTCCCTATGAGAATTATATAGCTTTATAAATGATTCGGAAGCTTAGTACTATTATACCCAGATCTATCCAAATATAACATTCTACGCATTGCTCATTTAATGAAAGATTGTCATAACTCAGAGCTTACAATTGTTTGGAAAAAAGTTTTGGAATATTGATTATTGTTATAGTTTTATTCAATTGAGTTTCTCCGAACTTTCTTAATCTTTCAACAAGTGTAATATTTATTTCACATTTACCATTTATTATTTATTGTTTTTGTCTCTTAGTATTTTCATGATACATGACACAGTAGTTCTATCCCCTTCTAATCCGTCAATTAATAATAATTAATAAAAAAAATTAGATTAAAAGAAGAGCATTAAGGTTTGATTAATTTACTTGATTTACATTAATTAATGTTAATTAAAATATAGTAAGCTACTTTATTTAACATTAAGCATCATCAGTGTTTCATTAAAATGAAATATTTACTATTAATTAAAAACATTTAAATTATAAATTAAATAATTGAATTATTCATTCAAGAGTCTTCCTTTTATTGTATATCACTATTTTAAGGATTAAGTCAGCCTCAAATATATAATTCTGCTCTTTCATGTTACTATGTAGATGTACTATTCTAGAACAATTACACCACTCAACTGCTAATTTGTATCTGACATGTTACGTATCATATCTGACCGATTTCAGTGTGCTAATATATGGAAATTCTAGTATTACTTATGTGTTAGTTCGTGGTATCAAAATTACTGCTTTCTAGATTTATCCAACTGTTAGTAGTTTATAACTTATTTGAATTAATATTATAATCGATATTGTTGTTGAAAAACTGTCTGATTTTGATTTATCATGACAAGAATTTTTTATGCCAAACAAAACATTCATTTATTAGGAAAAGTATGGAGAAGTTAATTTGATTGGAATGTGAAGTTGGTTATTTGAAAAAAAAAAAAAAGAAGTAAAATCATGGCGAATTCATTAGTGTGCTTGTTTAACTTTTAGGAAAGTCAGAAATACAATTTGGTGATGAAGTTAAAAGTATTTGCATTAAAAATAAAAATAAATAAATAAATGGAATGATTTGTCATTCAAGTTTAAGTAAAAAGAAATTTTTTTTTTTTTTTTTAATTTTTCCTCTATCATTTTTTTATTTTAAGAATTTCCTTTATGAAAGCAATGATACTGTCGTGTAAATTTTTAAGATAAAAATTAAATTATTTTCTCAGCGTAGAACACCTAAAACTTGGAATGTTAAGTATGTTAGACATAAAGTACAATGGATCCTAATTATAAAGAATCATAAAAATTTCATCTTCCAACTTTACACAAGAATGATATAAGAACATTGATACTTTTCCACAGAAGTATTGTTATTGTTTCTTTTGTTTTCAAACAAAATATTCAAAATATTGAAAAACTAAACTTTACTCATAAGTGAACTTTTTATTTGTTATTAACAGTAGAAATAAAAAACAATAAAAATAAGTACAAATGATAAAAATAGAAGGTTGAATATCAAATTTCTCTGTTTCAGAAAAAATAAATAAATAGGGTAGAAAATTTTCAATTCAGATCCGAATGGCTAGAGTTTTGTAAAAAATGAATGAGCTTTGATGAGTTATAGAATATTTAAAGCTTGAATTATCTAGTTGTGATATCGATTTTTTATTAAATGCTAATAATTTAAATATGGAATAATTTTTGAAAAAAATAAATTATCCTCTTAGATATTTTTTACATAATTTAGTATTTGACAAAGATGATTAAATAAAGTTAAATGGTGAGCTTACTGCCAAACTGCTCAGAGTATTTTGAACTAATTATAAAGTATAAACTCGTCAATTATGTTGCCATGACTTGTAAAATTAATACAATGTAATCACCAAAAAAGGTCCTAGAGGAGTTGTGAATATAAAATGAAATTCATAATTAAACCATCAATTAAACAAATATAATCTTTTAACAGTTCCATTCAGAGTAAAGCATCTTAAGGATAGCTTTATTTTTTTGAAATGCTCAGTTGGAAAATTTTTTTACGATCAATTTTTTTTTTATTAGTTGTAAGCTTCTACACCAAAAACTTCACTTTTGACTTTGAGCTTACATGACTTTTCAAGAAATAATCGTATAACGATCGCTAAGAAACCACTTTAGAGCAGAAAGTACTTTCTGAACATCCTTTTATTACTTTTTTATTTAAAAAAATTTTTTAAACTTATTCTAATTTTTAAACAATAAAAAATCAATTATAATTCTGTTTCCAATTAACTACTCTTTTCCGAATGCATTTCTCTGGAAATAATATCTCCAATTCTAAGGTTATAAAAAAATATTTTTTGTAAAAAATTGTATTATAAAATAATTAAAGGTATTGCTCAAAAATGAAAGTTTTCGTTACTATACAACAATTTGTATAGCTTCTTAGTATTCAAATTAGTCTACAACCACCTAACAATCAATAAAGTTATAAAAGAGCTTCTGTAATTCAACTCTCCTTCCTCCAAAAATCTTTAACTACTATTATCTATGATAAAATCGAAATTTAATCTGATGGAATAGAATAAAATCACCGATAGTCAACCTTCAACCACAAGTAAGCTTCCGATGTTCAATTTTGGTCTTACTCTTTTACCATCACTACTAGTTAGAATGGCAAATTGAGGGCAGACTATTGATGACTTTATCCTATTACATGTTTATTTAATGCATTTTACCAAGGATTTCAGTAATTTTAAAGTCTGATAATCCAAACAGCAGGGTGAATGTTCAATAGCCGATCGGCCAAGTTCGATAATTGGACATATTAAACTGATAGAAATCGACAACCTTTTTACATGAATTTTCTCTTCACTAATCAAATATTATTGCCTAGTCAACCATTGGTGCATTCACTTTATTGCTTTCAATAAATCAAATTAAAGCGACACTATTGTAATGAAAAATTGCTGAGGGAAAAATCATTTGCCAATAATTACTTACACTTTTGTGTTTTGCTGACCCCAAAGCAGTTAATTCACGTAAAGGCATGCCACTTCGGATAGTACAGTAACCAACGTAATTCCCAGGCGCTCCAAGAGACTGTGATTGCATGGTTGGTTGATCAATCAAACTTCGTGAGGGTGAAGTGTCTATCGTTGATACTGCCTGAAGCCGGCGTTTCCTTACATATTCCGTTGGTTCTTCTACTGGGTCTTTAACAAATCCAAGGATTTTTTTTCAATTAAAAAACTTTTATTTTTTTTCCCAATGATAAATATATTTTTCTGTCATAAAATGGCTGTTGAATGCTGATAAAAAAATCATTACAAGGAAAATAAAATTTTTTCAAGTCTGTTTTTTCATGAGACTCTCACTTGGAGATAGTTTGAAAAAATTTTATGATGATAGATTGATATATTTTCAGTAAGTACTAGAATAACATAGATGATCTTACTAGAAACTTGTTGAGGAATAATATCAGGATTTTTATCATCCCCTTCGCTCAATTCTCCACTTGCTTCAAGAGACTTTCCAAATGCACTCGTATGTTTCTCTTCGGTTAAAAGATGACATCCTTCCCGAAATCTTAATTCTCGTTGAATTGGTATTACTTTGGTATTCTTATCATGATCCTCTAAATGTGGTTTTCCCTGATCATCTGGATTACCATTTTGAATACGTAGTACTATCATGACGATCACTGCAACGATTACGAGAGCTGCTACAACACCGATCATAACACTAAGCATCGGTGTTAGTTTCACATGATGTCGAGTCCTCTCTGTAATAATAAAAAAATGAATATAGATTTCGATAAAACTTCTGGTTTAATATATTATTTAAATCCAATAAAAAAAAAATCAGCTTATATCGTCACATTTTATTTAACTTCATAAGAAATTTAAATTTAAAAATTAAAGAAGAGATCGTATAAACCAGAATAGCTCGTTCTTAAAAGTTAAATGGTATTAATAAATTAAGATAAATTGATTAATAATAAAGAATATTAGAGGTGAAAATATTTTTTTTTTGTTATGAATTTAGGTCAAAACGTCCTTTTTTATTTTCGTACAAAAATCAAGTGCTGTTTATTACCACTTAAAATATTTTTTTCCCAATAGATCTCAATTGCATTGTGATAAGTGTACTTGGAAAAAAATTAGATGTTATAAAAAAGTAATAAATCGAATAATCAATTACTTATATAAGTTGATAAGAAGTTTTTAATAGAAAATTTTTATAAAATAATTTATAATTCATAGTAATATCTTTGTACATCTCAAATGTTTATATTTACGCAAGAAATATTATTATTATATAAAAAAATTTAATAACTATCAGCAATAATTTTTTTCTATATTAAAGTAAGTTTAATATCACAACTAATTAATTTTTTTTTTCAACCAAACTGAAGTTCTATGACCATTGAAGAATTTTTTAATAAAATTTTAATATCAGTTTAGATATCGAAACTAATAAAAATTTAGTACTAGAAATTTTCATTTGAATATATAAAAAGAAATGTTCAGTTAAAAAAAAATGTCTTGTGAAAAAATATAATTTAAAATCTCTCAACATTTAATTATTCATTACTTTAATAAGTAATTAGTTTTAGAAAAATGGAAGAAAGACAAAATAATGCATAACTTAATCTCGCTTCAAACTCATAAAAAATTAGTGAGAAAAAAAATCTTGAAGCTTTTTTAGTCAGAAGAATTTTTTTAAATGTTTAAAAAAAAATGCGGGAAGGATTTCTTTTTTTTTTTTAATTTTGAATTTTTCATTTTTTATCCATTAAAATATTCAAACATTTTTAATCGAAAATTTTATTCTACAATTTTACAGCCTTCCATAAAATCCATACGTTTTGCATATTTCGTGCTCCTTTTGATAGAAACAGAGACATTGATAAAGCAAAAAAATATAAGTATGAATCAATAATATCAAATAATGATCTTAATTGAAGCCATAAATATTTAAATTTGTCAATTGAAAGTATTAATAAATTTTTCCATTATTCATAACCAATAAAGTTTAACGACCTAAATATACATTTGAATGCTATTAAACTTGATACCGTCTGTTCGTTTGACATTACACATTTTATTCAAGTTGAACAGTAAAAAAAAAGAAAAAAAAAAGGGTACATGTGCTAAGCAAGAAATATTGACAACTTACATAAAAGTCGACTTTTTAATAAACAAAAGAAAAAGAATCATGTCGACTTACCACGTGATTTTCCGGTCTCTGATGTCAATTGTTTCTCAGGCAGTCGTAAAGTTCCAGCTTGAACAACCATGGGTTCACTTCGTCCTTTTTCATTAAATGCAAAAATACATGCTTGGTAAAGGAGTCCTGGGTCTAAATGAGTTACGCTAAATTGAGGAACTGGCGATGTTATATTAGCCCGAATTTCTTGAGAGTTGCTTTCACGCACTTCTAAGAGAAATGATTGTTGTAGGCCCCCATTAAATCCCTCAGAACATCTAACGGAGAAAGAACTCGTTGATGTATTGTGAGTAGTACAATTGTGTACCATATCAGGATGTCCAGCAGGGATTATGTGATAAACACAAGGTACGAGCTGATTACCAATGGTATTACTGGCCCAGCAAAGTAATGTACCGTAATCCAATTCGGTCATGGGAGTATAAGATACAGTTGAAGTTGTTCCAGACTTAACGATGTGTCCAGCAGCGACATCAATGCTTTCCGCAGAATTGTTGAATGTCCAACGGAATTCAACTTCCGGGGGGTTAGCTTCAACTTGACATGAGATATTAGCTTTTTCCTGCTTAGCAACTCCATGAATCTTGGTCTGGTTTGGTTTGCAGGTCGGTGCAAACATGACATTTAGGTGAAATGGAGAACTCTCGCCATCACCTTCAGTATTGTAGCCAACACAAGTATAATTACCTGCGCTCCTTCTCTCTACACCTTGTAGCACTAGACTCTGGTTGCTTATTATTATCCCCTGTGTCGTATTATGTTGAAGTGTACGTTTGTCATGCCGCCACTCGACCTTGTAAACTCCGGGTTTAGCATGTATCAAGCAGTCAAAGTAAACATCCGACCCTTCACGAATTGTGTTTCTGTTCAACGATGCACCTAGTTGAATTTGTGTTTCTGGTTTATAATGAATCTTCAAAATCCACTCATCTTTAATATACTTTATGCCCATAATTTGATTTTCGGCATGACAAGACAACAGTCTCCCTTCATCATTTTTACTAGGAACGAATGACAAAACACTTGTTGTCACATTACCGTCATCCGATGTCGTTTCATTAGAATTACTTAAACGTTGTTCATCTAACCACCAAGTGACGTGGGCTGGAGGTCTCGAACCTGAGGTAGCACACACCAAATCGCATCTCTTATCGGCTGATAGTGGTTGATTGTCACCAATTATTTTCACATTGAGAGGAGGAACTGTAAACAAAGTAACAAAATAATTTAGCTTTATTTTGTGCTAATGAAAAGCTGGCAAAAGATATTCAGAAAATTCTCAACTCAGAGAGAAACATTTTTCATTCAGAAATATGGGTCAATTTCAACTTTTATTTTAATTCTTGTAATATTTTCTGAGTGTAATGAACTAAATACAATAAATATACATACATCTTGATTACAAATGCATTGGCCGAAAATTATTTTTGGTTTTGATATATTATAGCATCAATATTCATTTACATGCTAACACGTTTTTAATTATAACAAAAAAATTTCTCCCAATAATAATAATTGAATTAAATATTTGTGATCTCATTAAAAAAAAAACGGTTGTTGCATTGAGACGTATGTTACGAATAATTTGATCATTAAATAACATTGGGAAGGGGCTTTTATCGTAGTCATTTCCCAGTAATTTCCTTTATCTTAGGTCTTTTACATGATAATAGTTTTTTGAGTGCATTTTTTTTTACTCCAACTCAGACAGTTTTATAAATATATGATGATTTGAGGTCAATAGCTCAACAAATCCTTTGAAAAAATTCAAAACGTTACCGTAATCATGTCATAAAATATGCAAAAATACAAACTGTCATCTGAGCAAGTTATTTCATAAAATAATATTACAAATATAATGCTATTAAATAATTTTGTTATCTGCAAATTAGCTTCAAAGTTTTATCGCTAATTAGTAACTGTTGAATTAAATAAAAAAAAATTAGAGAATAATATTATGAATAGGATCATTAATAATATAGTGTTTAAATTTAAACTCGAAGTAAAATGTGAGTTTTTAAACAGATATTTTAAAACATTTTCAAAACAAATGGATAAAATTTTTCATAATGTGTAACTCAATCATATTTTAGATGAATCTAATTAAATAGTATGATAATATGAATTTTTTCAGTTTAATAAATTGAAATTTTAAATTCATTATCTAAAGTAAAAATAAATTAATATATTAAAGAATTCATAATTTATTATTAAAGAGTGACTTTTAAAAAATTAATTTATCACCAAATTACTTTATTAATTGTAAATTAAATTAATCTTTTTGAATTTATTTTATAAGTTTGATAAAGCTTAAAATAAACATAACACATTCGAATCCATTAAAATATTAAATATAATTTGAAAATTAAGTGACCCAAGCTATTAAAAATATTTACAATTATCTATAATCTATAGTAAAATATAAAAATAAAGTATTGTTATTTTATAAATAAACTTACAAGTCATGTCAATCCGGACGGTTGACGATAAGGGAGTAGATTTATTATTATTGTTAGCACTACAAGTAAGCTCAGATTGTACATCTTGACGTCCTAAATTTTTTATGACAATAGTGCTCCGAATGACACCTTCTCTTACAGTCTTTTCTTCACTGGCAATTACTTTATCATTGCGATACCATGTTACCGTAGGTGGTGGTTTACCTGTATAAAAATATATAATTTATATGTCTATACTTGGATGTTTTTTCTTTATTTATGTAACACTTTAATGAACATTAAATTATAGACTAAAACTTTGAATAAAAATAGTTTATTACAGCGTATACATAATCGGTCACACTTACCTCCATGCACATTACAATGTAATTTTAGTTCAGCACCCTCTAGATAAGGTCCAACTTGCTTCTCTCTTGTGATGTCGTTTACGTCTGTTATTGAAATTTTTTTCGGTGGAACTAAAAGAATAAAATACCCCATTGGTTATACTTTCTTCTTTTGTGTAAATTTTATATTTCGTTGCAAAATAATTGCAAGAAAGTTTCAAGTTGTTTGATGTTTAAAATAATTTTGAAAGCTTTTGTGAAATAAAAATGTATTCATGATGGATTTATGATGAACATGGCTATGAAATTTGTATTTAACGCAAATATAAACCTATGAACATTCATGAACTTACATGAATTTATATTTACATATGTCAAACTATGAATTCAGCATAAATTTCCATCGTGGATCCATTAAAAGTAACATTTTTTTATTACTTTCTATGAAACAGTGTTGTACAGATAATGATTTTATTATGTAAATTCTTATAAGTGTCTTCATTTAAGAAAATTATAATCTTTATTAATATGTTACGTCATGTAACTGTTTATTAACATTTTAGCAACAAATATAAAAGCATTATTTCTCAGTTCAAATTAATATTAATTAATTTTGCTAGAACAAATTATTTATTCCTGTTCTCTCATCATTTACAAACTAGGAATTTGAACAATAATATTCATGCTCGGTTTGATAAAAATAACTCATAAAGAGCTATATTGTTAGAATATTTTAAAAATAATCCATCAGCAATTGATCTGTGTAAATGATATATTGAACGTGAATTAATTCATGCAGAAGTAATAATTCAATATCACGTTCTAAATTATACGTAGGTAAACTAAGGTGAAATGATCATCATCATTCAATCGATTCATTAATATAATTTAATTAAGGGAATAATCTTAGCAGAAATTTTGCAGTAATTAATGACATTAAGAATAATGTTGGTTAATTTTTAATAATGTGAAATGCCCTCTTTGGGGTCATTGCTCCACATAATTTTCATGTTCTGTCAACTCTATGTCAATTGATTCAGAATAATTGATGCAAGTTTACAGATCCATGACTAATTGATCCATTAGTAAAATGATCTATTATAATTTATCCATCATTACATTAAAAATTAATGATCTGTAAATCAACCATGCTATGAAAAAAAAAATTCATTTAATGATCAATTTTGGAAAATTCAAATTTTAAAATGAGACAATTTTTATGATAATATTTGGTAGTTTTTTTTTTATAATTTAACAATCAAGTTTAAAGGAAATTATATGAAATTTCCTTGAAGCAATTGCTTTGTTTGTAGCTGAATTGAGAATTTAATTATAATTAAATCCATCTAGATAAATTCAACAAATTTTAGTGACGTTAATAATCCTCAGAGACGTTTATAAATATGTGGAATAGAATTACCAGGTTAAAAATTCTTAAGATCAATTCAACTATGGATAACAATGTACAGATCCAATTTCCAAGGACAAATTCACTGGATCATTTTACATTGGATCAATGGTGAAGGGTCAAACTATTTATTACTACTGAGCCTGTTCAGAGCTGAAGTTTCAAGTCAATCTTTTAACTTTATCGATAAAATGCTTCAGTGATTGTCCAAAAGTATAAAAAAAACCAATTAATTATTCATAATACTATTATTAATTGAATTAACTATCATCAACTGTCATCATCTGTTACATTTTTTTTTTAGAAATTCTGAACAAGATTAAACTCTAAAATTCCTTTTGGAGTTAATTGAATTTTCTCTACATTTTAGACAATTATCAATGTTCATTTTGGAATGGAGTAAATTTAAAAAATAGCTACAATTATTTTTGTGTTAACCTCTAGTAAATTTTGATACCATAACGTGCATTTAATTGACCTTTAAAAGTACCAAGTTACAACATGTTTATTTACTCAAGTTGAAAAAAAGAAATGCGATAAGGGTCGAAATCACCCCTCGATAATTGTTTTTTTTACTGGGAGTGCATTGTACTTAAATACGCTTAATAAAAATCCAGTCAGTGAAGTCTGAAAAAGGAAAGTTTTACTGATTCCGGTGATTAGATTTAAGCCAATTTAAGCGTGTATTATCTTTTAAATCGCATTGAGATAAAAAAAAATATCTTTGATACTTTTAAAACCCTTTGTATCTTGCAAAATTACTGAAAAAATAGTCAACAAAATTTATTTCACATTTCAAAGCTGTCTCTAGGGGCTGATAAATGCCCTTATTGTCAATCTTTTTTCCAGCAATCTTTAGTGACAATAAATCAATGATATCATGGATAAATCAATAAAAGTTATGATAAAAGTAATAAATATTTCTTCTGGTATAGAAATTTTGTAACATTTCTCTTTTATGTTTATATTTCCGAAATTATTACTGTAACGAGTGACGCCTACATAAAGAAACCGGAAGATGTAAAAAATGTCATTTAAACAAAATTGTAGTTATTATGTATGTGCATGTGCGGAAACAGAAAGTGCATGTTTCAAGAAATTATATTTTTTTATCAATGACATTTGTTTCGTTTTGTTCAATTTCCTTTATATTATAAAATTACTTTTACTTTGATATCAAAGTAAACTTAAAATAATTTCAATTTTTATTGTAAATTTTTAAGTAAACAATTATCTGGTGAATTGCTTTTATCGTATGTAAAATTTCCAGTATTTTCATTTTAAACATCAATCAATTTATTTGAAATGCATGCATGTGGGGTAAATCAGACATATGTGCTTCACAATTTATGGAATGAATAAAACTAGTAATGATATAAAATAGGGTTTTATGAGAATACAAGTCGCATTTTATTGATCATATATAATACGTTACTGATATAATAGAATGGAATGTGGATTTTAAGGCTTACATTTAAAAACCAATTTGCATTGAATTCATGTATTATAAATGATCAATTTTTACTTTTAATTAATCCCTTTCTTAACAAATTTTTAATATAAAACCATTAATTGAGAAACCCATCGTTAATTTTTTCTTCTGTCATATCCCTTTTTCATCTATTTTTTTTCGTACACTTCGTAATCAGAAAGTGCTTTGATCATAGAGTTTAAGATCGGAAATCTCTCTAGCGTCGTCTACAGCATGTCAATACTCATTTATCTCACGTTGATTAATAATAATAAGTTTTAAAGTAATCAAAAATTTATAAAAATATTACACATAATATTTATCTAAAGAAATAACTAAATAAAATTAAATATTATTTTTTTTTATTTAAAAATGATTAAATCTTTGTAGATTTGAACTTTAAACTCTAAATTAATTAGAACTCATTCTATTCAGACCATTTAATTCTAAACTGGTTATATTAGATCTGATTAGGTATAAAAAGTTTTATAATTGGGATTTAATTAGATCCTAGGGTTTCGTATCTGATTAGATCTAGACATATGTTAAATCAGATAAAAATGATCAGACGTGTGTTGTTTTCTCGATATTTTCTAGAATTACCAAGAGATCTTTATTTTCTGTAGATCTATCAGTCTTTTCTATGTTTATTGTCAAGCTCATAAGTCTGATTTACTCATCATAAAAATGATAATACATTGAAAGCATGAAAAACTTACCAATGACAGTGAGATTAACTTTGTAATTACGTGTCTGTCCAATAAGAAAATCCACTCGACACCTATAAATCTCAGCATCTTTTTCAACAATTGGATTGATTTCAAGTTTAGCTGGTTTCTGATCAGTTCTAAAATATGCCCTATTGGAGAAGACTGAATCATCGGACCATCTTTCAGCGGTGCTAAAATCTCGGCCTCTCACATCAATGCTATAGACCGCAGCTCCTAAATCATTTCGGTACCAAAGGATTAAATGAACTGAATCGCCATCATGATTGGTGGATATGTCACAAGGAAGATACGTAGGATGTCCAACAATGGCAACAACATGAGATATTGGAACTGAAACATAAGTAGAAGAGACAAAGTCAAGCCTTTGACATTTAAAAGCAGAAGATCGGCAACAAGTATTCTCTCATGGTATGTAATACATGGTAGCTTATAGATATATATCCTCTATTTGAGCTTCCGCAGTTTCTGGATAACGGATGAGCAACGAATGGCGAATAGCGGTCATGCGCTGTGGGTTATCGATCGACGTGTTAGTCCATACACGCACGTATAGCAAGGAAAAGCCTATGAACACGTATATCCTAGAGAAGTGGAGAACTATACCGTCATCCGATGTATTGTTTGCCCGGCCATGTATCGTGCCGCTGAAAATCAGTGTGGCAGGTTTCACAATCGATTAAGATCAATCGGGTTGCAAAGTGCTGCACTCGTATCACGTTTTCTAGACACCGACGGTACAGAAGCGTAGGTGGGTAATGCGATAACATTATTGTCGTTGAAAAGCTCTAACGTTGTCTGTTAGCCTTTTCATTGGTTAATCAACTCGCGTGCATCATCGTGGTCACATCACCGATAGTTGCGGTATGCTTTTAGGATATCATGCGGTATATACACTGCCGCAAATAAATTTCCTGCCTGTTACATTGAGATTAAATGCTATTAATTTGATTAAGTATCATTTTTATCATTAAATAAAATATCAAACTTTATAAAATGCATCAACACAGTTATTTTGATATTTATCTCATAAACCTACTTGTATTTTACAGCCTATTAAATAGTCAATGATATATCAATTCATGCTCTTTATTTACTCCAACATTTTCCCTACTTTATTTGTTTTCTTCAATCACTTCCTTATACTGAAACTTTGATCAGTTTTTATTTTTCATTTTTCTATTTTATTGCAAAATCAACTTTAATGTTGGTATCATTTTTTGATATACCAAGTTAAGAAAGTCCAACTCCTGATCCAAGACTATTAAACAAGTAAACTAGTGTACAACTAAACTGATGTTTGATCGCGCATGAGCTTTCTTATGATCTTATATAGCTATTGTATAAATCTATTTTTTCCGGACGCTTACACATCTGTTAGGATTCTTTGTATTTTATTGAATATATATAGACCCGAGTAAGGTGATTAAATGTATTTAAGATAATACTCACTGTCTTTAACACAAAATGATCCAATAATCCACAGTGAGAGAAGAGGAATAATGAGGGCTTCATCCAAGTGTCTCGGGTTTCTCATGCACCTCGACTTCCGTAGACACAGCTGGAAATTAATCATGATCGTCTGACGTTTTAAACTCGTGCATATTAATCATTCGACAGCATTCAATCACTGTATTATTCGATTAGTCATGACAAATATTGATCTAAGATTCACTATAAAGAAAATAACTATTGAAAATTTATTTGATTATTTTCACTGATATTTTTATTGTACAGGTAGGCGTTTATATCCAAAGGGATTTGTGTTACTCGCAGCATTCGAACCGACGGCTCTATCGAGCGGTTACAGGTGGGAAGCCCTTCGTCTGCTCACAACGATACCATTTATCAGAGACTCTTCTAACGTTTTCCTCTCGTCTGCTTGAGCTCTTGGCCTATCGACCATTCGATTCGATGCAATTATTTTCACAAGAGAACTAGAATCTCAAGGCACTGGAGCTCATTGAGAGCTCCTTTTCTAACTCTTTTGAACATTTTTGAAGTGATCATACTTCATTTCTGCTGATAAAAAATTCAACCCTTCATTTAACAATGCTTCCACTTTAGATTTACCACTGAATCTTTCAATAACCTCCATTTGCGAATAATTTAATCAATTAAATTTTTTTTATTGTTGATGAACAATCAAACTTATCAAGATTTCAACTTCTAATTTCACACAACTAGTGATGAAAAAAAAAATCAAATTTTTCTCACTTTCTTTTATCAATTTTTATTTTTAACACTTGTTCTTAAGCTTCTTTTTTCTCTTCTTCAATATCAATTCTTTTCACACTTTATATTTCTTTAGCTTTTTTTTTTTTGACAAATTTTCCTATTGTTCACTGCTTGCACACAGAATCAGTTATAAACTGGTAAAGAAAAACTGGCTTGATCGACAGTTGTTTCCCAATGAAAAGATTTATTATTTTTCTCGCAATAGAATGCGCGTTGCGCTGTAGTTTGAGCGACTACATGCAGCCGCCATCAGCGAGATTTCTCTCTGCTCTCTAACACCTCTTCTAACTCACTTCAACTTGAGCTTTATCTCAGTAGCTCTTTCTCTATAGTCGTCGTCAAGTCGATCGAAAAGTACCATGATATTGTAGTACGCGGGCGCGAAACTCGACTTTAACTCGCATGCGTATTGAACCAGCCGGCTGGAGTACGAGCCCTCGAGCTCCAGCTAAAACCATTCCAAGCTGGAGATCAAAGCATCTAAAAGGCTCATTTTGTATACGCAAAATTCAAAAATACTCCAAAAGCTCACGGCTATCTATATTAACACAAACTCATTGCACTCAAGCTTCTTCAGTTCTCATTATTATTATTATTAATTATAATTGTTTCATTTAAATTATACTCATTTTCTCTAATTAATGATGATGCTGTTAATGGTTGAAAATGGTTTTGGCTATTCAATTATATTATAATCAATCATTGAGCTGTAGATATTAGCATGAAAATGCTGCACGCGATAGGTATCAATTGGATCAACAAATATTGACTGATAAAATCACCCCTAACCACATAGATTATTATCACAAGAGCTTCAACACCTACATCCCCTAGACAGTCGGTAACAGTCAGTTCTACAAAAGATAAATGTTTGAAAGGAGTTGTGCAGTCGATGCAACCCCTCAGACTTGTATTATCAAAGAGTTCTAAGTTATCTCAGTGGTAGCGCCACTTTTTTGTTCTTTTTAATTTTAACTCGCCTTTATATTCCATCAAACCTCTATTGTTCGCTAATTCATTTAATTAAAATTTGTTAATTAATTTCAGTTAATTTAATTCTCATCTTACCTGGTTATTTGAAAAGGTTGATTTGCTGTAGAGAAAGATTGATAAATTCAAAGGGTGCGTTTAGCTGTACTGATATGACTTGGAAAGAAATATTATATAGAGTGAACGCAAAGCTAATTCAAGTACCACTGACTGATATGTATTCGCAGCATTTCTATCCCCTTCAAACTTAATTTTCAATAAAATTTTCATCATGAATTTTTTTCAGAAACTTTGCTCCCTTACTCTTGTGAAAAAGTTTGGACAACTTGGAGGGATCAAGAAGTTTGACAGGAACATGTGTTACCATAAGTTTGTTTTAATCTGAGGGGAGATATTTAATAGAGTGGAAAATTTTTTATGTTAATTTTTCAAACATCTTTCCCTCACTCACTTAACACTGTAGTGAACCCAGTAAATGTGGCTAAAAGATAAAAAAAAAATTTTGTTCAATAAACTAAATGGTCATATCAACAAAGAATTAATAAAGTGTCATTAAATGATGATGATGATTGAAAAGCAGTTTTCTATGATGACCAGGTCAATCAATAATTGGGTAATTAAAATTATAACTTACCCCAAATATTTATGCATTATATCATCTACCATCGATTCATTTTAAATGATGTTCGTCATTAATTATAATAATAACTCCATTTATCTCAACTGAATGTCATTTATGATGTGATTTATTTTCACATAATTTAATTTCTCATCAAGCATTAACTACTTTTTAGCCGAACAGTCGCTACTCACAACAAAATTAAACTGTCCATAGAGACCTCCAGGGCTATGTCTATTCACACTTCACTTCACATCTAACTTTTTTAGCTCCATACAGAATATTATTTTCCCTCTCTTCTCATAATAAAAATTGATTCAATAATTACCCATATGTATTGTTTCTCAAGCAATTAAAACTTGTTGAAAACAAATGGGAAAAAAGTGTATAAAAACTTCATACTTCATGTACAGTATGGTAGTAATTACATCCTATTTTTCCAACTATTTTTTCCTGAATACATATCAACTCCAGCATCAATTAACTTTAGAAATATACCACATACACAATGGATTCAAATATAAAAGTTCAGTTGAATGAAAATAAATTTAATTTTTTTAAAATAATTGAGTTTTCCAAGATTGAATTCACAAAATCGCAAAAGCTTTTTTACCGAATATCTCAACCGTCCTAATTAATTGGAAATGGCCTTTAGACAAATCAATGGCAAGCCATATTAGATTTGGTACCTTTAGAATATATTGAAGTACTTATATTACAATAGAATGATGGGATTTTGCTGGAGTTTTCGGTAATCTTTGACGTATGATACATAATGATGCTGAGTCATCAGCACATACCACATCATTAATTCATTTTTTCATGATGAAATTTGGAAATTTGTAAAAGAATCAGAACTATTCTAAGTATTCTTAACAATTTTTATTACGAGCTTGAAGATGTAGAAGAAAAGAAAATCTTTTTACGATATACCAAGAAAGCTGAAAGTTTTTATAAAATATTTTTTGGAATGTGTATAGTAAGCTCTGTTAGTTGGTATACATTTCCTTTCCAACGATATCTTATTGCTCGTAAGTAACAACTCTAAAAAAGTAGAAAGTAATTTTATCTCACGTAAGTGTTTTATGTTTTATATTCATCTTTGTGTGTACTGTATTATTATTGTATTCTGAAGTAGTTTTAACAATACCATATCGTGTATGTTCATTTATTAATGTTTCAACAACAAAATAATTTATTTACGTTTGTATCAGTCAAATCCCATTGATGTACAATAGCATTTGTTATGGTACTACTTTTGAAATTACTGTCACTACAGTATTTCATATTTGTCGTCAACTAGATATTATCAGTCAAAAAGTACAAAATCTATCTTTAAAAATGAAAAACAATAATTTCCGAACTTTTTTTTTGTGACTTGATTGGATAACATTATTAAGAAATAAGGTTCGTAAATTATTTACTACATTCAATTTTAAAACAACTTTATAAAAATAATTTTTATTTTTATCTAGAATAATGAAGTCTATCAATGATGCATTTCAAATTATTATGATGATTGAACTCATGGTTTTCATTTTTCTCATTGGTGTATTGTTTTATAATATAATCAAAGTTATATCAATTGTTCTTTATATTTTGTAGTCAACATATTATGAGTAGTGTAAGTGAATGATAATTTTTTTTTAGAATTCCGACAATGCTGATCTTGTAGCAGTTTTAGGAATATTTCCAGTATCAGCACTATTGTTCATTTTCATTTACTATTTTTCGGGTGAATGTCTCAAAACAGAAGTAAATCGATTGGTTACATATAAAGTTATATAATTAAAAATACTCTCAATATTAAAAGGTAAAATAAAAGAGGTAAGCAATTTTTCTAATTGAAAACTACAAAAAAGTTCTATTGTAGAGATTAAAGTTTCAATATTAGTATTCTTATTTTTAGAAATAATAATAAATTATTATTAATTAATTGACTAATTAATTAGATATTAATTAAGAGAAGAGTTGTGAAAAAATAAATAATTGTATAGGATTATTAAGATTACTATTTTTTATTGCGTTAACAACACTTGATTGTTACTTATCTCCTTGAGTATAAAAATACGTGTATAATTTCTTAGTATCTAAAAAAATGTTTGCACATTATGAATAAAGTATTTACGTGTAGCATAATGTATTTAGCTATTATTTTTGTAACACGTATTTATGCTTACGTTTGGTAATACTACAAGTTTATATTCAAAATGAAAAAACAATTTATCAATTTTTGTGACAATATTTGAGCAAATTACAGCATCAACGAAGTCATTCTTATTAATTTATTATTTACTAGTGATAATAATTAAATCACTAATTTACATTAATTAATATCATGTCAATTGCATGAAATTAAAACAAAAAGTTTTTTATTTATTTTTCCAACTAAACTAAAAATAATAAAATTTATTTAAAAATAATTATCTTCGATTGTTGAGTTTTGATGAAGAATTGACCTCGTGACGTGAAAAGGAATAATTATTATTTTTTAATGGCACCCTGAGTTGAAGAAGCACGGTCTGAGGAATTAAATCATGTAATTTCACGAGTGTGATGCCCTGGTAGGGTCTTTTTTAACTGGTGAAGCCTTTGTTGGTGAATTTATTTTATAGGCATTGCCTTTAATCTCAGAAGGATGTCGATGTGTACTCGTTGACGATTTCCTCGGTGGTTTTGAAATTTGCATTGCAGATAATCCACTTACGGGATATTTAGTCCTACTCGAGGTAGTGCCAACGTTAGTATTATTACTTCTCGAAGGAGAATTAACATTTTTTGAATTTGATGAAGCTGCTGAATTCTCTATTGGATGCTTTGGCAATACGAAAGCCTTAGTTTGCTTCAGTAAATAACGGTCATTGCAGAGAGCCGATATGAGAGGCAAATCAAGGTTTCTACTCTTCTCTCGAAGAGTTCGTATATCAAGCATCCCATCTTCCTTTCCTTCTTCAGGCTCAATTACGGATGTAACTGAATTTGATATGGAAACTTGAGATGAAGTTCCTGATGATGAAGAAGGAAGCGGTTGATTTTTTTCTAAATTCTGAAACATAAAAAAAATCTTAATTAATTTAAACGATAATAAAAATGATTAAGTAAAAAAATTTAATCTAATCTGAATTATTAAGTTTTTCAATAATTATACTTGATTTATAATAATTAATTAATAATTGTTCTTCAGATTAAACAATGTAAAAATGGATGAATAAATAAAATACTTGAATTTACCTGAATTTCATATGGAGGCGGTGGTGGTGGAGGTGGTAATCGTCTATGTTTGGATTGCGGAAGAGATTGCAGCTTGTTAGTAGTAGTAGTAACAGCAGTAGTAGTATTAGAAGAAGAAAGTGTCTCAAAACACTTGAGAATATTCTCATCGCTTCTGGTGCGTGAAAAACCATGCAAAGTATATGGTTGTACTGGGACTGACGGTTCTCTTCTCAAACTCTGACTTCCTACTGAAGACGAACACGTAGCACCGCTATAGAGAGAGCTCGTACTAGCAGCATAATGGCTGCTTAGATTCCCATGAATAGGATAATTAGAGCTGGTATCACTCAAATTTAAATTAGAAGCGTATTTAGTACTGGATGAAAATGATGATCCAGGTAAATAAGGAGTACTTCTGTAGACAACTGATGATTTATTATTAAAAGATGGATACGGAGGTGGAGGATATGATGTTAATCCTGATAATAAAGATCCTTGTTTGGCATCAATGTACTCCTGTTTAGAAACCGCTGGATCTTTGAGAGGAAACATGACATAATCAACATCAGAATAAAGCTGTTGTCTGTATTGTTCTATTTGTGACCTGGCTACTTGACTCGTATAAACCGTGGCCAAACTTGGTGGTGGTGGAGGCGGTTGCCTCGGATGAACCATTGGCGGTGGTGGTGGTGGTGCTGGAGACGCAGGAGATGTCAAGTAAGGTAACAAAACTGGAGCACCACGAGAAGCATGAACGTCCAGATAATTATTTGGTCCTACAACTAACGCAGCTACAGGAGCATGAACAGGAGTAGGTTTCATTTTATCTCCTGGATAAGTAGGCGGTTGAATTCTTGGAGGTGGTTTCGGTGCTGGACTGACTGGAGTATCAGTAACTACTGCAGTAGATGCCGTCAATGAAGAAGTTGTTAAAATACAGTTAACTTTATTGGTACCAAGAGCATTATAATTCTTCCCACTGGCCATTCTTGTGAACAAATTATCTCCAGCTCCGGGATAGAGTTTAGAGATAGCTTCTTGACATACCGAAGGAATTTCTGGATATGGAGGGGGTGGAGGCGGTTCTCGTGGAGTGATAGCATCATTTCTTGGAGGCGTGGGTGGAGGAATTTGAATTCTTTCTCGTGGTGATGTATAGGGAGGTGGAGGTGGTGGTTCTGTTCTTCTTGGGGGCAAAGGAACAAAATCTACCCGTGGAGAATTATACGGAGGGGGTGGAGGAGGCTCTCTTTCAGCTCCTGATGGTATTTTAGATCTGGAATGATTTAAGCTCAATGATTTAAAATCAATATTCGAAGGATAAGGAGGAGGAGTTGGCAATTTTCTATCATTGCTGTCCATTCTTGGGGGTGGAGCTGGCGGTGGTGGCATTGTAACATAGTCGCAGTCAGAATCCATTGAATTACTTATAGTTTTTCTTGGTGGGTATCGTCCGACTATCAAATCAGATAATTCATCAGCTGTTAACAAAGGTCCAGCACCTGGAGGGTCACTTCCATCACCTCTAAAACTTCCTGCACTTAAAATACTGTTGCTTCTTGATCTTGAATCATCGGAATGTTCTCTATTAACATTTGGTAAGCCTACAGAGTTTGTCATATCCTCATCGTCATCTTTACAAATACTATAAATTGGCTCTTGGTCATCTGGATTTGCATCTTCAGTATAAACATCACTTTCAGATCTTAATTCACTATGAATTGTGTAAAATCCTGATGTAACTGAAGCTTCATCGGTTGTAGACTGTACAGAGCTTAAGTTACAAACATTACTTGTTCCCATGGACTCATTAGCATCTTCTGTTGCCGAATATAATTCATTCATTCTTTCATCTGGAATTGCACTACTTCTCAAAGTATAAACACCACTTGTTTCACTTGCTATGTCTGTTCCAGTGAATCCTTCATCAACGTTTAATGTTGATACATCATTATTTATAAATTTAGTTGACTTTTTACATCTATCATAAATAACTCCTGGAAAATTAGTTGATTCAGATGAAACAGCAGAGTTCTGTGCTGTGTGAGAGTAACCAAGTTCAAGACTTGAATTGGCTGAGGTACGTCGTGGTCTTTGAGATACTGAATTCGTCGTTGGTGAATTTACAACAACAACAGTACTACAACTACTACTGCATTGTGATCCTTCAGTACCGGGAGTTGCATTAGTTGTAAGTCTAGTTGTCATCGATAAATTAACATCATTACCATCGATCTCGTCTACAGCCGTTGGTGATGATGGTCTTGATTGTTCCATATCATTAGGAATTGATGAGCTCGAACTTTCAGTAAGTCTTGCTAGACATTCAGTAGATGCTGGAGCTGTGTCGGGTTCATCCTCACTATGAACACGATCACTAACAATTCCTGAAGTTGTATTGGAAGACGTGCTTGAAATAACCGATATACGTTGATCTCCACGAGCACCTCGGGCTGTCATACTGAGTTTGCATCTCGCTGGATACATATAACAGTCTCGGAGGACTTTTCGCTCTTCTTCCTCACGACGGCGTGCTTCAGTAACTCGAGGCGCTATAGCCATAGAAAACTGATGGGTGTCGCGACACAACCCAAGCAGGAGCTTGCTCTTATCATCGCATCCACTGTACAGGGTAAGTTTGTCAGGTTGGTCGACTGCTCGTATCTCAAATTTTTTGCGATCAAAGCAGAGTTTGCCGATATTATTCCAGGCAAAGACTCTCGGTGTTTCCTCCTCTGTATAGACTCGCACGCCTCGAGCGCAAATTGCGAGGAGAATACGTCCTGGTCCGGCTTCGCCTTTTGTACGTCGCAGTCGATAGAGATGAGCGTTAAGCGGCGCTTCCAGGAGCACCGCTTCTCGAATATACTGGAGTTCAGCCTCTTCCCGAGAGAGACCACGATTGTCGCGGTGCTGGGAAGCAAGAATGCTGAGAACGTTGGCCTCAAGACACATGTGGGGTGGTAAGTAGTCTGATGGTTTGCAGTATCCAACGCTACCGGCGTGTGGTCGATGACGTTCTTCTGAGTAGTCACCGAGGTCCGCTTGGAGTGCAAGACCTGCGAGGATGAGCAAATGAGCAATAATCTCTTGAGTATGCAAGGGATGATGTGGGTGAAGACTCTCCACACCACCTCCATGTCTGACCACGTTATCCCGCAGTTGCAAGTAATAATGATGTCGCGTTGTTTCATCGCTAAAAAATACAATAAAATTATGTATTCAACTGTTAATACTTGAGAAATTTAATGATATTTTTATTTAAAAAATTTTCGAGTTATAAAATAATAATAAACCATGAAAAAAAATGCATCTTATTTTAAATTGTAAATAAATTAACATTCCATCAATTGTACATTTTTATCAAATTTATAGCTTGAAAAAACACTCGAAAAAGAGCTCTAAACATGATAATACCATCTACCATATAAATTCCAAAATTTTTACTTAAGTGGATTCTTTAACTGAAAATAAAATAATTACCTTAAAAGCGAAGGAGTATCGATATAATATCGAACGCGAAAATAAAGCACAAAAGCCGGTCGTCCACTGCTGTCTAGGCCCTGCAATAACAAAGAAGCACAATGATTAAATATGTATATATATATACATGAATATAATACTATCGATTAAATAATAATCTAATGTGATTATGAAAGGCGATTCCTGTATAGAAAAGAAGAATAAGATTTTTTTTTCTATGTTCCCGGAAGCAAAACAATCGATCATCGTCTATCATCACATCGATCAGATATCGATGCTTCATCAGCACAACAAAATTACTTGGACTCGCAAATGAAAGCAATTTAGTTCTTTGAATGGCCAAGAGAACGCAACCGGTGCACGCATGCCTTGAGGCGAGTCTCCCTGAGTGGAAAGCCACTTAAGAACTGGCCATCTTGAGCTCTCAACTTGATCATCTCTCGATCCATCCAACGTGGGTAATTACTCCAAATGTTTGGAAGTCCTTTTTAATAGTCTATCATCGCCCAAAATATAATTACCGTAGCACGTGGAAAAATTAATAATTCGACGGCTGTTTTCTTGACATCAAAAAATATTTAAAATCATTAACAGCTCAAGGGGACACTTCGCCTACAAGAATCTCCGCCTACATTTAGACACAAGACACTCCAAAAGTGGTAGTCAAGTCAATAAACTTCATCAGAAATTTCTTTAATAAAAATACCAACGACGCAATCACTAATAACACTACTGAAAAATAAATGATTTTTATGAAGAGAAACTTATTTTAAAAGTAGAAACATTTATTTTATTAGGTAATATTTTTTTTAGATTTTAAATTGATATTTTATTATCGTGAATAATATCCTTTTTTGACACTTAACTGCGAAAACTTTTAGATGAAAATGAGAGAGATAAGTTTGGCATTGGAATTTATTTTTTTTTTTCAAACAACTAATTTTATACGTGAAATGTTTAAGTAGTTAATCATTTTTTTTTTTTTATTAAAAAAACACTAGGGTTTTATATTTGAAATTATACTCAGATAAAATTAATAAAATTTCATAAAGAAAAGATGAAATATAATTTAAAAATAAATTGAGCATCATTTCTTTTCTAATAATGACTTTTTTTTCTCCAAAATGATAATTTTCTTTTCAAATGAATTTCAAAGCATCTATTAAAAACTCCAATTTCCTTTTAAAAATCAAAAGCCATTCTATTGAAACTAGAAAAATTCAATTCCACGAGAAACATTCTCAATTCTTTCTTTCCAAAAATATCATTCATTCATTCAATTTATAATTGGAAAGGAGGAAAGAAAAAAAAAAGAAAAAATGATGAAAAAAGTACGTTGAAAATGATGCGAATAATAACAATATTAATAGTAATAATGATGAAATTTTTTTTGGACTGTTCGATAGATTTAGGCAGAAATTTCATTATAGGACAAATTGAAGAGGTCCCGAGTGAGGAATGCGCACCGGGCCATTGTGAAAGGTTGATAAATTATCCCTTGGGTGCCGCTGCGAGGCTTTCAGGGTCTTTCTCTCTCTCCCGCGAGGCAACACAGTCAATAACGAATTCCACTCCAAATTCGGTAGCACGAAAATTTGACTCGGAGGCACAGAGAGCGAAGTAGCAGCAGCAACAGCAGCAGCTGAGAGTATCAAAGAGAGTGAGGAGTGTGTGAGAGAGAGAAAGAGGAAGTAAAAGAGGCAGTGAGTCGTGTCTAGACCTAAACCCTCCGGTCAAATCGCGGCAAATTACCGTCCCGGATCCCCATCCTTATATTTTACAAACCATAAATATTAATCCACGTTTCCCCTCTATCCCTATATACCTCTCCTCTCTTCCTCTCTCATTTGTACAGTCATTCTCAAGAGCTTGGGCTCTTTTTTTATCCACATTTATTTCGATATAAAATAGCTCATTTAATTATGAAATTATGAATAAATATTTTTTGTCTTCATTTATTTGAATTTTTTTCAATTTGTTGCAGCAAGCACGAGTATTTTAATAGGAGTTACATGCCGAGCCAATGGAGCTCTTGAACGAGATGCAGCACAAGAGATAAGGACGTAGTCCGGTAGCCTGTTTCACCGGGCGAGTATTTATTGGTTATTGGCGGGCCATCATTAGTGGCTAAGAGAAAGAAAAAGAGAAAGCACACCAGTGAGACTGAGATGCACGGCAGATTTGGAGATATCTCGTTCAATATATATATATATATATATATACATATACATGTATGTATGTAGTTATATTAAACTTAACTACTTGTCTTACGAAGCCCAACGGCACTTTCGACAGTCCAATATTCATTTTTACCCCCGTTACATTTTTTTTTTTCATTGGATTGTTTGAGATATGTACTCATTTACTTTGGTGTTTCTCAGAAGTTTTCTCTCTTTCTCTCTCGGTTAATGTCTTTATAATTTTTTTCTTTTCGATATATATTTTATTTTACTCACGTAAGTATGAGAACTTCGCCAATTCTTCGGTGCGTATTTGCTCAGCTTACTCTCGGGGTCCACAAAAAGATACTCGCCATCTGAAATATTTTGTTTTGTTATTTTCATGTTGTTAATTTTGGGAAAGAATTGGGAAAAATGTTGGAGATAAAAGAATAATTATTTAATTGAAACAACCTTTTGGAGTATTTTTTTTTTCTTTTCAAATAAATACTCTGAATCTTTTTTTTTTTTTATTAGAAATAGACATTTGAGGAATGTTTTTTATATTCCTGATCAATTACTTCAATATTTCTTATATTTTTATTTTCTTGGTGAATATTTATTGAATCAAATTTTATTGAATTCTGTGATACAAGAAGTTAACAGTGCCAATACCACTAAACGTGTATTAAACAATGAAAGAAATCTTTCAACTTGTTTCTGAATGAGTAAAACTAATAAGACTCCAAACTCGTCCTACCCACATGATCCTCAACCAATCAATATCTTTTTTAATCAAAATATTTAATTTCTCATTAAAACAAACTGATTTCCAAGAAAAGAGGATTGCTGATCAATGAATCCAAGTCAGACTAATTAAAATGACGATTGAAAAAGCTGTAAAGTGAAGCAAAAATGTAAATAATCACAAGAAGATTCGCATTCTCCTGGCAACAGCCCTCAAGTCTATAAACTTGGGATTCTTTTTTGAAGGTTCTCTGGGACGTATAAGCTGGCAGACTCGAACACACCTGCTCACTCGAATGGAGGGGTTCGCGCATATAAACATCGGAAAGAAGAAGAAAAAAAAAATGATACACTCTAGCAAGATAAGTTAAAAAAGTTGAATGCCAAGAAGTGAAATCGTAAAGCGGAAGTAATAAAGATTTGGATCTTGGTGGATTTGGTATGAAGGAAGAAGAGAGGAGTGGAGGTATTTTCCATATCCATACATAAAGTGAAGTTACTTCGTGACAAGAAGAAGGATCCCTATAAAGTGAGCATGTTGTTTCCCAGAAAGAAACAATGCCTCGCTGCCGCCATGGCAATGCGCCGTAACCGTAATTACGACCATAATCACCCCTCTGATTGCCGGGAAGGCGTAGCGAGAGAGCAAGAGGGAAAGAAGAAGTGGAGAACGATGATCTCACACGTTACCTGGGCTTATAAGATCCACTCTCTCATGAATTCCTACACCATATGAGCCCACTCTTCAACAACGTTAGTCTAAAAAGCCAGTCGTTTTTTTATTTCGTTCCGCTAATGATCGTAATCATAATAATACGGCAATGATAATGCGGTGAAGGTTTATGGATTCATTTTTCATAGCTTTTTGGTTGGAATTTGGCTGGAGATACGATGGAATGTTGAAGATACGATGGAGGAAGAGGCCAAGTGAGAAAGCAAGAGTCTTGTGGGGCAAGCATTCCACATTAGTCGCGCCACCCCGTGCGCGAGGCGGGAGTAGTGTCGCGTCATGAGCTGGAGAACGAACGGATGATGGGTCGCATACCTGAATGCTCGCGAGACCTTGTTCGGGGCCCCTCCGGTCACTGAACGCGAATATGCATTTATTCTTTCTCTTCCTATATCACTCCCGCATACTTTGGTAACATTTTTACAGTTGTATACTACGCTAAAATGATCGTAAACAATTCTCATAAGCAGCTGGTGGATACCATAAAATTGCCAAGTGAATTTAAATTTGCCTCCACGTGTAGTCTCGAATGGGTAAAAGAGATGGTTCAAGTTTGTACATAAAGTCGAGCTTGATCTTCCTGAAACTCCTCATGGAATCCCCAGGGGGTCCACGTATATTCGCTGCAGTCGCATATTTCAGCTCGATCAAATTATTCCACGGGAACAAAACATGCCACGTAAATACGGAGTTGAGTAGTAAGTGCGGTCGTGGTGCTGAGATGGCCGCCAAGTCAAGTCAGAGGATGGAAAGAAAGAGGTATGAAGGGCCAAGGACGGTGGTAGGACAGACAAGATGAGCGGTAGGGGTAGGAATACGAACGCACTGCTGAGAAAAAGAGAGAGCGAAAGGATGAAGGACGGACAGGAAGACCGAGAGTGGAACGACGCTCAAGAGAGTACATACTGAGGAATCCAAAAGAAGCGAAAATATAAAAAAGAAAAAAATATTTCAGCCAGAATATACTACTCTCTCTCTCTTTCTTCATACCAACTACAAAACGTAAGTGAGATAGAGAAAGAAATAACCAGAAAAAAGAGACATAAAATGGCCCTTGCCAGCTGCTACTCTCCAACTCTCTTGATATCGCCAAAATCTCTCTTTCCCCTTTTCTCCCTCTTATTCATATCTACACTTATTCCACCCGCATACTCCATTGTTTATTCATATAAATAACATTTGCAAAAAGGTCACAGCTCTAATTTATCACTTATTTCATCATTTTTATTATTATTGTTTTATGTAAGTGACTTTATGAATGAGTCATTCATGCCATGTGTATGTTTAGCAAAGTCAAACATGACTACAATCTCGTCAAGGTTACTCAAGTGTAAAAGAGAAATTTGAAGATACACTACGATACATATATATATGTAGAAAGATATAAAGAGCTATGAAAGATTTATTCACAGTGGAATACTACATCATAAATCTCGTGTGCGAGAGACGCGAGAAAAAATAAGGTAGAGAAAAGACGAGTAAAACAAGATGGTGGATGGTAAGAAAAGGAGAAAGATGGTGAGTTAAATGTATATACGAGGCAAGAGGTGTTGTTTATGAGAGTCTTCGGGGTGAAAAAAAGACCGGGCCTTATAATATGTACGTCCACTTTGCGCTACAGCGTCGCGTCTTCTTGCTGTCGCAATGCGCGCCCAAGTTTCGCGGGGCATTCGTTGCTCCCGCCAACATTCGCTTATATGCCTGGACCTGCTAAATCCCATTTTCCCCTACTCCTTGAGCGAGGTCCCGAGTCCTCACCCTCCCACATTCCACTGCCGAGTCGTCGAGCAACAGCGCCCGAGAGAGAGACCAGGATGATGGTGGGAGGTGGAATACAAGGCACTCTATACAAATCACCGGGCTACCGTCTTACCCGCGAGCGCTTTCCCTCTCTCTCTCTCCTTACATTCCTCTTTCTCTCTTCCTCTTTTCATCTTTCAACCGTATACTTTTATTTCCTTTCACTATTCCTTTCTAAATCTTCATAATTCACTCAATTATTATTAGAATTCTTTATCGATTCCAAAAAAAAATTACCTCATCTCTCTCTCTCTCTCTCTTTTAATTATTTAATTTGTTTTTTTTTTTTTTAATTTAAAGTTTCTATTTTTGGAGTAAAAAAGAGATGAATATTTTTGGGTGAATTTATTAACAAGATAGTGATGAATAAATGTAGATATGTGTGAATGTATAACAAGGATGAGTATGTGTGTATGAAGAACGAAATAAGATCGAGAATTGGTATGAAGGCCGAGCTCAAGGGCTCCAAATAATTCCCAAGAGCCCTTCACGGAAAGCAAGTCACGCGAATCGCTTGAAGGGTCCAACGGAGCCAGGTTCCGCACCGCCAGAGTTTCTATTTTTAGCCACCGTATCCGCCGGCATGGAGATGGGCCTTCTATGACGATACATGTCTGATTATCTTGATACCTAATCTCATTTTATAACCCTAAATTTTGCATTTCCAACTCAAAGTCTTTCTTATCTTTTAAATTCATTAATTTATTCATTATTATAAAATAAAAATAAATATTATATAAAATAATAAAATAATAAGTTGAATTTTAAATGTAGAAATAATGATAATGAGAGTAAATGAAGTAGAATTGAGTGAATTTAGATTTGGATAACATGTGGAAATATCTTATCTATTTTTCCCCATCCATGTTCTGGTTTTTCAGATGCATTTTTTTCCGTGTCATGGCTCGCGCGTTTCAAAACCCGCCAGAGCTCGAGCGCGCGGTGATGGGGGTCCCTGGAATGTGAGTTCCAAGGTGGGGTGTTGAGTTGAAAAGAGAGAAAGAAAGCCGGCTGAGGATGGTGGTTCAAGAGAGGAGTAGGAGGGAGGGGGGAGTTTGCACAGGGCCTGGAAGGCCCAAGTGGCTCGCCAGGCGCGTCAGTAGCGGCGGAACAAGTCGGACCGGCTCGTATCTCTTGGTGGGGGAGAAGGGCCTCGTACATTGCAAACGAAAGACGCGGTAGAGCGAGTTTGGTATGCAAAAAGCTTTCAAGATTAAGTCAAGAGGTTCGTCACTATACTTGTATGATAATACTTTTACTATTTTTTTGACATTTTTTCTCCCCCCTCCCAGTAAATAAAAAGTTGTCTATTTGATTAATAAGCTTATGAATAGATTGAGAAGAATTAAATTTTCATTTCATACCTGAAAGTATTGCTAGGCCAAAAAGTTCGCAGTCTCGCATGCCCTGTTGCCCAAGCAGTAAGCATGTTTGCGCATAAACCTCCTTTACTCGTGACTTTGCCTGAAAAAAATTATTCAATTGTTAGATAAAAGATGATAATGATAATTTTAAAAGATATTTAAATACGTTGCAAATTAATATAAATTATTTCAATTTGCTAAAACGTTTTAAATGTTTGTATCCATCACTTTTTACTCATTTTGAAATATGTTATTTTGTAGAATACTTTTAGTATATTATTTCAACATATTTTATTCAACAAAAATAATAAATATTCACTGATTCACTTCCTATTTTTATCAATAAAAAAATTTAATTTTCTCTGTTTTTAAATGCTCTAATAAAAATAATTAAATAAATAAAAACAATAAGTAAAATCGTGCTCTCAATGTAAATTCAAACTCATGACTTCTTGTTGATGTTTAATTGTTTGAATAATATCTGCAACTACATGACTGCATTCTTAATGAATTGTCGAGTCTTGTGGAATTCTTGTTATTCATAATTTCGCAATAAATGATTTAGCAAGACAACAATGAAATTTTAATAATAAACAATATGTAAAAAAGGATATCGTAATGATTTAATAATGTATAATTGAAATTATTTATACTGGCAAGTTTGTCGTCCTAGGAAATTAAATACATTTACTGGTATGTGGGCTACGCTTTCACCGTTTGCAATATTCGTACACATATAAAACAACTTGGCGTATGCACTTTTAGTGCACATTGGTATGTGTATAAATACATATATATATTTGTGTTGCTCGCGTTTACTCACGATGAGACACCACGATACGTCTCTTCGTTGTCCACTTGGATGCCCTCGTGCTTGCTGTGAGGTTTATATACGTTAACCGGTTGCTGTATACGTCTCTTTCCCCTTACTAACATCTCGAATTGACGTTCGATTCGATATATCAATCGATCGACAACTGTTTGGCATTCTGAATTAGTCACATTTGCCAATTATCTCCTCTAAATATTTTTATTTTTTCCTCTCACTCGATCATCTATTTATTAATAACATTTTCATCATCCAGCTCAAGCAAGTCAACTAATTCATGATTTACCACAATTGATTGATCAAATGATTTTTTTTTCTACACCAAATAATTCATATTTGAATTTTCTTCAATCAAATGATTTCTCAATAATTCCTGAATAGTTGAAGTGCATAGGAATGCAACCAAATAATCCAACTGAAGTAAAAAATGTTGAGTTTTTTTTTACATTGGCTGTAAATTCCTTAGAGGAAACACTAAATTCGCACGTCTGAAAAGTCGATCCTTAATACACCCATAAATCGTTGATTGAGCACTAAATTGGTAAATTCATTCTCAGGTCGAGTAGGTGGTATAAAGATGGAAAAATGATCAAGGCCCAATTCCAGGGGATTTATCGTTGTTCATCGGACATCCTACGACAGCCACGTCGCATTCCACAGCGCGTTTGCTTGTCCCGGGCCAAATCTCTAGGGCCTCAGACCATAAAACATCCGGGCGAACAACCTGCTGTCTTGGATTTACAACCGATCCAATCTCCTTCAGTCTGACTTTCTTTCTCTTTCTTTCATACACATACACATAAACACGTGAAAAGATGGTTGGCTCTTAACCGCAACTCCTCGCAGAGAGCTGATTTATCATGTTCGATCGTCAGGAATGCCTTCCTCAAGAATGAACAATCATTTCATAGTCTTCAGACATTTCCTTCTCTTATCCGCACCATCATTTCCTCACAAATTAAATATCGATTAGGGAATTGTATAGTTATAGAGCTTGGAATATACTCCAGGCGAGTCTTGATGGTTCCAGCAAAAACAACATGAGAACGAGTAATAATAATAGTCTATACCTAGGAATAGTCGAGTGGAATCCAGTCTCACGAGATTATTCCGATGACAGGCAACACGATTCCATTAAATTAATCGTGAGAAGTATCTTTCTACCATTATATGTGTATACATATATCCCCCTATATACTAGTTCTCATTTCCTCTGTGAACAACGTTGGAAAGCGTAGGCACCAAGGCGTGCACGCTAACGAGCTCATTAATGGCTCAATTAAAAGATGCAAGTCTTCGCATTTAAGCAGACTTTGTGTAGACCTTGAGAGATCTGAGCTACTTTTTTACTTACCTCAACGACGAAGTACAGGGGATCACCGGGGAGGGCGTGGACGGCGAGGTAGCGGCTGGCGGACACCAGGGGTTGAAGGCAGGACCGCGCAGCCGTGACACCGCTACCACGCATGCTGCATGCTTCATTTCGTCGCCGATACGCCCTGCGTCCTCACTGAAACATACATTTTATCATTATTCAATGTTCATTTATCATCAATATTATACGTGTTTAATAATAATAAAAAAACAAAAGATATTTTAATTCCATAGAGCAACATGTAACTCTAAACTAATCCACAGCATTCCCTTCAAACACCGACCATCATTCCATACTCGTTTCTCTTCAGAGAGCTTACTCCAAAACGATTAAAAACAAATGCTCCGATAGTATCAGCATTATTGCATCAAGTGAAAAATGCTAAATAATATCATCAAGGTCCATGACCTACTCCAAGACAACTCGAGCACTTCCTAGCATTTTAGTTGAGTGCATATGAAGGAAGTGGGAGGGGCGCGCGAGATAACAATGCACTCGGTGAGGGTAGGGCTATGCAAATGGCAACGGTAACTGGTCACACAAATCACTGTGGCATTTCAGGGTAAATCTCGTGTGGTATAAGAGGAGAGTGGGCGCCGCGCGTGCTCTGACTCCTTCCACATGCCAAGCTGATGTCCCTTTCTCTCTCCCTTTTATTTTCCCAAGCGGTAAATCACCGGATCGCTCCCGGCGTTACGCTATTTTCATCTTCTTCTTCTTCTTCTTCTTCTTCTCCTTCTTCTTCATTTCTAAGACGCGAAACAATTCTACTTTTATATTATTTTGAAGAAGAAGAAGAAAAAAAAAGCAGAAAACAAGAATTTTTTCACCAGGTCGCGTGTAAAGAGCTAATGGTCTTGGAATACATATTTTATACTGACGAAGATTCTACGTCGCTTGAGAGAATGGATGATCGATGAGATCCATTATTGAAGAGCGCGCGTGCGATCCGCCCACGCCTCGAGGAAGACTCGTTCACGCCACTAGATTCATGCAAGTACCCCTTGGAGTATATTTATGTACAATGAAACAAATGCACTCTACTTCTATTCGCTCATCGGGTGCGTGCGAACGGGCGGCTAACGGCCAGGTTATTACACCGATTGCTCCGGATACCGGATGGAAAAGTCGGTGGCATCGATCTTCAGCATCGTGGGATTCTTTCGAGTTAAAGGATTGCCATTGCTTATGCACGTTTATGCATTGAGAAAGCGATTCATTAGTAGTTGGATATATTCGTTGATCTAGATTAATAAAATTTTTTGATTGATTCAAATGGAATAATTAATTGGCATTTTTTTTTCTACAGATATTTGACAGATGAAATCTCCAAGAATTAATGAATTAAATAATAGTAACAATAAAAATACAAATTATTTCGATTTTTATATCCAGAAAGAGACAATAAGACTGGGAACCATTTAATAATTAATTTATTTATTATTAAATATTATTTAATAATAAATAACACGATATACCTTAGGACAACATGATCAGACTGGTTCTTGACCATATTTCATTGCTACTTGAGTAAGTCATACAAAACTATGCAATTTTAATTGAAAAATTTGTAAATAGAAGTGATTCTTCAGTAAGTAAACTAGAAACAAGTCAAGACTGTGGTAAAAATTACCCAACTTGAGGTAAAAATGACTCTAATTACTCTAAAAAAAGTGACATCATTTAAAGTTGATTAAATTTCGTTCTTATAAGGAATAATTTTCACTTATTGTCAGATGTTGAATAATTATTAGCCACTTGTAATTTATTCTTATTTTACCGACAGTGTGAAGTAATTTTTGAAGTGTACACCGAAATTTATATTTAGATTAATTATGAATTTTTTAACATTATTAATTATCTGAAAACATTGTGATATTTAATAAAATACACAAGAAAATTAACTGATACTTCATTCCATGTAAAACGATCGCAATAAACTAGTAAATTAATTCCAAGTATGATATGAATAAATATTGAATGTAAGCGAATTATATTCAAGGGAATTTTTAAAAAGATGAATAGAATGTGTTTACCTTGTGAAAAATATTATTCATAAACGATTGTTCTTCTCATAATGAAATAAAAAAGCAGAATTAAAATATTAACTTCTAACTCATCCTTTATTTTTCGCATTTATCATCATCATTGGCATCATCCTTCTCTTTTATTACATTATGTCGAGTATTTAGGCCAGCGGGCGTCCTGATCATTTTGTCGTTATTGTTTTGTACATTTACCGGTGAAGTGTGACGACAGACAGGTTTTTTGCAAACCCAAGTAAAGGGGCGAAGATACGTAGGAGGTGATATACAAACAATGTGAACTACATTCCCATGTCGTGACTAAACTTCCCTCTCTTCTTCCGATAACGCCTCCGTCAATTCAATGATTTAGCAACTGTTGTTTGCAACGATTATGATCGTTATTGGTTTATTAATTACTTCTCATACCACATACACACCGTGCTCTTGCATTGTAATTGTCTTTTCTAAGTCATACACCTTAAACATCACTGGAAAATAGTTTAACAAAACCATCAATAATTTGCCTGATTTTCTGATTCAATATTTTTATTTTTAAAAACACTTTAGGTACATGATCATACAAATTCCTTCGCACTACTAGATGTTATATAATATACATTATATGTTACTCGAAACTGCTGAGCAGCATAACAGGAGACTTTCAAATGAAATAATCTAAATTTAGAGTTACTTTTGAAAAGAATCCAATCGAATATAAAATAATAAAAGAGTTTGTGAGTTATCAATATAATGATTATTTAAAGAAGAAAAAAAAATAAATTCCTAATCGATGAATCATATTTCCCTACATGGAAAAATATATAGAATGTTTTATATTAAAAGTCTTCTCATTAATTTTCATTTTTTTTTCCTTTCTACCATCAGTCAGTACATTGTAAAAGCGTGATTCAATGTAAAACAATCTCAAGTATTTAGATAATAGAACGATACACAGATATAACGAGTAGATTATCTAATTTAGCAAACAAGCAACCAAGTACCAACCACATGAAATGACTCATGAAAACTCTAGTAAACGTAAAAACACTATTATTCATATGAATCATAAAAAGTCAATTGTAGTTACAATAATAATCCAGACTGCAAATATCAATGAGCAAAAATTTAAATATGTATAAACCATTGATATTTAATGAATCACTTCCTGGACTTTACACAAGAGCTATATAACTGGAGAGTTTTGTCAAGAAATTATCATTTGAAAGTTGATTCTAGTGTTTTTTAGACATTAAAATGGAAAAAAGATGAAAAAATGAAAAGGCAAACAAGCGACTCTTCTTTCTTGGATAAGAACACGACGGACGTAAACACGGCATTCGTTGGTGCTTGGTCGTCGTGCCGCTCATGATGAGGGTTTACCGAAACGTTCGCAAATCACGATGGAATGTCGTCGGACTGGTGTGCGCCCGTGCGCGCCATACAGTGACATATACAGACCGCGACAACCAACTCGCCGACTCGCGAGAAGACGTGCTTACATAAGGACGTGTTACGACGCGTTATAACCAGAGGAAATGATGAAAAAAATTATCAAGACAAGCACCAGTAGAGTACCATCTCCATTTTCCCTTTATAATCTCTTGCTTTGAGGTATAACACGTTTATAGAAAAACGTCATAAAAACTACTCCAAGATAAGACGTCATGTTAATATATTACTTTAATAGGAACCATTCTTGCTGACGATTATCAACTTAACACCATCAAGAATAATCCTTTGAAACTACATCAGGATAAGACTAGGATCAAGTCAAGAAGTTGATGACAGCTGTTCTTCATCAGTAATCTTTCCTCCTGTTATTATCAAGCTTATAGACTGATAAAAAAGCTTGATGATGCTTGAGTTTAAGTATCATGAATCTTTACACTTTTCTGAAAGTTTGTTGGAAAATTATCAAGTCGATTATTCATCTTGGAAACTTATTGAACACAAACGATGATTAATTGATATTGAAAATTATTATTAAAAAGAAAGTTTTGATAATGAAGCAAACAAAATAGGATATTCTTTAAGTCTAAATCATCATAAGTTAGAGCAGATGCAGATCATCCATTCATAAATATGATATGTCAAAAATATAGTGATAAATTGATTTAGTACATGTTCCAATAATTAACATCAAACCTGATGTATTGTTACATGCTTGAAATAATAGGAACAATTTTCATAGAATATTTTAGTTTAATTTCGAAATAAATTAAAATGTTTTCCTTAATTATTTAAATACAGGACAAATAAATTTTATTGCTTAATTTTTTATTTGCTAATTTTCCTTATCGAATGTTCGTTGATTTTTATTTGATTTTTACTGTTAGCTAAAATGTTGAAAATATATTGAGAATGATGAGTTTACGTTTGTAACTGGGTAATAAAGAAGCAAAAGTGCAAGGTTCAATTGACAGTACCGAGAAAAATGTGGATAACGTAAGATTATTACACTGAGAGCACGGTCAAACGTACGTCGAACCCGTTAACCACACACGGTTCTTTTTTTTTCTTTTCATTTCTTCTCCTCCCCCAAGTCTTTTCTCCATACACACCATGATCATGTACCGCGTGCCGAGGACTAACGAGTCACATTCTGTAATGCTCGTAATTTTAATAAGCCCGTATCTTAATGGATTTTATGGAGACATATTCAACGACTGTGTTTATAATTCCACTGTATTTTTTCATGCTAAATAACCCATTTGGAATACTACAACACTATTTATCGGTGGTTTTAGGAAATAAGGTCTTGCTAGAGTTCATCAAGTACAGCTAGTTATTTTATCAATCTCCCATTTTATGTATGTTCATTAAAAATGTTGCAACTTCTCTACTACATGTTTATAATTTAACATTCAAATTAATTAGTTAGTAAATCATTTGATTTAACAATTTAAAATGAAAAATAACTCACATGAATTTAATAGCAATGTCTGACTAAAATTGAGTTGTACTACTTTTTGGAAAAAGCTTTTTTTCCATATTTCAATTATTTATTTTTTAATTGTTTTTAAAAAAATTTCCTCAATAAATATCAATGATTTTGAATTCAATAAATGAGTTTAAGGATTTTATTAAATTTAATTAATTGAAGAATTATGAAATAAATAATTTTCATTGCTCCAAAAGTAGAATAACCTGGGTTAGTTCAGACTGAATAAATAATATCTAACGGTAATTATTTATAAGAACACTTTTTTTTATACTTAACAATAAATTATGTATTTTTATTGATTTATTGTATTTTTTACTCCAAAATGAATTTTCGAGTGATTTTTAATAGAAAGAAATGGGTGTAAAAATGGTCTACTTAGGAGTGCAAAGATGAATGAACCCCAATTAATTGATTCGATCTGAAACACCCCATTACTAGATTCTCGCGAAAAAGAAGTGCTCCAATAATTGAAATACTTAAACCAAATAAGTAACTAAATGAGTCTTTTTATTGATACATTGAATCCAATTTCTACACATACAAATGGAGAGCAGAGCAGGGCGAATATAAACAGCTACTGGCTCATCGTCGGACGTTCGGGCAAAGTAAACGAAGGACGCCCGCATTCCTCGTGTTTCACAGGCCTGTTGTAATACGAGGAATCGAGCACACACCGAAAAATAATAGGCGCGAGAGGCCTTGAGCCATCCCTTTAGCATCAAACTCATCTCAAAAGGGACACACGTGGTCCACTTGTTTACACTTTACGTTTATCGCCATATACTTTCTCAAATTTTTTTAAGTCAAGAACTCTTTCACAATTTTAAACTCCAAAATAAGTTACTTGCTGACGAATTTTTTCTTTTGCGATTGAAGCGGCAAAAAAAATCCAAACACACACACACATACGGGATCCAGTGGAAAAAATGAAGAATAAAGGTGAAACATAGCGCCAAGTGGAAGATTATTCGTCCAGTCATGGGGTGGTCCCTTGATGCGATTATAATGTGAATATAATGGCGTGCTACCGCGCTACGCGGCCCTCAATTCTCTCACTCCCATAAATCCCCCATTCTCTCTTATTCTTTCTCTCATGTGCTTCTCTCTGGACAAGCGTCGAAAAGTCAAATCGTCCCTCTCACACTCTACTCTACTCTCTCTCTAATCCGACGGAAATGAGGATTAAAAAAATAATAAATGTGGACAATTTACTATTATTTGTCAAAAGACCATTTCAAGTATTGTATCACTTGAATAAATTATCATGTATCTAAAGTTGCCAATGTCAGTGGAATTTCATTTAAATACAATTATGAAAAATATTTTTGTTTCATTAAATAGGCAAAATCGTATAAATTGAATAAACAAAAAATAAGGTAAATTCACAGTTGTAAACATATAGAAAATGTTGATTATTTTTTTTTTTAAGTGATACTTTAGCTCAATTTAAACACTGAAATATTTTCAAAAGTCATAATTACTTAATTTTTTTAAATAAAAAACACATTTATTTTTCTTTGATTCAGTGGTTTTAAAATATTTGTTTATAAAAATCTTTTTTGATTTATATTATTAAAAAAATTTATTCTTTTCTCAACAAGAAACAAATAATGTAGAGTTGGAATGAATATTTTTTGAAATCTGTCATTATCTGTAAAGATTGAGATGAAATAAATGTTTGTAAACTTATTTATAACTATTAGAGTTGATAAAACACAAAGCCGTCAATTAAATAAATTTTCATTTGAATAATGTTGGGTGTACTAAATTACTAACTTTAAAATATTTAACTTTAGTGCATACCAACTGTCATCATAAGATTTAAAGCTCATACACAATATCCTTGTCAACGTGTAAAACAAGTTAGTGGTTTTCCCTTCAACCATTTGAAATTTATTCCCGCATTATTCATCGTGTCTCAGTTAAAATTTATCGTTATGTTATTACGGGTGAGTCTATGATCTAAAGAGCAACTTGAAGATGAAATTGAATAGGTTGTTTAATAGACAAATACGTATTAGAAACGTGACTGTTGTAGTTTTAAAGTTAATCCCGAATGACTTGAAAACGGTATCAACCTACTCTGATCATTCTCCAGTGATATGGAAGCTGGAGAAAGAACGAGTGGCCTCATTCCACCGACGATTCCATTCCATTCCACGCGCACTCACGATTCCGCTCGAGTCCGATCGCGTTGCGCAAACTCTCACGATCAATCTCGAAATTCCAGCATTCTCAACGTCTATTTTATATTTATATCTAATAAAAAGTGCTTTTTATCGAATTATATATTCTGGAATTTATAAACATAATATCAGCATTAGAAAATTATCGAGAATAAAAGTATGAGTATGAAAGTCAATAAACGGTCAATGGGTAGTAATTAAATAATTTATTTTGTAATAAGAGGTCAGAATGATTTATTTATAACAGATAGAAAGAAAAAAGTGAAATTTCATACTTTGGAATACAATTTAAAATCACTCGGCAGTTCAGAGAAATAAATGAAGAACAAAAATTACTGTTATACAAAAGAGAATTTTTTTTTTAATTATTTTTTGCAGAGTTATGAAAGCGTAAATTAAAAAATCCTCCAATGTAAAAAAAAAAACAGTAAATAGTTAAAATAAATGTAAGAATAATGAATATAAATAATCAACTATCGTTGCAGTTTTATTAAAAAAAAAATGAATAATTTGATTATGATTGATAATATTTTTGAGAATGTTTGGTTTAATTTCCTTTATAATTAAAGCTTTGAATACATTTTTCTATCTGCCTCATCCCACTTGAAAATAAGTCTCCCGAGAATTAGTAAGGTATGGTGAACCCTTTATTGGTCTTAAAATTACCGGTAAGAAATAACGACGTTGCTCTTCGCCACCAACAAGATTACGAGGGCCCAAAATAGCCTCCACACACCGGTAATTAGGGCCTTGGCCTCCACTCAAAAAATATATATATACATTGTGGTATATTGTACGTTAGATTTAATTCGTCATTTTTTTGAACCATTTTAACTTTCTTCGAAACATGCTTACAATCATCTTTAAAAATTTTCAAAGATTTTTAAATACTTTGAATATTTTTTTCGAAATTATTTACAACAGAGTTCTCATATTTTGATACACAATTTTCATTGAAAGAACAAAAAGCAGAATCTAACAATTGTGAAAAAATCATAAAATGGTATTTTTTTTTCTCTTATAATAATTGGCCTTTGAACGACCTTAAGAGAAAAACATACCAGAAATTGTCATTGAATGATCCAATTCATAAATATTTGAATAAAAATTCAAAGAATGTTTGATATATAATTTGATTAAATTAGATAAAGCCACAATATGAAATAAAATTTTAAATATTATTAGAAGTTAAATATGTTACCTATTGTTCGAGAATAATAATAGATTGGTATCAAACATTTGGTGTTTTTACCACAACTGTCAAATTCTTTCAATACAATTGACGTTAATCTTTAAATAAGTATTAAGATGAATTATTATCATATCAATCATCCATATTAAAAATATGGTTTTTTTTTGTTAATATTTAAAATTAAGTAAATTTTTAAGAAAATTTAATCTAGATCAAAAGTGATGTTGTGTGCAAGAATTGAGGATACTTGAAAACATGCTATATTATCTGAGCAAACAGAAAGAAAGAGAGAGAGAGCATTGTTATCTCTGAGAAATTCCGAGTAAGAATTTGCCGAGTTGTCTTTAAACAACGGGATCTTATGTATATCGAATTAAAATGAATCCATTTTAATTATTTAATAGTTTTTTAAAATTATTATTAAATAAAATAAATAACTAATAAGATAATAGCTGTGAGAATAAAGTTGATTATTTTTTCTTACGCAATGTTAATACAAATTCTCCATAAATTTTCAATAAATTATAAATTTTAATCAGTCGAAATAGCACTCATCAATGTATTAATGCGAGAAATATCTTAGGTCTTTTTCTAGAGTCCCGACGCCTTCAATAAAAAAAACTATGAGATGAATGAAACGAGTTATTTCTATACAAGTTCGATCATAAATAAAAAAAATCTTGATTAAGATTCGAGTTTTTTTTTAATTTTCCACACTTGAAAATTTAATTTAAAGAATTTTAAATTTATTATAAAAAAAAAACGAATGAATTATAACCTTATTGTTATTTAATGTTTTTTCTTCAACTTAAATTATCTTCTTTTTCATCTAGGAACTATTTAAAATTTTATTTACAATCTCAAAAGCTGGTATTATTTTATTTCTCTCAAAAATTTCGAATATTCGTTGTAAATATTTATTTATCTTCACTTTAATCAACTCAACAAAATTTTCAAGAATGTTCTCATCTTTCTAAATATAAGTCACGTCCCAAAAGAAACCTAAAGTCTCCAAAAACTTACGACATTTTTTTCTTAATTCATTTCATTCTTTTTCTCTCTCGAAAAAAACCCTATAATTCAGATATGTCGTATCTAAGTCTCAAATCTTGTTCATCCTCCAAGCTTAATCGCGACAAAAATCATGAAGATTAGTTGAAGAAAGAATTCAAACCAAAACAAACATCTTGCACTCAATATCAAAAAAAGTCATTGGTTAGGCCAAGGGTGTTTGCATGAACACAACGGCCTCCATCGTAGCCTCGAAAGGTATTTTGCACCAGCTATATTTACCCAGGGCAAACTTACACCTACGTAACGTGAGGTGTATTCATCTACATGCATCTCCACCAACAACTACATAAAAGGAAGTAAAGAGCAAAGAAGGTAACATGAGAAAAATTCAAAAATTTCTGTAATGTGTA